>NC_091987.1:21134574-21847024 GCF_044704955.1 Pristiophorus japonicus | reverse complement strand
GAATGAAATATCCACAGGTATAGACGATGGATGAGAATGGGATTGGGTTCAGCTGTGATGTCACACAACAGGTAGGGAAAAAAATTAGAAGGTAGGTCCACCTCAATACATCCTTGGAACCATTTTAAGGACAGCATTGATCATTGATGAAGGCTTTGAAACAGATCACATTCTCTCCCTCTCAGCTAAGGAATGTTTTATGCTGCAAGGTGGGTGAAAGAAATGTTTTCTTAATCGGTTAATTGACAGGAGTGGAAAAATGCAGAGAATATTGAAATATATCAATAGCACTGTAGCTTAAAAAATAAATGAACAGTGTTACAGATGCATCTATACATTTGGAAGTCTCACCCAAGGCCTGGTTGCTAATCATTTTTTTTATCCACTGCCAAGTCTGGACATGGCTTTTTCATAAAGCATTAATAAAACATAATCTGCAGCCCAATTTGCATAATGGTATGCTAATCTAATTCATTTCTTGAGTTTATCATTTTATTTTATTCTCTGACAACCAAATGAAAAAAAAATGCTAAATGACTCTATAGAAAACAAGACAGGCACATAAATGAAAGTGTCAATAACAAAATGTATTCAAGTTTACTTCCATTAATAAATAAACCCAAACCCATTCTTAAAATAATTGCAGCTGTAAGAATATCATCATTCACTGTGTAACTGCACCTTTGAATGGACAACTACTCCATAGGCATTGTCATTCATTAATTTTAGCTTCTCACTTCCACATCCCGCTGCATCAATGATGGATTTAGGATTCCTCCTGTATGAGCCCAAAGGCTAAAGCAAATATTCAATTTCTCCTATTTGAAGGCTTTGCACTCAGTAATTTCAGCCAGATTACAGCAGCCAATATTATGGAAAACCCTAGACAGTCTAATATGGTGTGAAATTGCTTTCTGTACTGCAGATGTGGTCAGACTCTTCAGCAAATTATAATATCAAAGATTTTTTGAATCCTCGACTGCAGCAGATCTTTCTCCACAAAGAATAATTGCGCTTTCAGGTCCTCTTCTACTTCATCACAACATTAATGACGATTCTTCCCTCAGTTATAAACACCTTAGCTATCTTTGGTTGCATCTCCATCATTGGCCAACGTGAGATGGATTGATTTTTTGGGAGGACAGGATACTGCAAAGCTGGGAGAGCAGTTTTTGCAGGTATTATCAGCTCTTAGAGATAACATCAGAGACAAGCACTATTCCCAACAGTTTAATGCATCTTCCCAAGTTGAAAATATAACACACACGAAGTGAGACCAATTGTAATCTTCTCCGCCCCCCCCACCACGCCATAACCCTGCATGACAGAGGGCAGAGAAATTTAAATCTCAGTTGAGTTCAGTTTCAAATTTAGGACCTTCCTCATGGGTGTTCGATGGTCTACCCTACATCCTAAGGGAGAACACTCATGAAATACTGTAAATCAATATTGCTTCAAAGGATGAGTTCTTTTGAAGTAAAATTTCTTTACAGTATTTAATACTAGCTAAAAAAAATGCTAACGATACAACAGAGCCTTCTTAATTGAACTATCCCTGAGAATTCTTTAAAAAAAATGGGATTTCATCTTAGAAGATTCATTAATACTGATATAAAATCTAAAGTTTGTGAAATACTTAATTAATCCCTGTATAAATTTTATAAGTACTATATATTGAAACATAATACACACAACAGAGACATCTATAAGTGATAGAATATTTATAGAGTACTTTTACTCACTCAGAGGAGGGTGGCCACATATTCAGGTAGGAAGAACGAGGAGAGGCAAGATAAACCGAAGGGTACAATCGTAAATGGGATGCATGAAGAGAGAGAGACCTGAGGGTATCGGTGAAAGTGGCAGGGCAGTTTGAAAAAGCGGTTAAAAAAGCATACTGGGTTTCATAAATAGAGACTTTGGGTTAGAATATGCCCAAATAACGTTATCACCATTTTTTGATGTTATTCGCGATTAATGACATTTTACCCCCGCCGAAATAATGACAAAGAATAAACATGTAAAATTTGGCAAACGTTTTGTAATGTTTGGCGAAGCTATAAAAAAGCGTAGTTTTAACGACAAAAATGAACTTTTCTGTGATTAAAGAAAATCGCCTGTTCTGCGCATGCATGGATAAAAAAGTAATAATTCACCCGTTTTTCACGTGACAGGTGCGCCCGCGCATGCGCAGTACACTTCCAGATCTGAATCAGCCATTTTTAAAAGGGATTTAAAGTTCCAAGAGAGTTCTCATACTTTGACATAGGTGCTGCAAGAACAAAAATGCAGGATGATTTGGGAAGGAAGAGGGCTAGGAAGTTTACCCAGGATGCAAATGAGGCCCTGGTAGGTGCTATAGAGAGAAGATAAGGCCAGATTGGAAAGAAGGGTAAAAGGAAACAGCACCCATCTGCAATGGCAGAAATGTGGAAACGCGTGGCCAAGCAGGTTTCCTCTGTGGACCCATTCCATCATCAGGACCCATCACCAGTGCAGGAAGAAGTGGCATGATATTTGCGGGACAGCCAGAATAAGTAATATTTTTATTTATGCACTCCAACTATTTAAATTGTAAATGTGATGCATCTTGGTATCATAGAAACATAGAAAATAGGTGCAGGAGCAGGCCATTTGGCCCTTCGAGCTTGCACCACCATTCAATATGATCATGGCTGATCATGTAACTTTAGTACCCCATTCCTGCTTTCTCTCCATACCCCTTGATCCTTTTAGCCATAAGGGCCACATCTAATTACCTTTGGAATATATCCAACGAACTGGACTCAACAACTTTCTGTGGTAGAGAATTCCACAGGTTCACAATTCTCTGGGTGAAAACGTTTCTCCTCATCTCGGTCCTATATGGCTTATCCCTTATCCTAAGACTGCGACCCCTGGTTCTGGACTTCCCCAACATTCTGCATCTAACCTGTCTAATCCCATCAGAATTTTATATGCTTCTATGAGATCCCCTCTCATTCTTCTAAATTCCAGTGATTATAAGCCTAGTCGATCCAGTCATTCTTGATATGTCAGTCCTGCCATCCCGGGAATCAGTCTGGTGAACCTTCGCTGCACTCCCTCAATAGCGAGAACGTCCTTCCTCAGATTAGGAGACCAAAACTGCACACAATACTCAAGGTGTGGTCTCACCAAGGCCCTGTACAACTGCAGCAAGACCTCCCTGCTCCTATACTCAAATCCTCTCGCTATGAAGGCCAACATGCCATTTGCTTTCTTTACTGCCTGCTGTACCTGTATGCCTAGTTGCAATGACTGATGTACCATGACACCCAGGTCTCGTTGCACCTCCCCTTTTACTAATTTGTCACCATTCAGATAATAATCTGCCTTCCTGTTTTTGCCACCAAAGTGGATAACCTCACATTTATCCACATTAGACTGCATCTGCCATGCATTTGCCCACTCACCTAACCTGTCCAAGTCACTCTGCAGCCTCTTAGCATCCTCCTCACAGCTCACACTGCCACCCAGCTTAGTGTCATCTGCAAACTTGGAGATGTTACACTCAATTCCTTCATCCAAATCATTAATATATACTGTAAATAGCTGGAGTCCCAGCACTGAACCTTGCGGTACCCCACTGCCTGCCATTCTGAAAAGGGCCCAGTTATTCCCATTCTCTGCTTTCTGTCTGCCAATCAGTTCTCTATCCACGTCAATACATTACCCCCAATCCCATGTGCCTTAATTTTGCACACTAATCTCTTGTGTGGGACCTTGTCATAAGCCTTTTGAAAGTCCAAATACACCATGTCCACTGGTTCTCCCTCATCCACTCTACGAGTTACATCCTCAAAAAATTCCAAAAGATTTGTCAAGCATGATTTCCCTTTCATGAATCCATGCTGACTTGGACTGATCCTGTCATTGCTTTCTAAATGCGCTGCTATTACATCTTAAATTGATTCCAGCATTTTCCCCACCACCGATGTCAGGCTAACCGGTCGATAATTCCCTGTTTTCTCGCTCTCTCCCTTTTTAAAAAGCTACCCTACATTAGCTACCCTCCAATCCATAGGAACTGATCCAGAGTCCATGGAATTTTGGAAAATGTCCACCAATGCATCTACTATTTCGAGGGCCACTTTCTTAAGTTCTCTGGGATGCAAATGATCAGGCCCTGGGGATTTCTCAGCCTTCAATCCTATCAATATCCCTAACACCATTTCCTGACTAATAAGGATTTCCTTCAGTTCCTCCTTCTCACTAGACCCTCGGTCCCCTAGTATTTTCAGGAGGTTATTCGTGTCTTCCTTAGTGAAGACACGAATAATCTCACTAAGCTTCTGATCTTCACACATTATAAAAACTGCTTTTTTTCTGCACTGCACTTCGATGTTTTCATGATGAAGTAAAGGTACATTAAACAGATCACTTAATTAAATGCACACAGTATGGTAAAAGTGCTTTGATGACCATCTGTATGTGCCACAACAGCAGAAGGCCTCTCTCTCAAAAATTTCTATTGCCATCTTTGCAGAAAAGGTTGTCCCATAACCGGCGAAAGCAGCGGAAAACTGGTGGCGGTCCGGCAACACTGGTCCCACTCACTCATCTGGGAAGTCATGTGGCAGGTCTGATTGGTGTGTCGCAGAGATCGACTACCTGTGCAAATGCTAAGCCCATGTTCGAGAGTGACAGTAAGTCCTGCAAAATCCTCGGTTGGCTCAATGTTAAGTACTGTGTGGGCTAGGCTTCGGTTTATGCAATTTACTCTCTGTCGGCTAGACTTCGGGTTATGCGATGTACTGTCAGTCTTCGTGGTCCTTCAAATGAGTCTGTGCTATGTGAGCTTATTCATGCCTCCCCTGCTGCTAACCAGTCATCTGTTCTTTTATATTTTGCAGATGATTCAGAAACATCCAATAATGGAGACGACTCCGCCAGCTCACCAGAAGCGGCATTGGAGGACACCGATCTCAGCCATCCTGACGAACCTCCACACGAGGAGGAGGAACAAATGGATACGGTGGGGGGTTGTTATTGAGTGTGGAGGAGGGCACGCAGGCACAAAGGGCTTCATCTGCAGCAAACAGTACAGAGGATGGGGTAGGGGGAACCAGAACATTCCCCAGTTACACAACATCCGAGGTCGCGGGTCCCAGCAAAGCACACCCAGGGCAGCAGCAGGCTGTCTGCCATCTGTGCGGAGGCTGCGTCGGCAAGACCGCTCTGCTGAAAAGCAGGCCGAACGGGAAGTAGTAGATTTGATGGGAATGACTGGTGAGTGTCCAGCTCACCAAATCGCTCCTCGAGGCCATGGGTGGGATCTTGGGAAGCATCACAGCACTATCTGCTGACGTTAGGGAGGGCATGTCGGGAAGCATTGCAGTACTATGTACAGAGATTAGGGAGGGCATGTCGCAGATACTAACTGCAACGTGCGGCAACACTGAGGCTGTTAATAACCAGCGGCAATGGACGGTCTCGACTGATGCCACTCCAATCCCCAGATCAACCTTACCAGTCAGTGTTCAGGCTGAGCAACAGGATGAACACTCCAAAGCCGGGACTTCCACAGACGCAGCTTCTCGAGGGCTTCCATTGATGTCTCCTTTGTCTGTCCCTCAACAAGTGCAGCATCCTTCCCGCAATACTAATAAAAAGTCACCAGGGCTAGGGGTAAGCCCACGGTTGTGGGCAAGACTAATGCCAAGGGCAAGAGGGGGCAGGGGGGTTTAAATTAGGATGGCAGGGGGGAAAGAGGTGCAGCTGAAGTCTGTTGGCTGCTGTGGTTGTTGTTGTTGTTGTGGCTGGTTGTTTGCTTTATTGTTATTTAAGTTGCGTTAATTTAAAAGTTTAATATGATACTAAAATGTTTCATTAAAGTTAAGAAAGTTGCTTTTCAGTACAAGTGTACAAATGTTTAATAAATTTCAAATTATTTTTTCAACTAAACCAAACTTATGCAGCGTCTCATTTGCAGAATAACAGGGGGAAATAGTCAATATGTTGGGATAGAATGGCCAGTCAATGATGAAATGTGCCGTTCAGCCTTCATGCAAAGCGCTGAAGTATCAGCTGCTAACGCACGGCTCTTGCAATGGCGTAAGGTCCACGAGACCTCCTCCCCTGTCATCCTGGGGGTGGTAGTGGTGGCATGGGTTGCTCATCCTCCTCCTCCTCCTTTCCACTGATAATACTGTTGAATAAGTCTTCTTCTAGCTCTCTACTGGATAGCATAAGCAGTCAGCAAATTTGGCACAGATAGAATCGGCTCCATTCTTTTCAATGTCAAATGTTCTTTAAAACGAAGTCAAAGCTCACAAAAAGCTCAATCTGTCAAACTCAGCTTCACTCCAAAAGCTTTCATTCACTGAACTGTAACTCCGTTTTCCAAGATGGTGCCGTTATCGACGATTTCGATCTAACTCGACCAGGTAAGACAAACTTTTTTTGTGCAGTATTTATCACGTTCCTTAAAAATGTTGTTATTGGCCAAATTCACAAAAACAGCAACATCATTGTTTTTGATGCCGAGTGATGTAACAAAATGGTTTGAAAAAAGGCAGTCGTTATTTTTTAACGACGACATTATACCATTGGCCAAATTAGCAAAATGTCGTTACATTTTTTTAACGACAAAAAAATGCCGTTAAAACGTGCATTGTCCTGGCCAAATTCTAGCCCATAAAGTATAAAAGCAAGAAAGTCATGAACCACCTTTATAAAACACTGGTTCGGCCTCAACTGGAGTATTGTGTCCAATTCTGGGCATCGCACTTTAGGAAGGATGTGAAGGCCTTAGAAAGAGTGCAGAAAAGATTTACAAGAATGGTTCCAGGGATGAGGGACTTCAGTTACATAGATAGATTAGAGAAGCTGGAGTTGTTCTCCTTAAAGCAGAGAAGGTTAAGAGGTGTTCAAAATCATGAGGGGTCTGGACAGAGTAGATAGAGAGAAACTGTTCCCATTGGCAGAAGGGTCGAGAACCAGCGAACACAGATTTAAGAAAGAACCAAAGGCGACTTGAGGAAAGCTTTTTTACGCACTGAGTATTTCGGATCTGGAATGCGCTGCCTGAGAGGGTGATGGAGGCAGTTTCACACCTGGCTTTCAAAGGGAATTGGATGAGTACCTGAAGGAAAAAAAATTGCGGGGCTACAGGGAAAGGGCAGGGGAGTGGGACCAAGTGAAGTGCTCTTGCAGAGAGCTGGCACGAGCTCAACCGGCCGAATGGCTTCCTTCTGTGCTGTAACCATTCTATGATTCTATGATTCACAGAGTCATTAACAATTTCACCAGTTAAGGTACAATAGGAAAGGTTGGGTTTCACTGAGAGTTGATCTTCTTAGTATATTACCGGGCAAAGTACTACTGCAGCTCTCAAATTACTGCCAATACTGACTTGTCACAAACAGGATAGGTTTGAGATGTTATTTGTTTCATCCTAATTCCTAAGAGGTTTGAAATAATTGTTGGAGATACGATGAATTTCTGTTAAATATAGCAGATCTTATTGAAGTACTGCACTTTTAGATGTCCTGAAAATGGAAAAATGCTATATAAATGCAAATTCTCTCTTTATGGAACATAGAATGAGAAAAGCATCTTTAGCCCATCAACTCTATTCCTATCAGAGACAATGTACAATCTTGTTCTTTAGCCAAATGTATTTAATTTCCTAAGGAAAGCATCTGTAGATTCCTATACTTTCCGCCAAGGTAAATCAAGTGACTCTGTGAGTCAACTGAAAGGTTCATCCATATGCGACATTATTCAAACTTCGATGCTCCAAATCAGCTCAGAAGTCAACATATCTATAACCAATATAGCGAGACTTGCTATCCACATTATCCATGTTCTTTACATAGTAAAGCTTCTTAGAAGAACTTACTTAAGTTCTCAAAAAATCTGTTCTGGTAAAAAGAAAAAGAAACATTTGATGCTGCAAACATACAGCAGGGAAACAAAAACAGACCATGATTCCTAGTGTAGACAGATAGAACAACATTCTGATGAAGAGTCTCCAGCTGAAATATTAACTCATTTTTTCTCCTTTCAGATATTGACATCAGCATTTTCTCCTTTGTGAAACAAGTCTTACTCAAGTGGCAAATAGCTTTTAAAATACTTTTTCAGCACTGACATCTCCATTTTGAGACTTTTTCTCCAAAGTTCCATTTTAGGTTCTGAATTGTGGGGTTAGAATGCAGAGAACAATGGAATTCTTTTTTTTATTTGTTTTTGGGATGTGGGCATCGCTGGCAAGGCCAGCATTTATTGCCCATCCCTAATTGCCCTTGAGAAAGTGAGCCACCTTCTTGAACCACTGCAGTCTGTGAGGTGAAGGTATTCTACAGTGCTGTTCGGGAGGGAGTTCTGAGATTTTGACCCAGCGAAAATGAAACAACGGTGATATATTTCCAAGTCAGGATGGTGTGTGACTTGAAGGGGATTCTATAAGAACATAATAAGAACAATAAGAAATAGGAGCAGGGGTAGGCCCTTCAAACTTGCTCTGTCATTCAGTAAGATCAAGGCTGATCATCTATTACAACTCCACCTTCCCTCGTTATCCCCATATCCCTTGATTCCCTTAGTTTCCAAAAATCGAACAATCTCGGTCTTGAATATACTCAACGACTGAGCACCCAAAGCTCTCTGGGGTAGAGAATTCCAAAAATTCATAACCTCTGAATGAGAACTTTTTCCTCATCGCAATCCTAAAAGGCCTACCCCTTATTCTGAGACTATTACATTGCTGTTTATGGAATCTTACTGTGTGCAAATTGGCTGCCGCATTTCTGACATTATAACAGTGCCTACACTTCAAAAGTACTTCACTATAAAGAATATTCGAATAAAACAATATCTACAAAGTGCATTAAAAAAAAATTCTCCACAATAAACACCAAACATTCTGATTGTGACCAAGCAACCTGTTCCCATTTGTCAAACCTGTTCAATAAAGCTATGCAAAGGTGACATGCCTTCCCATTATTCCTCTCTGACTTGGAACTTGCCATGTGAGAAATCCTAGGCACAAGCCTGTATCCTGTCACTCTGTGGTGCAATACATTGGAGCATTTGTACATTGAACCACCAATCAACATTGTTCACAAACCATTCACTTTATTCTAACTTGAATATTGAAAAGTAAAATCTCATTGATGTACAGTATGTATGTAATTTAATTTTGAAGCATGAACCTCCCAGACATGTACACAAACATGTAAATCCATTCATTGTTGTGAGTATTTTGTGCAATGCAGTTCAGGACTCTTGTATACATCAACATTTATGCATGAAAGGGTTGCTTCTGATTGGTTAAGAGTGATCTAATGATTTTCTAATATGTTCATGGCTGAACTAATGGCTTTGTAATATGGTGTATTACAGAAATTGCAGGTCCAATGCACTTTCAGCTCTTTTAAACCACGAAACAAAATAAAACTATTTTACCTGATGTACATATGGTAGGCAAAATATTAGCCATTCACCGTGTATGAATTTTGGTAATAAAGAAACTGTGTTAGAATCATCAGTGCATGACAGTTTTGAATAGATACCATTCAATTCCTATAAAGATGAGCACTGCAAATGTAGCATATCTAGTTTGATATTTACATTTTTGACATATATTATTGAATATGTATCAATAAATGACTTGGATATCTTTAAGGGATGCCGTAATAGTCAAGCACTGCAAATGTCCTTGAGGTTTGTCAAAACAACACTTAAGGTCAGGAATTAGGACAAGCTATTTGAGGGAATGTTGTAAGCCAGATATTCATTATTTATCACACAATTTGCCACAACTTTCCAGAGTCAATGCACAATTATTGTGTCAGGGATTTTCCCTCCCACTATCCCTTCCTTTCTATTTGTATTTCCCACTGAAAACAAAATCAAACCGTGTTGTTATTAGTGGTCTAAAATTCCTCAGGGATTCCATCAGTATTCCACTGAAAATCTGGAATTCCCTGGAAAACGGAGACCTGTTTTTTGCTGGGTCTGCTGTTTTTGGAGGTTTTCAACTTATCTTGCAAAGGATAGAACCTCCATCTGTACCTGACAAGAAAATGTTATTGTGGTGGAGTTGGAGCAGAGATTCCTTATGCTAGAAATTTCCGCTTCAGTGGCTTAGTCGGAACCCAGCTGTGGAGATCAGTACTCCCAATTAGATTAATTAAACCTGCCTCTAAATGCGTGGATGTGGGCCACATTGATGGGGTCCAGGGCAGGGAGGCAGCCTGAATCCCCAAAGAACAGCAAGTTAATTTTTTACACAGAGACCTAAGGGGCATCCTCAGGAATTCCTTCCTTTCCGCTCAAATCAGACGGGTGCCAAAGTTTCCAGCTGCATGAGGAGGGCATGTGCCAGAGTTGCACCTATCATCATCATAGGCAGTCCCTCGGAATTGAGGAAGACTTGCTTCCACTCTTAACATGAGTTTTTAGGTGGCTGTACAGTCCAATACGAGAACCACAGTCTTTGTCACAGGTGGGACAGATAGTCGTTGAGGGAAAGGGTGGATGGGGCAGGTTTGCCACACGCTCCTTCCACTGCCTGCGCTTGATTTCTGCATGCTCTCGGCGACGAGACTAGAGGAGCTCAACGCCCTCCCGGATGCACTTCCACCACTTAGGGCGGTCTTTGACCAGGTACTCCCAGGTGTCAGTGGGGATGTTGCACTTTATCAAGGAGGCTTTGAGGGTGGGTCCTTCCGCTGGTAACGTTTCCGCTGCCCACCTTTGGCTCGTTTGCCGTGAAGGAATTCCGAGTAGAGCGCTTGCTTTGGGAGTCTCGTGTCTGGCATGCGGACAATGTGGCCTGCCCAGCGGAGCTGATCAAGTGTGGTCAGTACTTTAATGCTGGGGATGTTGGCCTGGTCAAGGACACTAATGTTGGTGCGTCTGTCTTCTCAAGGGATTTGTAGGATCTTGCGCAGACATCGTTGGTGGTATTTCTCCAGCGACTTAAGATGTCGACTGTACATGTCCCATGTTTCTGAGCCATACAGGAGAGTGGGTATTACTACAGCCTTGTAGACCATGAGCTTGATAACAGTTTTGAGGGCCTGGTCTGCAAACACTCTTTTCCTCAGGCGGCTGAAGGCTGCACTGACGCACTGGAGGCGGTGTCGAATCTTGTCGTCAATGTCTGCTCTTGTTGATAGGAGGCTCCCGAGGTAAGGGAAGTGGTCCACGTTGTCCAGGGCCGCGCCGTGGATCTTGATGACTGGGGGGCAGTGCTGTGCAGCGAGGACAGGCTGGTGGAGGACCTTTGTTTTACGGATGTTTAGCGCAAGGCCCATGCTTTCGTACGCCTCAGTAAATACGTCGACTATGTGCTGGAGTTCAGCCTCTGTGGTGCTTACCCCTGCTTGTCCCATGCATATGAAGTGCCCTCTTTCTCATTCTGCAAACTATAGCAAGGCCAATACTGGAGGGCTTTTTGAGAGGGTGCGATATTGCATATCCACTGTGATCACCTCCCAAGGAATCTCAGCCTCTATCTGTATAATCCCCAACTCCCCATCTCAATAAACATCGACCCAGTTCCCTTTGAAATTTAACTACCTTCTCTGGTTGGGGCGGGGGAGGTGATGGGTGGAGGGAGTCTTCTACATGTCCATGCTCCTGTGAGAAACTTACTTAAGACTTGTAAATTCTATGTGTGTCTTTTTATCCTATGCGCTTTGTCCACTGTTGCTATCTGCATAACCCTACATTTATCCACATTAAAATATACCTTCAGTACCTCATCCTCGACATATCCATCTCTATGAAGATAATCAATATCCTTCGACTCATTATCTGCCACACAGAGCTTTCTGTCATCAAATTTAAGACTACATCAGCAAAACAACTGCCACTTATGTAAAGAAATAAACAACTTGACTTGGTATAGGGCTTTATCATGTCTTTGGAACATCCTCAAATACTTTTCAGCCAATTAATTACTCTTGAAGAGGGGTAAGCACAGCAAGGGCCCATAAAGAACAAATGAATGAATGTGCAAATAATGCATTTTTAGTGGTGTTGGTTGAGGAAGGATGTTGGTTCAGACATTGGGTTAACTCACTGCTTTTCTTCAAATAGTGCCAGAAGATAGTTTACGCCTACCTGAACGAGGAGACGAAATCTGAGTTTAGTGTCTCATCCAAACGATGACACCTCCAACAATGCAGCACGCCCTCATTTGCACCAAAATCCCAAGAAGAGAATTGTGACACTAAGTCAGCGTTGGGAGAAGGCATCCTGTTCCACATTATTCACAAATATTATGATTAGCATAGCAAAGCACCACTAGTTGCTATTTCAAAACATTTACCATTTATGGCACAACATATTTCTCTTATTTGCACCCTTAGTGTGTGTCCCCGGTGTCCAGTGTTGCTAAGGGCTCGGGTAGATTTCAATTTTAGAGGGAACTTTCAAAAATGCCATTGATCAGTGCCATGGGCCAATTATCCCCGTACCTGAGGCGGTCATCCCAATCGTGTAAAAAAACATGCAAGTGCCCGCCAGCTGTATGCAAATGTCAATGCCAATGCAGGGACACATTCATCCCCAAAAACCTCTGGAGAAATTTTAGGGCTCAAGTCTTCCTTTTCCACTTGCTTCTGTGTTTTATGATGTGGAAATATGAATTATTAAAGGTTTGATGAATGTTCATCATTTGTGAAGCAAACCTCAGAACTGAAGCCATAATTCTACCTATTTGTCCTGCCCCTATCAAATGTCTCATTGGTTTTGGAATTGGCAACACATGGAAACCTAATCCAAGTCCAGAACCAGATGGGGTTTTTTTTATAATACAAAACAGCTCAGACCAGTGTATGTTTATGCTCGTGTAAGTGGGCAGAGTCTTTTTAAATTCAGTATTCGGAAACTGGATTTTTCTCTGTCCATTTTTTAATCTTCATCACTGAAGCCAGATGGGTGATCATCCTGTGGTAATGCTATGTTGCAGAGGCTACCAAAAAGCATACAAGAGTCTGGGAGGGAGGACTATTCTGTGTCATGAACAAATGAATAGCAATTTAAGGCCTATTTTTAGTTTTGATAGCAGGGAAATTAGTGTAGCAAACTTGTGTCAGGCAGCCTTGGGACTTTAATCTGTGATCAACTGCCTGTGAAATGAGTATTTCTATTTGGACTTGACAAATGTTTTGCTTATTAACAGCAAAGGCCTGTTTAGAGTGCAAGTTGATCACTGAAATTAATAGTATTTTGTGCTTTAAAACTGTTATTTAGAGATACTGGGAACAGGAGTTTGTGCAGAACTTTGGAATCATGAAATTGCACATTACAGGCACTCTAAATGGAAATGGTGAGCAGTGCTCTCAAATCCAGATCTCAATGGAACAAAACTTCATGATATCATATCAGTGGGGTGTGGGGAGCAGAGATTGATGCTAAATACCTACCCACAGGCTGGCTTTCATCAAATTAGCTGTTTTAAATTATAAAACATGATAACAAGAGCCACTCTGATAAATGTGCAGATACCTCAGCTTCTTTAAATTTGTTCTTGGAAGGTAGGCAACAACTGTCAAAGCAGTACTTATTGTCAATCCCAAGATGCCCTGAGGGCATCAAGCATCAACCAACAGAATGTGAGTCACGTGTAGGTCAAACCAGATAGGATTGACCTCACTGCAGGTCATTGATGAACCCAGTTGAATTTTTGGTCATACTCACTGCTACTGGTGCCAGCCCAATAATTACCAGATTTAATTTAATTTCACACAGTTTGCCAGCCCACTACCATAACCACAAGGCCACCATAGCCATAGCCATTCGGAATTCCTTCATGGCAAACGAGCCAAAGGTGGGCAGAGGAAACGTTACAAGGACACCCTCAAAGCCTCCCTCATAAAGTGCAACATCCCCACTGACACCTGGGAATCCCTGGCCAAAGACTGCCCTAAGTGGAGGAAGTGCATCCTGGAGGGCGCTAAGCACCTCGAGTCTCATCGCCGAGAGCATGCAGAAATCAAACGCAGGCAGCGGAAAGAGCGTGCGGCAAACCTTTCCCACCCACTCTTTCCCTGAACGACTGTCTGTCCCACCTGTGACAGGGACTGTGGTTTTCGTATTGGACTGTTCAGCCACCTAAGGACTCATTTTTAGAGTGGAAGCAAGTCTTCCTCGATTCCGAGGGACTGCCTATGATGATGATTCGCTCCTCATGATCCTTCCTGTTCATGTTAAATAATAAAATTCAAATTAATTTTAACTAATTCCAGTTAAACTTTTATTGGAGAGTGTTGCCTGTTCTGAGTTGTGACATCACCCCATAAAATATGCAAACCATATCACAGAGATTATGTTATCTGTGCTGTGATGTAGCTTGAATCAATGCTGTCAATCAATGTAATGGGATTTAGAGGGGAAAAAAGCTATTACATCGACTAGGCACAAAATTAACATGCCCACTAGACTGAGACCAGCAAATTTAGTAATGGATAACTATCAGTGAAAATGTACGGTCCAACTGACTTGTGAGTGCACCTGTCACTGCAATACTCTGTCTCTCTGTCTCCTATGCACACAAACACACTTACACACACCCACACAGAGGAAGTTCTGTAGATATTTTTATAAATTGTTCATCAGTTCTTTATAAAGAAATTGGCAGAATTGTGTGCTACTTCTCCTGTGTTCCAATGGTCCCGCAATCTTTATTTTAAACATTAGTGGGGAAAAATTCGGACCGTTTGTGACTGGAGGTGCTAACGACTTTTGCCTAGGTGCGGCGCTGCTACAAATTTGGCGGCAAGTTTAGTGGCGGTGCTAACCAGTCGTACCCCGCTCCTAACGATTGCGCCCTGTGCTGCTGCGCTGACGATGACATCACCGTCCGTGTGCAGCGACCCATTTTTGCCCCGGAGCAAAAATTCGCTACCGTCCTGTGAGGCTGCCATGGACAATGCCCGCGACAGCTTCACGGGGCACGTACCAGGCTTTAGGCGGCTCGTGAGGCTAAAATTAAAGAGGAGGTGCATCGTTGAAAATTTAAAAAATGACCGACTTACCAGGTGCGACCTTCTCAGTCAGATCATGGGGTCCATGCCGTGATGTTGCAGCCGGGCTCTCAGCTTCTGTATTGGGCTGCATGTCACGGCCCCCCACTCTCTAGTGCTCTCGTGGTGGCCCCTTCTCCCTCCAGCAAAGTCGGCAACATGGCCTTCCCCTTTAATGGAAGGGGAGGGCCCTGTTTTCACACCAGCACTATCTGCCTCTCCGCACAGCGCTGGAAAATTTGCATTGGTTAGGGCTGCAGACCTGCCCCAAGAGGAAGTGGAGCGCGAGTTTTTACACTCCTCTTCCTCTCATAAGAAATAGGAGCAGGAGTTGGCCATTTGGCTCACCGAGCCTGCTCTGCCATTCAATAAGATCATGGCTGATCTGATCTTGGGTTCAGCTCCACTTTCCTGCCCGCTCCTGATAACCCTTCACTTCCTTATCGTTCAAAAATCTGTCTATCTCCGCCTTAAATATATTCAATGACCCAGCCTCCACAGCTCTCTGGGGCAGAATTCCACAGATTTACAACCCTCTGAGAGAAGAAATTCCTCCTCATCTCAGTTCTAAAACGGTGACCACTTATTCTTAAACTATACCCCCTAGCTCTAGATTCCCCCACGAGTGGAAACATCTTCGCTGCATGTACCTTGTCGCGCCCCCTCAGTATCTTATATGTTTCATAGAAACACAGAAATCTACAGCGCAGAAGGAGGACATTTCGGCCCATCATGTCTCCACCAGCCGACAAAGAACCGCATGGCCCTTGGTCAGCAGCCCTGAAGGTTACATATAAACCTATGAATAATGAACAATGGCGGAAAGGTAAAGAGCACCCAGCCCAACCAGTCCGCCCCACACAACTGCGACACCCCTAGCACCGAAACATTCTACACACCACCCCAACCGATGCATGTGATCTCCTGGGAGAGGCAAAAACCAGATTAAAAACCCAGGCCGATTGGGGGAAAAAAAAAATCAGGGAAAATTCCTCTCCGACCCATCCAGGCGATTGAAACTAGTCCAGATCACCCTGGCCTTATTCGATTCCCTGCAGTACTTACCATCGTTACTGCGCCAGCCAACAGGGGTTTGTAGTGTCCCTGCACCTTACTACAAACTCACACAAGGCATGGATATGTCAGACACGGTCACTTTATGACTTTCACCTTTATTGCCAGGACCAAGGAATCTTGACCCTGGGTGGGACCTCCCCTTTTATACCTGGAAACCTAGGTGAGGAGTGTCTCCCACAAGTTCAGGGTGTGCATTTCTATGGTACAGGTACAGTGTACATGAGTTACAGTTTCATTGCAAGATGGTTAAATACATGACATCACCTCCCCCCTTAAGTCTTTTAGTTTCAGAGGTTAAGTCTATCGGGTGGTCGACGCTCTCTCGTGGAGCGCCGCAGTTGTGGCTCTGGTGGCTGAGCCTCGGCACGCGTCTCCGTCACTTGAGGTGATTCCGGCCTGTCCGGGCTGGCCGCAGGGACTGTGCATGCTGAGGGCTGTCTTTGTTGCTTGTCCGCTGGCAGTGGTGTGGGTGCCATCTCATCATGCTCTTCTTCAGGTTCCTCCGTGTCTATGCTGAACCTTTTCTTTACTTGGTCCAAGTGTTTGCTGCATATCTGCCCATTGTTTAGTCTGACCATCATGACTCTATTTCCTTCTTTGCCAATTACGGTGCCCTTGAGCCACTTGGATCCCAAAGCATGGTTAAGAACAAATACCAGGTCATCTATTTCTATGCGCCTCCCCCTTGAGTTTCGATCATGGAGCTCGGTTTGGGACTGGCGCTTGCCCTCAACAATGTTTGCCAGGGCTGGGTGAATGAGGGACAGCCGCGTTTTAAGCATGTGTTTCATGAGGAGTTCCGCTGGCGGGACCCGTAGGCCACCAGAAGGCACGATAGGCGGTACTGAAGCGAGGGTCCTTGGATGCGTAGCATGCCCTGTTTTATGACTTAGACCACCCTTTCCGCCTGGCCATTGGAAGCCAGCTTGAACGGCGCTGTCCGGTCGTGCTTGATACCATTTTGGCCGACATAAACTCCTGGAAATCATGGCTGGTGACCAGGATGTCCGTAAAAGCCATGGATTGCGAAAACCGTACGCAGACTCTCCACGGTGATGGATGTCGTGCACGAGTTCAATATGATGCACTCGATCCACTTCGAGTATGCATCGATAACGATCAGGAACATTTTCCCCATGAACGGGCCCGCATAGTCTACGTGAATACATGACCATGGTCTGGTGGGCCAGGGCCGCGGGCTGAGTGGGACCTCCCTGGGGGCATTGCCCAGCTGGGCACACGTCGTGCACCTGCGAACCCAGTGTTCCAGGTCTGAGTCAATCCCCGGCTACCATACATGTGACCGGGCAATGGCCTTCATTAACACGATGCCAGGTTGCTCGCTGTGGAGTTCCCTGATGAACGCTTCCCTTCCTTTCTGGGGCATGACTACCCGGCTGTGTCATAGCAGGCAGTCGGCTTGGATGGAGAGCTCATCCATCCGTCTCTGAAACGGTCTGACTTCCTCGGGGCGCGCCCTGTGTGCGGGCGTCCAATCCCCAGTCAGGACGCATTTCTTTATCATGGATAGGAGGGGGTCCCTGTTGGTCCAGAGTTTGATCTGGCGGGCTGTGATGGGGGAGCCCGCAGTGTCAAAAGTCTCAATGGCCATGACCATCTCGGCGCTCTGCTCCGACGCCCCCTCGGTGGTGGCCAGTGGGAGCATGCTGAGCGCATCAGCACAATTTTCGGTGCCTGGCCGGTGCCGTATGGTGTAGTCATACGCAGCCAGCGTGAGGGCCCAACGCTGTATGCGAGCTGACGCATTGGCGTTGACAGCCTTGCTGTCGGACAACAAGGATGTTAACGGCTTGTGGTCCGTCTCTAGCTCGAACTGTCTACCAAAAAGGTATTGGTGCATCTTTTTCACACCGTAAACTCACGCGAGTGCTGCCTTCTCAACCATGCGGTATCCACGCTCTGCCTGGGAGAGCGACCTGGAGACGTAAGCCACCGGTTGGAGTCGGCCATCATCGTTACCCTGCTGTAACACACACCCAACCCCGTAGAATGACGCATCGCATGTTAGTTTTTTTAGAAGGGTCATACAAAGTCAATAGTTTGTTGGAACACAGCAGGTTCCTCGGATTATTGAAAGCCCATTCTTGACAGTCCCCCCAAAACCATTCACAACCTTTACGCAGGAGCATGTGTAAAGGCTCCAACAATGAGCTTAAGTTCGGCAGAAAGTTCCCAAAATAATTCAAAGGTCCCAGGAATGATCGCAACTCCGACGTGTTGCCGGACCTGGGCGTCTGGCGGATCGTCTCCGTTTTTGATTCAGTGGGCCGGATCCTGTCTGCGGCAACCCTCCTGCCCAAAAACTCGACCTCTGGGGCCAAAAACACACACTTGACCTTTTTCAGCCGCAAGCCTACCCGGTCCAGTCGGCGTAGCACCTCCTCCCGTGTCTCGACCCGTTATGAGAATGTCGTCTTGGAATACAATCATTCCAGGAATGGATTTGAGCAAGCTTTTCATGTTTCTCTGAAAGATGGCTGCTGCTGAACGAATGCCAAATGGACACCTGTTGTAGATCAATAATCCCTTGTGTGTCGTGATGGTGGTCAGAAGCTGGGATTCTTCAGCCAGTTCCTGAGTCATGTAGGCCGAAGTGAGGTCCAACTTGGTGAACAGCTTGCCACCTGCCAGTGTGGCAAAAAGGTCCTCCGCTCTCAGGAGCGGGTATTGGTCTTGCAGCGATACTCGGTTGATGGTGGTTTTGTCGCCGCCACAAATCCTGACCGAGCCATCTGCTTTGAGGACGGGAACAATGGGACTTGCCCAGTTGCTGAATTCAACGGCCGAAATTATGCCCTCTCTGAGCAGCCTGTCCAGTTCACATTCAATTTTTTCATGCATAACATACGGCACCGCTCTGGCTTTGTGGTGCACTGGTCTGGCGTCCGGAGTGATGCGTATCACTACTTTAGTGCCCTTGAACGTTCCGACACCAGGTTGAAACAGTGAGCCGAATTTTTGCAGGACCTGTGAGCATGAACTTCGCTCCACGGATGAAATGGCGTGCACATCCCCCCATTTCCAATTCATCTCAGCGAGCCAACTCCTCCCCAAGAGCAGGGGGCCATTTCCCGGAATGATCCAGAGTGGCAGCCGGTTCTGTAATCCATTATGTGTTACCACCAGGTTTGCACTGCCCAGCACTGGGATGATCTCTTTGGTGTACATCCGTAGTTGCATCTCAATGCGTTCCAGTTTGGGCCTGTTAGCTCTGTGTGGCCATAGTCTCTCAAATTGTTGGGCGCTCATGAGTGACTGGCTAGCTCCCGTATCCAGCTCCATGTGCACTGGGTGCCATTCAGCAAGACTTTCATCATCATGGGTGGCGTTTTAGTGTATCAGCTGTGAACATCAGCCACATGAACCCACTGAACTTCAGCATCTGTGGCTTTACCCCAGGCCTCATCCTTCATTGCAGACCCCTCGTCTGGTTCCTCTGTCTTGCAGATTAGCCTCGCTACTGCCTTTTTGCACATCCTGGCCAAGTGTCCACTGACATTACAAATCCTACAGGTATATTGCTGGAACCTGCAGCTTCACGCAGTGTGTCTACCTCCACACCTCCAGCATGAGCTGAGATTGAGATTGCTGTTAACAAAAGGACTATTAGCAGGCATTCCTCTCTGATTGCCCATTTGGCTGTTTCTAAGCACTCTGATTGTGGGTGTTAATGGTCCCATCGCGGGACACATTGTTCCTCGAGATGGCGTGAATTGCCGATCCCCTTTCCATTGTTCTTGTTACAGGCCCACCCTTGAGCCTGTTGCTGCCTGGGCGGTTTCGAAATGCCCTTGCCTGCCTGCGGGGTCCCGAGCCGCGTTCACCATGTTAACTCCCTGGTCCGTCGCCATGTTTGGATCAGGGCTGCGCGCGTAAATTAGCTAGGTCTCCTCTTCCCCTTCCATAAAGGTCTGAGCTATCAATGCCGCCCCTTCTAAAGTTAAGTCCTTAGTCTTTATGAGCGTCCTGAAAATGCCGGCATGATTAATACCCTCGATGAAAAAGTCCCTTAACATCTCCCCCCTGCAGGCATCGGAGAACTTACCAAGCCAAGCGCCCACAGTTCCACCACGAAGTCCGAGACGTTCTGTCCCTCCCGACGCTGGTGAGAGTAGAACCGGTGCTGGGCCATGTGTACGCTACTCGCCGGCTTGAGATGCTCACTGATCAGCTGGCTGAGATCTTCAAAGGACTTGTCCACCGGCTTTTGGGGTGCGAGCAGGTCTTTCATCAGCGCATACGTCTGTGGTCCGCAGCTGGTCAGTAGATGCGCCCTCCGCATGTCAGCCGCTGTCTCTTCCAGCCAGTCCTTTGTGACAAAGCTCTGCTGGGAGTCTTTCCACGAAGTCGTACCAGTCCTCACCTACACAGTAACGTTCCTCTGTGCCACCAGTGGCCATCCTTGTGGTTCGGTGATTCCCGTTTCTCGTCGCCAAATGTAGTCTCTCTGCACCTTACTACAAACTCACATAAGGCATGGATATATCAGAAACGGTCACTCTGTGACCTTCACCTTTATTGCCAGGACCAAGGAGTCTTGACCCTGAGTGGGACCTCCCCTTTTATACCTGGAAACCCAGATGAGGAGTGTCTCCCACAAGTTCACCACCTGTGGTCAGGGTGTGCATTTCTATGGTACAGGTACAGTGTACATGAGTTAGTTACATGACTATGTCATTGCAAGATGGTGAAATACATGACAAGGTTATCCAGTCTAATCTTACTTAGCAGCTCTCGGTCCATAACCCTGCAGGTTACGGCACTTTAAATGTGGTGAGGGTTTCTGCATCCACCACCCTGCCAGGCAGTGAGTTCCAGACCCCACAACCCTCTGCGTAAAGAAGCCTCCCCTCAAATCCCCTCTGAACCTTACACCAACCACCTTAAAACTATGCCCCCTCGTAACTGACGCCTCCACCAAGGGAAATAGGCCCTTGCTAGCCACTATATCCAGGTCCCTCAAAACTTTGTACACCTCAATAAGGTCTCCTCTCAACCTCCTCTGTTCCAATAAGAACAAACCCAGCCTATCCAATCGATCCTCATAGCTAAGATTCTCCATTCAAGGCAGCATCCTAGTAAATCACTGCACCCTCTCTCGTGCAATCACGTCTTTCCTATAAAAATAAAATGGAAGGGCCCTGTTTTCACACTAGCATTATCCGCCTCTCCGCATAGCGCTGGAAAATTTGCGATGGTTAGAGCCATAGACCCCAAGAGGAAGTGGAGCGTGAGTTTTTGCGCTCCACTTCCTCTCATAAGAACATAAGAAATAGGAGCAGGAGTAGGCCATTTGGCCCCTCGAGCCTGCCCCGCCATTTAATAAGACCATGGCTGATCTGATCATGGACTCAGCTCCAATTTCCTGCCCGCTTCTGATAACCCTTCACTTCTTTATCGTTAAAAAACCTGTCTATCTCCGCCTTAAATATATTCAATGACCCAGTCTCTGCAGCTCTCTGGGGCAGAGAATTCCACAGAGTTACAGCCCTCTGAAAGAAGAAATTCCTCCTCATCTCAGTTTTAAATGGGCGGCCCCTTATTCTGAGACCACGTCCCCTAGTTTTAGTTTCCCGAATGAGTATCCTCTCTGCATCCACCTTGTCGAGCCCCCTCATTATCTTATATGTTTTGATAAGATCACCCCTCATTCTTCTGCACTCCAATGTGTATAGGCCCAACCTGCTCAACCTATCTTCATAAAAAAGCCCCTTCATTTCCTTCTAATTGGGATATATTTTTGTTGCAAGTTATGAAATACCTCCTTAAATGTCTGCCACTGCTCATCAACCGTCCCATAGTTTAGTCTATTTTCCCAGTCTACTTTAGCCAACTCTGCCCTCATAGTCTCCTTTATTTAAGCTTAGAACCCTGGTTTGAGAACCAACTTTCTCTCCCTCCAACTGAATTTGAAATTCAACTATATTATGGTCACTCATTCCTAGAGGATATTTTACTAAGAAATCATTTATTAATTCTGCCTCATTACACAGTACTAGATCTAAGATAGCCTGCTCCCTGGTTGGTTCTACAACGTAGAGAGAGGCGGGAGTCGAGAGAGGCAGCGGCCTATAAAAGGCTCAGCAGTCCGGGGAGCGTCGAGACATGCGGGAGTCGAGAGAGGCAGCGGCCTATAGAAGGCTCAGCAGTCCGGGGAGCGTCAAGAGAGGCGGGAGTCGAGAGAGGCAGCGGCAGCGGCCTATAAAAGGCTCAGCAGTCCGGGGAGCGTCGAGAGAGGCGGGAGTCGAGAGAGGCAGCGGCCTATAAAAGGCTCAGCAGTCCGGGGAGCGTCGAGAGAGGCGGGAGTCGAGAGAGGCAGCGGCCTATAAAAGGCTCAGCAGTCTGGGGAGCGTCGAGAGAGGCGGGAGTCGAGAGAGGCAACGGCCTATAAAAGGCTCAGCAGTCCGGGGAGTGTCGAGAGAGGCGGGAGTCGAGAGAGGCGTACCGGTGCAGCTCCAGCTGAGAGAAGTCAAAAAAGTAGAAAGAAATCAAAAGGTGACGTCACAACCAACGTGGTAAGTGATTGGCTGCTGATTGGTGAGTAGTTTTTCTTTTTCTTTATTAGTCAGTAACTTTTAACATTGTTGTCGGCAATTTAAGTGTATCTAAGGGTTAAGTCATGGCAGGACAGCTCGGTCACGTGATATGCTCCTCCTGTACCATGTGGGAACACGGGGACAACACCAGTGTCCCTGACGACTACATGTGCGGGAAGTGTGTCCACCTCCGGCTACTGACGGTCCGCGTTGCGGAGTTGGAGCTGAAGGTGGATTCACTCTGGAGCATCCACGATGCTGAGAATGACGTGAGTATCACGTGTAGCGAGTTGGTCTTACCGCAGGAGAAGGGTCCACAGCCAGCGAGGGAATGGAAGACCAGCAGGAAGAGTAGTGCAAGGAAGGTAGTGCAGGGGTCCCCTGTGGTCATCCCACTGCAAAACAGATACACTGCTTTGAGTGCTGTTGAGGGGGATGACTCATCATGAGTGGGCAGCAGCAGCCAAGTTCATGGCACCGTGGCTGGCTCTGTTGCACAGGAGGGCAGGAAAAAGAGTGGGCGAGCGATAGTGATAGGGGATTCAATTGTAAGGGGAATAGATAGGCGTTTCTGCGGCCGCAACCGAGACTCCAGGATGGTATGTTGCCTCCCTGGTGCAAGGGTCAAGGATGTCTCGGAGCGGGTGCAGGACATTCTAAAAAGGGAGGGAGAACAGCCAGTTGTCGTGGTGCACGTTGGTACCAATGACATAGGTAAAAAAAGGGATGAGTTCCTACGAAATGAATTTAAGGAGCTAGGAGCTAAATTAAAAAGTAGGACCTCAAAAGTAGTAATCTGGATTGCTACCAGTGCCACGTGCTAGTCAGAGTAGGAATCGCAGGATAGCTCAGATGAATACGTGGCTTGAGCAATGGTGCAGCAGGGAGGGATTCAAATTCCTGGGGCATTGGAACCGGTTCTGGGGGAGGTGGGACCAGTACAATCCGGACGGTCTGCACCTGGGCAGAATCGGAACCAATGTCCTCGGGGGAGTGTTTGCTAGTGCTGTTGGGGAGGAGTTAAACTAATATGGCAGGGGGATGGGAACCAATGCAGAGAGATAGAGGGAAACAAAAAGGAGGCAAAAACAAAAGACAGAAAGGAGATGAGGAAAAGTGGAGGGCAGAGAAACCCAAGGCAAAGAACAAAAAGGGCCATTGTACAGCAAAATTCTAAAAGGACAGAGGGTGTTAAAAAAACAAGCCTAAAGGCTTTGTGTCTTAATGCAAGGAGTATCCGCAATAAGGTGGATGAATTAACTGTGCAAATAGATGTTAACAAATATGATGTGATTGGGATTACGGAGACGTGGCTCCAGGATGAGCAGGGCTGGGAACTCAACATCCAGGGGTATTCAACATTCAGGAAGGATAGAATAAAAGGAAAAGGAGGTGGGGTAGCATTGCTGGTTAAGGAGGAGATTAAGGCAATAGTTAGGAAGGACATTAGCTTGGATGATGTGGAATCTATATGGGTAGACCTTCAGAACACCAAAGGGCAAAAAACGTTAGTGGGAGTTGTGTACAGACCTCCAAACAGTAGTAGTGATGTTGGGGAGGGCATCAAACAGGAAATTAGGGGTGCGTGCAATAAAGGTGCAGCAGTTATAATGGGTGACTTTAATATGCACATAGATTGGGCTAACCAAACTGGAAGCAATACGGTGGAGGAGGATTTTCTGGAGTGCATAAGGGATGGTTTTTTAGACCAATATGTCGAGGAACCAACTAGGGGGGAGGCCATCTTAGACTGGGTGTTATGTAATGAGAGAGGATTAATTAGCAATCTCGTTGTGCGAGGCCCCTTGGGGAAGAGTGACCATAATATGGTGGAATTCTGCATTGGGATGGAGAATGAAACAGTTAATTCAGAGACCATGGTCCAGAACTTAAAGAAGGCTAACTTTGAAGGTATGAGGTGTGAATTGGCTGGGATGGATTGGCGAATGATACTTAAGGGGTTGACTGTGGATGGGCAATGGCAGACATTTAGAGACCGCATGGATGAACTACAACAATTGTACATTCCTGTCTGGCATAGAAATAAAAAAGGGAAGGTGGCTCAACCGTGGCTATCAAGGGAAATCAGGGATAGTATTAAAGCCAAGGAAGTGGCATACAAATTGGCCAGAAATAGCAGCGAACCTGGGGACTGGGAGAAATTTAGAACTCAGATGAGGAGGACAAAGGGTTTGATTAGGGCAGGGAAAATGGAGTATGAGAAGAAGCTTGCAGGGAACATTAAGACGGATTGCAAAAGTTTCTATAGATATGTAAAGAGAAAAAGGTTAGTAAAGACAAACGTAGGTCCGCTGCAGTCAGAATCAGGGGAAGTCATAACGGGGAACAAAGAAATGGCGGACCAATTGAACAAGTACTTTGGTTCGGTATTCACGAAGGAGGACACGAACAACCTTCCGGTTATAAAAGGGGTCGGGGGGTCTAGTAAGGAGGAGGAACTGAGGGAAATCCTTATTAGCCGGGAAATTGTGTTGGGGAAATTGATGGGATTGAAGGCCGATAAATCCCCAGGGCCTGATGGCCTGCATCCCAGAGTACTTAAGGAGGTGGCCTTGGAAATAGTGGATGCGTTGACAGTCATTTTCCAACATTCCATTGACTCTGGATCAGTTCCTATGGAGTGGAGGGTAGCCAATGTAACCCCACTTTTTAAAAAAGGAGGGAGAGAGAAAACAGGGAATTATAGACCGGTCAGCCTGACATCGGTAGTGGGTAAAATGATGGAATCAATTATTAAGGATGTCATAGCAGTGCATTTGGAAAGAGGTGACATGATGGGTCCAAGTCAGCATGGATTTGTGAAAGGGAAATCATGCTTGACAAATCTTCTGGAATTTTTTGAGGATGTTTCCAGTAGTGGATAAGGGAGAACCAGTTGATGTGGTATATTTGGACTTTCAGAAGGCGTTCGACAAGGTCCCACACAAGAGATTGATGTGCAAAGTTAGAGCACATGGGATTGGGGGTAGTGTACTGACATGGATTGAGAACTGGTTGTCAGACAGGAAGCAAAGAGTAGGAGTAAATGGGTACTTTTCAGAATGGCAGGCAGTGACTAGTGGGGTACTGCAAGGTTCTGTGCTGGGGCCCCAGCTGTTTACACTGTACATTAATGATTTAGATGAGGGGATTAAATGTAGTATCTCCAAATTTGCGGATGACACTAAGTTGGGTGGCAGTGTGAGCTGCGAGGAGGATGCTGTGAGGCTGCAGAGCGACTTGGATAGGTTAGGTGAGTGGGCAAATGCATGGCAGATGAAGTATAATGTGGATAAATGTGAGGTTATCCACTTTGGTGGTAAAAACAGAGAGACAGACTATTATCTGAATGGTGACAGATTAGGAAAAGGGGAGGTGCAAAGAGACCTGGGTGTCATGGTACATCAGTCATTGAAGGTTGGCATGCAGGTGCAGCAGGCGGTTAAGAAAGAAAATGGCATGTTGGCCTTCATAGCAAGGGAATTTGAGTACAGGGGCAGGGAGGTGTTGCTACAGTTGTACAGGGCATTGGTGAGGCCACACCTGGAGTATTGTGTACAGTTTTGGTCTCCTAACCTGAGGAAGGACATTCTTGCTATTGAGGGAGTGCAGCGAAGGTTCACCAGACTGATTCCCGGGATGGCGGGACTGACCTATCAAGAAAGACTGGATCAACTGGGCTTGTATTCACTGGAGTTCAGAAGAATGAGAGGGGACCTCATAGAAACATTTAAAATTCTGACAGGGTTAGACAGGTTAGATGCAGGAAGAATGTTCCCAATGTTGGGGAAGTCCAGAACCAGAGGTCACAGTCTAAGGATAAGGGGTAAGCCATTTAGGACCGAGATGCGGAGGAACTTCTTCACCCAGAGAGTGGTGAACCTGTGGAATTCTCTACCACAGAAAGTTGTTGAGGCCAATTCACTAAATATATTCAAAAAGGAGTTAGATGAGGTCCTTACTACTAGGGGGATCAAGGGGTATGGCGAGAAAGCAGGAATGGGGTACTGAAGTTGAATGTTCAGCCATGAACTCATTGAATGGCGGTGCAGGCTAGAAGGGCCGAATGGCCTACTCCTGCACCTATTTTCTATGTTTCTATGTTTCTATGTACTGTTCAAAGAAACTATCCTGGATACACTCTATGAATTCCTCCTCAAGGTTACCTTGGCCAATTTGCTTTGTCCAATCAATATGAACGTTAAAATCACCCATGATTATTTCCGTTCCTTTTTTACAAGCCTCAATTATTTCTTAATTTATACTCCGTCCAACTATGTAGCTACTGTTAGGGGGCCGATAGACTACGCCCACCAGTGACTTTTTCCCCTTATTATTCCTTATCTTCACCCAAACTGATTCAACCGCTTGATCCTCTGAGCCAATATTGTTTCTCACTAACTCACTGATCCCATCCTTTATTAATAGTGCTACTCCACCTCCTTTTCCTTTCTGTCTGTCCTTCCGAATACCCCTGAATACTTAGTTCCCAGTCCTGGTGACTTTGCAACCACGTCTCTGTAATGGCTATCAGATCATACCCTTTCAACTCATCTATTTTGTTACGAATGCTACGTGCATTTAGAGAAAGAGCTTTTAAATTTGTTTTTTTACCCTTTTCCTGCTTGTTTCCTCTGTCCTTCAAACTCACTTTCTGCATTTCTGCTTTCTAATTCCAGCTTTACTCCCCTCTGAATCTATTCTCAGGTTCCCATCCCCATGCCAAGCTTGTTTAAACATTCCCCAACAGCACTAGCAACCCCCCCGCCCGCCCCCGCGAGGATATTGGCTCTGTTGAGGTGCAACCCGTCCGGCTTGTACTGATTCCACCTCCCCCAGAACCAGTCGTAATGCCTCAGGAATCGAAATCCCTCCCCTCCTGCACCACCTGACACTATCCTCCGAAAGTAAGACAAGGGCCGGAATTTTGCTGGTGCTCAGCAGATGGGATCAGTGACAGGTCGGCAGTTAAATGTGAATTGATTGACAGCGGCCTCGCGCACAATTGCCTTTTCCGATGTCGGGTCTGCCAGCACTGAACAAACCTGATAGGCAGCAGCGGGGGAGCCAATCAAATTGATTAGTGGCTTGTTTACAACCATTTAACAATGGTTTTAAAGCTACCTTTTGAATTTGACAGCTTGCCCACTGAGATCATGGATATATTTGTGGCACTGCAGCCAGGTCCTCCTGAGTACATAGGCTAAACGGCACAGAATCAGGCCATTCTGCCCCACCAGTCCATGCCGCGTTTATGCTCAACTCAAGCCTCCTCCTGTTTTTCCTCATCTACATCTATTCCCTTCTCGCTCATATGCTTGTCCAGCCTCCTCTTAAATGCATCGAGACTATCCGCTTCAACCACTCCCTGTGGTAGTGGGTTCCACATTCTCACCACTCTTTGGGTAAAGAAATTTCTTCTGAATTCCCTGTTGGATTTATTGATAGAAACATAGAAAATAGGTGCAGGAATAGGCCATTCGGCCCTGCGAGTCTGCACCGCCATTCAATGAGTTCATGGCTGAACATGCAACCTCAGTACCCCATTCCTGCTTTCTCGCCATACCCCCCGATCTCCCCAGTAGCAAGGACTACATCTAACTACCCTCCCCCCCGAATCCAGTGAATTGGCCTCAACAACTTTCTGCGGCAGAGAATTCCACAGGTTCACCACTCTCTGGGTGAAGAAGCTTCTCCTCATCTCGGTCCCAAATGGCCCACCCCCCATCCCCAGACTGTGACCCCTGGTTCTGGACCTCCCCAACATTAATAAGAACATAAGAACAGAAGAATTAGGAACAGGAGTAGACCATCTAGCCCCTCGAGCTTGCTCCGCCACCCAACAAGATCATGGCTGATCTGGCTGTGGACTCAGCTCCACTTACCCGGCCGCTCCCTGTAACCCTTAATTCCCATATTGGTTAAAAATCTATCTATCTGTGATTTGAATATATTCAATGAGCTAGCCTCAACTGCTTCCTTGGGCAGAGAATTCCACAGATTCACAACCCTCTGGGAGAAGAAATTCCTTCTCAACTCGGTTTTAAATTGGCTGCCCCGTATTTTGAGGCTGTGCCCCCTAGTTCTAGTCTCCCCGATCAGTGGAAACAACCTCACTGCCTCTATCCTGTCTAACCCCTTCATTATTTTAAATGTTTCTATAAGATCACCCCTCATCCTTCTGAACTCCAACAAGTAAAGACCCAGTCTACTCAATCTATCATCATAAGGTAACTCCCTCATCTCCGGAATCAGCCTAATGAATCGTCTCTGTACCCCTTCCAAAGCGAGTATATCCTTCCTTCAGTAAGGTGACCAAAACTGCACGCAGTACTCCAGGTGCGGCCTCACTAATACCCTGTACAGTTGCAGCAGGACCTCCCTGCTTTTGTACTCCATCCCTCTCGCAATGAAGGCCAATATTCCATTCGCCATCCTGATTACCTGCTGCACCTGCAAACTAACTTTTTGGGATTTATGCACAAGGTCCCCCAGGTCCCTCTGCACTGCAGCATGTTGTAATTTCATCCCATTCAAATAATTTTCCCTTTTACTGTTTTTTTCCCAAGGTGGATGACCTCACATTTGCCGACATTGTATTCCATCTGCCAAACCTTAGCCCATTCGCTTAACCTATCTAAATCTATTTGCAGCCTCTCTATGTCCTCTACACAACCCGCTTTCCCACTAATCTTTGTGTTATCTGCAAATTTTGTTACACTACACTCTATCCCCTCTTCCAGGTCATCTATGTATATTGTAAACAGTTGTGGTCCCAGCACTGGTCCCTGTGGCACACCACTAACCATCGATTGCCAACCCGAAAAGGACCCATTTATCCCGACTCTCTGCTTTCTGTTCGCCAGTCAATTCTCTATCCATGCTAATACATTTCCTCTGACTCCGCGTACCTTTATCTTCTGCAGTAACCTTTTGTGTGGCACTTTATCGAATGCCTTTTGGAAATCTAAATACACCACATCCATCGGTACACCTCTATCCACCATGCTCGTTATATCCTCAAGAAATTCCAGTAAATTAGTTACACATGATTTCCCCTTCATGAATCCATGTTGCGTCTGCTTGATTGCATTATTCCTATCTTGATGACTATCTTATATTGATGGCCTCTAGTTATGCTCTTTCCCAAAAGTGATTTTGTTTTCTGTATCCACTCTATCAAAACCTTTCATAATTTTAAAGACCTTTATCAGGTCACCCCCTCAGCCTTCTTTTTTCAAGAGAAAAGAGATCCAGCCTGTTCATCCTTTCCTGATATGTATATCCTCACATTTCTGGTATCATCCTTGTAAATCTTTTCTGCACCCTCACCAGTACCTCTATATACTTTTTATAATATGGCGACCAAAACTGTACGCAGTGCTCTAAGTGTGGTCTTAGCAATGTTTGATACAAGTTTAGTATAACTTCACTACTTTTCAATTCTACCCCTCGAGAAATAAACCTTAGTTCTTGTTTTTTTTTTATGGCCTTGCTAACCTGTAGCGCAAATTTTAGTGATTGGTGTATTTGTACTCCGCGATCCCTTTGTTCCTCTACCCCACCTAAATTCGCACCTTCCAAGTAATATGTGACCTCCCTATTCTTACTACAAAATGTGCTATCTCACAATCATCTTATCACTCTATGGCACCATGCTACCTGGGAAATTGCAACTTTAGCATGGCTAGTACATACTATATTTTTTCATTCCGCCTTATGAATACTATTAACTGTTCAAAAAGCAATTATTTTTCACTATTCAGCAATTTTTAAAGATAACTATTTATTTGCAATATTAAACACATTACATTATATTCATTTGCATTATATCAATTCCCTTATATTGCTGATTAGAAACTACCTCCATTAATCACTTAGGATAATAAAAAGCTAGAAGAAACATGAAGATTAAACAAGAGATACCTTGATGCTTACAGTGCGATCACAGCCTGCTAAGACGTAAAGGATTCTCTGAATCAAAGCAAGATAGTATGAAGCAAAATATCGATCTTAAAATGTGCTATTTCCATTTATGTTGGATAATGGTTATTTTTTTCCATCCAAAGTGGCAAAAGGAATTCCATTTTTTGTACTTCAAATTATTATTTAGCCTATTTATTCTTGTTTGGATATAACACCAAAAATAATTGATCAAAGTGGGTAAAATGATTATATTTAAAAGAGTCTGTTGGATTTAATTCAGTATCATTTTAATATACACCATTTCAAATGAAGAAAATATGTATTTCTTGAACCTAAGCAACAAATTGCTTGCTTCAAATGCAACTGAGATATATTTACTTCAGAAAATAATATTTTGAGATACAGTATATGAGCATGTTTGGGAGAAACAGACGATTTTGGACCTATGGTTCCCAAAGCTCTCATTGGGAATTTCCTTGTGTCATGTCTGAGTCTGTTCACAGAATTATAGAATCTTACAGCGCAACTGGCTTTCTGAAAGAGCTGTCCATTTTAGTCCCACACCCCAGCTTGTTCTCTTCAAATGCATGTCCAATTGCCTTTTGAAACTTCCCATGGAATCTGATTCCACCATCCTTTCAGGTAGTGTGTTCCAGATCACAACTCTCTGTCAAAAATATTCTCCTCATTTCCCCTCTACTTCTATTGCCAATTATTTTACATTAATGACCTCTGGTTACTGACCCACTTGACAGAGGAAACAATTTTCCCCTACTTGTTCTATCAAAACCTCTCAGAATTTTGAATACCTCTATTAGGTTTCCGCTTAACTGAAGTCCCTGGTATCATCCTGCTAAATCACCTCTGTACCCTCTCCAAAGCCTTGACATCCTTCCTAAAGTGTGCGACCCGTAATTGGAATCAATCATTAAGGATTAAATAGCAGCGCATTTGGAAAGCAGTGACAGGATCAGACCAAGTCAGCATGGATTTATGAAAGGGAAATCATGCTTGACGATCTTCAATTTTCTGAGAATGTAACTAGCAGAATGGATAAGGGAGAACCAGTGGATGTGGTGTACTTGGACTTTCAAAAGGCTTTTGACAAGGTCCCACACAAGAGATTGGCGTGCAAAATCAAAGCGCATGGTATTTGGGGTAATGTACTGACGTGGATAGAGAACTGGTTGGCAGACAGGAAGCAGAGAGTCAGGATAAACGGGTGCTTTTCAGAATGGCAGGCAGTGACTAGTGGAGTGCCGCAGGGCTCAGTGCTGAGACCCCAGCTCTTTACAATATATATTAATGATTTAGATGAAGGAATTGAGTGTAATATCTCCAAGTTCGCGGATGACACTAAACTGGGTGGCGGTGTGAGCTGTGAGGAGGATGCTAAGAGGCTGCAGGGTGACTTAGACAGGTTAGGTGAGTGGGCAAATGCAAGGCAGATGCAGTATAATGTGGATAAATGTGAGGTTATATATTTTGGGGGCAAAAACACGATGGCAGATTATTATCTGAATGGCGGCAGATTAGGAAAAGGGGAGGTGCAACGAGACCTGGGTGTCATGGTTCATCAGCAGGCAGTGAAGGCGGCAAATGGTATGTTGGCCTTCATAGCTAGGGGATTTGAGTATAGAAGCAGGGAGGTCTTACTGCAGTTGTACAGGGCCTTAGTGAGGCCTCACCTGGAATATTGTGTTCAGTTTTGGTCTCCTAATCTGAGGAAGAACGCTGTTGCTATTGAGGGAGTGCAGCGAATGTTCACCAGACTGATTCCAGGGATGGCTAGACTGTCATATGAGGAAAGACTGGATCAACTGGGCCTTTATTCACTGGAGTTTAGAAGGATGAGAGGGGATCTCATAGAGACGTATAAGATTCTGACTGGATTGGACAGGTTAGATGCGGGAAGAATATTCCCGATGTTGGGGAAGTCCAGAACCAAGGGACATAGTCTTAGGATAAGGGTTCGGCCAGGTAGGACTGAGATGAGGAGAAACTCAGAGAGTAGTTAATCTGTGGAATTCCCTGCCGCAGAGAGTTGTTGATGCCAGTTCATTGGATATATTCAAGAGGGGGTTAGATATGGCCCTTACGGCTAAGGGGATCAAGGGGTACGGAGAGAAAGCAGGAAAGGGGTACTGAGGGAACGATCAGCCATGATCTTATTGAATGGCGGTGCAGGCTCGAAGGGCCAAATGGCCTACTGCTGCACCTATTTTCTATGTTTCTATGATTGCTCTGATAATCATGTGCCTACCAGAATGGTAGAACGTCAACTAGATGGACCTTGGTCTTTTTGCACCTAGCATTTCCTTTCTTCCTAAATTATAAATGTGCTTCGGCCTTAGAACTGAAGAAACTTGCGTACATTTCATTAATTCCATGTTGTAACAAGTTCCATGAGATATTCAACAGAAATAATTTATTTTGCCGTTATAATGGAATATGCATGTATATCTTAAGAGCTGCACAGGGGAACTGCGTGATGCTGTGGGTTAGATCTTTCCCTCAGTCATCATCATTGACATTCCCTTGAAATCACGGAAGACTTGCTTCCATTCTAAAGGTGAGATCTTAGGTGGCTGTACAGTCCAATGTGGGAATTACAGTCACTGTCACAGGTGGGACAGACAGTCGTTGAAGGAAAAGGTGGGTGGTGAGTCTGGTTTGCCACGCGATCCTTCCGCTGTCTGTGCTTGGTTTCTGCATGCTCTCGGCGACAGGACCAGAGGTGCTCAGTACCCTACCGGATGCTCTTCCTCCACTTAGGGCAGTCTTGGGCCAGGGATTCCCAGGTGCTGGTGGGGATGTTGCACTTTGTCAAGGAGGCTTTGAGGGTATCCTTGAAACATTTCCTCTGCCCACCTGGGACTTGTTTGCCATGTTGGAGTTCCGAGTAGAGCGCTTGCTTTGGGAGTCTCGTGTCGGGCACGCGGACAATGTGGCTCGCCCAACGGAGCTGGTCGCGTGTGGTCAGTGCTTCAATGCTGGGGATATTGGCCTGATCGAGAACACTGACATTGGTGCGTCTATCCTCCCAGTGGATTTGCAGGATCTTGCGGAGGCAGCGCTGGTGGTATTTCCCCAGCGCTTTGAGGTGTCTACTGTACATGGTCCACATCTCTGAGCCATATAGGAGGGGGGTATCACTACGGCCCTGTAGACCATAAGGTTGGTGCCAGATTTGAGGTCCTGGTCTTCAACCATTCTCTTCCTCAAGTGACCGAAGGTTGCGCTGTCACACTGCAGGCAGTGTTGGACCTCGTCATCGTTGTCTGCCCTTGCTGATAGTAGGCTCTGGAGGTATGAAAAATGGTCCACGTTGTCCAAGACTGCGCCATGGATTTTGATGACCGAGCGGCAGTGCTGTGTGGTGGGGTCAGGTTGATGTTGTCTTACGGATGTTTAGTGTAAGGCTCATGCTTTCGTACGCCTCGGTGAAGATGTTGACGATGGCTTGGAGTTCAGCCTCTGAATGTGCGCAGACGTAAGCGTCGTCCGCATACTATAGTTCGATGACAGAGGATGGGACGACCTTGGATCTAGCCTGGAGGCGACGAAGGTTGAACAGGTTCACATTGGTTCTATAGTTTAGTTGTACTCCAGTGGGCAGCTTTTTGAGAGCGAGATGGAGCATTGCAGCGAGGAAGATCGAAAAGAACGTTAGCGCGATGACGGAGCCCTGCTTGACCCTGGTCCAGACACGGATTGGGTCTGTGGAAGATCCATTGGTCAGGATCACGGCTTGCATGTCATCGTGGAGCAGGCGGAGGATGGTGACAAACTTTTGGGTCAGCCAAAATGGAGGAGGACGCTCCATAGTCCCTCACGGTTGACAGTAAATAGCCTTTGTGAAGTCAAAGAAGGCTATGTACAAGGGTTGGTGCTGTTCCCTGCATTTCTCTTGTGGGTGTCGCGCGGTGAAGATCATGTCCGTTGTACCCCTTAGTGGACGGAATCTACATTGTGACTCTGGGAGGAGCTCTTCAGCCACAGGGAGAAGACGGTTGAGGAGGATTCTAGCTTTGACTTTCCCAGTGGCCAACAGCAGAGAGAATACTCTGTAGTTGCCGCAGTTCCCTCAGTAAAAGTCCAACGTGCATAGTTTGGATCGTCTTAATCTAGTAGGCACGGTCCCACAGTAAAGGAAACTGCTGCCAATTTTGCACTGAGCTGGCAATCTCGCTCAGAGAAGCCATGAATATATGGTGTGACAAATGGCATGGGGAAGTCAGACTATGTAAGTAGGGAGTGCTATTTTGAAGTTGGGGCAGGGAAAACTAACGGTGTTATTTATATCTGACCTAGAAAAGCTTGATGCTGCCTCTGCCTGAAGTGGAAAAAGTTTACATTTCTTTCCTCCCTTTCCTCTGTCCTGAAGACATGAGTACTTTTAGGGGATGTTTTCACAGCCACAGGATAAAGTGGGGCTGAAATTCAGGGTCTCAGAAAGACCCGTTACAGTCCGTTTGCAGCGGCCATTCGTCGGAATCCTGTAGTCGTCGCTTTGTGGTCAACTGGGCAACCCAATCCAAATTCAGGTTGGGGATTTTTTGGCCTGGACCGATGCTGCCCGATGTTGATGACCGCCGCAAGCACGTCATCAGAATGCACACCACCGCTTTCCTTCACCTTAAAAATGCTTTGTGTCGGTGCACCTTATCCCCAGTGAGTGCGGCCCGGCAGCTGAGCATGATGCAATTCTGATCTGATTGTGAGGAAGTAATTCACTGATCCTAATGTTACAAATTTGCAGAAATGATAGAACATTTTTTGTCCCCACTCCAGAAAATAGATTTTCCTCCTCATTTACGTCTTAGCATTACAGACCATTTTTTATCTGCTTCCTGGGCTCTACCAAAGTCACTTTATTACTGGCTAAGATCAGCCCAGCTTTCACCTTCCTCTCTTTGAGGAAGTGCCTCTCTCACATAAAGATTGTATGAAATCACAGACACCAAGCTGTCACTTTGCACCTAAAATAACCACTTACTGCAATCAAACATTCTTCTGCCATAACTGTTTAAAATAGAATTTGCAATGAGTGAAATCATCTGCCATTTATAGCTGTTTTACATAAGGACATATGGCAGATTAAATTCAACGCAGAGAAATGTCAGGTGATACATTTTAGTAGTAAGAATGAGAAGAGAATACATGCTAAATGGTACAATTTTAAAGGGGTGCAAGAAGAGACAGACCTGGGGGTGTTTGTACAGAAAACTTTAAAGGTGGCAGGACAGGTTAACAAAGCAGTTAATAAAGCATGCGGGATCCTGGGCTTTATAAATAGAGGCGTAGAGTGCAAAAGCCAGGCAGTTATGCTAAACCTATTAAAAGCACAAATTCAGCCTCAGCTAGAGTATTGTGTCCAATTCTGGGTTCCACACTTTAGGAAAGATGTGAAGGTTTTCGAGAGGGTACAGAAGAGATTTACTAGAATGGTTCCAGGGATGAGGGATTACAGTTACATGGATAGACTGGAGAAGCTGGGCTTGTTCTCCTTTAAGCAGAGAAGACTAAGAGGAGATTTGATAGAGCTGTTTAAAATTATTAAGGGTTTAGATGGAATAAATAAAGAAAAACTGTTTCCAAAGGCTGAAGGGTCGATAACGAGAGGGCACAGATTTAAGGGGATTGGCAAAAGAACCAGAGACAACATGAGGAAAAACTTTTTTACACAACAAGTGGTTAGGATTTGGAATGTACTGCCTGTTATGGTGGTCGATACATATTCAATAGTAGCCTACAAAAAGGAATTGGACTGCAGGGATATGGGAAAAGAGCGAGGGAGTGGGACTAACTGGATTGCTCTTCAAAAGAGTCGGTGTAACATAGAAACATAGAAACATAGAAAATAGGTGCAGGAGTAGGCCATTCGGCCCTTCTAGCCTGCACCGCCATTCAATGAGTTCATGGCTGAACATTCAACTTCAGTACCCCATTCCTGCTTTCTCGCCATACCCCTTGATCCCCCTAGTAGTAAGGACCTCATCTAACTCCTTTTTGAATATATTTAGTGAATTGGCCTCAACAACTTTCTGTGGTAGAGAATTCCACAGGTTCACCACTCTCCGGGTGAAGAAGTTCCTCCGCATCTCGGTCCTAAATGGCTTACCCCTTATCCTTAGACTGTGACCTCTGGTTCTGGACTTCCCCAACATTGGGAACATTCTTCCTGCATCTAACCTGTCTAACCCCGTCAGAATTTTAAATGTTTCTATGAGGTCCCCTCTCATTCTTCTGAACTCCAGTGAATACAAGCCCAGTTGATCCAGTCTTTCTTGATAGGTCAGTCCCGCCATCCCGGGAATCAGTCTGGTGAACCTTCGCTGCACTCCCTCAATAGCAAGAATGTCCTTCCTCAGGTTAGGAGACCAAAACTGTACACAATACTCCAGGTGTGGCCTCACCAATGCCCTGTACAACTGTAGCAACACCTCCCTGCCCCTGTACTCAAATCCCCTTGCTATGAAGGCCAACATGCCATTTGCTTTCTTAACCGCCTGCTGCACCTGCATGCCAACCTTCAATGACTGATGTACCATGACACCCAGGTCTCTTTGCACCTCCCCTTTTCCTAATCTGTCACCATTCAGATAATAGTCTGTCTCTCTGTTTTTACCACCAAAGTGGATAACCTCACATTTATCCACATTATACTTCATCTGCCATGCATTTGCCCACTCACCTAACCTATCCAAGTCGCTCTGCAGCCTCACAGCATCCTCCTCGCAGCTCACACTGCCACCCAACTTAGTGTCATCCGCAAATTTGGAGATACGACATTTAATCCCCTCATCTAAATCATTAATGTACAGTGTAAACAGCTGGGGCCCCAGCACAGAACCTTGCGGTACCCCACTAGTCACTGCCTGCCATTCTGAAAAGTACCCATTTACTCCTACTCTTTGCTTCCTGTCTGACAACCAGTTCTCAATCCATGTCAGTACACTACCCCCAATCCCATGTGCTCTAACTTTGCACATCAATCTCTTGTGTGGGACCTTGTCGAACGCCTTCTGAAAGTCCAAATATACCACATCAACTGGTTCTCCCTTATCCACTCTACTGGAAACATCCTCAAAAAATTCCAGAAGATTTGTCAAGCATGATTTCCCTTTCACAAATCCATGCTGACTTGGACCTATCATGTCACCTCTTTCCAAATGCACTGCTATGACATCCTTAATAATTGATTCCATCATTTTACCCACTACCGATGTCAGGCTGACCGGTCTATAATTCCCTGTTTTCTCTCTCCCTCCTTTTTTAAAAAGTGGGGTTACATTGGCTACCCTCCACGCCATAGGAACTGATCCAGAGTCAATGGAATGTTGGAACTTGTTGGGACGAATAGCCTCCTTCTTTTCTGTACTATTCTATGATTCTGGAAACTAATTCCAATTTTACATCAACTGGATTTCTAATTGGACTTTGGGGCTTTCATTAACCACTACCTTGTTGTCAGGGCAACTGTGTATTAACTCTAGCTAAGTTCTGTTCACCACATTTCCCCTTGATGAAACAGACAAGATATGGTGATAAAACGACCCAAAATTGTCACTGACATTACTAATTTAAATCACACACCGAAAATGCCACTTTAAACCAACCTACGCAACAGGAGAGTAAATTAATCAAAGTTAAAAGCTCAATACGTGTCTGGAGACTATTCCCTCGTCAATGTCAGGGACATTGTTTATCAACATGAAAAGCGATAAAGCATCAAATTGTAATCACTTTTCAGATCTCTCCAGGACAGCACTGTGAAATCAAAACTTCTAGGAAGGTAATGTCAGGCAAGAACAATACGTGTGTCTAGCTACAGAAATGTCAAGTTTCAATCACATGTCCCAAGAACAAAACACTATCATCTACATTTACAGCACTAATGGATGGATCCAAGGGTCATTTGTATGAATGAACGTGTTAAGAGTAGTTTAGTGCATCGCGAGACAGCCAGAGATAAATTCAGGTTTGGTGTGGCAGGAGACAGAAATAGAGAGAGACAGACAGGCAAACCTCCTGGCCAGCACATCAAGTTATGTGACAGTGCGTAAGATGATTGTGTTGTTTTTCAGGCAACTGTTCATGCAAATTAATTATTTTCAGCTATACTCTGACACTTACAAGGTTGACACAAATCATTTCTGCAGTTGGAGATATACTCGCAGCTCTCCCGTGGCAGTGCTTGGGACAAAAGTGGAAAGAAACTGATGTAAAATTACATGCAAAATTCAGTAATCCATAACTTGTCCCTCACTAAATCCTGCTCACCAATGACACCTGGGCTCATTCAAACAGATATTAAATCCATGTCCTGCAACATACTAAACTTACAGCAATCTTCAAATTCCTCTAGACCTTTGCAGCAGTATATTTAGCTGAATAATTCAATAGTGGAACGGGGCAACAGGCAGCATGGAGATCATAGAATGACAGAATCTTACAGCATGGAAAGAGGCCATTCAGCCCATTGTGCCTGTGCTGGCTCTTTGAAAGAGCAGTCGTACTTAAGTCCCACATCCCTTTTATGGAATCAGCTTCTACCACCTTTTCAGGTAAAGCATTCCAGATCCCAACAACTCTGAGTGAAAAAAATTCTCCTCATCTTCCCTCTAGATCTTATGCCAATGATTTTAAATCTCGCCAAAGAAAATACTTTTCTCTATCTACTCGATCAAAACCTTTCATCGTCTTGAAAACCTCTATCAGATCATCTCTTAACCTTCGATGTTCCAAGGTGAACAACAACAACTTGTATTTATATAGCGCCTTTAATGTAGTGAAACATCCCAAGGCACTTCACAGAAGTATTATGAGATAAAACATTTGACACCGAGCTGCATAATCGCATAAGGAGAAATTAGGGCAGGTGACCAAAAGCTAGTTGAAAGAGGTTGGTTTTAAGGAATGTCTTGAAGGAGGAAAAAGAGGTAAAGAGGCGGAGAAGTTTATGGAGGGAATTCCAGTCCAAACTTTTCCAACCTCTCCTCATAACTGAAGTCCCTCATTCCTGGCAACATCCTGGTAAATCTCCTCTGTAATCTTTCTAATGCCTTAACACCTTTCCTGAAGTGTGGTGCCCACAATACTCCAGCTGAGGCCTAACCAGTACTTCATAAAGTTCTAGCATGGTTGCTTCACTTTTCTACTCTAATCCTCTATTTATAAACTCAAGTAACCCTTATGCTTTTTTAACCACCTTCTCAACTTGTCCTGTCACCTTTTAAGGGTTTATGTATATGGACATCAAGGTGAGGAAAATGAAATTATATTTAAACACAGCACATTTTCAAATTCAAAACAATGGGAGATTTATGTATTTAATAAATGGGATAAATGAATTGTAATAGATAGCTTAAACAACTCAGTAAAGTAATTCAAAAGTCGGAAGGGACAGTACGCTGCTGGGGGAAAAGAGAAAAATTATTTAAAAAACTGGGAAAACTTAGAAATGAAGTAAACTCAGCAAAGCAACTAAAATAGCAGACATTGTGAACTTGGCAAAATAATTTAAATAACAGGATCAGAGAAATAGGTAGTGTGGAGATAGGGAAGAAACTGAAGTTAATGAACTGGCGAACAGATCCAGCTCGAACTGACAGTGAAACATGTGGTGCAGGCTTCTCAGGCAGAGGGGAGTAAAATAAAATAAAATATAAATTCATTCAACAGGAGACTTCAAAGTGGTAAACAAATGCAAGATCCTGCAAATCCCCTGGGAGGACAGGCGCACCAACATCAGTGACCTCGCCCAGGCTAACATCCCCAGTATTGAAGCACTGACCACATTCGATCAGCTTCGCTGGTCAGGCCACATAGTTTGCATGCCAGACACGAGGCTCCCTAAGCAATTGCTCTATGCGGAGCTCTTTCATGGCAAACGAGCCAAAGGTGGGCAATGGAAACATTACAAGGACATGCTCAAAGTCTCTCTGGTAAAGTGCGACATCATCACTGACACCTAGAGTCCCTGGCCAAAGGTCGCCCTAGGTGGAGAAAGTGCATCCGGGAGGGCGTTGAGCTCTTCGAATCTCAACACCGCGAGCGTGAAGAGGTCAGGCGCAGGCTGTAGAAGGAGCATGTGGCAAATTAGTCCCACCCCCGCTTCCCCCAACGAATGTCTGTCCCACCTGTGACAGAGTCTGTGGCTCTCGTATTGGACTGTTCAGCCACCAAAGGACTCACTTTAGGATTGGAAGCAAGTCTTCCTTGATTCCGAGGGACTGCCTATAGTGATGATGATGAAACAAATGAATGAATAAACTCGGCACAAAATGAACTGGGGAACAGATTCAAACTGATTAATAGCGGGAACAATTAAATTAAATACATTCAGCAGCATGAAAACAACTAGAGAAAGAAATTCAAATTAATAAATGAACAAAAAATGCAGCGTGATATGAACTGGGGAATAATTTTAAAGTAAGAAATGAATGAAATGATCTCAGTGATGGGCTACTTGGGCAGTGGGGAAGTAAAGAAAATAGCACAGGTTCCAAAGAAGTGAGGAAATAAAGAAAGTAAATTGTAATTTAATTCAGTGCTGAACTTGAAAACAAATAAAGTGAACTTAACAGCTTAAAACAATATTGTAATGTCTGTAAGATTGTAATGTTTGTAGCGCCACACTGTGGATGTGGACGTATTGTGTACTGCACTGCAAAGTTAATAATTAAACAGAACCAGGCAGATTCCGGAGGCTTCCGAGAGAGCTGCCTGCCATGTAGGAAGCTGTGTGTGCTTGTGCTCTGTGAAGATATCACAAATATGAGGCAGAGATGTCTAAGAGGCAAGCTGCGAGCTTCTTTGATCTAGCCACAAAGCTGCTGCAAGTTCCCTTCTTCTTTGCACATGTGTGCAAAGCTGACTAAAACACCTTCAAGCTGTTTAAAGACTGCCTGATTGGAGGACCATGCAGCAGCCTTCACCAGTGCTCCAGGCCCAGCAATTTTGAAGAGTTGCAGCACTCTTTCCTCTTCGGTGCTGCTTTAGTGGGGCGAACCAGATCTCTCCCACTGCCCATGTTCACAGACTACACACAATTTGAAGCAAGGTTTATATTCTCGAGGTAATGGAATCTTTCTAGAGATGCAATGAGACAGGAAAGGGGAAGAGAGAAGCAAAGGAGTGAGAGTCCCATAAGAAAAAGGAAGAGAGACAGACAGAAGAGTGGGAAAGAAAGGACGAGGAAAGCAGAGGGAGAAAGAAAACCAGAAGAGGAGAAAGTGGACCAGAAAAGGGGCAGAAAAAACAAGGAGCAAAAGGACCAGTATTCGGGGAGAGGCTGAAGTAGGAAGGGGAGATTGAGAAGATAGGCAAGAGGAAAACGAGGAGAAAGAGAGGGAGAGCATGGGGGAAATAGGCTCCAATCTGCTATGTAATGCTCAGTGGAAGGGTTGAGGGAAATGTGCTCAGGTTAGGAAGCTAGGTTCTGGTCACCAATACAATGCTCAGTGTGGAGGAGTGGAGGTTGGTTATTCGGCTGATGGGTGTATTCGAGGTGAGGAGATGTGTACAGGTAAAGTGCATGGCCTCTTTTGCCTACTATATCAGGCTCCACTTCCACATCTCCAACCTCTTGCCTTCTTGTCTAACCACGTCAATCTTTACCCTATCAGTACCCCCTCAAGAAAAAAAGAAAGAAAGGCTTGCATTTATAATCTTTCTCGAGAGAGTAAATGATGGGGAGAGTGAGTGGTTGCCAAAGATAGAGGGGCGTGCAAGGTCTTGCTCTTCAACAATCTAATCCACTGTATGCTGGTTTGCAGTTTCTGGAGGAAAAAACAGTTCTGGTGTGCTTGGGTAGCATTCTATCTTAATCAGCAACTTTGTAGATCTCACAAGGAAAGTTATAGCTGGTGAAGATAAAGAACACATAGAATCATTTAATCAGGAAAGGTATATATTCTCACAAGCCCACTGAAAACACAAAAGACCTCTGTGATATACTCACAGACACAGTTTCCTAAAATGGATGCAGCTTCAGAAGTCTCCAGAACTTCCTGGTTCTTGTAAGCTGACTGTTTATTCCCTTTAGTTGCAGTAACACAATACATCCACATCCACAGTGTGGAGCTACAACATTACAAGCTTACAGACATTACACTTCTCCCTCCTTAATGAAGAAGTTATTATAATAAACATCATACATAACTTGCATGTTTATACATAAAGGATATGGACTTATTTTGCCATATTTACAAATTTAGCTTAACCAATTGTTTTCTGTTTCGAAGAGGATACCTTCACTCTCGAACAGAACCTTCCAAACATGATGTCGAATTTACACTCATTCGAGGCTAATTCTGAGGAACATTTTCCTCCATGGGATTTCCTGGATTTTCATTCGAACTCACTATAACTTCAGACTGTTTGTTTTCCTGACTCGGACTCAGACTTAAATTCTGATTTTCTCTTGGATTTGTTTCCAGTACATTGGATGTAAGATATGCTACTGGTGTATCAAAGCTATCTGCTGAGTCAGAAATAATTGAATCATTTCCACCTTCAACTTACAGACATTACAACCTCCACATCTCCATCCGCAACTGCCAGGCCAGAGTTGTAGCCGATTATTGTCATTATTTTCTCTTTGTATGTTGTTAAATGTCACATATTGGCACATCCTTCTGCAGTAGGCTAGCAATCCCTGGCATTATGTGCTGGCTTCCTGTAGGAGAAATAGTCTTAATTGGTTGCTGCAATCTCCAGGTCCTGTCGTCATAATCAGTCTGGTTTTGTGAAATAATGGTAATAATGATAGGTGTAAGGGAGTAAAGAAGTAGTTTGTGAGCCTTCAATTGCTTGTATGCATTATGGGATGTGAGCTACTTGGCATGAGTGCTGCCAAGTAGCTTTCCTTCTGGAACAAGGAATATGGTGCCATGTGATACCCTAAAGGGCAATACTTTACTATTGTTGTAGAGAATACTCTAATGCTGCTATAATTCAGTTATCTTACCTTTACTCACCTAGTAAGGTCATTAAACTTCTTCTCACATAGCTGTAGGTTCCTTTGAGTTAAAGGTCCCACAGCCACCTCCTTCTACATGACCTATGCCGCTACATGTGATGGCTTCTTCCCTGGTGCCCCAACTATTGCACCCTCCTGTCTCTATATTGGGCCAACAACATTTCCACACCAATCTCTTTGATTCCACCCATTTCAGTTCCTCTTCCATGAGCCTGCTGCCCCTTTAACTGCTCGCAGCCCTTTAAATACAGAAGCTGAATCGTTGCTCTGCCTCTTACCTGCATTTTCTGGGCTCCCCTGATGTATCTAACCTCCTGCTGATGGGGTCAGCCTTCTCTAATTTCAGCAGGCATGTCCCACTCTGCCACACTTACATCAGCGAATCCAGGAATTTACGGGCTTTAATATTTCAAGATATATATATATATTATAGACTTAGGAAAACATTTAGGTCGATTTTTATCCTGTGCTGGATCCAAATGCAATTTCTTCCTTTCTTTCTTTTCTCCTCAAAAGCACCTAGACATAACATGGACAACAAGAGTTGCTCATTGTTCGAAATTCCCACTGCTGAAGTTCACATTCAAAGTCTTCATCTGCTCAATCTACATTCCAATGTGCCCTATTTTTACACTTACCTACTCCCATAATTCGCCCACCGCCAATCTATATCCCCCTTCTTTTATGCCAGCTTTAACATAATCAGCAAGGTGTACCAATATGCCCTATTGCAAGCAAGTTTCATCTGTGCACTGCTAATTTCGAAGGATAATATCATGAACATTTTAACTGGGATGGCGGAGGGTTTGAAGTTTTACAGACTGAGCAAGAAACCACACCATACATCTTAACTGTTCGGTTTTAATCAGGACATCCCAAGACAGCAAAATGAGATGGTTTTCCAATTCTACAGAGAATTACACTGGGTGCAAAAATGTATTTTCATTCTGTCGTTCACCTACTTAAAAACCCAAGGCTCAAACATGCATCTCATTATCCAAATTAAGATTCTCAAAAGTAGCAGGTAGAAGACTTTCGGGAAACGGTCCTTTTAAAACATCAGTACTAACAATTCAGATATTACAGTCATGACAAAAAGTTTTAAATTATGTTAAAAATCTTCTATTTTGGACTTTCTGTGCTATTCACCATTCCAGATTCAAACAAACTTGTTTTAGTGTAATTAGTTAAACAGCAAAACAAATAATGGTAAAATAGCAATAGCATAAAAGCACTAAGCGTTCATCTCAAACCTCTGAAGAGTTGGGAACTGGGTCATGCAGTGGTTTAGACATTGGCCTTTTACTTCCAGGACGTAGGCTCAAATGTAGCCTTAACTCAAGGGGGCCGAAATTCAGCCTCCTGAGAAGGCCTCTTACCGTCGGAAAGCAGTGGAGTCGAGGGTCGCCGATTTGTGGCTGAATGGCAAGCGAAATTCACCTTGGTGCTTTTTCCGGTGGTCCCCACTTCCGATCCGCTACTGCTGACCCCTCCTAAGTGCGTCATCAAAGAGCGCACCACTGATCACCCAAACCTCCCTCAAAATTCAGCTACAAAAATCTTCGGGCTGCCAAGCGGTGCCCCAACAGCATTTTCTGTCGGTGCCCTGTGTTTTCAGTGTGTGCAGCATGGCTGTGCGGCGGCCATTCAAGGGGAGGGTGCAGGACTGCCAGGTCAGCCTGACAATTTGTCCCCGGGTTCAGCCGGTCCACCATTAGGCAGCCTGGCACCCCCTCTTGGGTGCCAGGCCACTGGCCCAGCTGAAACCCTCACTGGTGGCCCAGTGCACCTAACTAAAATAATCGCAGAGCTCACAGCGGCTCTCCCCTTTAAGTCCACTCCAAAAAAAATGCCAAAGAGCTGAATTTCACCCAGGAAGCCACCTCATCCACAGTGGTGGTGAAAACACATCCGAAGCAATAGGTGCGACCTGTTTCAGGTAGCGCTGAATTTCTAGCCTAAAAAATATAAGACTCCTCGGGCTATAGGGGTCCTATGTGAAATGAGTTTGGAGAGTCTCAATCCAGTTCCTAAAATATTATTTAGCAATCTCATGCAAAGAAGCAGCAGGTTGACTGGGTTGTGAAAAAATGTCACAGTGCATCCTTTGAGTTTGAGGTAGATTAGACGAAGTTTTACTCTGTATCTGGCTGTTTCATATAACCTGAGAGTATTTGATGCTGACACTGTACACTTGAAATGCAAAGAATTCCGTTCCCTAGCAATAATACCATCACCTGAAGAGTCACCAAAAAAAAGCAATAATTTGAAAAGAAAACCTGTTTAAAGGAGAATTTTCTCAATTAAGATCTTTTCAGTCCAACAAGGAAGGAAGCAGTGTTGGATCTGGTTCCGGGAAATGAAGTAGGGCAAGTGGAGTGTGTTACAGTAGGTGATCATCCAGCTAACAGTGACCATAACATCATTTGGTTTAAAATAATTATGGAAAGAGACCAGAAAATACTGAAGGTAAAAATGCTCAACTTGGGAAGAGCTAATTTCAGTGATTTAAGAAGGGACCGAGCACAGGTAGATTGGAAAAGGCGATTGCAGGGTAAAGCAGTAATAGAGCAAAAGAGGGTTTTCAGGGAAAAGATAGTTCAGGTACAAACAAGGCATATTCCTTTGAAGAGAAAAGGTAGATCATCCTGGGTGACAAAGGAAATAAAAGGTAAAATAAAACAGAAAAGGGAGGCTTATGGCAAATGTCAGGATCAAGATTCAGTTACTAATCAGGAAGATTATGGTAAGTCGGTGTGCCAATGCCGCGCTGGGATCTGGGGCTCTCCTCTCTTTATGCTGGGTCAGAGCACAGCGGGGGATTGGAGGACAGCGGGAGTCCAGAGGTCGGAGGACAGCGGGAGTCCAGAGGTCGGAGGACAGAGTTTAGAGGACAGCGGGAGTCCAGAGGTCGGAGGACAGCGGGAGATTGGAGGGCAGCGGGAGTCCAGAGGTCGGAGGACAGCGGGAGATTGGAGGACAGACGGGCGCCGGAGGACAGCGAGAGCCCAGAAGTCGGACGACAGAGGGAGGTCGGAGGACAGACGGAGGTTGGAGGACAGTGGGAGGTCGAAGGATGGGAGATTGGAGTAGGAGGACAGCGGGAGGTCGGAGGACAGCAGCAGGGTCGTGGCCCCAGAGCAGCGCAGCACGGGCCAACAGCGAGTTCATGAGATCGCCATTGTGTCCTACGAAATGCCCTGCGAGAAGGAGGAAGGAGGCCAATAGGAGTACGCATGTGTGTATGAACTAGGCCCATACAGCAGAGCCTGGTCTCTAGTCGTCTTGGATCCCTTGGCACTGGACCAAGACCTAGCTCTGTCGAGCCTGTGTGGTAGCTGGTGTGCAACAACCACCCCACGTGAACAGAATTCATGCACAGGCATCTTCCACACTTTAAGATGAAGTTCTGGATCTGGAACGTCAGGGCACTTATGGACAACTTATGTGTATAATGTAGATAAATGTGAGGCTATCCACTTTGGTGGCAAAAACAGGAAGGCAGAATATTATCTGAATGGTGACAGATTAGGAAAAGGGGAGGTGCAACGAGACCTGGGTGTCATGGTACAGCAGTCATTGAATGGTGGCATGCAGGTACAGCGGGCGGTGAAGAAGGCAAATGGCATGTTGGCCTTCATAGCGAGAGGATTTGAGTATAGGAGCAGGGAGGTCTTACTGCAGTTGTACAGGGCCTTGGTGAGACCACGCCTTGAATATTGTGTACAGTTTTGGTCTCCTAAGCTGAGGAAGGACATTCTTGCTATTGAGCGAAGGTTCACCAGACTGATTCCCGGGATGACAGGACTGATATATGAAGAAAGACTGGATCGACTAGGCTTATATTCACTGGAATTTAGAAGAATGAGAAGGGAACTCATAGAAACATATAACATTCTGGCGGGATTGGACAGGTTAGATGCAGGAAGAATGTTCCCGATGGGGAAGTCCAGAACCAGAAGTCACAGTCTAAGGATAAGGGGTAAGCCATTTAGAAGCGAGATGAGGAGAAACTTCTTCACTCAGAGAGTTGTGAACCTGTAGAATTCTCTACCACAGAAAGTTGTTGAGGCCAGTTTGTTATATATATTCAAAAGGGAGTTAGATGTGGCCCTTACGGCTAAAGGGATCAAGCAGGAATGGGGTACTTAAGTTGCATGATCAGCCATAATCATATTGAATGGTGGTGCAGGTTCAAAGGGCCGAATGGCCTACTCCTGCACCTATTTTCTATGATTCTATGTACAGGAGGTAGAGGAACTTAACACAATCACAATCACTAAGGAGGCAGTGCTCAGTAAGATAATGGGACTAAAGGCGGATAAATCACCTGGACCTGATGGCTTGCATCCTAGGGTCTTAAGAAAAGTAGCGGCAGGGATTGTGGATGCATTGGTTGTAATTTTCCAAAATTCCCTGGATTCTGGAGAGGTCCCAGCAGATTGGAAAACTTCAAATGTAACACCTCTATTCAAAAAAGGAGGCAGACAAAAAGCAGGAAACTATAGACCAGTTAGCCTAACATCTGTGGTTGGGAAAATGTTGAAGTCCATTATTAAAGAAGCAGTAACAGGACATTTGGATGTATTCCGTACTGACCCGGCGAGGCTGGAATTTTAGGACCAATCACACTAATAGTGGAAGGGAGGTGGTGGAAGAAATATGCAAATAATTTAGGGAAATGAGTAAAAAAGCATAGAATAATAATCACGGGGGATTTCAACGACCCAGATATTAATTGGTTAGAACAGATACATAAGAACATAAGAAATAGGAGAAGTAGGCCATTTGGCCCCTCGAGCCTGCTCCACCATTCAATGAGATCATGGTTGATCTGATGTTGGCCTCAACTCCCCCTTCCTGCCTGCTGCCCATAGCCCTTGACTCCCTTATCATTCAAAAATCTGTTTATCTCCACCTTAAATATATCTAATGACCCAGCCTCCACAGCTCTCTGGGGTAGAGAATTCCAAAGATTCACGACCCTCTGAGAGAAGGAATTCTTCCTCATTTCCGTTTTAAATGGGCGACCCCTTATTCTGAAACTATGTGCCCTAGTTCTAGATTCCCCCACGAGGGGAAACATCCTCTCTGCATCCATCCTGTCAAGCCCCCTCAGAATCTTATACGTTTCAATAATATCACCTCTAAGTCTTCTAAATTCCACTGAGTATAGGCCCAACCTGCTCAACCTTTCTTCATAAGACAACCCCTTTATCTCAGGAATCAACCTAGTGAACCTTCTCTGAACTGCCTTCAATGCAAATATATCCATCCTTAAATAAGGAGACCAAAACTGTACGCAGTACTCTCGGTGTGTTCTCACCAATACCCTGTACAGTTGTAGCAGGACTTCACTACTTTTATACTCCATCCCCCTTGCAATAAAGGCCAACATTCCATTTGCCTTCCTGATTACTTGCTGTACCTGAATGCTAACTTTTTGTGTTTCATGTACAAGAACCCTCAGATCCCTCTGTACATCAGCATTTTGTAATCTCTCCCCATTTAAATAATAATTAGCTTTCTTATTTTTCCTACTGAAGTGGATAACCTCACATTTTCCCACATTACAGATAGGTAGATAAAGGGGATAAGGCAATGGAATTCCGACAGTGAGTACAGGACTCCTTTCTCACCTAATATGTAAAAAGGTAGGATTCGCTATTGGATCTAGTAATGGAAATGAACCAGAGGAGATAAGAGAAGTAAAAGTAAAAGTAGGGGAACATCTAGACAATAGTGACCATAATATAATACGCTGTAAGATAATAACTGAGAAAGATCAAAGTATGAGAAGGACCAGGGTAATAGATTGGAGAAAAGCTATTTTGAGGCGCTGACTTCGGAAAATAAAATGGACAACAGTACTGGCAAACAGTGACATAGAACACCAATGGGAAACATTTAAAATGGTGTTCAACAGAGTCCAGGAAAAATATATTCTGCTAAAAAACAACAAGCTAAACACTAATGAGACACCGTGGATGAATAAAGCCATAAGGGAAACATTGAGGCTAAGGAAAAGGGGCATTCACTAAGTACATGGACAGCAGGGGAGAGCATGATAAGGGTGAATACAAAGCGATTTGGAGAGAAGTAAAAAAAACAATTAGGAAGGTAAAGAGGAACTATTAAATTAAATTATCAAGGAACATAAAACAAAATAGTGAAATATTTTACAGGCATGTTAATAAAAAAAGGAAGGTTGGGATGGGAATAGGGACAGTAAGGGATAGACAGGATAATACAACAGGCAGTGATAGAGAGATGGCAGAGAAATTAAATAATTACGTTGCTTCAGTATTTACCAGGGAGATAGAACAGGTGGAGATGACATAGAATGATGAGATTAGTCATAAGACAATTACATTTAAAATAAAATGAGGATATATGTTAAATAAACTAATGAAGTTCAAAGAAGATAAAACCCCGGGTCCAGACTGATTATATCCACGCATTTTAAATAAATTTTGGGAAGAGATAATGGAGGCATTACGATACAAATGTAATAATTCATTCAAAAAAGGTGTAGTGCCAGAGGACTGGCGGATAGGTGATGTAAGAAGGGAGATAGAACATGTCATAAGAACCTAAGAAATAGGAGCAGGAGTAGGCCAGGTGGCCCCTTGAGCCTGCTCCACCATTTAATACGAATCATGGCTGATCCGATCATGGACTCAGTTCCACTTCCCTGCCCGCTCCCCATAACCCCTTAATCCCTTATCGGTTAAGAAGCTGTCTATCTCTGTCTTAAATTTATTCAATGTCCCAGCTTCCACAGCTCTCGAGGCAGCGAATTCCACAGATTTACAACCCTCTGAGAGAAGAAATTTCTCCTCATCTCTGTTTTAAATGGGTGGCCCCTTGTTCTAAGATTATGCTCCTTAGTTCTAGTCTCCCCCATCAGTGGAAACATCCTCTCTGCATCCACTTTGTCAAGCCCCCTCATAATCTGATGCGTTTCGATAAGATCACCTCTCATTCTTCTGAATTCCAATGAGTAGAGGCCCAACCTACTTCACCTTTCCTCATAAGTCAACCCCCTCATCTTTGGAATCAACCTCGTGAACCTTTTCTGAACTGCCTCCAAAACAAGTATACCCTTTCGTAAATATGGAAACCAAAACTGCACGCAGTATTCCAGGTGTGGCCTCACCAATATCCTCTATAACTGTAGCAAGACTTCCCTGCTTTTATACTCCATCCCCTTTGCAGTAAAGGCCAAGATTCCATTGGCCTTCCTGATCAATTGCTGTACCTGCATACTAACCTTTTGTGTTTCATGCACAAGTATCCCCAGGTCCCGGTGCACTGCGGCACTTTGCAATTTTTCACCATTTAAATAATAACTTGCTCTTTGATTTTTTTCTGCCAAAGTGCATGACCTCACACTTTCCAACATTACACTCCATCTGCCAAATTTTTGCCGACTCACTTAGCCTGTCTATGTCCTTTTACAGATTTTGTGTGTCCTCCTCACACATTGCTTTTCCTCCCATCTTTGTATCGTCAGCAAACTTGGCTACGTTACACTCGGTCCCTTCTTCCAAGTCGTTAATATAGATTGTAAATAGTTGGGGTCCGAGCACTAATCCCTGCGGCACCCCACTAGTTACTGATTGCCAACCCGAGAATGAACCATTTACCCCAACTCTTTGTTTTCTGTCAGTTAGCCAATCTTCTATCCATACTAATATATTACCTCCAACCCCGTGAACTTTTATCTTGTGCAGTAACCTTTTATGTGGCACCTTGTCAAATGCCTCCTGGAAGTCCAAATACACCACGTTCATTGGTTCCCCTTTATCCACCCTGTTCATTACATCCTCAAAGAATTCCAACAAATTTGTCAAACATGACTTCCCCTTCATAAATCCATGCCGACTCTGCCTGATCAAATTTTGCTTTTCCAAATGTCCTGCTATTGCTTATTTAATAATGGAATCCAACATTTTCCCAACCACAGATGTTAGGCTAACTGGTCTATAGTTTCCTGCTTTATGTCTGCCTCCTTTTTTAAATAGGGGCGTTACATTTGCAGTTTTCCAATCTGCTGGGGCCTCCCCAGAATCCAGGGAATTTTGGTAAATTATAACCAATGCATCAACTATCCCTGCCGCTACTTCTCTTAAGACCTTAGGATGCAAGCCATCAGGCCATGCCGATTTATCCGCCTTTAGTCCCATTATCTTACTGAGTAGCACCTCCTTAGTGATTGTGATTGTGTTAAGTTCCTCGCCCCCTCTAGCCCCTCCCCTTGACTATCCACTGTTGGGATATTGTTTGTGTCCTCCACCGTAAAGACTGATACAAAATATTTGTTCAGAGTTTCTGCCATCTCCATGTTCCCCGTTACTAATCCCCTGGTCACATCCTCAAAGGGACCAACATTTACTTTAGCCATTCTTTTCTTTTTTATATACCTATAGAAACTCTTGCTATCTGTTTTTATATTTCGTGCTAGTTTACTTTCATAGTCTATCTTCCCTTTCTTAATCATTTTTTTAGTCATTCTTTGCTGGCTTTTAAAAGCTTCCCAATCTTCTGTCCTCCCAGTAATTTTGGCCAGTTTGTATGCCCTTGTTTTTAATTGGATACCTTCCTTTATTTCTTTAGTTAGCCACGGATAGCTATCTTTTCTTTTACACCCTTTTCTCCTCACTGGAATATATTTTTCTTGAGAGTTGTGAAATATCTCCTCAAATATACGCCACTATTCATCAACCGTCTGACACTTTAATCTATTTTCCCAGTCCACTTTACCCAACTCTGCCCTCATACCGTCATAGTTTCCTTTATTTAAGCTTAGTACTCTGGTTTGAGATTCAACTTCCTCATCCTCCATCTGAATTTGAAATTCAACCATGCTATGGTCACTCATTCCAAGGGGATCCTTTACTAGGAGATTGATTTTTAATCCTGTCTCATTACACAGGACCAGATCTGTCATGTATCCTACAGGGCTACTGTTGGTACTATCACAAGTTGTGCCACCAAAGGGCACAGCAGTGGGAGACTCGTAGGTTACTCGCCTGGCCTAGTATAAAAGGCAGGCCACCAGGTGTGATCCTCACTCTGGAGTTAGCAAATAAAGGACTAAGGTCACTACAGTTCAAGTACAACTCACTGCCTCATGACTCATTCCTAGAGCATCTAAGGACATTACAAGATCTAAGATAGCCTTGCCCCTGGTTGGTTCCGTTACGTACTGCTCAAGGAACCCGTCCCTTATGTACTCTAGGAACCCTTCCTCAAGGCTACCGTGACCAATTTGATTTGTCCAATCAATATGGAGGTTAAAATCATCCATGATTATTGCTGTTCCCTTTTTACAAGCCTCCACTATTTCCTGGTTTATACTGCGACCAACAGAGTTGCTACTGTTAGGGGGCCTATAGACTACACCCAGCAGTGACTTTTTCCCCTTATATTTCTTATCTCCACCCAAACTGTTTCAACATCCTGATCATTTGAGCCAGTATCATTTCTTACTATTGCAGTGATTCCATCCTTTATCAATAGAGCTACCCCACCTCCTTTTCCTTTCTGTCTGTCCTTGCGGATTGTCAAGTATCCCTGAATATTTAATTCCCAAGGAATGTCCAGGGAATTATAAACTAGTCAGCTTAACATGGGTGATAGGAAAGATAATGGAATCCCTATTAAAGGAGAAAATGGAAGAACATCTAAGCCAAAAATATAATAATAAATAGTCAGCATGGATTTCAAAAGGGAAAGTCTTGCTTGACCAACCTCAGTGAGGTTTTTGAAGGGGTAACAGAGAGAATAGGCAATGGTAATGCAGTAGATGTAATTTATCTAGATTTTCAAATGACCTTCGATAAGGTAACCCACAATAGACTGATGAATAAAGTCTGGGAATGCGAAGTCAGGGGACAAATAGCAGAATGAATAGCGAGCCGGCTTCAAGATCGAAAGCAGAGAATAGAGGTAAAAGGTGGGAAGTGGTGTTCCACAAGGATCAGTGCTGGGACCACTGTGCTTCACAATTTATATTATAGACTTTGGAATCAAAACACAATTTCTAAATTTGCGGTTGGCACTAAATTGAGGGGGCCGGTGGCGGGGGGGGGGGGGGGGCGCGGGGGAGGAAATAGTCAATACAGGGGAGTACTGCAAAAAAATTACAAGAAGACATTAATAATCTTGGAAAATGGGCCGATAATTGGCAAACGAAATTCAACTCAGATAAATGTGAGGTATTAGATTTTGGTGAGAAAAATAGGGAGGTCACATATTACTTGGAAAATAGGAATCTAAATGGGATAGAGGAGCAAAGGGATCTTGGAGTCCAAATACACAAATCACGAAGAGTCTCGACACAGGTCAATAAGGCTATTAAAAAAGCAAACTAAGCACTAGGGTTTATTTTTAGAAGGATAGCATTCAGAAGTAATGAAGTATTGCTAAACTTGTATCAAAACTTAGTTAGACCACACTTGGAGTACTGCATACAATTATGCTCACGATATTATAAAAAGGATATAGAGGCACTGGAGAGGGTACAGAGAAAATTTACAAGGATGATACCAGAAATGCAAGGATATACATATCAGGAAATGATGAACAGGCTGGGTCTCTTTTCTCTTGAGGGGTGACCGAATAGAGGTCTTTAAAATCATGAAAGCTTTTGATCGAGTAGGTACAGAAAGAGTATTTCCACTTATGGGGAAAAGCAAAGCTAGAGGCCATCAATATAATCACCAAGAAATCACATAGGGAATTCAGAAGAAACTTCTTTACCCAGAGAGTGGTGAGAATGTGAAACTTGCTACCACAGGGAGTAGTTGAAGGGAATAGTATAGAAACATAGAAAACAGGTGCAGGAGTAGGCCATTCGGCCCTTCGAGCCTGCATCACCATTCAATAAGATCATGGCTGATCATTCACCTCAGTATCTCTTTCCTGCTTTCTCTCCATACCCTTTGATCCCTTTAGCTGTAAGGGCCATATCGAACTCCCTCTTGAATATATCCAATGAACTGGCATCAACAACTCTCTGCGGTAGGGAATTCCACGGTTTAACAACTCTCTGAGTGAAGAAGTTTCTCCTAATCTCAGTCCTAAATGGCTTACCCCTTATCCTTAGATTGTGTCCTCTGGTTCTGGACTTCCCCAACATCGAGAACATTCTTCTTGCATCTAACCTCTCCAGTCCCGTCAGAATTTTATATGTTTCTATGAGATCCCCTCTCATCCTTCTAAACTCCAGTGAATACAGGCCCAGTCGATCCAGTCTCTCCTCATATGTCAGTCCTGCCATCCCGGGAATCAGTCTGGTGAACCTTCGCTGCACTCCCTCAATAGCAAGAACGTCCTTCCTGAGATTAGGAGACCAAAACTGAACAGAATATTCCAGGTGAGGCCTCACTAAGGCCCTGTACAACTGCAGTAAGACCTCCCTGCTTCTATACTCAAATCCCCTAGCTATGAAGGCCAACATACCATTTGCCTTCTTCACCGCCTGCTGTACCTGCATGCCAACTTTCAATGACTGATGTACCATGACACCCAGGTCTCGTTGCACCTCCTCTTTTCCTAATCTGACACCATTCAGATAATATTCTGCCTTTGAATTTTTGCCCCCAAAGTGGATAACCTCACATTTATCCACATTATACTGCATCTGCCACCTGTTTGCCCACTCACCTAACCTGTCCCAGTCCCCCTGCAGCCTTTTAGCCTCCTCCTCACAGCTCACACCACCACCTAGCTTAGTGTCATCTGCAAACTTGGAGATCTTACACTCAATTCCCTCATCCAAATCATTAATATATATTGTAAATAGCTGGGGTCCCAGCACTGAGCCCTGCGGCACCCCATTAGTCACTGCCTACCATTCTGAAAAGGACCCATTTATCCCGACTCAGTGCTTCCTGTCTGCCAACCAATTACCTATCCACATCAGTACATTATCCCCAATACCATATGCTTTAATTTTGCACACCAATCTCTTGTGTGGGACCTTGTCAAAAGCCTTTTGAAAGTCCTAATACACCACATCCACTGATCCTCCCATGTCCACTCTACCAGTTACATCCTCAAAAAATTCTAGCAGATTTGTCAAGCAGGATTTCCCTTTCATAAATCCATGCTGACTTGGACCGATCCTTCACTGGTTTCCAAATGTGCTGCTATTTCATCTTTAATAATTTATTCCGACATTTTCCCCACTACAGATGTCAGGCTAACCGGTCTATAATTCCCCATTTTCTCTCTCCCTCCTTTCTTAAAAAGTGGTGCTACATTAGCTACCCTCCAGGCAATAGGAACCGATCCAGAGTCAATAGACTGTTGGTAACTTATCACCAATGCATCCACTATTTCTAGGGCTACTTCCTTAAGTACTCTGGGATGCAGACTATCAGGCCCCGGGGATTTATCAGCCTTCAATCCCATCAATTTCCCTAACACAATTTTCTGCCTAATAAGGATTTCCTTCAGTTCCTCCTTTTCACTAGACCCTCGGTCCCCTAGTATTTCCGGAAGGTTATTTGTGTCTTCCTTCGTGAAGACAGAACCAAAGTATTTGTTTAACTGGTCCGCCATTTCTTTGTTCCCCATTATAAATTCACCTGAATCTGACTGCAAGGGACCTATGTTTGTTTTCACTAATCTTTTTCTCTTCACATATCTATAGAAGTTGTTGTGGTCAGTTTTTATGTTCCCAGCAAGTTTCCTCTCATACTCTATTTTCCCCCTCCTAATTAAACCCTTTGTCCTCCTCTGCTGTATTACAAAATTCTCCCAATCCTCAGGTTTGCTCCTTTTCTGGCCAATTTATATGCCTCTTCCTTGGATTTAATACTATCCTTAATAAATTAATGCATTTAAGGGGTTGTTAGATAAGCATATGAGCGAAAAGGGAATAGAGGGTTATGTTGAAAGAGTTAGATGAGGAAAGACTGGAGGAGGCTGGAGTGGTGCATAAATGCCAGCATGGACTGGTTGGGCCAAATGGCCTGTTTCTGTGCTGTACATCCTATGTAAGCTATAGAGTAGTGACAATGGGGGACTTCAATTATCCTAATATAGACTGGGATAGTAATAGCGCAAAGTGCGGAGAGGAGGAAGAATTTCTGAAGTATGTTCAGAAGAACTTTCCTGATCAGTACGTTTCCGGCCCAATGAGGAAAATTCGAATCAAAGATTAGCAGACAAAACTGTAAATCAAACAATGGACTGCCTGTAAAGAAGAGATGGTTCGGGTACAGTCAATGTACATTCCCACGAAGGGGAAAGGTAGGGCAACCAAATTCAGAGCTCCCTCAATGACCAAAGAGACAGAGAGTAAGATGAAGCAGAAAAAAATACAAGTGAGAACTAGGCTGAGTTTAACTCCACAGCATGAAACTTTGTTAAACAGAAGCCCCGCCTATAATTCAGCCTGATTGACAGGCTTGGCTTCCATTCAGATGCTAAGCAGGCCGCAGCCCCAAGAGTCTATAGTTAAGGATAGGGTGAGTGAACATCTCTAAAATTTGCAGTTGATCAGAGCGAGCCAGCATGAATTTATGAAAGGTAGGTCATGCTTGACAAACCTGATCAAATTTTTTAAAGAGTTGACTGAAAGTCTATCAATGTTATTTATATGGACTTTGATGAAGTCACTCATAAGAGACTGTTATCTAAGATAGAAACCCCTGGAATTGAGGGCAAATTATTGACCTGGTTATGAAATTGACTGAGCGGCAGGAGACAGAGCGTAGGGATAATGGGTATTCAAATTGGCAAGATGTGACTAGTGGTGTCCCACAGGTACACAGGTATGTGTATTGGGGCCTCAACTATTCACAATATTTATTAACGACTTAGATGATGGCATAGAAAGTCATATATCCAAATTTGCCGATTACACAAAGGTGGGCAACAATGTAGGCAGTGTAGATGAAAACATAAAATTGCAAAGGGATATTGATAGATTAAATGAATGGGCAAAACTATGGTAAATGGATTTCAATGTAAGCAAATGTGAGGTTATCCATTTTCGACCTAAAATGGACAGAACAGGGTACTTTCTAAATGATGAAAAGCTAAAAACAGTGGAGGTCCAAAGAGACTTGGGGTCCAGGTACATAGATCAGTAAAATGTCATGAACAGGCACAGAAAATAATCTGGTGGCCCCGTGGACCTAACTTAAAAGTATGCAGAGCTCGCAGCGGCTCTCCCTTTTAACTGACATCATCAACGCGGCGCTGATGACTGGTCGGGGCAATGGACCTGCTTGCAAGGGCACTTCCGCCCCCTCAGCCACCACAACTTCCACCCCGAGCCAAAAAAACCCACCAAAGTGCCGAATATCGATGGCATCTCCGCCGCATGGGTTGTGGCAGAGAAAAACTTTTAAAAAGGGAGGCTGCTCCCCGTTTCGGGCAGAGGTCAATTTCTACCCCACCATGTCCAGAACAAGTGCTCTTGCAAATGCATTTTCAGATTTTTGCATGTGGGCTTGTTTCCAACAGTGGTGACTCTCTGGCAAATAATTTTCAGCAACCTTGTATTCCATTTAACTCAAGGGAATGATTGTGTGGCATACCTCTTGGTGACAAAGAGATTTAGAGTTTTTGATTTGAGTTACTGGAACAGGCACGGATGTCGTGTGCTATTGCCTTGGAGGCAGTGCACAGCTTAAGATGAATTACCTCTCAGGAAGACCTGCAGCAAGTGACAAGGCTCGAACTGCAAAGTCCCAATTTGTGTTGACGTACCATTGCAATACCTTATACTGTCTTTCATCTTGTACTCACAACATCAAGCTGATGGATTTCGACTACAAAAGCTACTTTACCATGAAATAAAAAAAATTCTGCTGAAATCCATTATGAAGCACAAATGGAGATCTAAGATAGATTATGGGAGAATATAGTAGCTTCTTGGTCTGTCGCGCCTTGCTTATCAATATTCTCACTATCATAGGTTGTACATCCTTTACAATCACTGTCATATACATAGGGAGCGATTATCAAATGTAGGTACCATGCATGCGACATGATGCGATATCAGAGAGTGACAGCACAAAACCTTCAATTTCCATTTTATTATGGTCTGATGTGCAATGTTTATCAGTTACCAAAGTTTCACTGTTGCAAACCTTTGAAGTGTTTTCGGCAGTGAATAGTTAAATTTTCCCCAAAATGACTTCTTCAGTAAATGCTTTTTATATGTACATTCGGTGGGTGAGGTTCGACAGTCGTGGAAAAGATAATGGTTAACGTTCTACTTTATGATAATAAACAAAACACGCTGGAAAAGAATGTTTCAGTGGCCACATACGACAATCAGAGAATTTTTACTGTGGTTCTGGATAAACTGTAACTTAATCATTCTCCCCACTTACAAGAAATAATTGTGCCACACTCAGGACTACTGCTTTCGTCCTCACGCCCACCCACCTGACAAGAAACCTATGGCTACCATAACTGTAATTACTTACATCCCTCCAAAGCAATGCAAAACTAGGATCAGCACGATACAAATGGTATTTAACTTTTGAAGAATATAAAATAATACTGACACTAAAATAACAAATATGAATCCAAGGTGAAGGGCATACTGTTGTTAAATAAATTGAGTCAGGAAAAAGATCTTCGTGCAATTTTGTTGACTAAATATAGAAACTGTTGTCACCATTATAGGGAAGCAGCCACCAATGCGAATAAAACACAGCCTGTCTAGATCATCTATAAAATATTAGTCTAGTTACTGATAACTATAAACTGCCTGTTCTGTTGTAATTAATGTACATGTAAATAAATACTCGTGTATATTTTTGTAACTGGCTAAAAATCATTGAATCATAGAATAGTATAGCACAGAAGGAGACCATTCAGCCCATCAAGTCCGCGGCGGCTCTTTTGAAGAGCGATCCAATTAGTCCCACTCCCCCACTCTTTTCCCATATCCCTGCAATTTGTTCTCCTTCAAGTATTTATCCAATTCCCTCTTGAAGGCTACTGTTGAATCTGTTTCCACCACCCTTTCAGGCAGCACATGAAGTTTTTCCTCATATCGCTTCTGGTTCTTTTGCTAATCATCTTAAATCGGTACCCTCTGGTTATCGACCCTTCAGCCACCAGAAACAGATTCTCTTTATTTATTCTATCTAAACCTTTCATGATTTTAAATGCTTATCAAATCTCCTCTTAGCCTTCTCTGCTCAAAGGAGAATAACCCCAGCTTCTCTAGTCTATCCACACAACTGTACTCCCTCATCCCTGGAACCATTCCAGTAAATCTCTTCTGCACCCTTTCCTAAAGTGTGGAGCCCAGAACTCCAGCTGGGGCAAACCAGTGTGTTATATAGATTCAGCATGACGTCCTGGTCTTTTTACTTTATGCTTCTACTTATAAAGCCCAGGATCCCATATGCTTTACAGACTGCCCTGTCAACCTTCCTCCCACCTTCAAAGACCCACTCACCGATGTGGAGCAGGACTAATCACATTAATTACTCATGCATATTCAAGCCTATCCTGTGCTTCTTGTTGGGAACCTAACAAAGGGAAGGGTACAATAGGAAAAACTGCATGAATCAGGTTTCCTTATAGGGTTATTAGTACAGACTGGACGCTCGATACTCCCGTATCTTCACCAATATTTGGTCGACGGGCTACAGGTGGATACGAGCCCCTTGGACAGCCCGCCCACTCTAGGCTGCCATAAGGGGAGTTAGGAGATTTTCTGCAGAGCAAGGACCACGCTGGATTTGTAAGAACCAAAGTTGTTTCCTACATATAAATAATCGCCGTTTATAAAGACAAACATGACAATTAGCTGTTCCCAGGCCTCAGTTAGTTACAGAAATCCACTGACAGTTAGGAGATGCATGAGAATCATCAGGGATTTGCCACACATTGGATTCTTCAATTTATTTTTCCTCTCATATGGGAAAACAATCACTGTCCACAGAACATCTTCCTCTGATGGCTTAGTCGAGACAGAGAACTCGTTATGAAGGGAATTATATTGGAGAACCTACATCCTACAATTCTTGAATAAATTGAACTTTGCAAATTGTTGGTTGATAATGGAAAGCCTAATATGAATTTTACCAATTAGATCAAATTTCTAATGTGTAAATTAGAAAATAAATGTCATATAGCCTGGATCATTAATTTATTTAAATTTTCATTTTATTACATAAAATCTTGGGATTTTTACCAGTGTTTTGGAAATTGCATTTCACAGTTTTACCTATTTTGAATTAATTCCACTAGTTTATACTGACTGAATAAGTCGGTTTTTATTGTATTGGATTGTAGGATTCTTCTGGAATTCTAAGGGTGTTTTCGTAATCATATTTTTCATAAAAACCATGGCCGAGATTTTGCGGGAGGTCAGCAAACGGAATCAGTGGCAGGTTGTATGAGAATTTTTTTTTTAAACCTGCTGCAATGTGCCTTTTCCAATGTCGAGTCTGTCAGCACTGAGCAGACCTGACCGGCAGCAGCGGGGGACCCAATTAAAATCATTAGCATCTAGCGGACAGATGTTTAACCTACCTCTTGACTTCAATTGCATGACCATGGGAACCAGTGTTCGGGGATCATGGCTGTCAACCTGAGGCGTGAGTTCAGTGGCCATTGCTCCAGCTAATAACTTGACAGCTTCAAATGTACAGTAAAAGCTTCCACCTTACAGATCATCACGTTCCTCAAGCTGTTTCTCAGTCCATTTCTACTACAGATTCTGCAGACTCAAAGGCCCAAACTTTCATTTTATGAAACTTGGAGAGTATATTAAAGCTACTAGTAACATCACTTTACTATTATTTTTCATTTCAATAACTGTAATTTTATTATATCTTTTAGGTCATGGCTCAGAAATTCCTCTGGGGGGTCTTCCCGCGGGCAATTGCCTCCTCGCTGGAAATTTTTTACGAATTGACCTGGTGGTCTAGTAGGCGCCCTGATTTCCAGTGGGGAGGCCTCCTCCTGCGCTGCGAAGCGCGCTCCCGTGCAAAGGGTTCCGACACAGAAGATGCGGTCATGTGTGACTGCTCAGCCAATCAGGTAAGTATTTCACAAGTTCCCATTAATAGCACTGAGACTCGTGTATCTACGAGTTCTCAGTGCTATTAATGGGAACAAAAGCAATCACACAAAATAATAAAAAATAAAAAACAGACCACACATATTTCAAATTAATTGAAATTAAAGTTATTATGTCTTATAAAAATAAAATATTTTCCCGATTTTTAAAAAAGTTTTTTTAGTTATGGTTAAAAATAAACTTACCGTAGTGGGGAGGGTTTTTAAGAATAAAATGTGTTTTTATAACTTTATTTTAAAATGTTTGTATGTATTTCTAAACACTTGCGCCTGTAAAAGTAGGCTATACACCTGCTTTTTCAGGCTCAAATTTTTGAGGACATTTGCTGGGCAAGATATCCGTAAATATCGGAAACATGTCCCGCAAATGTCCTCGCTCCTGATCTGCGGATGATCTATCAAGCTGGAAACTTGACAAATCAGAAAAGCTGGTTTTCAGCGCATGTGTATTGCGTGCTGAAAACCGGCTTTTCCAATGCCTTCCTGGGTCCGTAAAAACTTCGTACGGACCCGGGACATCGGAATTACAGCACTATTAACTCTGCTTAACAGGAAGAATGCTATTTAAATCTCTAATATTAATGCCATTTTTTAAAAATGGAAACAACTTTTATTTTCACAACTATGCACATAATGTTTAATTTATACATTATTGGGTCAATTCACCAATTCTACAGATCCAGTGGATAGCCTTGTCCAAAAAGAGCATGGGTCAGAGATAGGTCCACCCTGTGATCTTGGAGCACGGCTCACCCAATGAGAGCAGGGGATAAATGAATTTACTCTTATATGATAATTGTATTCAGTTGGTGAAAATGTTGCCTGACTGAGACCTCTCCATGTAGCCAGTTTGTTACTCCTGGCCTGATTTCTTAGGTTCTTGGATCGAATCTTGGACCACACTTGGAGAACTGTGCACAGTTTTGGGGGCTGAAATTGCCCACCCCCCAAAACAAGCTGCACCTGCCGGTTTCCATGTGTTCTGGCACCCACAGGCCGTATTGGGAGTGGCCATTTCGGCCCCTGGTCTCCATATTATAGAAAGGATGTAGAGACACTGGAAAAAGTGCAAAAATGATTTACTAGGAAGAAACCAGAACTAAGAAGTTATACCTATCAGGGAAGATTGAGCAGGCTGGGGTTCTTTTCTCTAGAAAACAGAAAACTTGACAGGTGTCCTAATAGAGGTCAAAGGGTTTAATAAGGCAGATGTAGAGAAGATGTTTCCACTTATGAGAAAAGCAGAATTAGGGGCCTTAGATATATGATAGTCATTAATAAATCGAGTAGGCAATTCAGGAGAAACTTCTTTATTCAGAAAGTGGAAAGAATGTGGAACTCGCTACCACTAGAAGTAGTTGAGGCAATGCACTCAAGGCAAAGCTAGATGAGTAGAAGAGGGAGAAAGGAATAGAAGGATATGTTGATGGGGTTAGTTTTTTAAAAAATTCATTCCTACAATGTGGGCATCGCTGGCAAGGCCATCTATAATTGCTCTTGAGAAGTTGGTGGTGAGCCACCGCCTTGAACTGCTGTAGTCCGTGTGGTGAAGGTACCCCAACAGTGCTGTTAGGGAGGAAGCTCTTATTATTGTTTTTCACAGCGGTTGCGTACAACTGAGTGGCTTGCTCAGCCATTTCAGAGGGTAGTTAAGAGTCAAGCACATTGCTGTGGGTCTGGAGTAACATATAGGATCAGGTAAGGACAGCAGATTTTCTTCCCTAAACCAGAATGTTTTTTATGACATTATTACTGATACTAGCTAGCTTTTTATTCCAGATTAATTTAATTAACTGAATTTAAATTCCCCAGCTGCAGTGGTGGGATTTGAACTCATGTATCTGGATCATTAGCCCAGACCTCTGGATTATTAGACCTGTAGCATAATCAGTCTGGTACCCAGAGATGAAGTAGGGTGGGAGCATAAACATCAGCATGGCCCTAATGGGCCAAATGGTTCGTTTCTATTCTGTAAATACTATGCAATACTTTGTAAAATACAAGTGCAGCTTCGGGAATCCGGAGTTCCGGAATCTGGAATGTTCCAGAATCCCGAATCCGGAATCCGGGATGATCGGTGGCAGGGTCTGGAATCCGTAAAATGTTCCGGAATCCGGTCCAGACAACCCTGCCAACCTCGCGCCTCGCCGTTGCTCACCTTACCCGCCCGCCTACACGCCGCTGCCCTTACCTCAGGGCCTCCTTGTTAGCCTGCCCGACGAACTGCTCGGCAGGGCTGGCCCACCCAAACACCTCCTCGGCATGGCCAGCCCACCCGAACAACTCCTCGGTGGGGCCAGCCTGTCCAAATACTTCCTCGGCGTGGCCGGCCCACCCGAACACCTCCTCGCGGGGCCAGCCTGTCCGAACACCTCCTCGGTGGGACCAGCCTGTCCGAACACCTCCTCGGCGGGGCCAGCCTGTCCGAACACCTCCTCGGTGGGACCAGCCTGTCCGAACACCTCCTCGGCGGGGCCAGCCTGTCCGAACACCTCCTCGGTGGGACCAGCCTGTCCGAACACCAACTCGGCGGGGCCGGCCTGTCCGAACACCTCCTCGGCGGGGCCAGCCTGTCCGAACACCTCCTCGGCGGGGCCAGCCTGTCCGAACACCTTCTTGGTGGGACCAGCCTGTCCGAACACCTCCTCGGCGGGGCCAGCCTGTCCGAACACCTCCTCGGCGGGGCCGACCCACCCGAACACCTCCTCGGTGGGACCAGCCTGTCCGAACACCTCCTCGGTAGGGCCGACCCACCCGAACAGCTCCTCGGTGGGACCAGCCTGTCCGAACACCTCCTCGGTAGGGCCGGCCCACACAAACAACTCCTCGGCGGGGCCAGCCAGTCCGAACACCTCCTTGGCGGGGCCAGCCTGTCCGAACACCTCCTCGGCGGGGCCGACCCACCCGAACACCTCCTCGGTGGGACCAGCCTGTCCGAACACCTCCTCGGTAGGGCCGACCCACCCGAACAGCTCCTCGGTGGGACCAGCCTGTCCGAACACCTCCTCGGTGGGACCAGCCTGTCCGAACACCTCCTCGGCGGGGCCAGCCTGTCCGAACACCTTCTTGGTGGGACCAGCCTGTCCGAACACCTCCTCGGCGGGGCCGGCCCACACAAACACCTCCTCGGTGGGACCAGCCTGTCCGAACACCTCCTCGGCGGGGCCAGCCTGTTCGAACACCTCCTCGGCGGGGCCAGCCTGTCCGAACACCTCCTCGGTGGGGCCAGCCTGTCCGAACACCTCCTCGCGGGGCCAGCCTGTCCGAACACCTCCTCGGCGGGGCCAGACGGCCCGAACACCTACTCGGCGGGGCCAGCCTGTCCAAATACTTCCTCGGGGGGGCCGGCCCACACAAACACCTCCTCGGCGGAGCCAGACGGCCCAAACACCTCCTCGGCGGGGCCAGACGGCCTGAACACCTCCTCGGCGGGGCCAGACGGCCCGAACACCTCCTCGGCGGGGCCAGACGGCCCGAACACCTCCTCGGCGGGGCCAGCCTGTCCAAATACTTCCTCGGGGGGGCCGGCCCACACAAACACCTCCTCGGCGGGGCCAGACGGCCCGAACACCTCCTCGGCGGGGCCAGACGGCCCGAACACCTCCTCGGCGGGGCCAGACGGCCTGAACACCTCCTCGGTGGGGCCAGCCTGTCCGAACACCTCCTCGGTGGGACCAGCCTGTCCGAACACCTCCTCGGCGGGGCCAGCCTGTCCGAACACCTCCTAGGCGGGGCCAGACGGCCCGAACACCTCCTCGGCGGGGCCAGCCTGTCCAAATACTTCCTCGGCGGGGCCGGCCCACACAAACACCTCCTCGGCGGAGCCAGACGGCCCAAACACCTCCTCAGCGGGGCCAGACGGCCCGAACACCTCCTCGGCGGAGCCAGACGGCCCAAACACCTCCTCAGCGGGGCCAGACGGCCCGAACACCTCCTCGGCGGGGCCAGACGGCCCGAACACCTCCTCGGCGGGGCCAGACGGCCCGAACACCTCCTCGGCGGGGCCAGATGGCCCGAACACCTCCTCGGCGGGGTAGCCTGCCCGAACTCTTCCTCGGCGGGGCTGGTCCACCCGAACACCTCCTCGGCGGGGCCAGACGGCCCGAACACCTCCTCGGCGGGGCCAGACGGCCCGAACACCTCCTCGGCGGGGCCGACCCACCCAAACACCTCCTCGGCGGGGCCAGCCTGTCCAAATACTTCCTCGGCGGGGCCGGCCCACCCGAACACCTCCTCGGCGGGGCCGGCCCACCCGAACACTTCCTCGGCAGGGCTGGTCCACCCGAACACCTCCTCGGCGGGCCCGACGGCCCGAACACCTCCTCGGCGGGGCCAGCCTGTCCAAATGCTTCCTCGGCAGGGCCGACCCACCCAAACACCTCCTCGGCGGGGCCAGACGGTCCGAACACCTCCTCGGTGGGGTAGCCTGCCCGAACACCTCCTCGGCGGGGCCGGCCCACCCAAACACCTCCTCGGCGGGGCCAGACGGCCCGAACACCTTCTCGGTGGGGTAGCCTGCCCGAACACTTCCTCGGCGGGGCCAGACGGCCCGAACACCTCCTCGGCGGGGCCAGACGGCCCAAACACCTCCTCGGCGGGGCCAGACGGCCCGAACACCTTCTCGGTGGGGTAGCCTGCCCGAACACTTCCTCGGCGGGGCCAGACGGCTCGAACACCTCCTCGGCGGAACCAGCCTGTCCGAACACCTCCTCGGCGTGGCCGGCCCACCCGAACACTTCCTCGGCGGGGCCAGCCTGTCCGATCACCTCCTCGGCGGGGCCAGACGGCCCGAACACCTCCTCGGCGGGGCCAGACGGCCCGAACACCTCCTCGGCGGGGCCAGACGGCCCGAACACCTCCTCGGCGGGGTAGCCTGCCCGAACACTTCCTCGGCGGGGCTGGTCCACCCGAACACCTCCTCGGCGGGGCCAGATGGCCCGAACACCTCCTCGGCGGGGCCGACCCACCCAAACACCTCCTCGGCGGGGCCAGCCTGTCCAAATACTTCCTCGGCGGGGCCGACCCACCCAAACACCTCCTCGGCGGGGCCGACCCACCCAAACACCTCCTCGGCGGGGCCGACCCACCCAAACACCTCCTCGGCGGGGCCAGACGGCCCGAACACCTCCTCGGTGGGGTAGCCTGCCCGAACACTTCCTCGGCGGGGCCGGCCCACCCGAACACCTCCTCGGCGGGGCCGGCCCACCCGAACACCTCCTCGGCGGGGCCGGCCCACTCGAACACCTCCTCGGCGGGGCCGGCCCACCCGAACACTTCCTCACGGGGCTGGTCCACCCGAACACCGCCTCGGCGGGGCCAGCCTGTCCAAATACTTCCTCGGCGGGGCCGACCCACCCAAACACCTCCTCGGCGGGGCCAGACGGCCCGAACACCTCCTCGGTGGGGTAGCCTGCCCGAACACCTCCTCGGCGGGGCCGGCCCACCCAAACACCTCCTCGGCGGGGCCAGACGGCCCGAACACCTTCTCGGTGGGGTAGCCTGCCCGAACACTTCCTCGGCGGGGCCAGACGGCCCGAACACCTCCTCGGCGGGGCCAGACGGCCCGAACACCTCCTCGGCGGGGCCAGACGGCCCAAACACCTCCTCGGCGGGGTAGCCTGCCCGAACACCTCCTCGGCGGGGCCAGACGGCCCAAACACCTCCTCGGCGGGGCCAGACGGCCCGAACACTTTCTCGGTGGGGTAGCCTGCCCGAACACTTCCTCGGCGGGGCCAGACGGCCCGAACACCTCCTCGGCGGGGCCAGACGGCCCAAACACCTCCTCGGCGGGGCCAGACGGCCCGAACACCTCCTCGGTGGGGTAGCCTGCCCGAACACTTCCTCGACGGGGCTGGCCCACCCGAACACCTCCTCGGCGGTGCCGGCCCACCCGAACACCTCCTCAACGGGGCCAGATGGCCCGAACAGTTCCTCAGGGGGAATCCCCTCCCCTTCTGACGTTACAAAATCTGGAACTACCTGAACCTGAGCTCAGGTGTTTCCGGATTCGTGACTTCAGAAAGCAAATCGAAAGTCCGGAAAAGCCCGGAATCCGGAATGGCTTCAATCTCAAGGGTTTCAGATTTTAGGCGCTGCACCTGTATGCCCAAAACTACACATAGACTAGAAACTTTTGCATTCCATAACAGCTTGCTTTCTTGTTCAGTTTATTTGCTACTTCCATATTATACGTGTACATATTACAATTATATGTTAATGAACACCTTTATTCATGTTACCTTGATCACAATGCAGTAAACATAATTAATGCTACAATTTATTCTAGATTTAAAAATATTTTTACCATGTTTTTGTCTTTGTAAAATGGCCATGGTATGGTCCTGTCACATTTATGATTTGTCCGATTAGATGAAGAAAAATTGCAATTACGTGGTTTATGTATCACACTTTATAAATGCTGTGCTACTTGATCATGACATCCTTAATTACGCTAAGTACATTAATGGTATATTATTTTTGCAATAACATTTTATGAAAACATTGCACCTTGCATGTGTAAAATATTCTAAATGCTGTAAAATAAAAATAAACTGCCACCTTAAAGGTAATGAAATTGAACTTTTTTTTAATAAGAACTTGCTGGAGGTCTGATTGTTGCAAAATAAGTGTGACAAAGGTTGGTGATTAAAGAGTCTTTTGCTGATCCACGAAATGGAATTCAATCCAATTCATAGCTTCAAAACATGAAGTCATTTCTGAACATCTTCAAGGCTGCAAGTAATTGAACTAAACAATGCCCCAAATTGAGAGTAACCTTGGTGGCTGTGCTCAGAGTACTCTAATTTTTCATAATACTTGATTTTGAATCAGTTTAAGCGTATACCTTTTGAAACAGTTTCAAACATAAATGCTACAGAATAAAATGATGAACACTTGCTCTCAGCCTTACAAAGTATTTACGGTTGGATAGTGTTGCTGTGTATACTGTCAATAATGAGATTTTCTGAGATGAAAATAGTAATTGCTTTGACAATTCTTTTTTGAATCATACAATTGAATCTTACAGCATACAGGGAGGCCATTCAGCCTGTCGTGTCTGTGCCACCTTTTCCCCTATACTCCTGAAAATTAGTCCTTTTCAATTAAATGCCCAATTGCCTTTGGAAAGTACCCATGGAATCTGATTCCACCACCTTTTCAGGTAGTGTGTTCCAGATCTTACCAACTCTGTGTGTGAAAAATATTCTCATTTTCCCTCGAGTTCTTTTGCCATTTATTTTACATCAATGACCTCTGGTTGCTAATCCACTTGTCAGAGGAAACAATTTCTCCTGACTTGCTCTATCAACACCCCTGATAATTTTGAATACCTCTATTAGGTCTTCCCTTAACCTTCTATGCTCTAAAGAGAACAATCCCAGCTTCTCCAATCCCTCCACACAACTGAAGTCCCTGGTATCATCCTGCTAATGTCCTCTGTACCCTCTCCACCACCTTGAAATCCTCCCAAAAATGCGGTGCCCAGAATTGAACACAATAGTCCAGCAAGGCCTGACCAAAGATGTGTAAAGGTTCAGCATGACTTCCTTGTTTTTGTACTCAATGCCCCTATTTGCAAAGCCAACTGTCCCATTTGCTTTCTTAACTGCCTTATCAACATGCCCGGTCACTTTCAAATTTGCGAATGACACCAAATTGCGGGGGGGGGGGGGAGGTGGGGAGGATAGTTAATTCTGAGGAGGACTGCAACAAATTACAAGATGACATTAAGAAACTTGTAAAATGGGCATATAATTGGTAAATGAATTTCAACACAGGTATTACATTTTGCTAATAAAACTAAGGAGGGCACATATTACTTGGAGAATTAGAATCTAAATGGGGTAGAAGAGCAAGGGGATCTTGGAGTACAAATACACAATCACTAAAAGTAGTGACACAGGTTAATATGGCAATACAAAAGCAAACCAAGCACTAGGGCTGCGATTTTCCCTACCCTGGCGGGTCCATGGTAGACGATGTCAGTGGCGGGATCCAGCCTCACAGCTGGCTCCAGACAGCTGTGTAAAACGATTTTCCCCTGAGTGGGCTTGTTCAGCCTGCTCAGTGCATATGCCAGCCATTTGAAGGAAGTGGGTCTGATGATGTAATTTGAAGACGTGTTATCAGCCAGTTTCGTTCAAGGGACCATGCGCAAATTTATTTTGACAGTTGTGCTGTCAGTGTTCTACATAATTGAGCTGCTACAAACATTGACAAGCACTGCACAGAGGTGCATAGGTGCACCCAGGCACTCCCATGATTCTCTCCAAAGGTTTATGGACGGATTCACAACACGTAGGGAGGTTTCCCTTCCCTTTCAATGGGCGGAAGAGCCCACCCAGGAGATCAAAGCAGCCTGGTTGCACATTGCACAGGAGGGCACAAGCAGGGATGTGGTCAGGAGGACCAGGCTGCAAGTGGTGCAAACCTTTCAATTATCTTATTAGATCACAAAATGTTACTGCAAAGCCACACTCAACTTCATCCTGCTGTGCCTCTCATCATATCTCCATCACTCTGCCTTCCCTACCCTACTCCTGCACATCCTTACTCACACCAACCTACCTTGCACCTCCACCCATCCCTCGCTATCTACGTTATCACTTCCCCATCTCACTAGCCATCCCTCACACTCACCCTAATCCTAGTCCAATCAGACTAGCTAACAACACACATGGGTAGGCATTTGGGTGTTTTATGCGATGTTCATGTAAAGTTTCTGTTAATGTGATGTCAAACATTGAAACCTTTATTTTCAACATTTTGCCTTCTTGGACAGGTTTGTGTGAACCTTTGGAAGTGGCTTAGTTAGTTGCAGTGAATGGTGGGACATAATGGTTATCCTCCTGCAATAGCGATGAGTGTGAAAGCAATGGCTGAGGCATTGCAGGTATGCTTTATGGTGTTGGTGTGGGATGGTGCCATATGGGTGTACAGCGTCGAGTGAAGTAAATCTTGCTATGGTGAGGCCATCCCTGGCATCCCGGGCAGCAATGTGGTCGGGTGCTGATGCCCCGTGTCCTGTGCAGCATCAGTTGATTGCGGAGAAGGGTGATGTTGGGGCTGATTGTGGTGGGATTCTGAGGACTAAGGTGAGATAGTTTCAAGGGCACTGATGCTGATGTAATAAATGGCAGGTGAATTTGAGATGACAGAAGCAATCTGTCAATGGTGAGAGAAGTTGTTCCAAGGAGATGACACTGGATAGAGAGTTTGCTCCAAACACTTGCAACCTGCATAAATCTCAATCTGTCTTCCAAATGCAGTAAGCAACAGCTTCTAAGCTTGGAGAGTGAGAGACATGGGAGCTTTTATAGCAGATTTGCAGCTGTCAAGTAATGAGATGATTCCATGGTCATTCAACTCCTGATCTATTTATCTGATCTAATCCCTGAGCAGCATAGACCCCGTGGGCGACCTTGTAAAATGTAACGGTGAGCTCAAAATACTTCTTAATGGGCTGTTAAGGTTATAATGACCTGAACTGTCTCCCCAGCTACTGCGTGTCGGGTCTGTTCAGTGTCGACAGACCCGACATTTGGGAAAGGCGCATGGTGACAGGTTGACAGCGGGGTCTTCACCCACTGTCAAAAAAAAACATTTTCCCACCCGACCCGCCACTAAATACGCTCGCTGACCTCCCAAAAACTCCCCCCTAGGGTTTATTTCCAGAGCGATAGAATTGAAACGTAGAGAAGTTATACTAAACTTGTATCGAACCTTGGTTAGACCGCACTTGGAGTACTCTGTACAATTCTGGTTGCCATATTATAAAAAGGTTACAGAAGCACTGGAGAGATGCAAACAAGATTTACAAGGATCATACCAGAAATGTGTGGTTACACCTTTCAAGAAAGATGAACAGGTTAGGTCTCTTTTCTCTTGAAAAGAGAAGGCTGAGAAGTGACCCAATAGAAGTATATTACTTCACACTCATCCGCAGTAAATTGTATCTGCCATGACTCTGCCCATTTCACCAGTCTATCTCCTCCTGAAGTCTGCTAAAAAGAAAAGACTTGGATTTATATTATGCCTTTCATGACCACCGGACGATTTAAAGCACTTTACAACCAATTAAGTACTTTTGGACTTTAATCACTGTTCTAAAGTGGGAAACGCAGCAGCCAATTTGTGCACAGCAAGTTCCCACAAACAGCAATGTGATAATGACAAGACAATCTGTTTTTGTTATGTTTATTGAGGGATAAATATTGGCCAGTACACCAGGTATAATTCCCTTGCTCTTCTTTGAAATCGTGCCATGGGATCTTTTATGTCCATCTGAGAAATCAGACGGGGCCTCGCTTTAACGTCTCATCGAAAAGACGCACCTCCGACAGTGCAGCACTCCCTCAGCACTGCAATGGAGTGTCAGCCTAGATTTATGTGCTCAAGTCCTTGTTCTGGGACGTGAACCAACAACCTTCTGACTCAGAGGCAAGAGTGCCACCCACTAACATAGCTGACACTCCATTCTGCTCATTATTTACTACTTTGCCAAGTTTTGTATCATCTGCAAACTTTGAAATTGTACTCCCTATAACCAAGTCCAGGTCGCTTATATATAAGAAAAGCAATTGTCCTAATACCGATCTCTGGAGGACCCAACTGCACGAACTTTATCATTCTATACTTATTGGAGTTTAGAAGAATGAGAGGTGATCTTAGATGCAGAGAGGATGTTTCCACTCGTGAGGGAATCTAGAACTAGGGGGACATAGTTTAAGAATAAGGCGTCACTCATTTAGAACTGAGATGAGGAGGGTCATAAATCTGTGGAATTCTCTGCCCCAGAGAGCTGTGGAGACTGGGTCATTGAATATACTTAAGGTGGAGATAAACAGATTTTTGAGTGATAAGGGAGTAAAGGGTTATGGGGAGCGGGCAGGGAAGTGGGGTAGAGGAACAAAGGGATCTCGGAGCACAAATACACAAATCACTAAAAGTTGCAACATAGGTTAGCAAGGCCATAAAAGGGCAAACCAAGCATTACTGTTCATTTCTTGAGATATAGAATTGAAAAGTATAGACGTTATGAGAAACCTGTATCAAACCTTGGGTAGACTACACGGAGTACTGCCATATTATAAAGAGGATATAGAGGCACTGGAGAGGGTGCAGAGACGATTTACAAGGATGATACCAGAAATGCAACGGTATATACATCAGGAAAAGATGAACAGGCTGGGTCTCTTTTCTCTTGAAAAAAAGAAGACTGAGGGGTGACCTAATCGAGGTCTTTAAAATTATAAAAGGTTTTGGTAGAATGGATACAGAGGGAATGTTTCCACTTGTGTGGAAGAACTTAACTAGAGGCCATCAATATAAGATAGGGAGTGGTTAAAGCGAATAGTATAGATGCATTTAAGGGGAGGCTGGACAAGCATATGAGGGAGAAGGGAATGGATGGTTATGCTGATAGATTTAGATGAGGAGAGATGGGAGGAGGCTCAAGCGGAGCATAAACACCTGCATGGACTGGTTGGGCCGAATGGCCTGTTTCTGTGTCGTATATCCTATGCGATCCTCTATAATTGATAAGCCCCCAAACAGTAGGGCAGAGTATAAATCAGGAAATTAGAGGCACATGTAACAAGGGTATTACAGTAACCATGAGGGAATTTAATCTGCATAGAGACTGGGCAAACCAAATTTGCAGTACAGGTTGAGCGACTGAAATTCGGAATGTTCCGAAATTCGGAATGTTCCAGAATCCGGACCGATCCTTGGCGGTGTCGTCAGGAATCCGGAAAATGTTCTGAAATCCAGACACGCCGCAGCCCCCCTCCCTCCACTCTGCCTCCAGACTTCCCCGCTCAGCCGCCGCCCAGAACTCTCCCCCAATCGGGCTGCCACCGGACCCGCAGCCCCCCGCTACCACCCCCTAGGCCCAGGCGTTTCCAGATTCGGGACGTCGGAAAGACATTCCGAAATCCGTTAATACCCGAAATCCAGAACGGCCTCGGTCCTGAGGTTTCCGGATTTCTGACGCTGTACCTGTAATAATGTGGAGGACAAATTCATGGAATGTATACAAGATAGTTTTCTAGATCAGTATGTTGAGGAAGCAACTGGGGAGCAGGCTATTTTAGGGTCCTTTAGGCAAGAGTGACCATAATATGATAGAATTTTAAATTAAGTTTGAAAGTGATTTAGTTAAATCCGAAGCTAGGGTCTTAAATCAAAACAAAGCAAATTATGTAGCTGTGAGGGGCAAGTTGGCTAAGGTAGATTGGGAAAATACTTCAAAGATATGATGGTAGACGAGCAATGGCTAGCATTTAAAGAATACATCATTTACAACAATTACAAAATTCCTTTAAGGCACAAAAAACCTACGGGAAAAGTTGTCCAACCATGGCTAACAAGAATAGTTAAAGATAGTATTAGATCAAAGTAAGTGGCTTATAATGTTGCCAAAAAGAGTGGTAAGCCTGAGGTTTGGGAGGATTTTAGAATTCAGCAAAGGAGGACCAAGAAATTGATAAAGAAAGGGAAAATAGAATTTGAGAGTAAACATAGAAAATAGCTGCAGGATTAGGCCATTCGGCCCTTCGAGCCTGCACCACCATTCAATAAGATCATGGCTGATCATTCCTTCAGTACCCCTTTCCTGCTTTCTCTCCATACCCCTCGATCCCTTTAGCCGCAAGGGCCATATCTAACTCCCTCTTGTATATATCTAACGAACTGGCATCAACAACTCTGCGGAAGAGAATTCCACAGGTTAACAACTCTCTGAGTGAAAAAGTTTCTCCTCATCTCGGTCCTAAATGGCTTACCCCTTATCCTTAGACTGTGACCCCTGGTTCTGGACTCCTCCAACATCGGGAAAATTCTTCCTGCATCTAACCTGTCCAATCCTGTCAGAATTTTATATGTTTCTATGAGATCCCCTCTCATTCTTCTAAACTCCAGTGAATACAAGCCCAGTCGATCCAGTCTCTCCTCATATGTCAGTCCTGCCATCCCGGGAATCAGTCTGGTGAACCTTCGCTGCACTCCCTCAAAAGCAAGAACGTCCTTCCTCAGATTAGGAGACTAAAACTGAACACAATATTCCAGGTGAGGCCTCACCAAGGCCCTGTACAACTGCAGCAAGACCGTCCTGCTCCAATACTCAAATCCCCTAGCTATGAAGGCCAACATGCCATTTGCCTTCTTCAGCGCCTGCTGTACCTGCATGCCAACTTTCAATGACTGATGTACCATGACACCCAGGTCTTGTTGCACCGCCCCTTTTCCTAATCTGCCACCATTCAGGTAATATTCTGCCTTCCTGTTTTTGCCACCAAAGTGGATAACCTCACATTTATCCACATTATACTGCATCTGCCATGCATTTGCCCACTCACCTAACCTGCCAAGTCACCCTGCAGCCTCTTAGCATCCTCCTCGCAGCTCACACCACCACCCAGCTTAGTGTCATCTGCAAACTTGGAGATATTACTCTCAATTCCTTCAACTAAATCATTGATGTATATTGTAAATAGCTGGGGTCCCAGCACCGAGTCCTGCGGCACCCCACTAGTCACTGCCTGCCATTCTGAAAAGGACCCGTTTTTCCCGACTCTCTGCTTCCTGTCTGCCAACCAGTTCTCTGCCATCCATGTCAGTACATTACCCCCAATACCATGTGCTTTAATTTTGCACACTAAACTGGGTGGCGTTGTGAGCTACGAGGAGGACGCTAAGAGGCTGTAGGGTGACTTGGAGAGGTTAGGTCAATGGGCAAATGCATGGCAGATGTGAGGTTATCCACTTTGGGGGCAAAAACACGAAGGCAGAATATTATCTGAATGGCGGCAGATTAGGAAAAGGGGAGGTGCAACGAGACCGGGGTGTCATGGTGCATCAGTCATTGAAAGCTGGCATGCAGGTACAGCAGGTGGTGAAGTAGGCAAATGGTATGTTGGCCTTCATAGCTGGGGGATTTGAGTATAGGAGCAGGGAGGTCTTACTGCAGTTGTATTGGGCCTTGGTGAGACCTCACTTGGAATATTGTGTTCAGTTTTAGTCTCCTAATCTGAGGAAGGACGTTCTTGCTAATGAAGGAGTGCAGTGAAGGTTCACCAGACTGATTCCCAGGATGGCTGGTCTGACATAAGAGGAGAGACTGGATCGACTGGGCCTTTATTCACTGGAGTTTAGAAGGATGAGAGGGGATTTCATAGAAACATATAAAATTCTGACGGAACTGGACAGGTTAGATTCAGGAAGAATGTTCCCGATGTTGAGGAAGTCCAGAACCAGGGGACACAGTCAAAGGATAAGGGGTAAGCCATTTAGGACTGAGATGAGGCGAAACTTCTTCATTCAGAGAGTTGTTAACCTGTGGAATTCCCTACCGCAGAGAGTTGTTGATGCCAGTTCGTTGGACATATTCAAGGGGGAGTTAGATGTGGCCCTTATGGCTAAAGGAATCAAGGGGTATGGAGAGAAAGCAGGAAAGGGATACTGAGGTGAAAGATCAGCCATGATCTTATTGAATGGTAGTGCAGGCTCGAAGGGCCGAATGGCCTACTCCTGCACCTATTTTCTATATTTCTATGTTTCACCAATTTCTTGTATGGGACCTTGTCAAAAGCCTTTTGAAAGTCCAAATACACCACATCCACTGGTTCTCCCTTGTCCACTCTACTAGTTACATCCTCAAAAAATTCCAGAAGATTTGTTAAGCATGATTTCCCTTTCATAAATCCATGCTGACTTGGACCGATCCTGTCACTGCTTTCCAAATGCGCTGCTATTTCATCTTTAATAATTGATTCCAACATTTTCCCCACTACTGATGTCAGGCTAACCGGTCGATAATTCCCTGTTTTCTCTCTCCCTCCTTTCTTAAAAAGTGAGCTACCCTCCAGTCCATAGGAACTGATCCAGAGTCGATAGACTGTTGGAAAATGATCACGAATGCATCCACTATTTCTAGGGCCACTTCCTTAAGTACTCTGGGATGCAGACTATCAGCCCCTGGGGATTTATCGGCCTTCAATCCTCAATTTCCCTAACACAATTTTCTGACTAATAAGGATTTCCTTCAGTTCCTCCTTCTCGCTAGACCCTCGGTCCCCGAGCATTTCTGGAACGTTATTTGTGTCTTCCTTCGTGAAGACAGAACCAAAGTATTTGTTCAATTGGTCTGCCATTTCTTTGTTCCCCATTATAAATCCATCTAATTCAGAATGCAAGGGACCAACATTTGTCTTCACTAATCTTTTTCTCTTCACAAGAAGCTTTTGCAGTCAGTTTTTATGTTCCCAGCAAGCTTCCTCTCACACTCTATTTTCCCCCTCCTAAATAAACCCTTTGTCCTCCTCTGCTGGATTCTAAATTTCTCCCAGTCCTCAGGTTTGCTGCTTTTTCTGGCCAAATTGTATGCCTCGTCCTTGGATTTAACACCATCCCTAATTTCCCTCGATAGCCACGGTCGAGCCACCTTCCCCATTTTATTTTTAATTCCAGACAAGGATGTACAATTGTTGAAGTTCATCCATGTGATCTTTAAATGTTTGTCATTGCCTATCCACCGTCAACCCTTTAAGTATAATTCGCCAGTGTATTCTAGCCAATTCACGTCTCATACCATTGAAGTTACTTTTCCTTAAGTTCAGGAGCCTAATCTCTGAATTAACTGTGTCACTCTCCATCTTAATAAAGAATTCTACCATATTATGGTCACTCTTCCCCAAGGGGCCTCACACAACAAGATTGCTAATTAGTTCTTTCTCGTTACACATCACCCAGTCTAGGACGGCCAGCCCTCTAGTTGGTTCCTCACCATATTGGTCTCGAAAACCATCCCTAATACACTCCAGGAAATCCTCCTCCACCGCATTGCTACCAGTTTGGTTAGCCCAATCAGTATGTAGATTAAAGTCGCCCATGATAACTGCTGTACCTTTATTGCACGCATCTCTAATTTCTTGTTTGATGCATCCCCAACCTCACTACTACTGTTTGGTGGTCCGTACACAACTCCCACTCACGTTTTCTGCCCTTTGGTATTCCGCAGCTCTACCCATACAGATTCCACATCATCCAAGCTAATGTCCTTCCTTACTATTGCGTTCATTTCTTCTCTAACCCGCAACGCTACCCCACCTCCTTTTCCTTTCTGTCTATCCTTCCTAAATGTTGAATACCCCTTGAAGTTGAGTTCCCAGCCTTGGTCACCCTGGAGCTATGTCTCCGTAATCCCAATTATATCATATTCGTTAATCGTTGCCTGCGCAGTTAAATTGTCCACCTTATTACAAATATTCCTTGTAAACGAGCGAGAGACATAAAAACAGACTGTAAAAGCTTCTATAGGTATGTAAAAAGGAAAAGAATAGTGAACGTAAATGTGGGTCCCTTACAGGCTGACACAGGAGAAATTATAATGGGGAATAAGGAAGTGGCAGAGAAATTAAACAAATTTGTGTCTGTCTTAATGGAAGATACAAAAAACCTTGTGGAAACAGTGGAGAACCAAGGGTCTGAAGAGAATGAGTAACTGAAATAAATCAGTAATAGTAAAAAAATAGTACTGGAGAAATTAATGGGACTGAAAGCCAATAAATCCCCTGGACCTGACAGTCTACATCTTATGGTTTTGAATGAGGTGGCTATAGAGATAGTGGATTCTTCGGTTGTCTTCTTCCAAAATTCCATAGATTCTCGAAAGGTTCACACGGATTGGAAGGTAGCAAATGTAACCCTGCTATTTAAAAAAGGAAAGAGAAAACAGGGAACTATAGACCAGTTAGCCTGACATTAGTCGTAGGGATATTGCTAGAATCTATTATTAAGGATGTGGCATCAGGGCACTTCGAATATAATAATAGGATTGGGCAGAGTTAACACGGATTTATGGATGGGAAATCATGTTTGTCAAAGCTGTTTTCAGGTTGTAACTAGCAGAATAGATAAGTGGGAACCAGTGGATGTGGTGTGTTTGGATTTTCAAAAGGCATTCGATAAGTTGCCACACGAGAGATTATTAAACTAAATTAGGGCTCATGGGATTGGGGTAATATACTTGCATGGATTGAGGATTGGTTAACGGACAGAAAACAGAGAGTAGGAATAAACGGGTCATATTCGGTTTGGTAGACTGTAACTAGAGGGGTTACCACAAGGATCAGTGCTTGGGCCTCAGCTATTCATAATCTACATCAATGATTTGGATTAGAGGACTAAATGTAATGTATCCATGTTTGCTGGTGATACAAAGCCAGGTGGGAATGTAAGTTGTGAGGAGGATGCAAAGAGACGTCAAGGGGATATAGAGAGGTTAAGTGAGTGGGCAAGAACATAGCAAATGGAATATAATGTGGAGAAATATGGTTATCCACTTTGGTAAGAAAAACAGCAAAGCAGAGTATTTTTTAAAATGGTGAGAGATTGGGAAATGTTGGTGTTCAGAGGGAGCTGGGTCTCCTTGTATACGAACAACTGAAAGTTAACATGCAGGTACAGCAAGCAATTAAGAAAGCAAATGGCATGTTGGCCTTTATTACAAGAGGATTTTAGTAAAAGAGTAAAGACGCAATTATATGGGGCCCTGGGGAGACCACACCTGGAGTATTGTGTACAGTTTTAGTCTCCTTACTTAAGGACGGATATACTTGCCATAGAGGGAGTGCAACGATGGTTCACCAGACTGATTCCTGAAATGGGGGTATTGTCCTATGATATGAGATTGAGTAGACGGGGCCTATATTCTCCAGAGTTTAGAAGAAGGAGAGGTGATCTCTTTGAAACATAGAAAATTCTTATAGGGCTTGACAGGGCAGATGCAGGGAGGATGTTTCCCTTGTCTGGGGAGTCTCGAATCAGGGGTCACAGTCTCAGAAGAAAGGATCAGCCATTTAGGACAGATGAGGAGAAACTTCTTCGCTCAGAGGGTGGTTAATCTTTGGACTTCTCTACCCCATAGGGCTGTGTAAGCTTAGTCGTTGAGTATATTCAAGACAAAGATAGATAGATTTTTGAATACTAAGGGAATCAAAGGATATAAGTGCAGGAAAGTGGAGCTGAGGTAGAAGATCAGCCATGATCTTATTGAATGGCAGTGCAGGCTCGACACTCCTGCTGCTATTTCTTATATTCTTATAAGTCTGACTATATGGCCTTTAGGAAAAGTAACCCTATCGTTGCTGTAATATGAATTTGGAGAATGACCACACTGGCAAACATATGGATGATACCACCTAGAAATTGGTATGCATTGTGCCTATTTTTCAGGTGTAAAACGGGGTTGACACTGACCAATTTAGCAAGAAGGTCTGTGCCTAATCTGTGCACGTGCTTGGTCCACTCATATAGCCCATTGTTTTTAGGTATAAGGCCTTATATATATTAGTTAGAGGCATAATGTCTGTTGAAGGACCCCATGCCAAATTGGGTTGCCCTGAGTGATACTGACGCTCGCTTGCTTATTAGCTGCTCCAGAACTCTGGAAAATAACTAAATAAATCTGATTAGCAGAAGTACATTTTTTCCTATTCATCTGCAGTTCTGTGATAAAATACAGATCATGGCTTATCCCTAACACCAACCAGCTGTCATTCTGCACAAACTATCGTTATGGTACTGAATTCTGGTTATTGTGAAGTTCATTATTTTTTATAATCTTCAATAAATCACTATTCAAATGCTTCTAGTTTATATATACTCCATTTATAAATGGAATTGCATTCTAAAACATGGAATGCAAACAGAAATGTCACTTAATAGTATACTTGAAATGCAGCTAGAGGTTAAAGGACTGACATTATTTTCCAACAGGAGAAAAACAAACTTATTCATATATAGAGAAAGGGGCTGAAATTCCGTTTTGCCCCGTTTGGGGGCAGTAACACCCGGGAGGCGGGACTGTTTATGGCAGGCGCGGAAATCCCAGCCCGCTCGAAAAATTCGGGTTACCGCCCCTGAAAGGAAGTGGAGAACAAAATAACGCACTCCAGTTCCTTTCTGGGGCAGTAATGAGGCGGACAGTCGGGAGCAGGGCGCCACACTGCGCTGCCGCATGGGAGGGGCTTTTTCCTTCATTAAAGGGAAGGGCCCAAGCTGCAAACTCTGCAGTGAGGAAATGGGCCTCCCTGGACACCGGGGAACGGGGATGCCTTGCCCACAGCCAGGGACTTGAAAAGAATTCCGGGCTGACAGATCGCGGCAGGGACCCAGAACGGGGCACAGAAGAAATTCAATCTTTTTTTTTAAATGGCCGCCACCTCCCCTTTAAGTATCGTCCCACGAGTGGCTACAGCCCGATTCACGTCCTCTGAATATGTGGCTAGAATCAGCCGGCACAGCTTCAGGGGGCACTCCCCAATTTTTGTTTCGGGGCGTTATGCACGGTGATGATGAGCAGGGCGCTATGGGTACCATCGCCGCCGCTAAACCCCCGCGGAATTTAGCGTGAGTCATTAGCAGTGCCGGGCCCGGGTGAAAAGTCGTTTGCGCCCCAATAACGCCCCCAATGACCCCAATTTCTAGGCCAGAGAGTTATGTTCCTATCATGAATGACAATGGTGACCTCGTGTGTAACTTGTAGGGCTCCAGGATCAATCACTATTCTGTGCTAAGTTAGTAGATTTGATCTCGTGTGGTTGTTGGGTGCTACAATTGGTTTTATTGCCCCTAAGCTGGGGAGATAAAATCTGCCAATATTCCCAACCTTGATCACGATTCAATCGGGCTGAAATTGAGTGCAGCCAGACAGCTGGTGTTGAGGCCTTTTTTTCCCCGATTAGCGCTGCAATGTTTGCAGCGGCTATTGGATCCAATTCAACTTTTTGACCACAAAAAAATGTTCCAGTCTTATTAGCCCTTCAAACCTGAAAGTTTGCAGTCTTAATTGAGGCGTTATTCCCATGGGAAATTCACCCTTCGGGTGATGTGGCAGCTACCACTGCAGTACAGGCGCGAGGGACCGAGCTGCTTTGGAGAGGATGGTTGTGGCTCTGCAAGAGTCGACGGAGTGTCTAAGTGCTGTCATATCTGGTGGCTTTCAGACTGTCTCAGCTGGATGCCTCTCCGAGACCTCTGTTGCTTTCACGGCAGGGTCCACCACGGACCACCTTCTGGTGTGATGCCACAGCACCGACCTGAGTTCCCTCAGATTGGTAGTAGTGGTGGTACTGTGCTGCCCCTGGTGAGTTACTCAGGCTCTCGGGCCAAGACATGGATGATGTGCTCCCTCTGGCTTGCAGCATTCCTGGCCCCAGACTTGTTACTCCACTAATGCCTCCACGCATGGCCTCGCCCGTGCCAAGCCAGACTCAACTCTCCCAGGAGTGCGTTGACCAGTCCCCTGCGGGCCCTTCCAGGCCCAAAGCTGCTCGACGGCATCCTAGAAGGACATCTGCAGCTTCCACACAGGGAAGACTTCCCACACCCATGAGTCAGCCACAGGGGAGACACTCAGGTGAAGTCACAGGTTAGGCTGGAGTAAGAGGGGTTATAAGGAAATGCACAAGAGTGGTAAATGATGTTTATATGTTATTTTTCTGCACTGTATATCGTTCTGGTAGATGATTGGTGTTATATTATGTATTATATCTTTATTATATCTATATCTGAGCTGCTGTATAATGTGAGGTAGGCAGTCCCTCGGAGTCGAGGATGACTTGCTTCCACTCTAAAAGTGAGTTCTCAGGTAACTAAGGAGTCCAACGCGGGACCTACAGTCTCTGTCACAGATAGAGCAAACAGTGGTTGAAGGAAAGAGTGGGTGGGGAACCTGGGTTGCTGCACGCTCCTTCTGCTGTCTGCGTTTGGTTTCTGGTTGCTCTCGGCGATGATACTCGAGGTGCTCAGCGCCCTCCTGGATGCTCTTCCTCCACTTTGGGCGGTCTTGGGCCAGGGATTCCCAGGTGCCGGTGGGGATGTTGCACATTATCAAGGAGGCTTTGAGGGTCTCCTTGAAACATTTACTCTGCCCACCTGGGGCTCGCTTGCCATGTCGAGGTTCCAAGAAGGGCGCTTGCTTTGGGAGTCTCATGTTGGGCATGCGGACGATGTGGCCGGCCCAGCGGAACTGATCAAGCGTTGTTAGTGCTTCACTGCTGGGGATGTTGGCCTGAGCGAGAACACTGACATTGGTGTGTCTGTCCTCCCAGTGGATTTGCAGGATCTTGCGGAGGCAGCATTGGTGGTACTTCTCCAATGCTTTGATGTGTTTGCTATATATAGTCCACGTCCCTGAGCCATATAGGATGGTGGATATCACTACTGCCCTGTAGACCGTGAGCTTGGTGCCAGATTTGAGGTCCTGGTCTTCAAACACTGTCTTCCTCAGGCGACCGAAGGCTGCGCAGACACACAGAACGCGGTGTTGGACCTCATCATCGATGTCTGCCCTTGCTGACAGTCGGCTCCCGAGGAATGGAAAATGGTCCATATTGTCCAAGGCCTCACCGTGGCTTTTGATAACCAGGGGGGGTGGGGGGGGCGCAGTGCGATGTGGCAGGGTCAGGTTGGTAGCGGACCTTTGTCTTACGGATGTTCAATGTAAGGCCCATGCTTTCATACGTCTCAGTGAAGCAGGTGTCGTCTGCGTACTGTAGTTCGATGACGGAGGATGGGACGACCTTGGATCTAGCCTGGAGGCAGCGGAGGTGGAATAAATTCCCATTTGTTACCTCGCGGAAGGCTGAGCTGGAGCGAAGTTTTCAGTCTGAGGCCCTGGATTGAGATTCCAGTTTTCTCTCTGTGAATCTCGGGATCTCTATTTCTCGCTCTCTCTCTAGTTTTTTCTCTCTTCCTATTTTTCTATCTCCCAATCAAATGTTCTCTTTCTGTTTCTCATTCCCTTTCCTCACTTCTATCTCTTTCTCCTTTTTCTTTTGCTCCCTTCCCTCTCTCCCTCCCCTTGAGTGTGGATTCTGTGCTGAACTCCTCCGGTCCGTGGACTTGTTGCTGAGCATGCGGAGCTGGCTCCGGGATTTCCCTCAGATGATCTCTTACTGGACTTCTCTGCTGCCGACTCAGCTGCCGTCGTCGAGCTAAACTGACTCCAAAATCTCTGTCACTATGCACCAACCCTAAAAGCTGGCGGGGGCACCGTTCGGTAAAGGGCCGGCTTCTTAACGGTGAAAATGGGTCCGGGGGCAGAGCGGGAGCGGTGAGCACTTTTAGCGCGTCACTAATGCCGCAAGCCCCACACCACCAGTGTCGCGGCGGTGGCCCACAACGCTGCAAAACCTCCCGGGCCGAATCTATGTCGGGGCGGCCAGTTGAGCCCAAAGCGGCGTCCATTCGATTTTGAAGAATGGCCGCTGCAAACGGGCAGTAACGGTCCTTCCCGGAACCGTGAATTTCAGGGCTAAAATGACTCTTGCAGCAAAGGACACATATGTCGATGTTGGGATGAAACAGATCAGGTTCAACTGTGATAGAAAGCTGAACAGCTTGCCAAACTCTAGGAAGAGTCGATGCCTTCAGAAAATTGGGATGGGGGAATGCGGGAGGTTGTGGGCAATGTCAATGATGCACTTGATGGATGCAGCTGCTGACACGACGTATATTATAAAATAATAGCTATACTAGCCTTACTAACAGTTGACTAACACAATATCAGGATTCAGATGGTATTCCAGGAGTAATTTTAGAACATCTAGTTGTATCAAAGCCTTGTAACAACTCCACTCCAATTGCTATTCTCCACTGGCTCGATGGAAATTGCTAATACTTTTATAATAATTCATGTTAAACCTTACATACATAATATTTTATCAAACCACTAATATTTAAACACAGTTAATTTATTTGCTTATGAATTCTTAGGGGGATAACTTACCTTTTATGTTTTAAAAATATGAAACGTTTGTTTTTATTCACTGACACAAAATCTAAATAATACATGCAGTTTTCCCCACTGGCCAAGATGCACCATCTTTTCAGTGCTGTTTAACAAGTATCATGATGCCTTTGCCTTTCCCTCTCCCTCTCTCTATCTCCCTCCCCTTGAGTGCGAACTTAGAGGCTGAACTCCAAGCCATCAACACCTTCACCAAGGCGTACGAAAGCATGGGCCTTACGCCACACAGCACTGCCTTCCGGTCATCCAAATACACGGTGCAGCTTTGGACAATGTGGACCATTTTCCATACCTCGGGAGCCTACTATCAGCAAAGGCAGACATCGACGATGAGGTCCAACACCACCTCCAGTGTGCCAGCGCAGCCTTCGGTCGCCTGAGAAAGAGAGTGTATGAAGACCGGGACCTCAAATCTGGCACCAAGCTTATGGTCTACAGGGCAGTAGTGATAACTACCCTCCTATATGGCTCAGAGACGTGGACTATATACAGCAGACACCTCAAAGCGCTGGAGAATTACCACCAGCGCTGCCTCTGCAAGATCCTGCAAATCCACTGGGAGGATAGATGCACCAACATCACCGTGTCCTCGCCCAGGCCAACATCCCCAGCATCGAAACGCTGACCACTCTCGAACAGCTCCGTGGGACGGGCCACACTGACCGCATGCCCGACACGAGGCTCCCTGGGCAAGTGCTCTACTCGGAACTCCTACACGGCAAGCACGCCCCAGGTGGACAGAGGAAACGCTTCAAGGACACCCTCAAAACCTCTTTGATAAAGTGTAAAATCCCCACCGGCACCTGGGAATCCCTGGCCCAAGACCACCCAAAGTGGAGGAAGAGCATCCGGGAGGGCGCTGAGCACCTCGAGTCTCGTCGGCAAAAGAATGCAGAAATCAAGCGCAGACAGCGGAAGGAGCGTGCGGCAAACCAGTCCCACCCACCCTTTCCTTCAACCACTGTCTGTCCCACCTGTGACAGAGACTGTAATTCCTTTATTGGACTGTACAGCCACCTAAGAACTCACTTTGAGAGTGCAAGCAAGTCTTCCTCGATTTCGAGGGACTGCCTATGATGATGACGATAGTAATTCCTGGGGAATCTTCCATACTATAATTTAATGCTGTATGTAAAATATTTCTCATAAATGTTATAACTTGTTTCTCAAATTTAAATAAATGGTGGAGAGGAACATTTTTGTTGATATGGGTTTTCAGCATGAGTTCCTAATCTTTCATAGGTTGTTTAAGCAGGTGTTTCATGGAGATGTATTGATTTCCCCATGGAAGGAAACTTGTCAGGTAACTGACTCAAACCCAATCTATACATCTTTCGGCAAAGGCCACACAACAGGTTGCCTTTAATACCTGACAAAGCTAAAGAGAAAAAATAATTTTAACTCTTACCATGCACCCAATACTTGGCTACAGATCACAAGGTGGGTTTGGATAAAGAAAACTCTTCAAGCCATTTGATCTCATCCTACCAGAATCTCAAGCATACCAACTTCCCTGAACTGTTCTTATCTATCGAGCTTTCTGACATGTACGTATGCGACTGTCACAACTGTCGGAGGTCATTGGGCTGCACGCACGGGTGTGCGGCCCAGGTATAAAAGGCATGCCATCATGTAATGTAATCACTTCAGGCCCTAATAAAGCAGAGCCAGGTTTGTACCTGTGTTAGTTTACAGTATTCAGTCTATCAAGTTATTACATACATAGCATTTGGCGACAAGGCAACTTAAGAACCTTCGCATACAAAAATGAGCACAATTAGAATTCTGGAGAGATTCGTGGAGGGAGAGGACTGGGCAGATTTTATAGCTTGCCTGGACCAGTACTTCCTGGCCAACAAAATGGAGGAACCCACTGACTCAGTTAGGCGCAAGGCCGTCTCCTCATGGTTTGTGGTCCAAAAATCTGTGGACTCAAAGAATCTTCTCTCGTCTGCAAGTCCAACGGACAAGGACTATGAGGAATTATCTGCTCTGGTATGTGACCATCTCAAACCAGAAGGCGACATCATCATCTCACGATATCAATTCTACACGCACATTCGTTCTGAGGGCCAGGATGTGTCGGAATTCGTTGTGGACCTAAGACGTCCAGCTGGATCATGTAAGTTCGAAAACACGTTGGGAGACATGCTGTGGGACTTCTTTGTAATCGGCATCAACCACGAGGTGATCCTGCCTAAGTTACTGGCGGCGGAGATGCTGGATTTGAGCAAGGCCATCACGATTGCCCAGGCATGCATGACGACGGATAAAAACTTAAAGCAGATATCATCAAAAAATCGGAACTCGGCAAGTACTGTAAACAAGATTGTATCATCATTTGGCAGAGCTGGAAATGGCAGGGCTTACTCGACTGCGTATGCGAAACCTGTGGCTGCCCAAAGTCCGCCAACGGGAATGAATCCGATTTCACCATGTTGGCATTGTGGAGGCAATTATCAGCCTCATCAGTGTCAGTTTAAACAGTACATTTGTAAATGCTGTTGGAGACTGTGGCATCTCCAGCGCATGTGTCCGCAACTGAGCTGCGACACACCACATGGAGGATGATGACCAGTATAGCGCGGATCCGGATATGCAATCCGAGATACCAGAGGAGGAAATGTATGGACTGTATTCATTCCTAACAAAGAGCCAACCGATAATGATTAACGTGAAACGTAACGGTGTGCCAGTACCGATGGAATTGGACACGGGTGCGAGTCAATCAATAATGAGCCAGAGGACATTCGACAAGCTGTGGGATACTAAGGCTGTGAGGCCTAAGCAGAGTCCAGTCAATGCCAAGTTGTGTACGTACACTAAAGAACTCATAATGGTGATTGGCAGTGCAGTCGCAAGGTGTCGTATGATGGTGTGGTTCATGATTTACCGTTATAGATTGTTCCAGGCAATGGTCCAATGCTGTTCAGCAAGAATTGGCTCGAAAAAATCAAATGGAATTGGAACAATATCAAAGCGTTGTTGTCGGAGGATGATACTCCATGTGCTCAAGTGCTGAGCAAGTTCCCCTCACTGTTTGAACCAGGCATCAGCAATTTCACAGGAGCCAAGGTGTAGATCCACGTGGACTTGGAAGCAAGACCCGTCCATCATAAAGCTCGTGCAGTTCCGTACATGATGAGGGAGAAGGTCGAAATAGAACTGGACAGACTCCAGTGCGAAGAGGTCATATCACCGGTCGAATTTAACAAATGGGCCAGCCCCATTGTTCCTGTGTTGAAGAGTGATGGCACTGTCAGGATTTGTGGAGACTACAAGGTTACGATCAACCAAGTTTCAAAACAGGATCAATACCAGTTACTGAAGGCTGATGACTTGTGTTATGTCTTCAATAAAGAATCTGACAGATACTGTAAGCTCAAAGTAATGTGTGACCGTAGTCCTTTATTACAGGTCTCCAGAGTGCCTCTCCAGTCTGTGAGGCCTCCTTATGTACAGGTGCTCCCAAGGGATTGTGGGATCCCTTGGGACTCCAGGGGATGAGCCCTCTGGTGGTTAAACAAGGTATTCACAGGTTTACATATATAAAAACACTCCCCCCCCCCCCACACCAAAGTCAACAGAGTAACTATTTACAACGTGAGTCGATCTGGGGCCTTCCTTTCCCTGGTTGATCGTCTCGGTGCAAATGCTGGTTTTGGTGAATTGTTTGTTGGGCCCTCGCTGGGCTGCTGCACAGTTGGCCTTGCCAGGCTGCTGGGTGTGGTGAGTCCTGCTGGGCTGCTGCCGGAGATGGGTTCTGCTTCGTGGTCAACCTGCTGGGTCGGTTGCCACCTGTGTGTGTGTTGGGGGGTCGAAAAAGGTAGAGTCGATTGTGGGTTGTTCTGGATAATCCGTGAATCTGAGTTTGGTTTGGTCCAAGTGTTTTCTGCAGGTGAGTCCATTTGAAAGTTTGACCAGAAATACCCTACTCCTCTCTTTGGCCACGATAGTGCCAGGAAGCCACTTGGGACCTTGTCCATAGTTCAACACAAATACAGGATCATTAATCTCAATTTCACGTGACATATTTGCGCGATCATGATATGTATTCTGTTGAAGCCGCCTGCTCTCTATCTGTTCGTATAGATCAGGGTGGACTAACGAGAGCCTTGTCTTAAGTGCTCTTTTCATGAGCAGTTCAGCGGGGGGAACCCCACTGAGCGAGTGGGGTCTTGTGCGGTAATTAAGCAGGACTCGAGGTAGGAGTCTGCAGTGAGCCTTCAGTTACCCTCATCAAGCTCTGCTTGATTGTTTGCACTGTTCGCTCTGCCTGACCATTGGATGCTGGTTTAAACGGGGCAGACGTGACATGTTTGCGGGTCATGAACTCTTTGAACTCGGCACTGGTGAAGCACGGCCTATTGTCACTCACAAGGACATCAGGTAGGCCGTGCGTGACAAACATTGCCCGTAGGCTTTCAATGGTGGCAGCGGACGTGCTTGCCGACATTATCTTATATTCAATCCATTTGGAGTACGCATCTACAACCACAAGGAACATTTTTCCCAAGAATGGGCCTGCATAGTCGACATGGACCCTAGACCACGGTTTGGAGGGCCAAGACCATAAACTTAGTGGCGCCTACCTGGGTGCATTGCTTAACTGTGAACATGTGTTACATTTGTGCACGCAGGACTCTAAGTCTGCATCAATACCGGGCCACCACACGTGGGATCTGGCTATCGCTTTCATCATTACAATGCCTGGGTGGGTACTGTGGAGGTCACTAATGAAAGTGTCCCTGCCCTTTTTTGGCACCACTACCCGATTACCCCATAGGAGGCAGTCTGCCTGTATGGACATTTCATCTATGCACCGCTGGTAAGACTTTATTTCTTCCTGCATCTCTAACGGGACACTAGACCAACTCCCATGGAGCAAACAGTTTTTTAACTAAGGACAGTAAGGGGCCCTGGCTCGTCCAGGTTCTAATCTGTCGGGCGGTAACAGGTGATTGCTCACTCTTGAATGCTTCCATTACCATAACTAAATCTGCGGGCTGTGCCATCTCCGCCCCTGTGGTGAGCAATGGCAGCCTACTGAGAGCATCGGCACAGTTTTCTGTGCCTGGCCTGTGGCGGATGGCGTAATTATATGCGGACAACGTGAGCACCCATCTCTGGATGCGGGATGATGCATTCGTATTTATCCCCTTACTTTCAGGAAAGAGGGATATAAGTGGCTTATGGTCGGTTTCCAATTCAAATTTGAGCCCGAACAGATATTGATGTATTTTCTTTACCCCATAAACACACGCTAACGCTTCTTTTTCGATCATGCTGTCGGCCCTCTCAGCCTTGGACAGACTTCTGGATGCATAGGCAACCGGTTGCAATTTCCCAGATTCATTAGCTTGTTGCAATACACACCCGACACTGTATGACGACGCATCGCATGCTAGTACCAAACGCTTACATGGATCATACAACACAGTTTCCTAGCTTACCCAAAGGCATTTTCTTGGCTTTTACCTCATACCCATTCATCTCCTTTATGCAGTAAAGAGTGCAGTTCTAATAGTGTGCTAAGACCCAGTGAGAGGTTACCAAAATAGTTCAGGAGTCTGAGAAACGACCGCAGCTCCGTCACGTTCTGTGGTCTCGGTGCATTCTTGATTGCCTCCGTCTTTGAATCGGTGGGCCTGATGCCGTCCACCGCGATTCTTCTCCCTAGGAACGCCACTTCAGGCATCAGGAAATCACACTTCGAGCATTTTAACCTGAGCCCATACGATTAAGCCGACTAAGAACCTCCTCCAGGTTCTACAGGGGCTCGACGGTGTCCCGACCTGTAACCAAGATGTTGTCCTGGAAGACCACGGTACGCGGGACCGACTTCAGCAAGCTTTCCATGTTCCTCTGGAATATCGCCGCGGCTGATCGAATCCCAAACGGGCATCTGTTGTAAATGAAGAGACCTTTGTGCGTGTTGATGCAGGTGAGGTCCTTCGATGATTCCTCCAGCTCCTGTGTCATGTAGGCCAAGGTCAAGTCCAGCTTCGTGAATGTTTTTCCTCCTGTCAGCGTCGCAAATAGGTCGTCTGTCTTTGGTAGCGGATATTGATCCTGTAGGGAGAAACGATTGATAGTTACTTTGTAATCACCACATATTCTGACGGTGCCGTCTTTCTTGAGGACTGGAACAATCGGACTCGCCCACTCGTTGAATTCGATCCGCGAAATGATGCCTTCTCATTGCAGTCGGTCCAGCTCGATCTCCACCCTCTCTCTCATCATGTACGGTACCGCTCTCGCCTGGTGATGGATGCATCGCACCTCCGGATTCAAGTGGATCTGCACTTTTGCTCCTTGGAACTTCCCGATGCCCGGTTCAAACAGCGAGGGGAACTTGTTTAGGACCTGGGCACATGAAGTGTCGTCAACGGACGAGAGCGCTTGGACGTTGTCCGAGTTCCAGCGTATCTTTCCCAGCTAGCTCCTGCTAAACAGCGTGGGGCCATGCCCGGTACCACCCAGAGTGGTAAATTGTGCACCGCTCCATTGTAGAAAACCTTTATGGTAGCACAGCCGATTATGGGAATCTGTTCCTTTGTGTATGTTCTCAGTTTAGTACAAATGGGAGTCAGGATTGTCCTTGAGGCCTTGCAGCACCACAATTTATCGAAAGTCTTTCTGCTCATTATGGACTGGCTCGCACCCGTGTCCAGCTCCACTGACACTGGGAGTCCATTTAATTCAACCTTCAGCATTATCGGGGGACACTTTGTGGTAAATGTGTGCACCCCATATACCTCTGCCTCCTCAGTCTGAGGCTCTGGTCTGTCGTGATCCACCATGGATCTGTCCTCCTCTGCAACATGATAGTTTGCAGGATTAGCAGGGTTTGCAGCTCGCCTGCACATACTTTGGAGGTGTCCCATTGTTCCACAGCCCTTGCAAACGTATCCTTTGAAGTGGCATGAATGGAAGCAATGATCATCTCCGCAGCGCCAACAAGGTGTTAATGGCCTTGCATTCACCATCCTTAATGGTGGACTCTGAGACATCTGCGGACGTGCAGTGCAGGTATGTGAGTCCTGCCTTATACATTGCGATTCGGAAACAACATTACTTTGTTCACAGTACTTGTAGCAGCACTTGTGTGCTGAGAGATTTCTTTGGTATTGTCATTGGTGGTGATGAACGCCTGGCTGTTGCTATGGCTTTACTCAAGGTTGGGGTCTCTACAGTCAAAAGTTTATGAAGTATTACTTTATGGCCAATGCCAAGTACAAAGAAGTCCCTGAGCATGTGCTCCAAGTGTCCTTCAAATTCGCAATGTCCTGCAAGGTGCCTTAGCTCAGTGACGGAGCTTTCCACTTCCTGGCCTTCAGACCTCTTGTACATGTAGAACCGGTACCTCGCCATCAGAATGCTTTCCTTCGGGTTTAGATGCTCCCGGACCAGTGTGCACAAATCATCATATGACTTCTCTGTGGATTTCGCTGGAGTGAGCAGATTTTTCAAGAGGCCATACGTTGCTGCCCCGCAAACTGTGAGGAAGAGCACCCTTCGTTTGGCTGCGTTCGCTTCTCCTTCCAACTCGTTGGCCACAAAGTATTGGTTGAGTCGCTCCACGAAGGTTTCCCAATCATCTCCCTCCGAAAATTTCTCAGGATGCCCACGGTTCTCTGCATTGTTGTGGTGGGGTTTGTCATCTGTATCTCGTCGCCAGTTGTTATGTCGTGAATAAAGAATCTGACCAGATGACCAGAAAGTAATGTGTGACCATAGTCCTTTATTACAGGTCTCCAGAGTCCCTCTCCAGCCTGTGAGGCCTCCTTATGTACAGGTGCTCTCAAGGGATTGTGGGATCCCTTCGGACTCAAGGGGATGAGCCCTCTGGTGGTTAAACAAGGTATTTACAGGTTTACATAGAAACAACCTGTTTGCAATGCTAGCCGGGGGGAAGTCATTCACTAAACTGGATCTGACGTCAGCCTACATGACACAGGAGCTGGTCGAGACGTTGAAGAAACTTACGTGCATCAACACTCATAGAGGATTGTTTATCTACAACAGGTATCCTTTCGGAATTCGCTCAGCTGCGGCCATATTTCAGAGGAACATGGAAAGTCTACTGAAGTCCGTCCCCCAGAACCGTTATGTTTCAAGATGACATCCTGGTCACAGGTCATGACACCGCCGAACATCTGAACAACCTGGAAGAGGTTCTACATCGTCTGGACAAAGTGGGACTCAGACTGAAACGTTCGAAGTGCGTCTTCATGGCACCGGAATTTGAATTCCTGGGAAGGAAAATTGCTGCTGACGGCATCAGGCCTACGGACTCGAAAACCAAGGCCATCAAAAATGCACCCAAGTCTCAGAATGTGACGGAGCTGTGTTCATTCCTTGGTCTACTCAACTACTTTGGTAATTTCCTACCTAGATCGAGCACTTCATTAGAGCCACGACACATGCTGCTAAAAAAAGGCGACAACTGGGTTTGGGGTGCGTCTCAAGATAGAGCTTTTGAGAAAGCTACTAATCTGCTTTGCTCTAACAAGCTGCTGATAAGTTATGATCTGTGTAAGCGTCTTGAATTGGCCTGTGATGCTTCGTCATATGGAGTTGGGTGCGTGCTCCAACAAGCTAATGAGTTGGGTAAACTACAACCTGTTGCATATGCTTCTAAAAGTTTGTCAAAGGAGGAAAGAGCCTACAGCATGGTCGAAAAAGAAGTATTAGTCTGTGTGTATGGGGTCAAAAAGATGCATCAGTATCTGTTTGATCTTCGGTTTGAACTGGAAACAGATCACAAGACACTCATTTCATTGTTTTCGGAAAACAAAGGTATCAATACCAATGCATCGTCCCGCATCCAGAGGTGGGTGCTGACATTATCTGCCTATGATTATGTCATTTGCCATAGACCTGGCACCGAGAATTGTGCCGATACACTGAGCCGTCTGCTGTTGCCCACGCCAGAGGTGGAGGCGCCACAACCTGCAGACCTACTGTTCGTTATGGATGCTTATGAAAGTGAAGGAACCCCTGTCACGGCTCAACAAGTTAAGACCCGGACCAGCCAGGACCCGATATTATCGGTTGTGAAACGTTGTGTCCTTAGTGGTGATTGGTCCGCTATACCCAAGCAAATTGGTAATGAGACGAAACCATACAACTGTTGCAAAGATGAACTATCCATTCAATCAGATTGTTTACTGTGGGGTATTCGTGTTGTTATGCCTAAGAAAGGCAGAGAGAAATTTGTACATGATCTACATAGCACTCATCCTGGTTTTGTCATGATGAAAGCTATTACCAGGTCTCATGTATGGTGACCTGGAATTGACACTGATCTGGAATCATGTGTGCATCAGTGCAACACTTTCATGCAGCTAAGAAAAGCACCAGCGGAATCGTCACTGAGTCTGTGGCCATGGCCCAGGATCCACATCGACTTTGCAGGTCCCTTCCTTGGAAAGATGTTTTTAGTTGTGGTGGATGCATATTCCAAGTGGATAGAGTGTATAATCATGTCATTCAGTACATCCACAGCTACCATTGAGAGCCTTCGTGTCATGTTTGCCACTCATGGTCTGCTCGACATCGTTGTAAGTGACAACGGACCTTGCTTCACTAGTCTGGAGTTTCAAAAGTCCATGAAACTCAATGGCATCAAACATGTGAGCTCAGCACCATTCAAACCCGCATCTAATGGTCAAACAGAGCATGCTGTCCAAACCATCAAGCAGAGTATGAAACGTGTAACTCAAGGTTGACTGCAGACTCGCTTGTCATGCATATTGCTTAGTTACAGGACAGGACCCCACACGCTTACCTGAGTCCCCCCTGCTGAACTATTGATGGAGAGATCTCAAGACCAAGCTCTCTCTTGTCCACCCTGACTTGAACAATCATGTTGAATACAGACGTCAAAGTCAGCAGTGGTATCATGATCGCGCTGCTGTGTCACGCGACATTTCTGTTAACGATCCTGTGTATATACTAAATTATGGTCAAGGTCCCAAGTGGATCGCCGGTACTGTTACAGCCAAGGAGGGTAACAGAGTGTTTATCGTCAAGCTCAAGAATGGGCAAACATGCAGGAAACATGTTGATCAGATAAAGCTGCGGCACACGGATGAACCAGAACAGTCTGAAGAAAACACAATTGGTGACCAACCAACCTACCCTCAGTCATCAGAGGACTCCGCTGTCATCAATGAATCTGGACTTTCAATCCCTGACATGGTCATTGCCACTCCCATCAGATCGGCTACCCAGCCCCCAGTCATAACAGACTCAAAACACTCGCCCAAGGCTGGAGTTGAACTGAGACGATCAACTCGGGAGCACAAAGCTCCGGACTGTCTCAATTTGTAAAAAGGCTGTTACTAATATCTTAATGGGGGACATGGTCATGTATGTATGCTTGGGGTTACTAGCCACCAGGTGGCGCCACGTCGGAGGTCATTGGGCTGTACGCACGTGTCTGCGGCACAGATATAAAAGACAAGCCATCGTGTAATGGAATCACTTTGGGCCCTAATAAAGCAGAGCCAGGTTTGTACCTGTGTTAGATTACAGTATTCAGTCTATCGAGTTATTACATACATAACATTTTCCATATATGATCTGATTATAATGAAAGGAGTTTGCAAAAAAAAATACATTGATTTGTAGCAGCATATCTTTGCAGCAACTGCAAAACGGTAACATACTCAAGAGGATCAGCTTGAAATACATTCACAATATATACTTAATACAAATTAATACAGTTGAAGACTTCCATTGATTGCACATGGCCTACACCCAAAGGCTTCCTGATTAATTCCCTACGTTAAACTCCACATGTCATAGTTTGGCCCACTCATTTCGCCCATGTCCCTTTGTAACGTCCTGATCCCATCCATACAATAACTGTGCCTCATAGCTTATTGTCATCAGTAAACTTGGAAAGATAACTCTCCCTATTCCTTCATCCAAGTCACTGATATATATAGTGAAAAGCTGAGGTCCCAATACAGATTCCTGGGGAACATCATGTGTTACGTCATGCCAATCAGATAATGAACCCTTTATCCTACTCTCAATCCAATGTTTCCTGAACACAGCCAAATCAGCAGCAGCTAGGTTCAGGGCAGCCCAAATCGAAAAGGGGTGACATAGAAACATAGAAAATAGGTGCAGGAGTAGGTCATTCGGCCTTTCGAGCCTGCACCACCATTCAATAAGATCATGGCTGATCATTCACCTCAGTATCCCTTTCCTGCTTTCCCTCCATACCCCTTGATCCCTTTAGTCGTCAGGGCCACATCTAACTGCCTCTTGAATATAGCTAACGAACTGGCATCAGCAACTCTCTGCGGTAGAGAATTCCACAGGTTAATAACTCTGAGTGAAGAAGTTTCTCCTCATCTCGGTCCTAAATGGCTTACCCCCTATCCTTAGACTGTGACCCCTGGTTCTGGACTTCCCCAATATCGGGAACATTCTTCCTGCATCTAACCTGTTCAGTCCCGTTAGAATTTTATATGTTTCTATGAAATCCCCTCTTATCCTTCTAAACTCCAGTGAATACAGGCCCAGTCGATCCAGTCTCTCATATGTTAGTCCTGCCATCCCGGGAATCAGTCTGGTGAATCTTCGCTGCACTCCCTCAACAGCAAGAATGTCCTTCCTCAGATTAGGAGACCAAAACTGAACACTATTCCAGGTGAGGCCTCATCAAGGCCCTGTACAACTGCAGTAAGACCTCCCTGCTCCTATTCTCAAATCCCTTAGCTATGAAGGCCAACATGCCATTTGCCTTTTTCACCGCCTGCTGTACCTGCATGCCAACTTTCAATGACTGATGTACCATGACACCCAGGTCTCGTTGCACCTCCCCTTTTCCTAATCTGCCGCCATTCAGCTAATATTCTGATTCATATTTTTGCCACCAAAGTGGATAACCTCACATTTATCCACATTATACTGCATCTGCCATGCATTTGCCCAATCACCTAACCTGTCCAAGTCACCCTGCAGCCTCTTAGCATCTTCCTCACAGCTCACACTGCCATCCAGTTTAATGTCATCTGCAAACTTGGAGATATTACACTCAATTCCTTCATCTAAATGATTAATATATATTGTAAATAGCTGGGGTCCCAGCACTGAGCCCTGCGGCACCCCACTAGTCACTGCCTGCCATTCTGAGAAGGACCCGTTTATCCCTACTCTCTGCTTCCTGTCTGCCAACCTGTTCTCTATCCACGACAATACATCACCCCCAATACCATGAGCTTTAATTTTGCACACCAATCTCTTGTGTGGGACCTTGTCAAAGCCTTTTGAAAGTCCAGATACACCACATCCACTGGTTCTCCCTTGTCCACTCTACTAGTTACATTCTCAAAAAATTCTAGAAGATTTGTCAAGAATGATTTCCTTTTCATAAATCCATGCTAACTTGGACCGATCCTGTCACTGCTTTCCAAATGCGCTGCTATTTCATCTTTAATAATTGATTCCAACATTTTCCCCACTACTGATGTCAGGCTAACCGGTCTATAATTCCCCGTTTTCTCTCTCCCTCCTTTTTCAAAAAGTGGTGTTACATTAGCTACCCTCCAGTCCATAGGAGCTGATCTAGAGTCGATAGACTGTTGGAAAATGATCACCAATGCATCCACTATTTCCAGGGCCACTTCCTTAAGTACTCTGGGATGCAGACTATCAGGCCCTGGGGATTTATCGGCCTTCAATGCCATCAATTTCCCTAACACAATTTCCTGACTAATAAGGATTTCCTTCAGTTCGTCCTTCTCGCTCGACCCTCGGTCCCCTAGTATTTCCGGAAGGTTATATGTGTTTTCCTTCGTGAAGACAGAACCAAAGTATTTGTTCAATTGGTCTGCCATTTCTTTGTTCCCCATTATAAATTCACCTGATTCTGACTGCAAGGGGCCTATGTTTGTCTTCACTAATCTTTTTCTCTTCACATATCTATCGAAGCTTTTGCAGTCAATTTTTATGTTCTCAGCAAGCATCCTCTCATCCTCTATTTTCCCCCTCCTAATTAAACCCTTTGTCCTCCTCTACTGAATTCTAAATTTCTCCCAGTCCGCAGGTTTGCTGCTTTTTCTGGCCAATGTATATGCCTCTTCATTGGATTTAATCCTTAATTTCCCTTGTTAGCTACGGTTGAGCCACCTTCCCTGTTTTATTTTTACTCCAGACAGGGATGTACAATTGTTGAAGTTCATCCATATGATCTTTAAATGTTTGCCATTGCCGATCCACCGTCAACCCTTTAAGTATCATTCGCCAGTTTATTCTAGCCAATTCACGTCTCATACCATCGAAGTTAACTTTCCTTAAGTTCAGGACCCTAGTCTCTGAATTAACTGTGTCACTCTCCATCTTAATAAAGAATTCTACCATATTATGGTCACTCTTCCCCAAGGGGCCTCGCACAACAAGATTGCTAATTAGTCCTTTATCATTACACAAGACCCAGTCTAGGATGGCCAGCCCTCGAGTTGGTTCCTCGACATATTGGTCTAGAAAACTATCCTTAATAAACTCCAGGAAATCCTCCTCCACCATATTGCTACCAGTTTGGTTAGCCCAATCTATATGTAGATTAAAGTCGCCGATGATAACTGCTGTACCTTTATTGCACACATCCCTAATTTCTTGTTTGATGCTGTCCCCAACCTCACTACTACTGTTTGGTGGTCTGTAGACAACTCCCACTAGCATTTTCTGCCGTTTGGTATTCCGCAGCTCTACCCATAGAGATTCCACATCATCCAAGCTAATGTTCTTCCTTACTATTGCGTTAATTTCCTCATTACCCAGCAACGTTACCCCACCTCCTTTTCCTTTCTGTCTATCCTTCCTGAATGTTGAATACCCATGGATGTTGAGTTCCCAGCCTTGGTCAATCTGGAGCCATGTCTCCGCAATCCCAATTATATCATATTCGTTAATAGCTGCCTGCACAGTTAATTCATCCACCTTATTACGAATATTCCTCGCATTGAGGCACAGAGCCTTCAGGCTTGTCTTTTAAACACACTATGTTGCTTTAGAATTTTGCTGTAATGTGGCCCTTTTTGATTTTTGTCTTGTTTCTCTGCCATCCACTTTTACTTTTCTTCTTTCTATCTTTTGCTTCTGCCCCTGTTTTACTTCCCTCTGTCTCCCTGCATAGGTTCCCATCCCCCTGCCACATTAGTTTAACCCCTCCCCAACAGCAGTAGCAAACACTCCACCTCGGACATTGATTCCGGTCCTGCCCAGGTGCAGACCGTCCGGTTTGTACCGGCTCCACCTCCCCCAGAACCGGTTCCAATGTCCCAGGAATTTGAATCCCTCCCTCCTGCACCACTCCTCAAGCCACATATTCATCTTAGCAATCCTGCCATTCCTACTCTGACTAGCACATGGCACTGGTAGCAATCCTGAGATTACTCTGGCGTTGGACCCCATTTATATATGCGAGCGGCATAGCTCCTGTTGTAGGTGCAATGCCTGTAAGTCTATTTTTCTGCCTTTACCAATATGGCTACAATGTGCATGGGTGGCCCGCCCACCATATTGGATGCTGAGTTTTCTGTTTTGTGTCTGAACAATGGACACTGTGCCATAAAATTTCTAGGCCATAGTCTTTTCAGAGATAGGCTTCTTTACCTTCCACTGTAACAACAACAACTTGCATTTATATAGTGCCTTTAAGATGGTAAGAATGTCCCAAGGCGCTTCACAGGAGCATTATCGAGTCTGGAGGTAACCAATGTATGGATGAGGGTTTCAGCAACAGATGAGCTGATGACAATATAGTTGGAACATTTTTACTAAGAGTCAGCTGTGTCGCACTACAGCTTTACTCAAAGGTGATGGAATGGTAATTAGAAGACACAACCATTCTGAAAATATTTAGAGAAAAAGCTATAGAAAGTAATTCTGTATTAAGCAGTTGAGATAGTCTCAAAAAAATCCACAGAGGTTTCTAATCTGCACAGCATATGTAGCATATCTGAATGTTGTTTTGATCAATCACATTTCTTGCCAAGGCACCTTCATGTATTGGACTGAGCAGAGATGACATGAGATATCCAATCATTAGCACAGGATTTAAATCATAAAGCCAACCACCTTATGCTGCCAAGGTGACCAAAATAAGTTGAAGAAAACTCTCCCTGGTTTCTGTCACTAATGATAAATAACATTAATGACTGCTGCAGACACTAATGTGACTATCGAGGGAGCACAGGTGATCTTGGAGAACTTTACTGCTTCACAAATCTTAGCCTTGTTCTGTTGCTGAAAGCAAATAAAAAGTCAACAATAATTAGCACAAGATGGGCATGATCACGTAATAAGTACCCAACAGCAAGAAGTGACTGTTGCCCTTGGATTTGTTCATATTGATATCTCCTTGCATTACGTTCAAGCATGTGAGCAACAGTTTATACAGTCAAACCTCATTATTGTCAACTTGTGTGGGGACCATAGAAGGTTTTAATCAAGTTGTGTACTTTTTTTTGCTGTCTTGAGCCGTAAGAGAGAAAGAGAGAAAGACATAAAGAAAGTCAGAAAGACAAAGACTTGGATTTATATAGCGCCTTTCACGACCTCCGGATGTCTCAAAGCGCTTTACAGCCAATTAAGTACTTTTGGAGTGCAGTCACTGTTGCAATGAAGGAAATGCGGCAGCCAATTTGCGCACAAGCAAGCTCCCACAAACAGCAATGATCAGATAATCTGTTTTTTGTTACCCTGATTGAGGGATAAATATTGGCCAAGACACCAGGGATAACTCTCCTGCTCTTCTTCGAAATAGTGCCTTGGGATCATCTACGTCTACTTGAGAGAGCTGACGTTTAACGTCTCATCCGAAAGACGGCACCTCTGGCAGTGCAGTGCTCCTTCAGCACTGCACAGGAGTGTCAGCCTAGATTTTTTTGTGCTCAAGTCCCTGGAGTGGCACTTGAACCCACAACCTTCTGATTCAGAGGCGAGAGTGCTACTCATTGAGTCACAGCTGACACTGAGAAGTAGAAAATAATTGTTAGAACAGAGAACAGAAGGAAGAGTGTTAGATATCAATTAAGGGGAGACGTTGAAGCATTTAAAAGTATTAAATAGTATATAGATGAGGCAAGCATGGAACATTACTTCAAAATAAGCCAAGAAAGTAGGATAATTGGCATAGATTTGAATTTAAAATGGATATTAGCAAAAATGTATGAATTCAAATTGTAACAAATATTACGAATAATCTGTTATGTGGGGCAATGGAGACAATAACAGCAAGTGCATTTGGGAGATAGGTACTAAAGTGAGAGATCTAGGGTAGTAGAGAAATGAGTTTAACTGAGACAAATGGCATTTTCTTATTGAATTTTCTTACGTTCTTAAACAACTAATGGCTGGAAGTTCTTGAAAAGGCTGCACTCAAGGGAACATGTTTACAATTCCTAATAATGATGTTCCTAACAAATTGCGACGAGAGGAATTATTCCCTGTTGGTCTTTATTCTACGCAGCAAAGTATGTGCTCAAGTACTCACAGTCCACTGGTAACTGAAATGTAATTCCAGTTCATGAAATGACTGCAATATTGCAAATACATAAGAACATAAGAAATAGGGGCAGGAGTAGGCCATTTGGCCCCTCGAGCCTGCTTCCCCATTTAATAAGATCATGGCTGATCTGATCCTGGCCTCAACTCCACTTCCTCGCCTGCTGCCCATAGCCCTTGACTCCCTTATCTTTAAAAAATCTGTCTATCTCCACCTTAAATATATTCAATGACCCAGCCTCCACAGCTCTATGGGGTAGAGAATTAAAAAAGGTTCACAACCCTCAGAGAAGAAATTCCTCATTTCCATTTTAAATGGGCGACCCCTTATTCTGAAACTATGCCCCCTAGTTCTAGATTCCCCCACGATGGGAAACATTCTCTCTGCATCTACCCTATCAAGCCCCCTCAGAATCTTATGCCAGTTCAGTGGATATATTCAAGAGGGAGCTAGATATGGCTCTTATGGTTAAGGGGTTCAAAGAGTATGGAGAGAAAGCAGGAAAGGGGTACTGAAGGAATGATCAGCCATGATCTTATTGAATGGCGGTGCAGGCTCGAAGAGCCGAATGGCCTACTCCTGCACCTATTTTTCGATGTTTCTATGTTATACGTTTCAATAAGATCACCTCTAAGTCTTCTAAACTCCCAACTTGCTGAACATTTCTTCACATGGCAACCCCTTCATCTCAGGAATCAACCTCGTGAATCTTCTCTGAACTGCCTCCAGTGCAAGTATATCCCTCCTTAAATAAGGAGATCAAAACAGTATGCAGTACTTCAGGTGTGTTCAGGACTTCAGGACAGTTGTAGCAGGACTTCCCTACTTTTATACTCCATCCACCTTGAAATAAAGGCCAACATTCCATTTGCCTTCCTTGCCGTACCTGCATGCTAACTTTGTGTTTCGTGTACAAGGACCCCCAGATCCCTCTGTATCACCGCATTTTGCATTCTCTCTCCATTTAAAAAATAATTCGCTTTTTTATTCTTACTACCAAAGTGCATAACCTCACATTTTCCCACATTATACTCCATCTGCCAAATTTTTGCCCACTCACTTAGCCTATCTATATCCCTTTGTAAATTCTGGCATCTTCCTCACAACTTGCTTTCCCACCTATCTTTATATCATCAGCAAATTTGACTACATTATATTCGATCCCTTCATCCAAGTCATTAATATAAATTGTAAATAGTTGAGGCCCCTGAACTGATCCCTGTGGCACCCAACTAGTTGCAGTTTGCCAACCTGAAAATTACCAATTTATCCCGACTCTCTGCTTTGTTAGTTAGCCAATTCTCTATTCATGCTAATATATTACCCGCAACCCCATAAGCTTTTATCTTGTGCAGTAACCTTTTATGTGGCACCTTATCGAATGCTTTCTGGCAATCCAAATACATGACATCTACTGGTTCCCCTTTATCTACCCTGCTCGTTACATCCTCAAAGAACTCGAGCAAATTTGTCAAACATGATTTCCCCTTCATAAAACCATGTTGAACTCTGCTTGCCTGCATTATGATTCTCTAAATGTCCTGCTATTACTTCTTTAATGATGGACTCCAGCATTTTCCCAATGAAAGATGTTAGGCTAACTGGTCTATAGTTTCCTGCTTTCTGTCTCCCTCCTTTCTTAAATAGGGGTGTTATATTTGTGGATTCCCAGTCTGCTGGGACCTCTCCAGAACCCAGGGAATTTTGGTAGATTGCAACCAATGCAACCACTTTCTCTGCAGCCACCTCTTTTAAGACCTTAGGATGCAAGCCATCAGGTCCAGGTGACTTGTCTGCCTTTAGTCCCATTAGTTTGCCTAGTCCTTTTTCTCTAATGATAGTGATTGTTTTAAGTTCCCCCCGCCTCCCCAATAGCCCCTTGATTATCAATTATTGGGATGCTTTCAGTGTCCTTCTACTGTGAAGACTGTTACAATAAAATATTTGTTCAAAGTCTCTGCCATTTCTGTTGCCCATTATTAATTCCCCAATCTCATCCTCTAAGGGACCAACATTTACTTTAGCTACACATTTCCTTTTTATATACCTGCCTGTTACTGTCTGCTTTGGGGGTAATTGGGGATAACAGACTGACGTGGATAGGGAACTGGTTGGCAGACAGGAAGCAGAGAGTTGGGATAAATGGGTCCTTTTCAGAATGGCAGGCAGTGACTAGTGGAGTGCCGCAGGGCTCAGTGCTGGGGCCCCAGCTCTTTACAATGGACATTAACGATTTAGATGAAGGCATAGAGTGTAATATCTCCAAGTTTGCGGATGACACTAAACTGGGTGGCGGTGTGAGCTGTGAGGAGGATGCTAAGAGGCTGCAGGTTGACTTGGACAGGTTAGGTGAGTGGGCAAATACATGGCAGATGCAGTATAATGTGGATAAATATGAGGTTATTCATTTTGGGGGCAAAAACACAAAGGCAGAATATTATCTGAATGGCGGCAGACTAGGAAAAGGGGAGGTGCAACGAGACCTGTGTGTCATGGTTTATCAGTCACTGAAAGTGGGCACGCAGGTACAGCAGGCGGTAAAGAAGGCAAATGGTATGTTGGCCTTCATAGCTCGGGGATTTGAATATAGAAGCAGGGACGTCTTAATGCAGCTGTACAGGGCCTTAGTGAGGCCTCACCTGGATATTGTGTTCAGTTTTGGTCTCCTAATCTGAGGAAGGACGTTCTTGCTATTGAGGGAGTGCAGCGAAGGTTCACCAGACTGATTCCAGGGATGGCTGGGCTGTCATATGAGGAGAGACTGGATCAACTGGGCCTTTATTCACTGGAGTTTAGAAGAATGAGAGGGGATCTCAGAGAAACATATAAGATTCTGACAGGACTGGACAGGATAGATGTGGGAAGAATGTTCCCGATGTTGGGGATGTCCAGAACCAGGGGACATAGTCTTAGGATAAGGGGTAGGCCATTTAGAACTGAGATGAGGAGCAACTTCTTCACTCAGAGAGTTGTTAACCTGTGGAATTCCCTGCCGCAGAGAGTTGTTGATGCCAGTTCACTGGATATATTCAAGAGGGAGTTAGATATGGCCCTTACGCCCTTACGGCTAAGAGGATCAAGGGGTTTGGAGAGAAAGCAGGAAAGGGGTACTGAAGCAATGATCAGTGGCTAGCATTTAAATAAATATTTCATAATTTTCAACAAAAACATATTGCATTAACAAAAACTCCATGGGAAAAGTGATCCATCCGTAGCTAACTAAAGAAGTTAAATATAACATTAGATTGAAAGAAGCTGATAATGTTGTCTGTAAGCCTGAGGATTGAGAGAGTTTCAGAAACTAGCAAAAGGTGACCACAAAATTGATAAAAAGGGAAAAAATAGAACATGAGGAAAAGATTAGCAAAAAATATAAAAACAGATTGTAAGAGCTTCTACAAGTATGTAAAAAGGAAGAGAGTAGCAAAAGTAAACATTGTTCTCTTAAAGGCTGAGACAGGAGAAATGATTATGAGAAATAAGGAAATGGCAGAAACGTTAAACAAATATTTTGTATCTGTCTTCACAGTAGAAGACACAAAAAGCATACAAAAAATGGTGAGGGACCACGGGTCTAAAGAGGGTGAGGAACTTAACATAATTAATAATAAGTACAGAAAAAGTATTAGAGAAACTAATTGGACTAAAAGCCGACAAATCCCCTGGACCGGACGGCTTGCATCCTTGGGTTCTAAAAGAGGCGGCTGCTGAGATAGTGGATGCATTAGTTTTGATCTTCCAAAATGTCCTAGCTTCTAGAATGGTCCCAGCAGATTGGAAGGTAGCAAATAAAACACCGCTATTTATGAAAGGAGGTAGAGAGAAAAAGGGAACTATAGGCCAGTTAGCCTGACATCAGTCGTCGGGAAAATGCTGGAATCCATTGTTAAGGAAGTGGTATCAGAGCACTTAGATAAACATGATCAGGATAGGCTGGGTTTGTTCTCATTGGAACAGAGGAGGTTGAGAGGAGACCTCATTGAGGTGTACAAAATATTGAGGGGCCTGGACATAGTGGATAGTAAGGATCTATTGCCATTGGTGGAGGGGTCTATTACGAGGGGCATAGTTTTAAGGTGGTTGGTGGAAGGTTTAGAGGGGATTTGAAAGGTGGCTTCTTTACGCAGAGGGTTGTGGGAATCTGGAACTCGCTGCCTGGAAGAGTGGTGGATGCAGAAATCCTCACCACTTTTAAGAGATGGTTGGATGGGCACTTGAAGTGCCGAGTTACAGACCTAATTGGAATTAGACTGGATGACCTTTTGTTGGACGGAGCGGATATAATGGTAAGTACTGCAGGGAATAAAATACGGCCAGGGTGATTTTCTGGACTAGTTTCAATCGTCTGGATGGGTCGGAGAGGAATTTTCCCAGATTTTTTTCTCCCTAAATTGGCCTGGGTTTTTATCTGGTTTTTGCCTCTCCAAGGAGATTACAAGGCTCCGGTTGGGGTGGAGTGTAGATGTTTTCAGTATAAGGGGTGTCGCAGTTGTGTGAGGCGGACTAGTTGGCCTGGGTGCTCGTTGCTTTTCCGCCATTGTTCATAGGTTTATATGTAACCTTTAGGGCTGTTGATCAAGGGCCGTGCGGCTCTTTGTCAGTTGGCGTGGACACGATGGGCCAAAATGGCCTCCTTCGGCGCTGTAAATTTCTGATTCTATGAGTCAACATGGTTTTATGAAAAGGAAATGGTGTTTGACAAATTTATTAGAATTTTTTGAGGATATAACTAGCAGGGTAGATAAAGGGGAACCAGTAGATGAAATATATTTGGATTTCCAAAAGGCATTTGATAAGGTGCCACATAAAAGCTTATTAAACAAGATAAGGGCTCATGGGATTGGAGGTAATGTATTAGCATGGATAGAGGATTAGCTTAATGGACAGAAAACAGAGAATAGGGATAAATGGGTCTTTTTCAGGTTGGCAGGCTGTAACTAGTAGGGTGCCGCAAGGACCAGTGCTGGGGCCTCAGCTATTTACAATCTATATTAATGACCTAGATGAAGGGACTGAGTGTAATGTATCCAAGTTTGCGTACGGTACAAAGTTAGGTGGGACAGTAAGTTGTGAGGAGAATAAAAAGAGTCTGCAAACGGATATAGATAGACTAAGTGAGTTGGCAGTAAGGTGGCAGATGGAGGCGGTGTTGAATCTCCACATCAATGTCTGTTTTTGTTCATAAGAGGTCCCGAGGTATGGGAAATAGTCCACGTTGTCGAGGGCCACGCTGTGGATCTTGATGACTGGGGGCAGTGGTGTGCGGCGAGGACAGGCTGGTGGAGGACCTTTGTCTTACGAATGTTTAGCATAAGGCCCATGCTTTCATATGCCTCAGTAAATACATTGACTATATCCTAGAGTTCAGCCTCAGAATGTGCGCAGACACAGGCATCATCGACGTACTGTAGCTCAACGATGGGGTGATCTTGGACCTGGCCTTGGAAGTGCGCCAGTACTGCCTTCAGTCGTCCGAGGAAAAGAGTGTTCGAAGACCAGGCTCTCAAAACTACCACCAAACTTATGGTTTATAGGGCTGTAGTAATACCTGCCCTCCTGTATGGCTCAGAGGCATGGACGATGTACAGAAGACACCTCAAGTCGCTGGAGATATATCACCAACGATGTCTCCGCAAGATCCTGCAAATCCGCACCAACATCAGTGTCCTTGTCCAGGCTAACATCCCCAGCATTGAAGCACTGACCACACTTGATCAGCTCCGTTGGGCAGGCCACATAGTTCGCATGCCAGACACGAGACTCCCAAAGCAAGTGCTCGGTGCGGAGTTCCTTCATGGCAAACGAGCCAAAGGTGGGCAGCGGAAACATTACAAGGACACCCTCAAAACCTTCCTGATAAAATGCGACATCACCACTGACACCTGGGAATCCCTGGCCAAAGACTGCCCTAAGTGGAGAAAGTGCATCCGGGAGGGCGTTAAGCACTTCGAGTCTCAACGCCGAGAGTGTGAAGAGGTCAAGCGAAGGCCGCAGAAGGAGCGTGTGGCTAACCAGTCCCACCCACCCTTACCCTCAATGACTATCTGTCCCACCTGTGACAGAGTCTGTGGCTCTCGTATTGGACTGTTCAGCCACCAAAGAACTCACTTCAGGAGTGGAAGCAAGTCTTACCCGATTCCGAGGAATTGCCTATGATGATGATGATGGCAGATGGAATATAATTACGGAAATGTGAAGTTATTCACTTTGGTAGGAAGAATAGAAAAACAGAATATTTTTTAAATGGTAAGAAACTTTTAAAGATTGGTGTTCAGAGAGATTTGGGTGCCCTCATGTAAGAAATGAGAGCTAGTATGCGGGTACAGCAAGCAATAAGGAAGACAAATGGGCATGTTGGCTTTTATTGCAAAGAGGGTTGCAGTATAAGAATAAGGAAGTCTTGCTACAATTGTACAGGGTCTTGGTGAGACCACACCTGGAGTATTGTGCACAGTTTTGATCTTATCTAAGAAAGGATGTACTTGCCTTGGAGGCGGTGCAACAAAGGTTCACAAAATGGATTCCTGCGTTGAGAGGGTTGTCCTACAATGAGAGATTGTGTAGAATGGGCCTATTTCGAAGAATGAAAGGTGATATCATTGAAACATACAAGATTCTGAAGGGGATTGACAGGGTAGATGCTGAGAGGTTATTTACCCTCGAACTTGGGGGCATGGTCCCAGGATAAGGGGTAGACCTTTTAAGACCGAGATGAGGAGGTTTTTCTTCATTCAGAGAGTTGTGACTCTTTGGAATTTTCTACCCGAGAGGGCTGTGGATGTTCGGTAAGTATACACGTGACTGAGATTGATAGATTTTTGGACACTAGGAAATCAATGGATGTGGGGTTACGGCAGGAAAGTGGAGCTGAGGTAGAAGATCAGCCAGGATTTTACTTAATGGTGGAGCAGTCTTAAGGGGCCGTATGATCTACTCTTGCTCCTAATTCTCGTTTTAAACTCCCATTTTCTTTTCCGCTCCGGTGCCTCTTTGGACACGGTGTCGATGCTGTGAGCGTTCAGCTCGGACTCTGCTTCAATGCCGTGTTGATCGTGCGGCATCCCCGCTTCCCAGTGGTCCAGGTAAGTGGGCTCCCAATATGCAGAGTATGCAGCTTGGGCCCTTCCCCTTTAATTCATGGAAGAGCCCCTCATACGCGGTAGTGCTACACGGCCCAGTGTGTATCACTGTTGAGCCATGCACCCAGCTCTCGCCCCAGAAAAGAAATGGAGCACTTAATTTAGCGCTCCACTTCCTTTCAGGGGCGGTAACCAAAATTTCTCGTGAGAGGCAAGACTTCTGCACCTAGCGCAAAGTATCATGCCTCGCGAGTGTTGGTGGCGGTACCGAATTTCTAGGCCATTATTCTTTGTACCATATGGCCCTGATCTTTTTTATTCCACTTCTATGTTTAACCCAAATTTGGCCTTATTCAGCTAATTGACTGTCAGAGACTTCTGGTCATTTGTCCAAACGATTGTAATGTAGTTCTATTGTCCTAGTGGTGACCTAATAAATCTCTGACTATATTTGGCTAGTTGGGTTAAGCAAGTCTGAGAGCAACGCTAACCTCATGTTACTGAGCTGGTGCTTTTGAAAACTTCAGACTGGATTTTATGACACCTCAGTGTTTTCACTATTTGGCAAAGTATAACAGTGGGTATGTCAAATTTTCAAACTGAAACCATTGCAACTATGAAAAACATCCAGCAGTGCAATTATAGATTTTGTTCTTCCAAACTTGATTGGTGACATTTTGAGACATGGGTGAAGTGAAGTTGTTACAGGTCTGTATATGACGATGGTAGTAGTGGAACCAATTTGAGATGATGTATTAAGAGTATCACACATGATGCATATAACACAGCAATGGTCTCACTATAATTTTGTTTCGATGGTATTTTGGTACAAATACAACTAGCAACAATACTTATAGCAAATGATGTTGCAATTTAAATCAGTGTATTTTTATGCAGTGCTATTATTGATAAATGTGAGTAGTAACAATAGAGTACTGGCTCGAGCCATATACTACACCAGTTGGTAAAGACTCCTTGCATAAGGTATAATGTTCCAAATAAGGACAGGAATCACTGTAGTGGTTTTATGTAATATATTGAAAGAAAAATAAAGATTTGCATTTATATAGTGCCTTTCACAACCACCGGACATCTCAAAGTGCTTTTCAACCAATGAAGTACGTTTTAATGGATTAAAAGTCAATGTTTAATTCCAACAGTGAAAATGAATTTTATTCCATCAATGCCTGTTTTAGACATGCCAGCGCATGCATAAAAATGTGCTTTTTCAAACTTACAATTCCCCATATATGGTTTACAGTGAGATGGGATCATCAGGACTCAGTGGGCTGTGAAGGGCACTAGCCTTCATGACAGAGTTGAACGATGAGTTTAGACATTAACCACATTCGCACAGTGACACTCATAATAAGCACAACATGATACATACCAGCTTTAAATTGAAAATGCACCTCACATCAGCAAGACATTATTCTGTTACTGAAAACTCAAAGGAATCATTTCAGTGCAGAAATGTATGCATCACATGCATAAAAAAAACAAAGTAGAGAAACACAGTGCTCTATATCACAGATCATGAACAACAGATCAGTTTTAATGAGAAGATTATCTAGCCATTATCACATTGCTGTTTGTGGGAGCTTGCTGTGTGCAAATTGTCTGCCTTGTTTCTTACATAAATGAGACTTGCGTTTATATAGCGCTTTTCACGACCACCGAACATCCCAAAGCACTTTACAACCAATTGAGTATTTTTTGAAGTGTAGTCTGTTGTAATGTAGAAAGCGCATCAGCCAATTTGTGCACAACAAACGGCAATGTGATAATGACCAGATAATCTTTTTTAGGTGTTGATTGAGGGATAAATATTGGCCAGGACACCGGAGATACCTCTCCTGCTCTTCTTCGAGTTAGTGCCACAGGGTCTTTTACATCCACCTGAGAGAGCAGAAGATGCCTTGGATTAGCGACTCATCTGAAACACGGCATCTCTGACAGTGCAGTGCTCCATAAATTTCTAGATTAATACATTGAGGAACCAACTAGGGAACGGGCTGTTTTAGATCTAGTATTGTGCAATGAGAAAGGGTTAATTAATGACATTGCAGTAAAGGGACCTTTAGGGAAGAATGACCATAATATGATAGAAATTTATATTGAGTTTGAAAGTGATTTAGTTATGTCTGAAACTAGGGTCTTAAAATCTAAATAAAGAAAAGTACGTAGGTATGAGTTGGCTAAGATAGAGTGAGAAACTACATTAAAAGGTATGATGGTAGACAAGAATGGCTAGCATTTAAAGAATACATAATTTACAATAAATATACGCTTGTTTAAGACTCAAAAATTCCATGGGAAAAGTCAATATCATCATCATCATCATAGGCAATCCCTCGGAATCGAGGAAGACTTGCTTCCACTCCTGAAGTGAGTTCTTTGGTGGCTGAACAGTCCAATACGAGAGCCATAGACTCTGTCACAAATGGGACAGACAGTCGCCAAGGGAAGGGGTGGGTGGGACTGGTTTGCCGCATGCTCCTTCCGCTGCCTGCGCCTAACGGTAGCTAACAAGAGAAGTTAAAGATAGTAATTGATCAAAGGAAGAGACTTATAATGTTTCCAAAAAGAGTGGTAAGCCTGAGTATTGGGAGGATTTTAGAATTCAGCAGAGGGCCAAGAAATTGATAAAGAAAGAGAAAAAAGAATATGAGTAAATTAGCAAGAGACATAAAAACAGATTATAAATGTTCTATAGGTCTGTAAATAGGAAAAGATTACTGAAAGTAAATGTGGGCCCATTAGAGGCAGAGGCAGGAGAGATTATAATCGGTAATAAGGAAATGGCAGAAGAGGTAGCTTCAGAGATAGCGGATGCATTGCTAATAATCATCCAGAATTCCCTGAATTCTAGAACAGTCCCCAAGGATTGGAAGATAGCAACTGAATATATTTGAAGGTAACTGAATATATTTAAGAGGGAGATAGATAGATTTCTAGAAACAAAAGACATCAAGGGGTATGGGAAAAAGCGGAAATATGGTGTTGAGATAGAGGATCAGCCATGATCATATTGAATGGCGGTGCAGACTTGAAGGGCTGAATGGCTCCTATTTTCTATGTTTCTATCAAACATAACCTCGCTATTTAAGAAGGAAGAGAAAAAACAGGGAACTATAGGCCAGTTAGCCTGACATCAGTAGTAGGCAAAATGCTAGAATCTATTCATCGTCATCATCATCATCATCATAGGCGGTCCCTCGAATGAGGATGACTTGCATCCACACCAAAAGGGCTGAGTTCACAGATGTTTCAATGAAGGACCCGATATTCCAGTCCTGAACTCCAATTGAAGGGGTAGAAGATGCCTGATTGTGGATTTTTTTTAACATGTGATGACCGTTGCACATCAGCCACCACATGGGCTTGACAGAGCTAGGCCTTTATCCAGTGACAAAGGTTAACCAGGATGACTGGAGACCTGCTCTGCTGCATGAACCTAATGTGCACACATATCGCATTATGGGCTACCCCTGGGCCCTCGGCTCTTCTGGGCCCCGTTCCCTCATTCACCGCACCTCCGCCACGATCTCTCATCGCTCCTCCGCCACAAACATTCGGCGCAGCTCCGCCACAATCTCTCGCTGCTCCTCTGTCACAAAACATTCGCCGCACCTCCACCACGATCTCTCACCGCACCTCCGCACCAAACATTCGCCGAATTTCCGCCACGATTGCTCATCGCTCCTCTGCCTCAATCACTCATCGCACCGCCACCACGATCTCTCGCCGCTCATCTGCCCCGATCTTCCTGCTTCGCCGCTGTAACTGAGCCCTGCCGATTTTCCTGCCTATGCTCCAAACGGCGACTTGGGTTTTGAGGATGTCACCCAGTCGCCCACCTCGAAATCGTCGCACACTTGGAATGTCTCTGCTGGAAGTTGTAGTGGTATGCTCTCCTAGTGTGACTTTTTAGAATCTATTATTAGGGACGTGATAACAGGACACTTAAAAAAAATTATAATATGGTTCGGCAGAGTCAACGTGGTTTTATGACAGGGAACGTTTACTGTAAGGCCCATGCTTTCGTACACCTTGGTGAAGGTGTTGACGATGGTTTGGAGTTCGGCCTCTGAGTGTGCACAGACGCAAGCACGGTCCGCGTACTGTAGTTCGATGACAGAAGATGGGACGACCTTGGATCTAGCCTGGAGGCGGCAAAGGTTGATCAGGTTCCCATTGGTTCTATAGTTTAGTTCCACTCCAGCGGGAAGTTTGTTGAGAGTGAGATGAAGCACTGCAGCAAGGAAGATCAAGAAAAGCATTGGTGAGATGATGCAGCCCTGCTTGCCCCCGGTCTGAACATGGATTGGGTCTGTGGTGGATCCGTTGATCAGGATCACGGCTAGCATGTCATCGTGAAGCAGGTAGAGGATGGTGATAAACTTTTGGGGGCAACCAAAACGAAGGAGTACGAAAGCATGGGCCTTGCACTAAACATCCAAAAGACAAAGGTCCTCCAGCAACCTGATCTCGCCACACAGCACTGCTCCCTGGTCATCAAAATCCATGGCGCGGCCTTGGATAACGTGGACCATTTTCCATACCTCGGGAGTCTACTATCAGCAAGGGTAGACATCGATGATGAGGTCCAACACTGCTTCCAGTGTGCCAGCGCAGCCTTCGGTCGCTTGAGGAACAGTGTGTTTGAAGACCAGGACCTCAAATCTGCCACTAAGCTTTTGGTCTACTGGGCAGTAGTGATACCCACCCTCCTCATGGTTCATATACAGCAGACATCTCAAAGCACTGGAGAAGAACCCCAACGATGCCTCTGCAAGATCCTGTAAATCCACTGGGAGGATATGCGTACCAACGTCAGTGTTCTCGCTCAGGCCAACATCCCCAGCATCGAAGCACTGACCACATTCGACCAGCTCCGTTGGGTGGGCCACATCGTCTGCATGCCCGACACGAAACTCCTGAAGCAAGCACTCTACTTGGAACCCCTACACGACAAGTGAGCCCCAGGTGGGCAGAGGAAACGCTTCAAGTATACCCTCAAAGTCTCCTTGATAAAGTGCAACATCCCCACCGGCACCTGGGAGGCCTGGCCCAAGACCGCCCAAAATGGAGGAGGAGCATTCGGGAGGGCACTGAGCACCTCGAGTCTCATCGCCGAGAGCATGCCGAAATCAAGCGCAGACAGCGGAAGGAGTGTGCGGCAAACCAGGCTCCCCACCACACTTTCCTTCAACCACTGTCTGCCCGACCTGTGACAGAGACTGTAATTCCCGCATTGGACTGGACAGCCACCTGAGAACTTAGTTTTAGAATGGAAGCAAGTCTGCCTATGATGGTGATGATGAAGGGGAAACTTATGATGATAGGGACTGCCTTTGATGATGATGATGAAAGGGAAACCGTGTTTGACCAATCTGTTAAGAGTTTTGAATATATAACTAGTAGGATGGATGAAGGAGAACCAGTGGATGTAGTGTATTTGGATTTTCAAAAAGCATTCGATAAGTTATAACACAAAATTAGGACTCATGGGATTGAGGGTGAAATATTTGCATGAATTAAGAATTAGTAAATGGACAGAAAACAAAGTGTAGGACTAACTGGGACTTATTTGGGTTGGCAGGCTGTAACCAGCCAGTACTGCAAGGATTGCTTGGGCATCAGCTATTTACAATCTATATGAATGACTTAGGTGAAGGGACTGAGTGTAAGGTATCCAAGTTTGCTGATGAATCAAAGTTAGATAGGAGGGTAAGCTGAGAGCAGAATATAAAGAGGCTGCAGAGAGATATAGTCAGGTTGACTGAGTGGGCAAAAACATGGCAAATACGAACATAAGAACATAAGAAATAGGAGCTGGAGTAGGCCATACGGCCCCTCGAGCCTTCTCCGCCATTTAATAAGATCATGGCTGATCTAATCACGGACTCAGCTCCACTTCCCTGCCTGCTCCCCATAACCTCTTATCATTTAAGAAACTGTCTATTTCTGTCTTAAATTTATTCAATGTCCCAGCTTCCACAGCTCTCTGAGGCAGCGAATTCCACAGATTAACAACCCTCTGAGAGAAGAAATTTCTCCTCATCGAAGTTTTAAATGGGCGGCCCCTTATTCTAAGATCATGCCCTCTAGTTCTAGTCTCCCCCATCAGTGGAAACATCCTCTCTGCATCCACCTTCTAAAGCCCCCTCATAATCTTATATGTTTCGAATAGATCACCTCTCATTCTTCTGAATTCTAATGAGTAGAGGCCCAACCTACTTAACCTTTCCTCATAAGTCAACCCCCTCATCCCCGGAATCAACCTAGTGAACTTTTCTGAACTGTCTCCAAAGCAAGTATATCCTTTCGTAAATATGGAAACCAAAACTGCACGCAGTATTCGAGGTGTGGCCTCACCAATACCTTATATAGCTGTAGCAAGTCTTCCCTGCTTTTATACTCCATCCCCATTGCAATAAAGGCCAAGATACCGTTGGCCTTCCTGATCACCTGCTGTATCTGCATACTATCCTTTTGTGTTTCATGCACCAGGACCCCCAGGTCCTGCTGTACTGCGGCACTTTGCAATCTTTCTCCATTTAAATAATAACTTGCACTTTGACTTTTTCTGCCAAAGTGCATGACCTCACACTTTCCAACATTATCCTCCATCTGCCAAATTTTTGGCCACTCACTTAGCCTGTCTATGTCCTTTTACAGATTTTGTGTGTCCTCCTCACACATTGCTTTTCCTCCCATTTTTGTATCGTCAGCAAACTTGGGTAAGTTACACTCAGTCCCTTCTTCTAAGTCGTTTATATAGATTGTAAATAGTTGGGGTCCCAGCACTGATCCCTGCGGCACTCCACTAGTTACTGGTTGCGAACCAGAGAATGAACCATTTATCCCGACTCTCTGTTTTCTGTTAGTTAGCCAATCTTCTATCCATGCTAATATATTACCCCCAACCCCGTGAACTTTTATCTTGTGCATTAATCTTTTATGTGGCACCTTGTCAAGTGCCTTCTGGAAGTCCAAACACATCACATCCACAGGTTCTCCTTTATCCACCCTGTTCGTTACATCCTCAAAGAGCTCCAGCAAATTTGTCAAACATGACTTCCCCATCATAAATCCATGCTGATTCTGCCTGACCGAATTTTGCTTTTCCAAATGTCCTGCTACTGCTTCTTTAATAATGGACTCCAACATTTTCCGAACCACAGATGTTAGGCTAACTGGTCTATAGTTTCCTGCTTTTTGTCTGCCTCCTTTTTTAAATAGGAGCATTACATTTGCAGTTTTCCAATCTGCTGGGACCTCCCCAGAATCCAGGGAATTTTGGTAAATTACAACCAATGCACCCACAATCCCTGCTGCTACTTCTCTTAAGACCCTAGGACGCAAGCCATCAGGTCCAGGGGGTTTATATGTCTTTAGTCCCATTATCTTACCGAGTACCACCTCCTTAGTAATTGTGATTGTGTTAAGGTCCTCCCCCCGCCAATAGCCCCTAGACTATCCACTGTCGGAATATTGTCAGTGTCCTCTACCGTAAAGACTAATACAAAAAATTTGTTCAGAGTTTCTGCCATCTCCATATTCTCCATTACTAATTCCCTGGTCACGTCCTCGAAGGGACCAACATTTACTTTAGCCACCCTTTTCCTTTTTATATACCAATAGAAACTCTTGCTATCTGTTTTTATATTTTGTGCTTGTTTACTTTCATAGTCTATCTTCTCTTTCTTCATCATTTTTTTGGTCGTTCTTTGCTGGCTTTTAAAAGCTTCCCAGTCTTCTGTCCTCCCACTAGTTTTAGCCACTTTGTATGCCCTTGTTTTTAATTGGGTACCGTCCTTTATTTCTTTAGTTAGCCACGGATGGCTATCTTTTCTCTTACACCCTTTCCTCCTCACTGGAATATATTTTTCTTGAGAGTTGTGAAATATCTCCTCAAATATACACGACTGTTCATCAACCGTCCTATACTTTAATCTATTTTCCCAGTCTACTTTACCCAACTCTGCCCTCATACTTTCATGGTCTCCTTTATTTAAGCTTAGTACGCTGGTTAGAGATTCATCTTTCTCACCCTCCATCTGAATTTGAAATTCAATCATGCTATGATCACTCATTCCGAGGGGATCGTTTACTAGGAGATTGTTTATTAATCCTGTCTCATTACACAGGATCAGATTTAAGATAGCTTGCCCCTTGGTTGGTTCCGTTACATACTGTTCAAGGAACCCGTCCCTTATGAACTCCTCCTCAAGGCTACCCTGACCAATTTGATTTGTCCAATCAATATGGAGGTTAAAATCACCCATGATTATTGCTGTTCCCTTTTTACAAGCCCCCACTATTTCCTGGTTTATGCTCCGACCAACAGAGTTGCTACTGTTAGGGGACCTATAGACTACGCCCACCAATAATTTTTCCCCTTATTGTTCCTTATCTCCACCCAAACTGTTTCAACACCCTTATCATTTGAGCCAATATCGTTTCTTACTATTGCAGTGATTCCATCCTTTATCAATAGAGCTACCCCCACCTCCTTTTCCTTTCTATCTGTCCTTCCGGATTGTCAAGTACCCCTGAATATTTAATTCCCAGTCCTGGTCACCTTGCAACCACATCTCTGTAATGGCCATCAGATCATACCCATTTGTCTCAGTTTGTGCCGTCAACTCATCTATTTTGTTAGAAATGCTACGTGCATTTAGACAAAGTGCCTTTAAGTTTGTTTTTTTACCCTTTTTTCCTCCTTGTTTCCTCTCTCCTTCAAACTCACTTTCTGTATTTTTACTTTCTAATTCCAGCTTTACTCCCCTCCCTAGTTTCAGGTTCCCATCCCCCTGCCAAGCTCGTTTAAACCCTCCCCAACAGCACTAGCAAACCCCTCCGTGAGGATATTGGTCCCGGCTCTGTTGAGGTGTAACCCGTCCGGCTTGTACAGGTCCCATCTCCTCAAGAAGCGTTCCCAATGCCTCAGGAAATTAAAGCCCTCCCGCCTGCACGATCTCTCCAGCCATGTATTCATTTGCTCTATCCTTCTATTTCTGTATTCACTAGCTCGTGGCACTGGGAGTAATCCGGAGATTACTACCTTCGAGGTCCTGCTTTTTAATCTCTCTCCGAGCTCCCTAAACTCTGCCTGCAGGACCTCATCCCTCTTCCTACCTAGGTCATTGGTACCGATGTGGACCACGACCTCTGGCTGTTCGCCCTCTCCTCCAGAATGCCCTGCAGCCGCTCAGTGACCCTGGCACCAGAGAGTCAAAATACCATTCTGGAGTCACATCTGCAAAAGTGGGAAAGTGGGAAGTTATCCACTTTGGTTGGAAAAACAAAAAAGCAGAATATTTTTTGAATGGAGAGTGGGAAATGTTTGCATTCAGAAGGACCTGGGTGTCTTGCACATGAATCACAGAAAGTTAAAATGCAGGTATACCACACAAGTCAGAAAGCCAATTTGTTACAAAGGAATTAGAGAACAAGAGTAAACGGGGGAAATTGCGTAGTGCCCCTTTTGGGGGGCAGTAACAGCTACGCGGCGGGAGTTCTTGCATCAGAAGCGGACGTTCCGCCTGCTCACGATAGTGGGGTTACTGTCCCCGAGAGCAAGTGGAGCACAAAGTAACGCACTCCACTTGGTCTGTGGGGCACGAGTGAGGCGGAAGCAAACGGAGTGGGGTGCAGTGCTATGCGCTGGGACATGTAGCACCGACCCATAGAAGGGGCCCTCCCCTTAATTAAAGGGGAGGGCCAAGCTGCCGACTCTGTGAGTCCCTACCTGGCCATGGCGTTAGCCCAGCACTCAAGCAGAGCGGCGGGCTGCCATATCAGGGCACGGATCCTGTGTTCCACGATACAACGGATCGCAACCGGTAAGTCGGCCGATTTTTTTATTGCGCACACCACTTCCCCTTCAACTAGCACCTGCGAGTGGCCTACAGCCCAATATGCGCCCACTTAGGCTGTCGCTGTCATCGTATGGTGCAGCTTCAGGGGGCGCTCTCGAATTTTTGCAAAAACAGGTCGCTGCACACGATGGTGGAAAAATTAGAATCAATTCCTCTGCGAAAAATTACTTGTAAAAAAAATTATGCAACCAACAATATTTGAAGTTTTGCAAATCCCAATTTTCTTATAATTTTAAAGATTTCAATTGATGGAATACTCATTACAAAGAAACATAGAAAATAGGTGCAGGAGTAAGCCATTCGGCCCTTCGAGCCTGCACCACCATTCAATATGATCATGGCTGATCATGCAACTTCAGTACCCCATTCCTGCTTTCTCTCCATACCCCTTGATCCCTTTAGCCGTAAGGGCCACATCTAATTCCCTTTTGAATATATCTAACGAACCAGCCTCAACAACTTTCTGTGGTAGAGAATTCCACAGGTTCACAATTCTCTGAGTGAAGAAGATTCTCCTCATCTCGCTCCTATATGGCTTACCCCTTATCCTTAGACTTTGACCCCTGGTTCTGGACTTCCCCAACATCGGAAACATTCTTCCTGCATCTAACCTGTCCAATCCCGTCAGAATGTTATATGTTTCTATGAGATCCCCTCTCATTCTTCTAAATTCCAGTGAATATAAGCTTAGTCATCCAGTTTTTCTTCATAGGTCAGTCCTGCCATCCCGGGAATCAGTCTGGTGAACCTTCGCTGCACTCCCTCAATAGCAAGCAAGAATGTCCTTCCTCAGATTAGGATACCAAAACTGTACACAATATTCAAAGTGTGGCTTCACCAAGGCCCTGTACAACTGCAGTAAGATCTCCCTGTTCCTATATTCAATTTTTCACACTATGAAGACCAACATACCATTTGCCTTCTTCACCGCCTGCTGTACCTGCATGCCAACTTTAAATGATTAATGTACCATGACACCCAGGTCTCGTTGCACCTCCCCTTTTCCTAATCTGTCACCATTCAGATAATATTCTGCCTTCGTGTTTTTGCCACCAAAGTGGATAACCTCACATTTATCGACATGATACTGCATCTGCCATGCATTTGCCCACTCACCTAACCTGTCCAAGTCACCTGGCAGCCTCTTAGCATCCTCGTCATAGCTCACACTGCCACCCAGTTTAGTGTCACCTGCAAACTTGGAGATATTACATTCAATTCCTTTGTCCAAATCATTAATGTGTATTGTAAATAGCTGGGGTCCGAGCACTGAACCTTGCGGTACCCCACTAGTCACTGCCTGCCATTCTGAAAAGGACCCGTTCATTCCTACTCTTTGCTTCCTGTCTGCCAACCAGTTCTCTATCCACGTCAATACATTACCCCCAATACCATGTGCTTTACTTTTGCACACTAGTCTCTTGTGTGGGACCTTCTAAAAAGCCTTTTGAAAGTCCAAATACACCACATCCACTGGTTCTCCCTTGCCGACTCTACTCGTTACATCCTCAAAAAATTCTCGAAGATTTTTCAAGCATGATTTCCCTTTCATAAATCCATGCTGACTTGAACCGATCCTGTCACTGCTTTCCAAATGCGCTGCTATTACATCTTTAATAATTGATTCCAACATTTTCCCCACTACCGATGGCAGGATAACCAGTCTATAATTCCCTGTTTTCTCTCTACCTCTATTTTTAAAAAATGGGGTTACACTAGCTATCCTCCAGTCCATAGGAACTGATCCAGAGGCGATAGAATGTTGGAAAATGACCACCAATGCATCCACTATTTCTAGAGCCACTTCCTTCAGTACTCTGGGATGCAGACTATCAGGCCCCGGGGATTTATCGACCTTCAATCCCATCAATTTCCCGAACACAATTTCCTGACTAATAAGGATTTCCTTTAGTTCCTCCTTCTCGCTAGACCCTCGGTCCCCTAGTATTTCTGGATGGTTATTTGTGTCTTCCTTCGTGAAGACAGAACCAAGTATTTGTTCAATTGGTCTGCCATTTCTTTGTTCCCCATTATAAATTCACCTGATTCTGACTGCAAGGGACCTCCATTTGTCTTCACTAATCTTTTTCTCTCCACATATCTATAGAAGCTGTCGCAGTCAGTTTTCATGTTCCCTGCAAGTTTACTCTCATACTCTATTTTCCACCTCCTAATTAAACCCTTTGTCCTCCTCTACTGAATTCTAAATTTCTCCCAGTCCTCAGGTTTGCTGCTTTTTCTGGCCAATTTATATGCCTCTTACTTGGATTTAACACTATCCTTAATTTCCCTTGTTAGCCACCTTTCCCGTTTTATTTCTCCAGACAGAGATGTACAATTGTTGAAGTTCATCATGTGATCTTTAAATGTCTGCCATTGCCTATCCACCGTCAACCCTTTAAGTATCATTCGCCAGTCTATCCTAGCCAATTCACGTCTCATACCATCGAAGTTACCTTTTTTTAAGTTCAGGACCTGAGTCTCTGAATTAACTGTGTCACTCTCCATCTTAATGAAGAATTCTACCATATTATGGTTGCTCTTCCGCAAGGGGCCTCGCACAAGATTGCTAATTAATCTTCTCTCATTACATAACACCCAGTCTAGGATGGCCAGCTCTCTAGTTGGTTCCTCGACATATTGGTCGAGAAAACCATCCCTTATACACTCCAGGAAATCCTCCTCCACCGTATTGCTACCAGTTTGGTTAGCCCAATCTATCTGTAGATTAAAGCCACCCATGATAACTGCTGTACCTTTATTGCACGCATCGCTAATTTCCTGTTTGATGCCATCACCAACCTCACTACTATTGTATGGCGGTCCGTACACAACTCCCACTAGCGTTTTCTGCCCTTTGGTGTTCCGCAGCTCTACCCATACAGATTCCACCTCATCCAAGCTAATGTCCTTCCTTACTATTGCAGTAATCTCCTCTTTAACCAGCAACACTACCCCACCTCCTTTTCCTTTCTGTCTATCCTTCCTGAATATTGAATACCCCTGGATGTTGAGTTCCCAGCCTTGGTCACCCTGGAGCCATGTCTCCGTAATCCCAATTATATCATATCCGTTAACAGCTATCTGCGCAGTTAATTCATCCACCTTATTACGAATGCTCCTCGCAGAAGGACACGGAGCCTTCAGGCTTGTTTTTTTAACACTCTTTGTCCTTTTAGAATTATGTTGTAATGTGGCCCTTTTTGATTTTTGCCTTTGATTTTTCTGCCCTCCACTTTTCCTTATCTCCTTTCTACCTTTTGCTTCTGTCCCCATTTTACTTCCCTCAGTCTCCCTGCATAGATTCCCATCCCCCTGCCATATTAGTTTAAACTCTCCCCAACAGCACTAGCAAACACTCCCCCTCAGACATCGGTTCCAGTCCTGCCCAGTTGCAGACCGTCCAGTTTGTACTAGCCCCACCTCCCCCAGAACCGGTTCCAATGTCCCAGGAATTTGAATCCCTCCCTCTTGCACCATTCTTCAAGCTACGTATTTATCTTAACTATCCTGCTATTTCTACTCTGACTAGCACGTGGCACTGGTAGCAATCCTGAGATTACTACCTTTGAGGTCCTGCTTTTTAATTTAACTTCTAGCTCCCTAAATTCAGCTTGTAGGACCTCATCCCGTTTTTTACCTATATCGTTGGTACCTATGTGCACCATGACAACTGGCTGTTCACCCTCCCCCTCCAGAATGCCCTGCAGCCGCTCCAAGACATCCTTGACCCTTGCACCAGGGAGGCAACATACCATCCTGGAGTCTCGTTTGCAGCTGCAGAAATACCTAAGTATTCCCATTACAATAGAATCCCCTACCACTATAGCTCTCCCACTCTTTTTCCTGCCCTCCTGTGCAGCAGAGCCACCCATGGTGCCATGAACTTGGCTGCTGCTGCCTTCCCCTGATGAGCCATCTCCCCCAACAGTATCCAAAATGGTATATCTGTTTTGGAGGGAGATGACCGCAGGAGACCCCTGCACTCCCTTCCTACTCCTGCTCTGCCTGATGATCACCCAATGCCGATCTGCCTTTGTAACCTTTACCTGTGGTGTGACCAACTCACTAAACATACTATTCACGACATCCTCAGCATCGCGGATGCTCTAGAGTGAATCCATGCGCAGCTCCAATGCCGCAAAGCGGTCTGACAGGAGTTGCAGCTGGATATACTTCTCGCACGCATAGTAGTCAGGGACACTGGAAATGAAGATTAGTGAAGACAAACGTAGGTCCCTTTCAGGTGAATTTATAATGGGGAACAAAGAAATGGCAGATCAATTGAACAAATACTTCTGTTCTGTCTTCACGAAGGAAGAAACGAATAACCTTCCGAATGTACTAGGGGACAGTGGGTCTCGTGAGAAGGAGGAACTGAAGGATATCCTTATTAGGCGGGAAATTGTGTTCGGGAAATTGATGGGATTGAAGGCTGATAAATTCCCGGGGCCTGATAGTCTGCATCCCAGAGTACTTAAGGAAGTGGCCCTAGAAATAGTGGATGCATTGGTAATCATTTTCCAACAGTCTATCGACTCTGGATCAGTTCCTATGGACTGGAGGGTAGCTAATGTAACACCACTTTTTAAAAATGGAGGGAGAGAGAAAACGGGTAATTATAGACTGGTTAGCCTGACATCAGTAGTGGGGAAAATGTTGGAATCAATCATTAAGGATGAAATAGCAGTGCATTTGGAAAGCAGTGACAGGATCGGTCCAAGTCAGCATGGATTTATGAAAGGGAAATCATGCTTGACGAATCTTCTGGAATTTTTTGAGGATATAACTAGTAGAGTGGACAAGGGATGCGGTGTATTTGGACTTTCAAAAGACTTTTGACAAGGTCCCGCACAAGAGATTGGTGTGCAAAGTCAAAGCGCATGGTATTGGGTGTAATGTACTGGCGTGGATAGAGAACTGGTTGGCAGACAGGAAGCAGAGAGTCGGGATAAACGGGTGCTTTTCAGAATGGCAGGCAGTGAATAGTGGGGTGCCGCAGGGCTCAGTGCTGGGACCCCAGCTATTTACAATATATATTAATGATTTGGATGAAGGAATAGAGTGTAATATCTCCAAGTTTGCAGATGACACGAAACTGGGTGGCGGTGTGAGCTGTGAGGAGGATGCTAAGAGGCTGCAGGGTGACTTGGACAGGTTAGGTGAGTGGGCAAATGCATGGCAGATGCAGTATAATGTGGATAAATGTGAGGTTATCCATTTTGGGGACAAAAACACGAAGGCAGAATATTATCTGAATGGCGGCAGATTAGGAAAAGGGGAGGGGCAACGAGACCTGGATGTCATGGTTCATCAGTCATTGAAGGATGGCATGCAGGTACAACAGGCGGTGAAGAAGGCAAATGGTACGTTGGCCTTCATAGCGAAGGGATTTGAGTATAGGAGCAGGGAGGTCTTACTGCAGTTGTACAGAGCCTTAGTGAGGCCTCACCTGGAATATTGTGTTCAGTTTTGGTCTCCTAATCTGAGGAAGGACATTCTTGCTATTGAGGGAGTGCAGCAAAGGTTCACCAGACTAATTCCAGGGATGGCTGGGCTGTCATATGAGGAGAGACTGGATCAACTGGGCCTTTATTCACTGGAGTTTAGAAGGATGAGAGGGGATCTCATAGAAACGTATAAGATTCTGACAGGTCTGGACAGGTTAGATGCAGGAAGAATGTTCCCAATGTTGGGGAAGTCCAGAACCAGGGGACATAGTCTAAGGATAAGGGGTAAGCCATTTAGGACTGAGATGAGGAGAAACGTCTTCACTCAGAGAGTTGTTAACCTGTGGAATTCCCTGCCGCAGAGAGTTGTTGATGCCAGTTCATTGGATATATTCAAGAGGGAGTTAGATATGGCCCTTATGGCTCAGGGGATCAAGGAGTATGGAGAGAGAGCAGGAAAGGGGTACTGAGGTGAATGATCAGCCATGATCCTATTGAATGGCAGGCTCGAAGGGCCGAACGGCCTACTCCTGCACCTATTTTCTATGTTTCTATGTTTCCCACATAGCACAGGAGGAGCATGACACAGGTCTGGGCTCTCCTGCCATGACTTAACCCTTAAATTAACTTAATTTGGAAACAATGCCAAAAGGTTTCCTACCGAAAGGAAAAAGAAAAATACTCACCAGTCCATCAGCCAATCACTTACCTGCTTGGCTGTGACGTCACACTTTGATTTTGATTTTTTTTTAAACCTTTTGTCCCTGCGCCAGCAGGCTCCTCCTACTCACAGGCCCCTTTTATGGGCCTCTTGATCCTCCCGCTCCTGCTGCTGTGGCTACTCCGACTCTCGGGCCCCTTTTATGGGCGCCTCGATCCTCCCGTTCCTGCGGCTCCCCCTCCTCTTGGGCCTCTTTTATGTGCCTCTTGATCCACTCGCCTCCTGCTCCTGTGGCTCCTCCGACTCTCGGGCCCTTTTTATGGGCGCCTCGATCCTCCCGTTCCTGCGGCTCCCCCTCCTCTCGGGCCTCTTTTATGGGCCTCTTGATCCTCTCGCTCCTGCTCCTGTGGCTCCTCCGACTCTCGGGCCCTTTTTATCTCATCTGGATGGATGCAACTACAACATTCATGAAGCTCAACACCATCCGGGCCAAAGCAAGCTGCTTGAACAGCAACCCAACCACCACCTCAAACATCCACTCGCACCGTGGCTGCAGTGTGTACTACATATAGGATGCACTGCATGCAGCAACTCGCCAAGGCGTCTTCGACAACTCCTCCCAAACTTACAACCTCCACCATCCAGAAGGACAAGGCCAGCAGGTGCATGGAAACACCAGATTCTGATCCAAGCCACATACTACACAATCATGGGCGACTTTAATCTACATATAGATTGGGCTAAGCTAACTGGTAGCAATGCGGTGGAGGAGGATTTCCTGGAGCGTATAAGGGATGGTTTTCTAGACCAATATGATGAGGAACCACCCAGGGAGCAATGGAAAACATTTAAAGATCACATGGATAAACTTCAGCAATTCTACAACGCTGTCTGGAGTAAAAATAAAATTGGGAAGGTGGCTCAACCATGGCTAACAAGGAAAATTAAGGATAATGTTAAAACCAAGGAAGAGGCATATAAATTGGATAGAAAAAGCAACAAACCTGAGGGCTGGGAGAAATTTGGAAATCAACAGAGGAGGACTAAGGGTTTAATTAAGAAGGGGAAAATAGAGTACGAGAGGAAGCTTGCAGGGAACATAAAAACTGACTGCAAAAGCTTCTATCGATATGTGAAGAGAAAAAGATTAGTAAAGACAAACGTAGGTCCCTTGCAGTCGGATTCAGGTGAATTTATAACGGGGAACGAAGAAATGGCAGACCAACTGAACCAATACTTCGGTTCTGTCTTCACAAAGGAAGATACAAATAACCTTCCGAATGTACTCGGGGACAGTGGGTCTAGTGAGAATGAGGAACTGAAAGATATCCTTATTAGTCAGGAAATTGTGTTCGGGAAATTGATGGGATTGAAGGCTGATAAATTCCCGGGGCCTGATAGTCTGCATCCCAGAGTACTTAAGGAAGTGGCCCTAGAAATAGTGGATGCATTGGTGATCATTTTCCAACAGTCTATCGACTCTGAATCAGTTCCTATGGACTGGAGGGTAGTTAATGTAACCCCACTTTTTAAAAAAGGAGGGAGAGAGAAAGCGGGTAATTATGAACCGGTTAGCCTGACATCAGTAGTGGGGAAAATGTTGGAATCAATCATTAAGGATGAAATAGCAGCCCATTTGGAAAGCAGTGACAGGATCGGACTGAGTCAGCATGGATTTATGAAAGGGAAATCATGCTTGACGAATCTTCTGGAATTTTTTGAGGATGTAACTAGTAGAGTGGACAAGGGAGAACCAGTGGATGTGGTGTATTTGGACTTTCAAAAGGCTTTTGACAAGATCCCGCACAAGAGATTGGTGTACAAAATCAAAGCGCATGGTATTGGGGGTAATGTACTGACATGGATAGAGAACTGGTTGGCAGACAGGAAGCAGAGAGTCGGGATAAACGGGTCCTTTTCAGAATGGCAGGCAGTTACTAGTTGGGTGCCGCAGGGCTCAGTGCTGGGACCCCAGCTCTTTAAAATATACATTAACGATTTGGATGAAGGAATAGAGTGTAATATCTCCAAGTTTGCGGATGACATTAAACTGGGTGACGGTGTAAGCTGTGAGGAGGACACTAAGAGGCTGCAGGGTGACTTGGACAGATTAGGTGAGTGGGCAAATACATGGCAGATGCAGTATAATGTGGATAAATGTGAGGTTATCCATTTTGGGGGCAAAAACATGAAGGCAGAATATTATCTGAATGGCAGCAGACTATAAAAAGGGGAGGTGCAATGAGACCTGGGTGTCATGGTTCATCAGTCATTGAAAGTGGGCACGCAGGTACAGCAGGCGGTAAAGAAGGCAAATGGTATGTTGGTCTTCATAGCTAGGGGATTTGAATATAGAAGCAGGGAGGTCTTACTGCAGTTGTACAAGGCCTTAGTGAGGCCTCACCTGGATATTGTGTTCAGTTTTGGTCTCCTAGTCTGAGGAAGGACGTTCTTGCTATTGAGGGAGTGTAGCGAAGGTTCACCAGACTGATTCCAGGGATAGCTGGGCTGTCATATGAGGAGAGACTGGATCAACTGGTCCTTTATTCACTGGCATTTAGAAGGATGAGAGGGGATCTCATAGAAACATATAAGATTCTGACGGGACTGGACACGTTAGATGCGGGAATAATGTTCTCGATGTTGGGGAAGTCCAGAACCAGGGGACATAGTCTTAGGATAAGGGGTAGGCCATTTAGGACTGAGATGAGGAGAAACTTCTTCACTCAGAGAGTTGTTGACCTGTGGAATTCCCTGCTGCAGAGAGTTGTTGATGCCAGTTCATTGGATATATTCAAGAGGGAGTTAGATATGGCCCTTACGGTTAAGGGGATCAAGGGGTATGGAGATAAAGCAGGAAAGGGGTACTGAAGGAATGATCAGCCGTGATTTTATTGAATGGCGGTGCAGGCTCGAAGAGCTGAATACCTACTCCTGCACCTATTTTCTATGTTTCTATGTTTCTATGAGGAGAAACTTCTTCACTCAGAGAATTGTGAACCTGTGGAATTCTCTACCACAGAAAGTTGTTGAGGCCAGTTCGTTAGATATATTCAAAAGGGAGTTCGATATGGCCCTTATGACTAAAGGGATCAAGGGGTATGGAGAGAATAGGGTACTGAAGTTGCATGATCAGCCATGATCTTATTGAATGGCGGTGCAGGCTCGAAGGGCCGAACGGCCTACTCCTGCACCTATTTTCTATGTTTCTATGTTACCCCGACTTGGACATATATCACCAATCCTTCATCACCGCTATGTCGAAATCCAAGCACTCCCTAACAGCATTGTGAGAGTACTTTTACCACATGGGCTGCAATAGTTTAAGGCAGCAGATCACCGCCACCTTCTCAAAGGTAACTAGGGATGGTTAATAAATGTTGGCCTTGCCAGCAACGCCCACATCCGGAGAACGAATTACAGAAGTGTGCAGCTAATTTGAACCACTAAAATAGCGTTTATCCTTCGACTGTGACCCCTGGTTCTGGACTTCCCCAACATCGGGAACATTCTTCCTGCATCTAACCTGTCCAATCCCGTCAGAATGTTATATGTTTCTATGAGATCCCCTCTCATTCTTCTAAATTACAGTCAATATAAGCCCAGTCGATCCAGTCTTTCTTAATATGTCAGTCCTGCCATCCCGGGAATCAGTGAACCTTCGTTGCACTCCCTCTGTAGCAAGAATGTCCTTCTTCAGATTAGGAGACCAAAACTGAACACAATACTCAAGGTGTGGTCTCACCAAGGCCCTGTACAACTGCAGTAAGACCGCCCTGCTCCTATACTCAAATCCCCTCGCTCTGAAGGCCAGTATGCCATTTGCCTTCTTTACTGCCTGCTGTACCTGCATGCCTATCTTTAATGACTGATGTACCATGACACCTAGGTCTCGTTGCACCTCCCCTTTTACTATTCTGTCACCATTCAGATAATAATCTGCCTTTCTGTTTTTGCCTCCAAAGTGGATAACCTCACACTTATCCACATTATACTCCATCTGCCATGCCATGTGATACAAATCAAGCAGAGCATAAGCATTCGCACAAACATCATCATTAGACACACATTTTAGAATTAGTCAGTAACTTCTGAACTTGAGGGAAAAAGATCTTAATTTCAAAATTTGAAAACTGCCTGAGACAGATCACTGGACAACAAAATGGTACATGGGAGAAAACTAGAACAGACATAAGGTTCTAAGCATGCAGTTACAAATAAATTTAGGCGAAGTAAGGGGCTACAGTAGATGTGAAATAAATGGACAGCTCCTGTCCTTTTTGAGGAAAAATTATATGACTGTGACAAAACAACCCCTGTTTTTCAAATGTGTTATTTTTATCACTAATTCATGATAAAATGCTTCTGAATGGTTTCTGGAGTTGTAAGGTTTTTACTCCACTCTATTTTCATTAGCTAGCCTGTTCTCACACCATTAATGATATCATGGGCAGCTGCGAGGAAGCCATTACTTAAAATAATGTTCACTTAAAGAGCAGCATCCTATTTCTCTACCTGCATTTTCACGGACATGCAATGCAAGCATGCCATCACACTCAACCAAATTGCTCAAAATGCCTGCATTTATATCCAAAGTGGTATCTGTACCTGTGGTTGGACAAGGATTCAGTCTATGACCCCCAACAACAAATCAACAACACATATACTAAAATCTAAACCACAATATTTTCTGCGACGATTCATCTTAAAATTATCCAACAATATAAAAATGAAAACTGCAATCACTCAAGCAGATTCCCTATTCTCAGGCACATGTCAATGTCAAAGAAACCCAAAACAGCAGCTCATGATCTCAGCAAGCAATAATCAATGCCAGTCAACCAGTAATCTGCTTATTTCATTTGCTCTGTGGGATATAAAGCGTAAGCAACCCCAAAAATGTCAATTTTGGTGAGTGACAGCTTTGGTAGAATTATGTGTGGGGGGTGTATATGTGTGCGGGTCGGGGGGGGGGGGGAGGTTGTGGGTGGGATGTGGGATCTGTGACTTTTATTCATTGTTTGAAATGTAAGTGGCAGATGAAGGTAACAAGCATTCCTTATATAAACTGTGAGATAAAATGGTTTATTGTTATCTTCAATTATCTTAACATAGACTGGGATAATAATAGTGTGAAGAGCAGAATTTCTGGAGTGTGTTCAGAACTTTCTTGATCAGTATGTTTCCAGTCCAACGAAGAAGGAGGTATTGCTGGATCTGGTGCTAGGGAATTCAAGTGGATCATGTGGAGCAAGGTGTCAGGAGGGGAACATTTAGCCAACAGTGATCACAGTATCATAATGCTTAGATTAGCTATGCAAAAGGACAAGGAGTAATCTAGAGTAAGAATACTTAATTTTCGATCTTGTATTGTGTAATGAGACTGGGTTAATTAGCAAAGAGTGGCAGTCCCGACCTGCGAGAGACCATCAGCGGCAAGTCGGGGCCATAAAAGGAGCGGCGTGTGGCGACCATGGGCAGCGCGGCAGCGTACCATTTCAAGGTACAACACGAGCTGGTGCAGGAAGGCGACAGCAGCGAAGAGTGACATCATCAAGGTCCAGTGCGGTGATTGGAGCGTGGGCAGGTACAGCAGGAGCGGCGAGGTCGGGGCGAAGGGGCGGCCAGAGTATGTAGAGGGATGTGATCGGGACCCAGGAGAGGTGCGAGTTCGGGGGCCCATTCGAGGCGAGGGTCCAGGGGCAGCACGGGACAGCCCACACTGCGATGTGTGTGCGTACTAGGTCCGTGCAGCAGAGCTGGTCTCCAATCGTCTTGGGTAATCCTTGCCATTGGACTAAGACCTAGCTCTGTCAAGCCCGTGCGGTGGCTGGTGTGCAACGGTCACCCCACGTTTAAAAAAATCCACGCACAGACATCTTCCACCCTTCAAAATGTGGTTTGGGATCTGGAATATTAGGTCCTTCATTAAAACACCTGTGAACGCATCCCTTTTCGGCGTGGAAGCAAGTCATCCTCGTTTCGAGGGACTGCCTATGATGATGATGAATTAGCAATCTCATAGTAAAGGATTCTCTGGGGCAGTGTGATCATAATATGATAGAATTTCACATTACGTTTGTGAATGACTTGCCTAAGTCCGAAACTAGAGTCTTAAACTTAAATAAAGCCAATTACATAGGTATGAAGGGTGAGTTGGTTAAGGTAGATTGGAACAATAGATTAAAAGGTACGGCAATAAATATTTCATAATTCTCAACAAATATACACTCCATTAAGAAACAAAAACTCCACAGGAAACGTGATCCATCCGTGGCTAACTAAAGAAGTTAAAGATAGCATTATATTGAAAGCAGAAGCTTATAATGTTGCAAAGAATAGTAGTAAGCCTGAGGATTAGAGGAGTTTCAGAAACAAACGATGGAAGACCAAAAAATTGATAAAAAGGAAAAAATAGACTATGAGAGAAAACCAGCAAGAAATATAAGAACAGATTGTAAGAGCTTCTACAAGTTTGTAAAAAGGAAGAGAGTAGCAAAAGTAAGCATTGGTTCCTTAGAGACTGAGGCAGGAGAAATTATTATGGGGAATAAGGAAACGGCAGAAACATTAAACAAATATTTTGCACAGTCTTCACAGTAGAAGCTGCAAAAATGGTGGGGAACCAAGGGTCTAGTGAGGGTGAGGAACTTAATGTAATTAATATAAGTACAGAAAAAGTATTCGAGAAACTAATGGGTCTAAAAGCCGACAAATCCCTTGGACCTGACGGCCTACATCCCAGGGTTCTGAAAGAGGTGGCTGCAGAGATAGTGGATGCATTGGTTTTGATCATTCAAAATTCCCTAGATTCCAAAACAGTCCCCAGCAGATTGGAAGGTAGCAACTGTAACACCCCTATTCAATAAAGGAGAGAGAAAACAGGCAACTACAGGCCAGTTAGCCTGACATCAGTCATCGGGAAAATGCTGGAATCCATTGTTAAGGAAGTTGTATCAGGGCATTTAGGCAGAGTCAACATGGTTTTGACCAATTTATTGGAGGTTTTTTTTGAGGATTTAACTAGCAGGGTAGATAAAGGGGAACCAGTGGATGTAGTATGTTTGGATTTCCAAAAGGCATTCGATAAGGTGCCACATAAAAGGTTATTACACAAGATAAGAGCTCATGGGATTGGAGGTAATGTATTAGCATGGATAGAAGATTGCTTAATGGACAGAAAACAGAGAGTAGGAATAAAATGGTCTTTTTCAGGTTGGCAGGCTATAATTAGTGGAGTGCCGCAAGGATCAGTGCTGGGGCCTCAGCCATTTACAATCTATATTAATGACCTTGATGAAGTGACAAAGTGTAATGTATCCAAGTTTGCCTACGATATAAAGCGAGGTTGGACAGTAAGCTGTGAGGAGAACACAAAGCATCTGCGAAGGGATATAGATAGACTTAGTGAGTGGGCAGTAAGTGGCAGCTGGAGTATAATGTAGGGAAATGTGAGGTTATTCACTTTGATAGGAAGAATAGAAAAACAAAATATTTTTTAAATGGTGAGAAACTTTTAAATGTTGGTGGTCAAGAGAGATTTGGATGTCCAGAAAGCTAGCATGCAGGTACTGCAAGCAATAAGGAAGGCAAATAGCATGTTATCCTTTATTGCAAGGGGGTTGGAGTAAGGAAGTCTTGCTACAATTGTCCAGGGCCTTGCTGAGACCATACCTTGAGTACTGTACACAGTTTTAGTCTCCTTATCTAAGGAAGAATATACTTGACTTGGAGGCGGTACAAAAGAGGTTCCTTAGATTGAGTCCTGGGATGAGAGGACTGTCTTCTGATGAGAGATTGTGTAGAATGAGCCTATACTTTCTGGAGTTTAGAAGAATGAGAGGTGATCTCATTGAAACATACAAGATTCTGAAGGGTATTGACAAGGTAAATGCTGACAGTTTGTTTCCCCTGGCTAGAGCGTCTAGAATTAGGGGGCACAGTCTCAGGATAAGGGGGTAGGCCATTTAAGACAGAGATGAGGAGTTATTTCTTCAATCAGAGGGTTGTAAATCTTTGGCATTCTCTGCCCCAGAGGGCCGTGGATGCTGAGTCTCTGAATATATTCAAGGCTGAGAGAGACAGATTTTTGGAGCCAAGGGGAATCAAGAGATATAGAGCTTGGGCGGGGAAGTGGAATTGAGGTCGATGATCAGCCATGATCTTATTGAATGACGGAGCAGGCTCGAAGGGCCCTGGGGTCTACTCCTGCTCCTATTTCTTAGGTTATGTTCTTAATTGGAGGAGGGTCAATTTCAGTAGGTTCAGAGTGGTTCTGGCCCAGATAAATTGGAATCAAGGATTGTTAGGCAAAACTGTAATCGAACAATAGGCTGCCTTTAAAGAGGAGGTGATTCAGTTACAGTCGAAGTACATTCCCATGAGGGGGAAAAGTAGGGCAACTAAAGTCAGAGCTTCCTGAATGACGAAAGGTGTAGATGTAAGATAAAACAGAAGCAGGGGGCGTATGACAGATGACATATTAAGAATACAACTGAGAACCAGACGGTTCAGAGTTCAGAGGGGAAGTGAAAAAGGAAATAAGAGGGGCAAAGAGAGAGTACGAGAATAGACTGGCAGCTAACATAATAGGGAATCCAAAAGTCTTCAATTGGTTATAGTAAGAGGAGGAGTGGGGCCGATTAGGAACCAAAAAGGAAATCTACGCATGGAGGCAGAGGTACTATATGAGTACTTTGCACCTGTCTTTGCCAAGGAAGAAGATGCTGCCAAAGTCACAGTGAAAGAGGAGGCAGCTGAGATACTGGATGGGATAAAACTGATAAAGAGGAGGTACTAGAAAGGCTGGCTGTACTGAAAGTAGATAGGTCACCAGGACAGGAAGGGATGCATCTTAGGATGCTGAGGAAAGCAAAGATGGAAATTGCAGAGGTACTGGCCATAATCTTCCAATCCTCCTTAGATACGGGGGTGGGCCTGAGGACTGGAGAATTGCAAATGTTACACCATTGTTCAAAAAAGCGTGTAAGGATAAGCCCAGCAACGACAGACCAGTCAGTTTAACCTCAGCAGTGGGGAAGCTTTTAGAGATGATAATCTGGTACAAAATTAACAGTCACTTGAACAAGTGTGGATCAATTAAGGAAAGCCAGCACGGATTTGTTGAAGACAAATCGTGTTTAACTAACTTGATAAAAAATTTTGATGAGGTAACAGAGGGTTGATGAGGGCAAGACAGTTGAGCTGGTGTACATGGACTTCCAAAAGGCGTTCGATAAAGTGCTACATTATAGGCTTGCCAGCAATAACTGAAGCCCATGGAATAAAAGGGAAAATGGCAACACGGATACCGCTACTGAGGCAGGCTCAGTGCGTCCGAGGTAAGTGGTGGGTTGCGACCTCGCTGCCGGCTGTATCCTGCTCTGAGAGAAGAATTTTCCGTTGATGGGGCCGGTAAGCCCATCCTGCGACATTCCCAGCCAATTAAAAGGAAGCAGGTCTGGTGACATCATTTGATGATGTATCATCAGCTGGTTTGCTTAGAGGGACCATGTCCACGTTCATTTTGACAGATGACACTGCGGTGCTGCCAACACTGAGAAGCACTGCAGAAAGGTGTGCGGCTGCACCCGGGGTCTCCCAACACTCCCTCCATATGTTTATGGAGGGAGTCACAGCACGCGGGGAGTTTCTCTTCCCTTCCAATAGGCGGCTAAGACCTCCTCAGGACACCAATGCAGGCTGGTTGCACATTGCACAGGGGGGCGCAAGCAGGGATATCATCAGGAAGACCTGACTGCAGTGGCGCAAGCCTTTCAATGATCTCAGTAGATCATGAAACGTTAATGCAAAGCCACACTCAACTTCATCCTGCACTACTACTCATCACATTTCCATCACTCTGCCTTCCCTACCCTACTCATGCACATCCTTGCTCACACCAACTTACCTTGTACCTCCACACATCCCTTTCTCTCTATCTGCATTATCACATTTCCATCTCACTATCTATCCTTCACATTTACCCTCATCCTTGTCCAATCATACCAACTAACAACACACCAACAGTAGGTACTTGGGTCTTTTAGCCAATGTTCATGTAAAGTTTCTGTTGCTGTGTTGCCAAACATTGAAATTTTTATTTTCAACACTGTGCCTTCTTGGACTGATTTGTGTGCACCTTTGGAAGTGGCTTAGTGAGTTGTAGTGAATGGTGAGACGTAACAGTACTCCCGCAATGGTGATGAGTGTGAAAGGCTTGGGCAATGCAGGGATGCTTTATGATTCTGCTGGTGGTACCAACCTAGCACATCATATGGCAGCCAGGGTAGCCAGGGTATACAGCGTCAAGTGAAGTAAAATGTGGCCATGGTAAAGCCATCCCTGGCAGCAATGTGGTCGGGTGCTGATGCCCTGGTGATTGCGGACAAGGTTGGTGTTGTTGGTGATGTTGGTGTGCCTGGTGATGCTAGTGTTGGGGCTGATCGTGTTGGGAAGCTGAGGACCAAGGTGAGATTTTTTCAAGGGCACCAATGCTGCTGGAATAGATGGCAGCTGAAGTTGAGAGACTGACGCAATCTGTCAATGATGAGAGAGTTTGCTCCAAGGAGGTGACAGTGGATAGAGAGTTTACTCCAAACACTTCCAACCTGCATAAAACTGAAAAGTATCTTCCAAATCCTGAAAACTCCAGCTTCTAAGATTAGAAAGTGAACAACTGTGAAATAGTAGCTTTTATACCACTTTTGCAGCTGGCACCTATTCAAAACAATAGAGAGTCATTGCAAACCCGACCTACTAACCTGACGTGATTCCCGCGCACTGGGAACCTCGTGTAAAAAGCTGGAAAAATGGTCAGTACATGGTAAAATGCTGTTTAAATACTCTTTAACAGGCTCTTAACTATGCCAATTTTCTCCCCCGCCACTTGGTGTTGGGTCTGTAAAGCGCAGGAAGACCCGGCACTTGGGAAACTGACATGGAGGTGGGTTGACAGTAGGCTGTAGATCCACTGTCAATCTTTTATATTTTGACAGCAGACCCATCTCCGAACCCGCCCTCTGAGCACCGGCAACATTCTGGTCATTGTGTCCAATTCTGGGCACCCCATTTCATCATCATAGGCGGTCCCTCGAACGAGGATGACTTGCTTCCACCTGAGTTCACAGATGTTTCAATGAAGGACCTGATGTTCCAGTCCTGAACTCCAATTGAGGGGGTGGAAGATGCCTGTGCGTGGATTTTTTTAATGTGTGGTGACCGTTGCACATCAGCCACCACACGGGCTTGACAGAGCTAGGCTTTTATCCAGTGGCAAGGGTTAACCAGGACGACTGGAGACCTGCTCTGCTGCACAGACCTAGTGCATACACATATCGCAGTGTGCGCTGGCCCCTGCTGCCCTCGGCTCCTTACCCTCATTTGCCTTACATCCACCATGATATCTCGCAGTTCCTACGCACCAAACATTTGCCGAACCTCCGTCACGATCACCCACTAAACCTCAGTCACGATCCCTCATCACTCCTCCGCCCCGATCACTTGTTGCAAGTCCGCCACGACCTTCCCACTTCTCTGCTGTACGAGGGCCTAACCATGCACTTGTAGTAAAGCACTCAATTTTTCATGCCAAAAAAAGTTTTGTTAATTTATGCTGAGGTAACTGATTTCTACATACTCTCTAATGCTAAGTTTAACAAGTACCGCACTTTAGGAAAGATGTGAAGGCCATAGAGAGGGTGCAGAAAAGATTTACAAGAATGGTTCCAGGGATGAGGAACTTTAGTTACATGAATAGCCTAGAGAAGCTGGGGTTGTTCTCCTTAGAGCAAAGAAGATTGAGATGAAATTTGATAGAGGGGTTCAAAATCATGGTGTCTGGACAGAGTAGATAGAGAGAAACTGTTCCCATTGACAGAAGGATCGAGAAGCAGATGACACAGAGTTAAGGTGATTGCCATTGTTAAGAACCAAAGGCGACATGAGGAAAAATGTGTTTACGCAGTGAGTGGTTATGATCTGGAATGCACTACCTGAGAGGGTGGTGGAGTCAGATTCAATCGTGGATTTCAAAAGGGAATGGGATAAGTACCTGAAGGAAAAATATTTGCAAGGCTACGGGGAAAGGGTGGGTGAGTGGGACTAGCTGAAGCGTTCTTGCAGAGAGCCAACACGAGCTCAACGGGCCAAATGGCCTCCTTCTGTGCAGTAATCATTCTATGATTCTATCCAAAATAGACTGCATTCAGAAAATGGTGCAAGGAATAAGAGAGATGGTAATGGGATAAGTAGAGAAACAAAAGATGGGTCTAGGGGAGATGTATATGAGAATAGTAGAGTCAATACCAACAGCTGCCATCTGAAGAAATAGGGCAGAGGTTATGATCTGAACTCAATGCTGGAAGGCTGTAATGGCTGTCCTCAGTCTCCTACACTGTTCCAATGAAGCTCACAACGTAAGATCGAGGAACAGCACTTCATCTTTCAATTAGGCAATTTACAGCCTTCCGGATTAAACACTGAGTTCAACAAATTCAGAAAATAACCTCACCTGCTGATGATTGTGAGATTCCCAGTTACACCTCCTCTAGACCCATCTTTTATTTCTTTACTTGTCCCATTACCATCTCCTTTTGCCTTGCACCATCATCTCCTTTTGCCTTGCACCATCATCTCTTTCATCATTTAATCTTTTCCTGCCTTCCATCCAATCACAGACCTTCCTTTTTGTCTCCCCCACTCAGCTTTGTACTTGCTTAAAACCTGTTACATATCTGACTTCTTCCAGTTCTGACGAAAGCTCAATGACCTGAAATGTTAACACTGCTTCTCTCTCCACGCATTCTGTGTGACCTGCTGAATATTTCCAGCATTTTCTGTTTTGATCCCATGCATTACTGCTCAGCAGATATGCTCACTTGAGGTGACTAACCGGAGTGGAATACACTTTCATGTTATCTTATGGTTGTCGACCCGTTAATTCATAACACAAAGATACAAGGTTGATTTTCCAATTTGCTACTTCCATTTAACGGCTTTAAAGTGGGAAAATTGATCAAATAAAAGGACAGAGATCCATATTTCTATCCATTTGACATGAGAGCGACTTTTCCAAATCAGATGCCATAAGCATCCACCTGTCTGCAACTAATTATATCAAACTTATCCCCCAATGATGTAATTTAGCCTGCCATGCAACTTTCCATCATTTATGACTGCATAGTGCTTAGTCTTCAAAATACCGATATAAAATGGTTGCGCCGTTTAAGGAAACGGATTTAAAGTGCCCTATAGTAATATCTACAGAGTACTTAACTTTTTTTTTGCCTTTTTGTTTCTGTCCTGTTTCCAACTGTTTCCAGGAGCAGCAGCAGTCGGGGGTGGGAGGTCGAGGATCGAGGCCTTTAAAAAGCCAGGAGCAGCAGCAGTCGGGAGCGGCAGTCGGAGGAACGGGAGGTCGAGGATCGAGGCCAACAAACGGCCAGGAGCAGCGGCACTCGGGAGCGGCAGTCGGAGGAACGGGAGGTCGAGGATCGAGGCCAACAAACGGCCAGGAGCAGCGGCACTCGGGAGCGGCAGGTCAAGGATCGAGGCCTTTAAAAAGCCAGGAGCAGCGGCAGTCGGGAGGAGGCCAGCATCAGGAGAGAGGAGCGGGCGCGGGACTACAAAGGGCGGCGGCAGCTTGGAGCAACGGCAGCCGGGAGGAGGCCAGCATCAGGAGAGAGGAGCGGGCGCGGGACTACAAAGGGCGGTGGCAGCTTGGAGCAGCGGCAGCCGGGAGGAGGCCAGCTGGTATAGGGACAAAAGTAAACAAAGAAATAATAAGAAATCGAAGTGTGATGTCACAGCCAAGCGGGTAAGTGATTGGCTGGTGGATTGGTGAGCAGCAGCCAAGTTCATGGCACCATGGGTGGCTCTGCTGCACAGGAGTGCAGGAAAAAGAGTGGGAGAGCTATAGTGGCAGGGGATTCTATTGTAAGGGGAATAGATAGACATTTCTGTGGCCGCAATCGAGACTCCAAGATGGTATGTTGTCTCCCTGGTGCAAGGGTAAAGGATGTCTCGGAATGGCTGCAGGGCATTCTGGAGGCAGGGGGGGGGGGGCGCGATGAACAGCCAGTTGTCGTGGTGCATATAGGTACCAACGATATAGGTAAAAAACGGGATGAGGTCCTACAAGCTGAATTTAGGGAGCTAGAAGTTAAATTAAAAAGTAGGACCTCAAAGGTAGTAATCTCAGGATTACTACCAGTGCCACGTACTAGTCAGGTTAGAAATAGCAGAATAGTTAAGATGAATATGTGACTTGAGGAATGGTGCAAGAGGGAGGGATTCAAATTCCTGGGACATTGGAACTGATTCTAGGGGAGGTGGTACCAGTACAAACCGGACAGTCTGCACTTGGGCATGACCGGAACCGATGTCCTTGGGGGAGTGTTTGCTAGTGCTGTTGGGGAGGGTTTAAACTAATATGGCAGGGGGATGGGAATCTATGCAGGGAGACTGAGGGAAGTAAAATGGGGACAGAAGCAAAAGGTAGAAAGGAGATAAGGAAAAGTGGAGGGCAGAAAAATCAAAGGCAAAAATCAAAAAGGGCCACATTACAACATAATTCTAAAAGGACAAAGAGTGTTAAAAAAAAAAGCTGAAGGCTCCATGTCTCACTGCGAGGAGCATTCGTAATAAGGTGGATGAATTAACTGCGCAGATAGTTGTTAACGGATATGATGTAATTGGGATTACGGAGACATGGCTCCAGGGTGACCAAGGCTGGCAACTCAACATCCAGGGGTATACAATATTCAGGAAGGATAGACAGAAAGGAAAAGGAGGTGGGGTAGTGTTGCTGGTTAAAGAGGAGATTAACGCAATAGTAAGGAAGGACATTAGCTTGGATGAGGTGAATCTGTATGGGTAGAGATGCGGAACACCAAAGGGCAGAAAACGCTAGTGGGAGTTGTGTACAGATCGCCAAACAGTAGTAGTGAGGTTGGGGACAGCATCAAACAAGAAATTAGGGATGCGTGCAATAAAAGTACAGCAGTTATCATGGGTGACTTTAATCTGCATATAGATTGGGCTAACCAAACTGGTAGCAATACGGTGGAGGAGGATTTCCTGCAGTGTATAAGGGATGGTTTTCTTGACTAATATGTCGAGGAAACAACTAGAGAGCTGGCCATCCTCGACTGGGTAATGTGTAATGAGAAAGGACTAATTAGCAATCATGTTGTGCGAGGCCCCTTGGGAATGAGTGACCATAATATGGTAGAATTCTTCATCAGATGGAGACTGACACAGTTAATTCAGAGACTAGGGTCTTGAACTTAAAGAAAGGTAACTTCGATCGTATGAGACGTGGATTGACAAGGATAGACTTGCGAATGATACTTAAAGGGTTGATTGACTTGGATAGGCAATGGCAGACATTTAAAGATCACATGGATCAACTTCAACAATTGTACATCCCTATCTGGCGTAAAAATAAAATGGGGAAGGTGGCTCAACCGTGGCTAACAAGGGAAATTAGGGATAGTGTTAAATCCAAGTAAGAGGCATATAAATTGGCCAGAAAAAGAAGCTCTCCTGAGGACTGGGAGAAATTTAGAATTCAGCAGAGGAGGACAAAGGGTTTAATTAGGAGGGGGAAAATAGAGTATGAGAGTAAGCTTGCAGGGAACATAACAACTGACTGCAAAAGCTTCTATAGATATGGGAAGAGAAAAAGATTAGTGAAGACAAATGGAGGTCCCTTGCAGTCAGAATCAGGTGAATTTATAATGGGGAACAAAGAAATGGCAGACCAATTGAACAAATACTTTGGTTCTGTCTTCACTAAGGAAGACAGGGGACCGAGGGCCTAGTGAGGAGGAACTGAAGGAAATCCTTATTAGTCAGGAAATTGTGTGAAGGAAATTGATGACATTGAAGGCCGATAAATCCCCAGGGCCTGATAGTCTGCATCCCAAAGTACTTAAGGAAGTGACCCTAGAAATAGTGGATGCATTGGTGATCATTTTCCAACATTCTATAGACTCTGGATCGTTCCTATGGATTCCTAAGGTAGCTAATGTAACCCTATTTTTAAAAAAAGGAGGGAGAGAGAAAACAGAGAATTATGGGTACCTGCCATCGGTAGTGGGGAAAATGTTGGAATCAATTATTAAAGATGTAATAGCAGCGCATTTGGAAAGCAGTGACAGGATCGGTCCAAGTCAGCATGGATTTATGAAAGGGAAATCATGCTTGACAAACCTTCGAGAATTTTTTGAGGATGTAACTAGTAGAGTGGACAAGGGAGAACCAGTGAATGTGGTGTATTTTGACTTTCAAAAGGCTTTTGACAAGGTCCCACACAATACATTAGTGTGCAAAATTAAATACATGGCATTGGGGGTAATGTATTGACGTGGTTAGACAACTGGTTGGCAGATCGGAAGCAAAGAGTAGGAATAAACGGGTCCTTTTCAGAATGGCAGGCAGTGACTAGTGGGGCACCGCAAGGTTCAGTGCTGGGACCCCAGCTATTTACAATATACATTAATGATTTAGACGAAGGAATTGAATGTAATGTCTCCATGTTTGCAGATGATAATAAGCTGGGTGGCAGTGTGAGCTGTGAGGAGGATGCTAAGAGGCTGCAGGCTGACTTGGACAGGTTAGGTGAGTGGGCAAATGCATGGCAGATGCAGTATAATGTAGATAAATGTGAGGTTATCCACTTTGGTGGCAAAAACAGGAGGGCAGAATATTACCTGAATGGTTAGAGATTTGGAAAAGGGCAGGTGCAACGAGACCTGGGTATCATCGTACATCAGTCTTTGAAAATTGTCATGCAAGTACAGCAGGCGGTGAAGGCAAATGGCATGTTGGCCTTCATAGCGAGAGGATTTGAGTATAGGAGCAGGGTGGTCTTACTGCAGTTGTACAGGGCTTTGGTGAGGCCACACCTTGAATATTGTGTGCAGTTTTGGTCTCCTAATCTGAGGAAGGACATTCTTGCTATTGAGGGAGTGCAGCAAAGGTTCACCAGACTGATTCCCGGGATGGTAGGACTGACATATGAAGAAAGACTGGATCGACTTGGCTTATATTCACTGGAATTTAGAAGAATGAGAGGGAATCTCAAAGAAACATAAAATTCTGACGGGATTGGACAGGTTAGATGCAGGAAGAATGTTCCCGACGGTGGGGATGTCCAGAACCAGGGGTCACAGTCTAAGGATAAGGGGTAAGCCATTTTAGACCGAGATGAGGAGAAACTTCACTCAGGGAAATGTGAACCTGTGGAATTCTCTACCGCAGAAAGTTGTTGAGGCCAATTCGTTAGATATATTCAAAAGGGAGTTAGATGTGGCCGTTACGGCTAAAGGGATCAAGGGGTATGGAGAGAAAGCAGGTATGGGGTACTGAAGTTGCAAAAATGATCAGCCATGATCATATTGAATGGTGATACAGGCTCAAAGGGCCGAATGGCCTACTCCTGCACCTATTTTCTATGTTTATTTTCTGCTACATACATGATTTTGGGACAATGAACTTTCCAATGGCAATTCCTCTTTCCTTATTTTTATGTAAAGAAGTAGAAGGAAGGGCTGAATTTCCCACTCCTTTTCTGTGAGCATGTAAAGCTGAAACATACACTAAGAATGTTGTGTATGCAAACCTCACCTATGTGTAAGACTTGCCACTGGGGGGCACACCTATGGGTCACCTGTGCACCTTGGAGCAAGGAGGTATAAAAGGCAGTCCACTATGCTGCTGCCTCACTTTGGAGTTATATTAAAGAGATCAAGGTCACAATGGTTTGAGGTTACAACACAGTCTCGTGGAGTTATTCTGAACTTAACAAAGAACATAATATAATAAATAGGAGCAGGGGTAGGCCATATGGCCCCTCGAGCCTGCTCCGCCATTCAATAATATTATGGCTGATCTTTGAACCAAACTCCACTTCCCCACCCGACCCACTTTCCCATATCCCTTGATTCCCTTAGTCCCCAAAAGTCAATCTATCTCAGCCTTGAATATAGTCAATGGGTCAGCATTCACAGCCCTCTGGGATAGAGAATTCCAAAGATTCACAACCCTATGAGTGAAGAAATTTCTCCTCATCTCACTCCTAAATGGCCGACATCTTATTCTGAAACTATGATCGCTAGTTCTCGACTTGCCAGCCAGAGAAATAGCCTCTCAGCATCTAATGAAAATTTTTTTAGTTTTTGTAAACGCTACCCATATTTTTGTTCCTATATGCAGCCACTTATCTTGATAGGCTGCTTACTAATGTGTTCCTGCCCCCATCTCTGATGAGCAGCCAATATCAGGCCAAGTATGGGCCGTGAGATCAGCCACACTACAGAAGTTAAACTGACTCTGCAAAACTGCCTAAAATTCAACCTGTAATCTATCTCTTATCTCCACAAACCTTGTTGGATACATCCTTCATGATAATGCAATCTAAAATATAATTGCTAAATTAAACATATGACTGTCAATATATTTATTCAAATCCTTAGCTTTATTAGAACAAAACTTATATTGACATATCAATTTTATTTCTTGAAATCAATCCAAGGGCTTTAAGAGGCAAGTGGTAGAAGGCGAGCAAGAATTGTGAGAAGTTAAGGGAATAACCAAAGGCAAGTTAAAGGTAGGTATTGAAGGGTAGAGAGCTGGAAAGCAAATATTTAGAATGCAAGGTCATGGTATATGAAGACTCTGCCGCCAATAGTGAAATGGAGATGGGACAAGAGAAATGTGCATTTGACCAAGGGTGCAGAATGCAAGCATGCATTCAGAGTTGGAGAGTACAGAGTTTGAGTATGTTCCAGAATATCCCAATGTTCAGCTGGTAGAATGTTTCTTAACCAATGTCAACTCATTATAGACCAGCAAAGGTTTAGAAAATGGGATCCTGAGAACACAGAAACATAGAAGAATATCTTTTATTTTATATATGCAATACTCATTTGATTACAAACTTAGATGCATTTGTTTCACAAGTTAATAAACAGAAAACCTCATAATAGCACCGGTTTAATCGGAAGTGAAGTCTTCTTTTGGTGTTTGGTGGCCATTTCCCCTCAGTCTAGAGCATGATCTTTGAAAGTCTTCAGAGGGTCCAGAACTTGGCTGATGGTTTAGCTCGATTTCTGTCCCATTTGTTTATTACAAGGTTCTGCCAACCTGTACAGTCTTATCTGCTCTTGCTTAGAGCAGGCATTTATGTTTTAATTATCGCCGTTTCAGCAATGGGATTCAGATCAACTCAGACATTCGCATCTCTCTTCTGTGTTAAGTCTTTCTCAAGGTTCCTTTAACTGAATTCATGGTTTTGTCAGTGTCAATTTGTTTTTTCCAAGGCTGTTTGTAAAAAAGATATTTGTTTCATTACGGTTTCCGCTTTCGTAGGTTTTTATCTGACAGTGTAAAGAGCGCTCATTCTTGCAGTTCACAAGTAGACAAGTAATACACTTATATTAAGCAAATATAAAATCTTTTCACATTAGATGAAATAAACCATGATACAAAATACAATTATACCTTGCAACAATTGTAACAATTTAATAGACATGGTTGTTGAAGACCGAAGACAAAGATATTACAGTCGATGTGGTAGGGACAAAGCAATAGATGTTGGCAAGGATGGGTGGAGGATATGCAGTACTTTGTGTGCAGTAGGATATGTGCTGCAGAGCTTAAAATGAGTTGTATGGAGTGGGGTAGGCCAGTGAGTGTCCATGAAATCAAGCTGTGAGGTGACAAAGGCATGTGTGATAGATTCACTACTTGTGGGAGTAGTGACGCAAGTGGTCTTTGCAATAGATCGGAGGTTTGAGCTCAGTTCAGAGTCAAAAAAAGAAGTTAAGATTGCACACCTATGGGCACGCCTATTTCCACCTCCGTAACATCGCCTGTCTCCGCCCTTGCCTCAGCTCATCCATGCCTTTGTTACCTCTAGACTTGATTATTCTTGGCTGGCCTCCCATATTCTGCCCCACATAAGCTAGAGGTGATCCAAAACTCGGCTGCCCGTGTCCTAACTCGCACCACATCCTGCTCACCCATCACCCCTGTGCTCGTTGACCTACATTGGCTTCCGGTTATGCAACGTCTCGATTTCAAAATTCTCATCCTTATTTTCATATCCCTCCATAGCCTCGCCTCTTCCTATCTCTGTAATCTCCTTTAGTTCCACAACACACTCTAAGATATCTGCGCTCCTTTAATTCTGCCCTCTTGAGCATCCCTGATTATAATTGCTCAACCACTGGTGGCCGTGCTTTCTGCTGCCTAGGCTCCAAGCTCTGAAACTCCCTGCCTAAACCTCGCCACCTCTCTTGCCTCCTTCAAGACGCTCCTTAAAACCTACCTCTCACCTGCACTAATTTTGTATTTATGCAGCTCGGTGTCTAACTTTTATCGCAAAATACTCCTGTGAAGCGCCTTGGGACGTTTCGCCACGATAAAGGTGCTATATAAATACAAGTTGTTGTTGTTGAGAGACAAGAGGGGCAATTTTTACTTTTGGGAGGCTAGCTGGTGGACCCGGAGGCCTAATCCATTTTGAGTGCCAGGTCTCATTAACAAGCCCCAATCACTGAGTTGCATGCCCCAAACAGCTACAGACTGGCAACATTGGGTGGCTTGGAGAATAGCCTGGCCAGTAGGAGGGTAGAGCCAGGGCGAGGGAGGGGCGGGAGCCAGGGGTGGCGATGGTTCATTATTATTGTGGAGCCCAGAGAAGCACTCCAACTCCTCCGGCCCAGAAATATAATTTTAGCTTTAACATTTTCCTCTTGCCTCTTCCTCTTGATTATCAAGTTTTACTGAACGGAGATCGATGGCCCCCAATTTTAATAGATTAATGAAGATCCCACCTGAGCCGCTTAGTAGAAGGCTTGAGTTAAATTGGTGGCAGATCGAGAATGGCATTAAATCGGCCACTTTGAGGTTAATCCGCTATTGTCCCATTTTCGCCAGGCAGAGGGAGTTAAAATCGTCCCTAAGCATACAGTGATTCAAATAAAGAGAGCAGCACGACATCACCACCTCTGAAAGAGGTAATAGCAGGTTTAACAAATTTCAATGTTATAGAATCATAGAATGATACAGCATAGGAGGCGGCCATTCGGCCCATTGTGCCTGCATTGGCTCTTTGGTAGAGCTATGGTCGTACACACCTGCTCTTTCCCCATAGCTGTGAATTTATCCAATACACTTTTGAAGGTTACTATTGAATCTCTCATCTCATGGACACATAGAAACATAGCAAATCGGAGCAGGAGGAGGTCATTCAGCCCTTCGAGTCTGCACCACCATTCAATGTGATCCTCCATCTCAACACCATATTCCTGCTTTTTCCCCATCCCCTTGATGCCTTTTGTGTCTAGAAACCTATTTATCACCCTCTTAAATATATTCAGTGACTTGGCCTCCACAGCCTTCTGTGGTAGAGAAGTCCACAGATTCACCACCCTTTGAGTGAAAAAATTTCTCCTCATCTCGGTCGTAAATTTCCTACCCTGTATCCTGAGACTGTGACCCTTGTTCTCGACTTCCCAGCCAGGGGAAACATCCTTCCCACATCCAGTCTATCATAGAAACATAGAAAATAGGTGCAGGAGTAGGCCATTTGGCCCTTCGAGCCTGCACCACCATTCAATAAGATGATGGCTGATCATTCACCTCAGTACCCTTTTCCTGCTTTCTCTCCATACCCCTTGATCCCTTTAACCATAAGGGCCATATCTAACTCCCTCTTGAATATATCCAATGAACCGGCATCAACAACTCTCTGCGGCAGGAAATTCCACAGGTTAACAACTCTCTGAGTGAAGAAGTTTCTCCTCATCTCAGTCCTAAATGGCCTACCCTTTATCCTAAGACTATGTCCCCTGGTTCTGGACTTCCCCAACATCGGGAACATTCTTCCCGCATCTAACCTGTCCAGTCCCGTCAGAATCTTATACGTTTCTACGAGATCCTCTCTCATCCTTCTAAACTCCAGTGAATAAAGACCCAGTTGATCCAGTCTCTCCTCATATGACAGTCCAGCCATCCCTGGAATCAGTCTGGTGAACCTTCGCTGCACTCCCTCAATAGCAAGAACATCCTTCCTCAGATTAGGAGACCAAAACTGAACACAATATTCCAGGTGAGGCCTCACTAAGGCCCTGTACAACTGAAGTAAGACCTCCCTGCTCCTATACTCAAATCCTTTAGCTATGAAGGTCAACATACCATTTGCCTTCTTCACCGCCTGCTGTACCTGCATGCCCACTTTCAGTGACTGATGAACCATGATACCCAGATCTCGTTGCACCTCCCCTTTTCCTAATCTGCCGCCATTCAGATAATATTCTGCCTTTGTGTTTTTGCCCCCAAAATGGATAACCTCACATTTATCCACATTATACTGCATCTGCCATGCATTTGCCCACATACCTAACCTGTCCAAGTCACCCTGCAGCCTCTTAGCATCCTCCTCACAGCTCACACCGCCACCCAGTTTAGTGTAATCCGCAAACTTGGAGATATTACACTCAATTCCTTCATCTAAATCGTTAATATATATTGTAAAGAGCTGGGGTCCCAGCACTGAGCCCTGCGGCACTCCACTAGTCACTGCCTGCCATTCTGACCATCCAACCCAGTCAGAATTTTAAACGTTTCAATGAGATCCCCTCTCATTCTTCTAAACTCTGGTGAATACAGGCCTTGTCTGCCCAATCTCTCCTCATAAGAGTCCTGGCATCCCAGGAATCAGTCTGGTGAACCTTCGCTGCATTCCCCTCTGGTTCTGTTGCTAATCACCTTAAAGCTATGATCCTTCTACGACTGAAAATAGTTTCTCATTAACTACCATCTCCCCTTGACATTCAACGGCATTACCATCACCAAATCCCCCATCAACATCCTGGGGGGTGTCACTATTGACCAGAGACTTAACTGGACCAGTCACATAAATACTGTGGTTACAAAAGCAGGTCAGAAGCTGGGTATTCTGCAGTGAGCAACTCACCTTCCGAAGCCCCAAAGCTTTTCCACCATCTACAAAGCACAAAGTCAGGAGAGTGATGGAATACTCTCCACTTGCCTGGATGAGTGAGCTCCAACAGCACACAAGAAGCTCGACACCATCCAGGACGAAGTAGCCTGCTTGATTGGCATCCCATTCACCACCATAAACATTCACTCCCTCCACCCTTGGCGCACAGTGGCTGCAGTGTGTATCCTCTCCAAGATGCACTGCAGCAACTCGCCAAGGCTTCTTCGACAGCATCTCACAAACTCGCGACCTCTACCAACTAGAATGACAAGGGCAGCAGGTGCATGGGAACACCACCACCTCCAAGTTGTCCGCCAAGTCACACACCATCCTAACTTAGAAATATATCGCCATTCCGTCATCGTCACTGGGCCATACTCCTGGAACTCCCTACCCAACAGCACTGTGGGAGCACCTTCACCATACAGACTGCAGCGGTTCAAGATGCTGGCTCAGCACCACCTTCTCTAGGGTAATTAGTGATGGACAATAAATGCTGCTCTTGCCAGTGACGTCCACATCCTATGAATCAATAAAAAAATTGAAGAACTCTATCAAAACCTTCATGAGTTTAAACACCTCAATCAAATCTCCCTTAACCTTACCTTCCCTTCTCTAATGAGTACAACCCCAGATTCTCCCGTCTCTCCGCATAATTCAAGTCCCTCATCCCTGGTACGATTCTAGTAAATCTCCTCCACACCCTCTCAAAAGCCTTGCCATCCTTCCTTAAGACCTGAATTGAACATAATAATCCACCTGAGGTCTAACCAGTGTTTTATAAAGGCTTAGCATGCCGTGGGGTTTGATCATGAGGCATTCTGTCACATGCCATTTTCCCGCAGTTAGAAATGTTATTCCATTGACCTTATAAAGGTTGGGACCTCTGTATTGGAGTGCGTTTGCTCATGTTTTATGCCAGCAGTTGTCGTGCAAGAAGTTTTGGGAACCAGAATGCCATCCTGAGCCAGAAGTATTCCGCTTGGCCCCAAAAGGAAGCCTTGGGTCACCTTAGCCCAGGCTTCCCCACTTCCCCGATTTCCTTCGACTTCTCTTCCCACTTACCTGAATGCCAGAGACCAAACCCGCAGGATGTCGGCTGCAGCCTCCTATCGCCGATCATCCACTCCTGTCCACCGGCCAGGTAGTACATCTGGCCGTGTTCATAAGAACATAAGAAGAACATAGCAGGAATAGGCCATTTGGCCCCTCGAGCCTGCTCCGCCATTCAATATCATGGCTGATCTGATCATGGACTCAGCTCCACTACCCTGCCCGCTCCTCTTTCTTCTCTTATCGCTCAAAAATCTGTCTATCTCCGCCTTAAATATATTCAATGACCCAGCCTCCACAGCTCTCTGGGGCAGAGAATTCCACAGATTTACAACCCTCAGAGAAGAAATTCCTCCTCATCAGTTTTAAATGGGCAGTCCCTTATTCTGAGACTATGTCCCCTAGTTCTACTTTCCCTAAGAGTGGAAATATCCTTTCTGCATCCACCTTGTCGAGCCCCCTCATTATCTTATATTTTTCGATAAGATCACCTTTCATTCTTCTGAACTCCAATGAGTATAGGCCAAACCTACTCAACCTATCTTCATACGTCAAACCCCTCATAAGAACATAAGAACATAAGAAATAGCAACAAGAGTAGGCCATACGGCCCCTTGAGCCTGCTCCGCCATTCAATAAGATCATGGCTGATCTGATCATGGACTCAGCTCCACATCCCTGCCCGCTCCCCATAACCCCTTATCGTTTAAGAAACTGTCGATTTCTGTCTTAAATTTATTCAATGTCCCAGCTTCCACAGCTCTCTGGGGCAGCGAATTCCACAAATTTACAACCAGGAAATTTCTCCTCTGGAACAAACCTAGTGAATCTTCTCTGAACTGCCTCCAATGCAAGTATATCCTGTAAGTACGGAGACCAAAACTGCATGCAGTACTCTAGATGTGGCCTGACCAATACCCTGTACAGTTGTAGCAGGACTTCTCTGCTTTTATACTCCATCCCCCTTGCAATAAAGAGCAACATTCCATTTGCCTTCCTGATTACTTGCTGTGCCTGCATACTAACCTTTTGTGTTTCATGCACAAGGACCCCCAGGTCCCTCTGTACTGCAGCACTTCGCAATTTTTCTCCATTTAAAAAATAATTTGCTTTTCTATTCTTTCTGCCAAAGTGGATAACCTCACATTTTCCCACATTATACTCCATCTGCCAAATGTTTGCCCACTTACTTAGTCTGTCTATACCCCTTTGCAGATTTTTTGTGTCCTCCTCACAATTCGTATCATCAGCAAACTTGGCTACATTACACTCGGCCCCTTCATCCAAGTCATTAATGTAGATTTCTACACTGAAGTTTAGAAGGATAAGAGGGGATCTCATAGAAACTTACAAGATTCTGACGGGACTGGACAGGTTAGATGCAGGAAGAATGTTCCCGATGATGGGGAAGTCCAGAACTAGGGGACACAGTCTGAGGATAAGAGGTAGGCCATTTAGGACTGAGATGAGGAGAAACTTCTTCACTCAGAGAGTTGTTAACCTGTGGAATTCCCTGCCGCAGAGAGTTGTTGATGCCAGTTCATTGGATATATTCAAGAGGGAGTTAGATATGGCCCTTAGGGTTAAAGGGATCAAGGGGATGGAGAGAAAGCAGGAAAGGGGTACTGAGGTGAATGATCAGCCATGATCTTATTGAATGGTGGTACAGGCGCGAAGGGCCGAATAGCCTACTCCTGCACCTATTTTCTATTATAAATAGTTGAAGCCCCAGCACCGATCCCTGCTGCACCCCACTAGTTACTGTTTGCCAACCGGTAAATGACCCATTTATCCCGACTTTCTCATAGTTAGCCAATCCTCTATCCATGCTAATATATTACTCCCAACTCCGTGAACTTTTATCTTGTGCAGTAGCCTTTTATGTGGCATCTTATTGAATGCCTTCTGGAAATCCAAATACACCACATTCACTGGTTCCCCTTTATCCACCCTTCTCGTTACATCCTCAAAGAATTCCAGCAAATTTGTCAAACATGATTTCAGGCGGGACTCCGATGAAAGGTAATAGAAACGTAGAAATTTACAGCACAGAAGGAGGACATCTCAGCCCATCGTGCCCGCGCCGGCCAACATAGAGCTACACGGCCCTCAGTCAGCAGCCCTGAAGGTTACAAATAAACCTATCAACAATGAACAATGGCAGACAGGTAAAAAGCATCCGGTCCAACCAGTCCGCCCCACACAACCGCGATACCCTATGTATCGCAACATTTTAAATTCCACCCCACCCGGAGCCATGGGATCTCCTGGGAGAGGCAAAAAAACAGGTCAAATCCAGGCCAATTGGGGGGAAAAAAATCTGGGAAAATTCCTCTCCGACCCATCCAGGCGATCGAAACTAGTCCAGGAGATCACTCTGGCCGTATTAGATTCCCTGAAGTACTTACTATCGTGTCTGCGCCAACCAGCAAGAGGTTATCCAGTCTAATCCCACTTACCAGCTCTAGGTCCGTAACCCTACAGAGGTTATGGCACTTCAAGTGTACATCCAAGCACCTTTTAAATGTGGTGAGGGTTTCTGCCTCTACCACCCTTTCAGGCAGCAAGTTCCAGACCCCCACATCCCTCTGCGTGAAGAAGCATCCCCTCAAATCCCCTCTAAATCTTCTAACAACCACCCTAAATCTATGCCCCCTCGTAATTGACCCTTGCTATCTACTATATCCAGGCCCCTCAAAATTTTATACACCTCAATAAGATCTCCACTCAACCTCCTCTGTTCCAAGGAGAACAAATCCAATTTATCCAATCTGTCCTCATAGCTAAGATTCTCCATTCCAGGCAGCATCCTCATAAATCTCCTCTGCACCCTCTCCAGTGTAATCACGTCCTTCCTATAATACGGTGACCAGAACTGCATGCAGTATTTCAGCTGTGGCCTAACCAAAGAATTATCCAATTTAAGCATAACCTCCCTGCTCTTGTATTCTATGCCTCGGCCAATAAAGGCAAGCATTCCGTATGCCTTCTTAATCACCTTATCCACCTGGTCTGCTACTTTCAGCGATCTGTGGACACTTTTAAGCGGCCTGCTGTTTAATGTGTATACCTTTTCCTTATTAGCCATCCCCAAGTGCATTACCTCTGGCCTCAGGGCCTACCGAGATCACCCTGGCCGTATTCTATTCCCTGCAGTAATTACCATTATATCTGCGCCGTTCAACAAAAGGTCATCTGGTCTAATCCCAATTACCAGCTCTAGGTCCGTAACCCTGCAGGTTCTTAATCATAATCCCTATATTCAAATCTAAATCGTTGATATAAAAGTGGGCGGGCGTTAATATTGAAACTCGGTGTTAAATCCGTGCGGAACGTAACGCTGGCCGATATTATGGGCGTTGAATTCGCCCATTCTGATGATTCCACCCAAAAAAAGTGGACGGGCAGTAATATTTTTCCCCGACATTAAGCACATGGGGAAAGTAACACTCAGTTTTCGAAAAATGCCCGCCAGTTTCCATTTTGTGCCATAATGGGCGATATATGGGCATTATACGTCCTTTCAGTGGTAAAATGGGCGTTAAGCATGCAAAGAAAGTGGAGGTTCTAGCCCATGGCCTCTAATAGGTTCTACCCTTTCTTTAGTTATCCTTTTGTTCTTAATATATTTATAGAACATCTTTGGGTTATCCTTGATTTTACTTGCCAAGAATGCTGAAGACAAACAAAACTACTTCTACATGAGTGCAGTGCTGAGGGAGGCACCAGGCATCTAATTTGGAGTTCCGAGAGTTCGGGAGTTCCGAGAGGTCGAGAGGTCGGGAGTTCCGGGAGAGTCGGAGAGCAGGAGAGTCCGAGTTCCGGGGGAGTCCGAGTTCGGGAAGTGGTGAGTTTGGTACGCCACAGAGGTCGGTGATTTGGGAGGCCGCAGAGGTTGGTGAGTCGGTAGGCCCTGTGAGGTCGGCGAGTCGATAGGCCTTGAGGTCGGCGAGTAGGTAGGCCCTGTGAGGTCGGCGACTTGAGAGTTCGGAGGCCGCAGAGGTCGGAGAGTCGGTAGGCCCGAGGTCAGCGAGTTGGTAGGCCCTGAGGTCGGTGAATAAGTAGGCCCTGAGGTCGGCGAGTAGGTAGGCCCTGTGAGGTGGGCGAGTCAGGAGTTCGGAGGCCTAGGGGGATGGTGAGCTGAGTTGGTAAGTAGCTCTCTATTCTCTATTTCTTTTTAAGTAGATCGGGAGTTCGGAGGTCGAGAGGTTGGGAGGCCACAGAGGTCGATGAGTTCGGGAAGCCACAGCGGTCGGTGAGGTGAGTTGGTGAGTAGCTCTCTTTTCTCTATTTCTTTGAAAGTAGATTTTAAACTAGATATGGCTAACTAGAGGAATGACAGTGCAGCTCAGTCCCCTGGAGTGCACATTCTGCGGCATGTGGCAAGTCCTGGATGCTTCGCGCAGCCTAGACAATCATGTGTGCAGGAGGTGTCTCCAGCTTCAACTGCTCGAGCTCCGCGTTTTGGAGCTGGAGCAGCGGGTGGAGTCAATACGATGCATCCGCGAGGCTGAGAGCTATGTGGATAGCACGTATCAGGAGGGGGTCACCCAATAGCTTAAAGGCGTGCAGGTAGAGGGGAAGTGGGTGACCACCAGACGTAGTAAATGTGCTAGGCAGGTAGCGCAGGAGTCCCCCCCGCGAGTCCATCTCGCTTTCAAATCAATATTCACTTCTGAGCATCGGTAAGGACGATGGTGCCTCTGGAGAGTGCAGCCAGAGCCAATTCCAAGGCACCATGGGTGGCTCAGCTGCACAGAGGGGAGGGACGAGGAACAAAAGAGCTCAAATGATAGGGGATTCCTATAGTTAGGGGAACAGACAGGTGTTTCTGTGGCTGTAGATGTGACTCCTGAATGGTTTTGTGCCTCCCTGCTGTCAGGGTCAAGGATGTCACAGGACGGACGCAGGGCATCCTGGGCAGGGGGGGTGGGGGGGCGGGGGAAGAGGGTAGGTAAACAGCTAAAGGTCGTGGTCCATATCGGGACCAACGACATAGGTAAAATGAGGGATGAGGTCCTACAGAAAAAATTCAGGGAGTAAGGAAGAAAATTAAAGGGTAGGACCTCAAAGGTAGCAATCTCCGGGTTAATGAGTATAACAATAGAAGGATAGAGAGGATGAACACGTGGCTGGAAAGTTAGTGTAGGAGGGAGGGCTTTAAATTCTTGAGGCATTGGGACTTCTTCTGGGGGAGATGGGACCTGTACAAACCGGACGGGTTGCACCTCAACAGCGACGGGCCCAATATCCTCACGGGGAGTTTTGCTAGTGCTGTTGGGGAGAGTTCAAACTAGCTTGGCAGGGGGATGGGATGGGAACTTGAGAACGAATTCAAAAGGGAAGGAAGTAAAGCAGAAATTGGATGACAAGAATCTAGAAAGCGAATCTGTGAGACAGAGGAAACAGGGCTTAGTATGAAGTTAGCAAGGAGGTCTTCCTGTGCTGAATGGTATATATACTTTAATCCAAGTTAGTTATCGATCAGGACAAGAATAGGCCTAGAATAAAAGTTCCCAATTGGGGAAAAGCTAATTTTGCTAAGTTAAGGAGTGATTTGGCCATAGTGGACTGGAAACAGCTACTTGAAGGTAAATCAGTATCTGAACTATTGTGTTCCTAACACAAATGAGACTGCACATAGGGAGGTTAAAGTAACAGTGACCTCAGTCTTTATTAAGACACTCCAGAGTGAGGAACAGTCCTTAGGGGCCGGCTTATATACAGTGCTCCCAAGGGATGCTGGGATCCCTTGGGACTTCAGGGGATGCGCTCCCTTGTGGCGGAACATGGGAGTGCATGCTTTACAGATACACAACAGGAACAGTGGGAGGCATTCAAGGAGGAGATCCGGCAGGCTCAGGCCAAACATGTGCCCTTAAAGAAAAAGGGCTGGGAAAAATAATTCTAGAACCCCCTGGATGTCTAGGGACTTTCAGGGGAGGATTAAGAAAAAAAGGGACGCTTATGTCATATACCAACTGCTAAATACTTTAGAATCTTTAGAAGAATCTGGAAAGTTAAGAGGCAAAATTAAAAAGGATATTAGGAATGCTGAGAGTGAGCACGAGAAATTCTTGGCTAGTAAAATTAAGGAAAACCCTAAGATGTTCTATAAATATTTTAAGAGTAAGAGGGTAACTAAAGAAAGAGTAGGGCCTATTAGAGACCATGAGGGTAATCTTTGTGTGGAGGCGGAAGATGTTGGTAGGGTTCTTAATGAATACTTTGCATCTGTTTTCACAAAGCGGTAATGCAGATACTGCTATCGAGGAGTAGTGTGATATTCTGGATGAAATAAATATAGTGAGAGAGGAGGTATTAAGGGGTTTAGCAGTTTTGAAAGTAGATAAGTCCCCAGGCCCGGATGAAATGCATCACAGGCTGTTGAGTGAAGTAAAGGAGGAAATAGCAACGGCTTTGACCATCATTTTCCAGTCCTCTTTGGATTTGGGCATGGTGCTGGAGGATTGCTAATGTGGTATCATTGTTTAAGAAGGGAGAAAGGGATAGGCCGTGTAATTACAGGCCTGTCAGCCTAATCTCAGTTATTGGAAAAAATCCTGAAGGACAGGATAAATTTAAATTTAAAGAGTCAAGGATTAATTAGGGGCAGTCAGCGCGGATTTGTTAAGGGAAGATCGTGTTTGACTAACCTGATTGAATTTTTCGAGGAGGTAACCAGGAGGTTCGATGAGCGTTGTACATACGATGTACCCTATATCGACTTTAGCAAAGCTTTTGATAAGGTCCCACATGGTAGACTGGTCATGAAGGTTAAAGTCCATGGGATGCAGGGCAAAGTGGCAAGTTGAATCCAAAATTGGTTTGGAGGTAGGAAGCAAAAGGTAATGATTGATGGATGTTTTTGTGACTGGAAGAATGTTTCCAGTGGGGTTCCGCAGGGCTCAGTACTGGGTCCCTTGCTTTTTGTGGTATATATCAACGATTCAGATTTGAATATAGGGAGTATGATTAAGAACCTGCAGGGTTACAGACCTAGAGCTGGTAATTGGGATTAGACTAGATGACCTTTTGTTGGATGGCGCAGATATAATGGTAAGTATTGCAGGGAATAGAATACGGCCAGGGTGATATCTTGGACTAGTGTCGATCGCCTGGATGGGTCGGAGAGGAATTTTCCCAGATTTTTTCTTCCTAAATTGGCCCGGGTTTGCAATCCGGTTTTTGTCTCTCCCAGGAGATCACATGGCTCCGGTGGGGTGGAGTGTAGATGTTTTCAGTATAAGGAGTGTCGCAGCTGTGTGAGGCGGACTGGTTGGGCTGGTGTTCTTTGCCTTTCCGTTATTGTTCATAGGTTTATATGTAACCTTTAGGGCTGCTGACCAAGGGCCGGGCGGCTCTTTGTCAGCCGGCGCGGACACGAAGGGCCGAAATGGCCTCCTTCTGCACTGTAAATTTCTATGTTTCTATGTTTCTCTTAGCATTCCTAATATCCTTTTTAATTTCATCTCTGAACTTCCTATATTCCTCCAGAGATTCTACAGTATTTAGCCGTCGGTATATGACAAAAGCTTTCCTTTTTTTCTTAATCCTTCCCTGTAAGTCCCTAGACATCCAGGGGGCTACAGAATTGTTATTCCCACCCTTTTTCTTTAAGGGCACATGTTTGGCCTGAGCCCTCCGGATCTCCTCCTTGAATGCCTCCCACTGTTCTGACACTGATTTACCTTCAAGTAGCTGTTTCCAGTCCACTGTGGCCAAATCACTTCTCAACTTAGCAAAGTTAGCTTTTCTCCAATTTGGGACTTGTATTCCTGGTCAATCCTTGTCCTTATCCATAACTACCTTGAATCTGACTGAATTATGATCACTGGCACCTAAATGCTCTCTCACTAATATCCCTTCCACCTGCCCAGCTTCATTTCCCAAAACTAAATCCAGAACCGCCCCCTCCCGTGTTGGGCTTGTTACATACTGACTAAAAAAAAGTTCTCTTGAACACATTTTAAGAATTCCGCACCCTCTATACCCTTTACACTCCATTTGTCCCAATCAATAATAGGATAATTGAAATTCCATATTACTGCCCTATGGTTACTGGACCACAGAAATTTGCCTACATATTTACTCTTCTATCTCCCTCCCACTGTTTGGGGTCTACAATACACGCCAGCAGTGTGATCGCCCCTTTTTTATTTTTCAGTTTGACCCATATGGCCTCAGTTGATGATCCCCCTAACATATCATTCCTCCTCACTGCTGTAATAGTGTCTTTATTCAATACCACGACCCCCTCTCCCTTTCTGTCCTGTCTAAAAATCCTATAACCAGGAATATTGAGCTGTCAAACCTGCCCCTATTTCAGCCATGTCTCTATAATAGCTATAATGTCATACTTCCAAGTATCTACCTGTGCTTTCAGCTCATTCGCCTTATTCGCTATACTCCTTGCATTGAAGTATATGTAGTCTGGCCATTAAGATTGGCTGGGCTGCCATGTCCCCAGACTCCGCAGGTGCAGAGCCCGCTTCTAAATCTATTCCAGAGAGTCTCCTTATGACTATTATTCCGCATGCGCATCTTAAAACTGTTATATATGTGGACTTGTATTTACTCTGTCAGAGGGCTCGTCCCCGGAGTCCCAAGGGATCCCATAATCCCTTGGGAGCACAGGTACTTAAGGCAATTTCACAGGTTGAAGAGGCACTCTGGAGACCTGCAATAAAAGACTAAGGTCACACTTTACTTTGAGCTCAGTGTTCAGTCTGAATCTTTCTCCATACACAACAAAAATCATTTGTATAAATGACGACAGCAATTTCACTGGTTTTCCATGTGCAGGTTGAAATAAGATGAAAAAATGATCTAATTTCTGTTATTAAGTATTTTTCCCTAAAGCTCTGTTAAGTACTACTTTTCCAATGTAGTAATAATCACTGAAGCAACTACTTCTTCAATTAAGATAAACCAACTGCAGAAAACAAGTAGCCCTGGGTTACTTATCTTTTGTTCATTTTAATCTCTGCAGTAAGTATTCAAATCTTTTTCTTTGGAAGGAACTGCAGATAGAGACAGACCTGGTGCTTCTGAAGCTCCTCTGGCCTAATTGATTCCATCATCTTAAGATGACTTTTAACGACTGTTTGTGTAAAGATTTCAAGTGAATCATTTACCTTCTCATTCCATGTCCTAAGGTATTGATTTATCCCTCAGTAATGTTACAATGCACACGTTTTAAATCAATTACAAATTTAAATAGTTGAGCATAATTTTACAGGAAACATCAAAGAATATTTCAGTGATCAAACATGTTGGGCGTGAAGGTAAAAATATGGAACGAGAAAATATGGAACCAGATTCTTGGGCTCAATTTCCCCAAAGCTGTTTTTTGGTATGTTGCCAGTGTTAGGGTTTTTTTTTTGGCCCGAACTACTCCAAAAATAAAGTAGCAAGTTTCCCCGTTCTATTTTTTAAAATTGGCGCCGCGCAGCCTGTCCTGTCGCTTCGGGCGGTGGAGCACCGAAAAAACGACGTCCCCCCTTTCTGCGCATGCGCGAAAAAAGAAAAGACATTTCTCACATGATTGCTATGGGCGCGCATGCCCAATACAGCTCCCAGTCTGCATTTGGCCATTTTTAAAGAACCAGTTGTGTGAAAGAACTTTAATTCTCATTGGAAAAATCAGTGCTGCAATACAAGATGCAACGCGGCTCAAGGACCAAAAATTTCTAACAAGATGAAGTGGAGGCACTAATTACTGTAATTGAGGCAGGATGGCACGAGCTGGACACCAGCAGAGGTCACATAAAAGTTTCACCAATGAAATGAAGAAACGCTGAACCAACTTGCAGAAGATTACTGTGCAATGGTGAGCACCCCGAACTCTGGAGGCCAGAGCAAAAAGAAGTTGCAGGACTTTAGTCAAGTAGTTAGTGTAAGTAATATTTGAATTTATTCAATGCAATTGCGATTGTAAATGTGACCAGCTGTATATGTCCCACCCAGCAGAAAGACACCCTCCCTATAAAGTTACGTTTTTATCTTTGCAGAGAAAGGTGGCACACAACAAAAGGGAAAGAAATTGAACAGGAGGAGGCCTGGCAAATCTGCACACACTCGGTCCCTTCATCCAAGTCATTAATATAGATTGTAAATAGTTGAGGACCCAGCACCGATCTCTGTGGCAGCCCATTAGTCACTGTTTGCCAACCGGGAAGAGACCCATTTATCCCGACTCTCTGTTTTCTGGTGGTTAGCCAATCATCTATCTATGCTAGTGTATTACCCCCAATCCCGTGAGCTTTTATCTTGTGCAGTAACTAACCTCTTATGTGGCACCTTATCGAATGTCTTCTGGAAATCCAAATACACCACATCCATTGGTTCCCCCTTATCCACCTGCTCGTTACATCCTCAAAGAACTCCAGCAAATTTGTCAAACATGACGTCCCTTTCATAAAACCATGCTGACTCTGCTTGATTGAATCATGCTTTTCCAAATGTCCAGCTACTGCTTCCTTAATAATGGACTCCAGCATTTTCCCAACGACAGATGTTAGGCTAACTGGTCAAACGTCTGCTGCTTTTTGTCTGCCTCCTTTTTTTAAATAGGGGCATTACATTTGCGGTTTTCCAATCTGGTGGGACCGCCCCAGAATCCAGGGAATTTTGGTAGATTAGAAACATAGAAAATAGGTGCAGGAGCAGGCTATTCGGCCTTTCGAGCCTGCACCACCATTCAATAAGATCATGGCTGATCATTCATCTCAGTACCCCTTTCCTGTTTTCTCTCCCTACCCCTTGATCCCTTTAGCCGTAAGGGTCATATCTAACTACCTCTTGAATATATCCAATGGACTGGCATCAACAACTCTCTGTGGTAGGGAACTCCACAGGTTAACAACTCTCTGAGTGAAGAAGTTTCTCCTCATCTCAGTCCTAAATGGCTTACCCCTTATCCTTAGACTGTGTCCCCTCGTTCTAGACTTCCCCAACATCGGGAACATGCTTCCTGCATCTAACCTGTCCAGTCCCGTCAGAATTTTACATGTTTCTATGAGATCCCCTCTCATCCTTCTAAACTCCAGTGAATAAAGGCCCAGTCGATCCAGTCTCTCCTTATATGTCAGTCCAGCCATCCCGGGAATCAGTCTGGTGAACCTTCGCTGCACTCCCTCAATGGCAAGAACGTCCTTCCTCAGATTAAGTGACCAAAACGGAACACAATATTCCAGGTGAGGCCTCACCAAGGCCCTGTACAACTGCAGTAAGACCTCCCTGCTCCTATACTCAAATCCCCTAGCTATGAAGGCCAACATATCATTTGCCTTCTTCACTACCTGCTGTACCTGCATGCCAACTTTCAATGACTGTTGAACCATGACACCCAGGTCTCGTTGCACCTCCCCTTTTCCTGATCTGCCGCCATTCAGATAATATTCTGCCTTCATGTTTTTGCCCCCAAAGCGGATAATCTCACATTTATCCACATTATACTGCATCTGCCATGCATTTGCCCACTCACCCAACCTGTCCAAGTCATCCTGCAGCCTCTTAAAGTCCTCCTCACAGCTCACACCGCCACCCAGTTTAGTGTCATCTGCAAACTTGGAGATATTACACTCAATTCCCTCATCCAAATCATTAAATATTGTAAATAGTACTGAGCCCTGCGGCACCCCACTAGTCACTGCCTGCCATTCTGAAAAGGACCCGTTTATCCCGACTCTCTGCTTCCTGTCTGCCAACCAGTTCTCTATCCACGTCAGTGCATTACCCGCAATGCCATGTGCTTTAATTTTGCACACCAATGTCTTGTGTGCGACCTTGTCGAAAGCCTTTTGAAAGTCCAAATACACCACATCCACTGGTTCTCCCTTGTCCACTCTACCAGTTACATCCTCAAAAAATTCCAGAAGATTTGTCAAGCATGATTTCCCTTTCATAGATCCATGTTGACTTGGACCGATCCTGTCACTGCTTTCCAAATGCGCTGTTATTTCATCTTTAATAATTGATTCCAACATTTTCCCCACTACTGATGTCAGGCTAACCGGTCTATAATTACCCGTTTTATCTCTCCGTCCTTTTTAAAAAAGTGGTGTTACATTAGCTACCTTCCAGTCCATAGGAACTAATCTAGTGTCGATAGACTGTTGGAAAATGATCACCAATGCATCCACTATTTCTAGGGTCACTTCCTTAAGTACTCTGGGATGCAGACTATCAGGATCTTGGGACTGACTTATCGGCTTTCAATCCCATCAATTTCCCGAACACAATTTCCCGCCTAATCGGGATATCCTTCAGTTCCTCCTTCTCACTAGACCCTCGGTCCCGTAGTACTCCCAGAAGGTTCCTTCGTGAAGACAGAACCGAAGTATTTGTTCAACTGGTCTGCCATTTCATTGTTCCCCATTATAAATTCACCTGAATCTGACTGCAAGGTGTTGTGTATCTGTAAAGCATGCACTCCCATGTTTCCGCCACCAGGGAGCGCATCCCCTGAAGTCCCAAGGGATCCCAGCATCCCTTGGGAGCACTGTATATAAGCCAGCCCCAAAGGCCTGTACCTCACTCTGGAGTGTCTTAATAAAGACTGAGGTCACTGTTACTTTAACCTCCCTGTATGCAGTCTTATCTGTGTTAGGAACACAATACAAGGGACGTACGCTTGTCTTCACGAATCTTTTTCTCTTCACATATCTATAGAAGCTTTTGCGGTCAGTTTTTATGTTCCCGGCAAGCATCTTCTCGTACTCTATGTCCCCCCTCTTAATTAAACCCTTTGTCCTCCTCTGTTGAATTCTAAATTTCTCCCAGTCCTCAGCTTTTTCTGGCCAATTTATATACCTCTTACTTGGATTTAACACTATCCCTAATTTTCTTGTTGGCCACGGTTGAGCCACCTTCCCCGTTTTATTTTTACTCCAGACAGGGATGTACAATTGTTGAAGTTCATCCATGTGATCTTTAAATTTTTGCCATTGCCGATCCACCGTTAACCCTTTAAGTATCACTTGCCAGTCTATTCTAGCCAATTCACGTCTCATATCATCGAAGTTACCTTTCCTTAAGTTCAGGACCCTAGTCTCTGAATTAATTGTGTCACTCTCCATCTTAATAAAGAATTCTACCATATTATGGTCATTCTTCCCCAAGGGGCCTCGCACAACAAGATAGCTAATTAGTCCTTTCTCATTACACATTACCCAGTCTAGGATGGCCAGCCCTCTAGTTGTTTCCTCGACATATTGGTCCAAAAAACCATCCCTAATACACTCCAGGAAATCCTCCTCCACCGTATTGCTACCAGTTTGGTTAGTCCAATCTATATGTAGATTAAAGTCGCCGATGATAACTGCTGTACCTTTACTGCACGCATCCCTAATTTCTTGTTTGATGCTGTCCCCAACCTCACTACTACTGTTTGGTGGTCTGTACACAATTCCCACTAGCATTTTCTGCCCTTTGGTGTTCCGCAGCTCCATCCATACAGATTCCACATCATCCAAGCTAATGTCCTTCCTTACTATTGCGTTAATTTCCTCTTTAACCAGCAACGCTACACCACCTCCTTTTCCTTTCTGTCTATCCTTCCTGAATGTTGAATACCCCTGAATGTTGAGTTCCCAGCCTTGGTCACCCTGGAGCCATGTATCCGTGATGCCAATTATATTATATTCATTAATTGCTCCCTGTGCAGTTAATTCGTCCATCTTATTACGAATACTCCTCGCATTGAGGCACAGAGCCTTCAGGCTTGTCTTTTTAACACATTTTGCCCTTTTAGAATTTTGCTGCAATGTGGCCCTTTTTGATTTTTGCCTTAGGTTTCTCTGCCCTCCACTTTTACTTTTCTTTTTTCTATCTTTTGCTTCTGCTCCTATTTTACTTCCCTTTGTCTCCCTGCATGGGTTCCCATCCCCCTGCCATATTACAACCAATGCATCCACTATCTCTGCAGCCACTTTTCTTAAGACCCTAAGATGCAAGGCATCAGGTCCAGCGGACTTGTCTGCCTTTAGTCCCATTATTTTACGTAGTATTATTTCATTCGTGATAGTGATTGTATTAAGTTCCTCCCTCCTCATAGCCCCTTGATTATCCGCTATTGGGATGTTTTTAGTTCCTCTTGCATTTTTAATTTTGCTAAAACTTAAATTATGAGTCAGGGAGTCCATTCGGCCAGGGATAGGACCCGGCCAGCGCATATTTCTGTAAATGAAAGTAAGGGTTTTTCCCACGGTGCTTGTAGGGTCTGTGCACCAATTCGAAAAATTTATTTCAGGAGGAAACTTGGCTCTCTGCCCAGAAATAGCACGGGCGCCTTCTTCGCAGGTACACCAGCGCCAGAATGTTTGGCGCCAAACATTCTGACGCTGGTGGTAGACGCCGGCACACCAATATTGGGGAAACTTCAAACGGATCTTCAGCGGCAAAAGAAATCACTGGCCACCGAAAAAATGGCGCCCAATGCTGGGGAAATTTTGGGCCTTACTCTTTCTTCTTGCTTTGATTTTTCAGGGTGTCTAAACATGTATATTGGTGCTACTCTTATGTGAAAATTGAGTGCCAGTATCGCAAGAGGTGGCTGTTTGCCCCGAGCTATAAAAAGCTTATGGGAGTGAGAGGTCCATTTATTGTGTCAGCTTGCTCCAGGAGGGAGCTATTGCCTGATACATTTCTGGTGCTTGTGCCTGGGCAGCTTGGAGTCACCCATGTGCCACTCACATTATCCTTTGAGGGAAATGCCAGATACCAGGGTATATGCTGTTCGCTTGAAAAATGGAAGCCTCGGGTAGGTTTATTCCAGCCATGTTACTTTGTCCCCATTGATCAGGATGGCTTGTTTAACAACCCATTTCCTACTAGTTGCCATGAAATGTGTCCTCAGGGAAAGTTACCCTGAAGAATCAAATTGGGCAATTTTCTTTGCCCTGACCTAATGCAGCTGCATGTCCATTTAGCCATCCCTGAGTAAGAGGGGCAGCTGTACCACTTATTCACTGGCCCACAGGATCAAGTTTGTGCCTCCACACTGACTTTCCTTTCACTTTGTTTGTCCCACTGTCACCCCTACCTCAGCAAAGGTTGACAATTATGAGACACTGATTTTCAAGCTTGATAAAGCTGAAATAAATATTTGTCCCCACATCAAGCACTCACTTTTACATGTGCACTTCCCTTTAATTTGGAATTGATGAGCAGAAATTATGTTTTCTCCTTTGAGCTGATTGCACACAGACAAAACTGCAAAGACAGCTGTTCATAATTATTCAAATGAGCGGAACGTAGATTTTGGGGCAATCATAGAAACATAGAAAATAGATTCAGGAGTAGGCCATTCGGCCCTTCGAACCTGCACTACCATTCAATAAGATCATGGCTGATCATTCACCTCAGTACCCCTTTCCTGCTTTCTCTCCATACACTTTGATCCCTTTAGCCGGAAGGGCCATATCTAACTCCCTCTTGAATATATCTAACGAATTGGCATCAACACCTCTCTGCGGTCGAGAATTCCACAGGTTCACAACTCTCTGAGTGAAGAAGTTTCTCCTCATCTCGGTCCTAAATGGCTTACCCCTTATCCTTAGACTATGTCCCCTGGTTCTGGACTTCCCCAACATTGGGAACATTCTTCCTGCATCTAACCTGTCCAGACCCGTCAGAATTTTATATGTTTCTATGAGATACCCTCTCATTCTTCTAAACTCCAGTGAATACAGGCCCAGTCGATCCAGTCTCTCCTCATATGTCAGTCCTGCCATCCCGGGAATCAGTCTTGTGAACCTTCGCTACACTCCCTCAATAGCAAGAACGTCCTTCATCAGATTAGGAGATCAAAACTGAACACAATATTCCAGGTGAGGCCTCACCAAGGCCTTGTACAACTGCAGTAAGACCTCCCTGCTCCTATACTCAAATCCCCTAGCTATGAAGGCCAACGTGCCATTTGCTTCTTCACCGCCTGCTGTACCTGCATGCCAACTTTCAATGACTGATGTACCATGACACCCAGGTCTCGTTGCACCTCCCCTTTTCCTGATCTGCCGGCATTCAGATAATATTCTGCCTTCATGTTTTTGCCACCAAAGTGGAAAACCTCACATTTATCCACATTATACTGCATCTGCCATGCATTTGCCCACTCACCTAACCTGTGCAAGTAACCCTGCAGCCTCTTAGCATCCTCCTCACAGCTCACACCGCCACCCAGCTTAGTGTTATCTGCAAACTTGGAGATATTACACTCAATTCCTTCATCTAAATCATTGATGTACAGTGTAAATAGTAGGGGTCCCAGCACTGAGCCCTGCGACACCCCACTAGTCACTGCCTGCCATTCTGAGAAGGACCCATTTATCCCTACTTTCTGCTTCCTGTCTGCCAACCAGTTCTCTATCCACATCAGTACATTACCCCCAATACCATGTGCTTTAATTTTGCACACCAATCTCTTGTGTGGGACCTTGTCAAAAGCCTTTTGAAAGTCCAAATACACCACATCCACTGGTTCTCCCTTGTCCACTCTACTAGTTACATCCTCAAAAAATTCCAGAAGATTTGTCAAGCATGATTTCCCTTTCATAAATCCATGCTGACTTGGACCGATCCTGTCATTGCTTTCCAAATGCGCTGCTATTTCATCTTTAATAATTGATTCCAACATTTTCCCCACTACTGATGTCAGGCTAACCGGTCTATAATTACCCGTTTTCTCTCTCCCTCCTTTTTTAAAAAGTGCTGTTACATTAGCTACTGTCCAGTCCATAAGAACTGATCCAGAGTCGATAGACTATTGGAAAATGATCACCAATGCATCCGCTATTTCTCGAAACGCAGACATAGAAAATAGGTGCAGGAGTAGGCCATTCGGCCCTTCGAGCCTGCTCCACCATTCAATAAGATCATGGCTGATCATTCACCTCCCCTCTCATCTTTCCTTAGGGCAGGAGTCTTCTGACTCGTTAACCGGTTTTCAGTTCTGGATACTGGTGAGTGCGATGGTTGCTCTGCGGAATGCAGCCAGCGCCAAGTCCACGGCACCATGGGTGGCTCAGCTGCACAGGAGGGAAGGAAGAAGAGTGGGTGGGCAATAGTGGTAGGGCCACTTACTTAAGTACTCTGGGATGCAGACTATCAGGCCCTGGGGATTTATCTGCTTTCAATTCCATCAATTTCCCTAAAACAATTTCCTGACTAATAAGGATTTCCTTCAGTTCCTCCTTCTCGCTAGGCCCTCGGTCCCCGGGTATTTCCGGAAGGTTATTCAATGTACTTCTGAACTGGGACAGTTTGTCCTGACAATACAGCACAAAAATCTCTTGGAGAGCAATTTTAGACTCTGTTTCTTAAAGTAAGGATAAACATGTAGCATACAGCATGACCTGCTCATCCCCTACAGTAAGAAACACTAAAGCCCAGAATTTACTGTCGCATATAAATCTAGCTACAAATACACATTCTTATAACATTCTTCTGTGTGCTATTTTTAATGCAGATGTTAACCTGTTATTTTAAATGCCTCTGCTAAAATAGAAAATGGATGAATGTCATAAAAATGTGTTAAGCATTTATCTGTTAATATTGTGAACAACAATTTCTAGGATCATTAGTTCCTAATTGAACAAGCTTGATGGGCCGAATATATTTTGTTGCCCAAGACATTATGATGTTCTTATTATTGAAGATTCAGTCTTTTTTATGAGAAAAGGGCAACACTAAATAATCAGACATTTTACCAAATTTAAGATTTTTAAAAAAGTCTCACCAAATGAATCAGCAGTATAATAATATTTCAAAGCAATTTTTCAAAATTTTGCTCTACAACGAAGACGCACTACTCAGAGGAAAAGGTATTCCCACTCGAATTTACCTAAAAAGTTACATATAAGAAAATCTAAAACAAATGTAGATTTTAATTAAAATTAAAATGCAAAGTAAATTACTTTACCGTTCTAAAACAAGAACAGCTCTTAAAAGATTATGCACAAAATGAGGTCTTTAAGAGAGCGAAATTTCTCAGAACTTAGAAGGCGAACCCAAATTCATCGCCCTAATCCCATTAAACTCACATGAGTTTGACATGCGAAAAGCCATGAATGCTGAAAATCTGACATAAAAACAGAAAATGCTGGAAATGTGCATGTCAGTCAGATCTGAAACACAGCCCGGTTACTGTTTCAAGTTGAAACCTTCAACAGAACTGAATTAATCAAGTTTGATGAATAGTCTGAACTGAAATATTTGAGTTCACACTCCAGGAACTTGAGCATATACTCCAGATTGACACTCCAGTGCAGCACTGAGAGGTGCTGCACTGTCAGAGGTGCTGTCTTTCAGATGAGACAAACTGATGCCCCGTCTGCCCTCTCAGGTGGATGTAAAAGATCCCATGGCACTATTTCGAAGAAGAGCAGGGCAGTTACCACTGGTTGGAGGGAGAAGATCCAGTTATCGTGGTCCATGTGGGTACCAACGACATAGGTCGGACAAACAAAGAGGTTCTGCTGAGGGATTATGAGCAGCTAGGGGCCAAATTAAAAAACAGAACCACAAAGGTAATAATCCTGAATTACTACCTGAGTCACGAGCAAATTTGCATAGGGTAAATAAGATCAGAGAGTTAAACATGTCGCTCAAAGACTGGTGTGGGAGAAATAGGTTTTGGTTTGTGGGACACTGGCACCAGTACTGGGGTAAGAGGGAGCTGTTCCATTGGGACGGGGGTCACTTAGACCATGCTGGGACTAAGGTCCTGGCGAATCGAATAACTAGGGCTGTAGAGAGTCTTTAAACTAATTAGTGAGGGGGGGGCGCGGGGAGGGGGGGCGAGGGGAAGAGTTTTAGGTGAGCGGAAATTAAAAAAGTCAAAGAATAAGGAGAAGGCAATAGAGCAAGGTTGCACTGGAGCAAATGAAAACCAGAGCGGGACAGAAAGGGACAGAATGTATAAACATAAACATGTATCAGAATGTGGGGTCAAAGTAGGAAAAAAAAAATGGAAACATTTTTTTTAAAGCTCTTTATCTGAATGCACGTATCATTCGTAACAAAATAGAAGAGTTGACAGCACAAATAGATACAAATGGGTATGATCTGATAGCCATTACAGAGACGTGGTTGCAAGGTGATCAAGGCTGGGAACTAAATATTCAGGGTTATTTGACAATTGGGAAGGACAGACAGAAAGGAAAAGTAGGTAGGGAAGCTCTGCTAATAAAGGATGAGATCAGTGCATTAGTGAGAAACGATATTGGCTCAGAAGATCAAGATGTTGAATCAGTTTGGGTGGAGATAAGGAATAATAAGGGGAAAAAGTCACTGGTGGGCGTAGTCGAAAGGCCCCCTAGCAGTAGCTACACTGTTGGGCTGAGTACAAATCAGGAAATAATGGAGGCTTGTAAAAAAGGAATGGCAATAATCTTGGGTGATTTTAACCTTCATATTGATTGGACAAAACAAATTGGCCAGGGTAGCCTTGAGGAAGAGTTCAGAGAGTGTATCCGGGATAGTTTCCTTGAGCAGTACATTGTGGAACCAACCAAGGAGCAGACATCTTAGATCTGGTACTGTGTAAACATAGAAACATAGAAACATAGAAAATAGGTGCAGGAGTAGGCCATTCGGCCCTTCGAGCCTGCACCGCCATTCAATGAGTTCATGGCTGAACATTCAACTTCAGTACCCCATTCCTGCTTTCTCGCCATACCCCTTGATCCCCCTAGTAGTAAGGACTGCATCTAACTCCTTTTTGAATATATTTAGTGAATTGGCCTCAACAACTTTCTGTGGTCGAGAATTCCACAGGTTCACCACTCTCTGGGTGAAGAAGTTCCTCCGCATCTCGGTCCTAAATGGCTTACCCCTTATCCTTAGACTGTGACCTCTGGTTCTGGACTTCCTGAGACAGGATTAATAAACGATCTCCTAGAAAAGGATCCTCTAGGAATGAGTGACCATAACATGGTTGAATTTCAAATTCAGTTGGAGGGTGAGAAAGTTGGATCTCAAATCAGTGTCCTAAGCTTAAATAAAGGAGACTACAAAGGTATGAAGGCAGAGTTGGCTAAAGTGGACTGGGAAAATAGATTAAAGAGTGGGACGGTTGATGAGCAGTGGCAAACCTTTAAGGAGATATTTCATAACTCTCAAGAAAAATATATTTTAATGAGAAGGAAAGACTTTAAGAGAAGGGCTAACCATCCGCGGCTAACTAAGGAAATAAGAGATGGTATCAAATTGATGACAAGGACATACAATGTAGTCAAAACCAGTGCAAGGCCAGAGGATTGGGAAACTTTTAAAAACCAGCAAAGAATGACTAAAAAAAAGATAATTATAAAAGTAAACTAGTGCAAAATATAAAAACCAGATAGTAAGAGTTTCTACATGTACCTAAAAAGGAAAAGAGTAGCTAAAGTAAATGTTGGTCCCTTAGACGAGGAGACTGGGGAATTAATAATGGGGAACAGGGAAATGGCAGAGACTTTGAACAAATATTTTGTATTGGTCTTCACAGTAGATGACACTAAAAACATCCTAATAGTGGATAATCAAGGGGCTATAGGGAGGGAGGAACTAAAAACAACTGTCACTAAAGAAGTAGAACTCAGTAAAATAATGGGACTAAAGGTGGACAAGTGCCCTGGACCTGATGGCTTGTATCCTTGGGTCTTAAAAGAAGAGGCTGCAGAGACAGTAGATGCATTGGTTGTAATCTACCAAAATTCTCTGGATTCTAGGTAGGTCCCAGCGGATTGGAAAACCACAAATGTCGTAGGTAAAATGCTGGAGTCCATTATTAAGGAAGCAGTAGCAGGACATAATTCAGTCAAACAGAGTCAGCATGGTTTTATGAAAGGGAAATCATGTTTGACAAATTTGCTGACGTTCTTTGAGGATGTGACAAGCAGGGTAGACAAGGGGGAACCAGTGGATAGGGAGTATTTGGATTTCCAGAAGGCATTCGATAAAGGTGCCACATAAAAGGTTACTGCACAAGATAAAGGTTCATGGGGTTGAGGGTACTATATTAGCATGGATAGAGAATTGGCTAACTAACAGAAAACAGAGAGTCGGGATAAATGGGTCTTTTTCTGGTTGGCAAACAGTAACTAGTGGTGTGCCGCAGGGATCGGTGCTGGGGCTACAACTATTTACAATCTATATTAATGACTTGGATGAAGGGACCGACTGTAATGTAGCCAAGCTTGCTGATGATACAAAGATGGAAGGGAAAGCAAATTATGAGGAGGACACAAAAAATCTGCAAAGTGATACAGACAGGCTAAGTGAGCGGCCAAAAGTTTGACAGATGGAGTATAATGTGGGAAAATGTGAGGTTATCCACTTTGGTAGAAAAAATAGAAAAGCAAATTACTATTTAAATGGAGAAAAATTGCAAAATGCTGCAGTACAGAAGGACCTGGGTGTCCTTGTGCATGAAACACAAAAAGTTAGTATGCAGATACAGCAAGTAACCAGGAAGGCAAATGGAATGTTAGGCTTTATTGCAAGGGGGGATAGAGTATAAAAGCAGAGAAGTCCTGCTATAACTGTACAGGGTATTGGTGAGGCCACACCTCGAGTACCATGTTCAGTTTTGGTCTCCGTATTTAAGGAAGGATATACTTGCATTGGAGGCAGTTCAAATAAGGTTCACCAGGTTGATTCCGGAGATGAGGGGTTGACTTATGAGGATAGGTTGAGTAGGTTGGGCCTCTGTACTCACTGGTGTTCAGACGGATGAGAGATGATATTATCAAAACGTATAAGTTAATGAGGGGTCTCGACAAGGTGGATACAGAGAGGATATTTCCACTCATGAGGGAAACTAGAACTAGGGGACATAGGGCTCAAATTTGGTCCCTGCCGATTTTTGGCGCACTCACCCGAGGTGCGCCGACTTCCGAGGATAAAAACGGCGCCAAAAGGTTGTCCCTGCATTCTGGCCCCCTTGTGGCCTCTCCCATGACTTGGCGCAGTGTGGCAATTCAATTAGGGGACTGAGCTAGGGCCCTGCGCTCAAAAGAGTGCCGGCAGTTCAACGCATGCGCACTGGAGGCTTCGCGCATGCGCAGTAGCTCTTCTACAATGTGGGACCCGATGTCCCGCCCCTATCCCAGGCTGAGTGGTGTCACGGAGTGCGCCGGGCTGCTGCACGCCATAGAAAGTCCCGCACCTATCCCTGCACCGGCCGGCCCACTGACTTCCCGGGCCGAGGTAGGACTTGAGTTTTATTTTTTATTTATTGATGGTTGCGCTTTGTTTGGTTTGATTGCGGGGGGGGGAGAGTTTTGATCCCTGGGGGCGAAGAGTTTTGATCCCAGGGGGAGAGAGTTTTGATGAGGGGATGAGGGGACAGAAGAGTTTTGATTGGGGGGGTGGGTTTGATGGGGGGAGCAGTTTTGATTCGGGGAGGGGGGTTTGATGGAGGGGGCGGTGGGGAGAAGGAGATTTTTGATGGGGGGGGGAGAAAGAGTTTTGATCGGTGGGGGAGCGTGATAACTCTTTTTATTTGGATATTTTGAAAAAATGATGTCTCTTTACTTATTTTATTTTTGTAGTTTAAACTTCCATGAATGCTTCTGTTGTATAGTAAATTAACTTTGCAAAGTTTATCATATGTCCTGGATAGCTGTTTGATCCTATTCACATTCTTTAGTCAAGTCATTAAGTACCTACCTGCACTGATTTCTCGCAAGTGTTTTCTGTACGGCCACAAGTGGCCACATACGCTGGCCTAAATTAGTTTGGAGCAACTGTTAGCTGTGCAAACTGGTTTAAATGGCCAAACGGGCATAGGTGGCTGGTAACGCCCCCTTTTGAAAAAAAACAAAACTAAAAAAAATCCTAACTAACTCATTTACACTGGCGCAAATTAAATGTGCAGAATGGGGATTTTTAAGATACTCCAGAAAAATCAAGTTGCTCCAAAGAAAACGGAGCAACTCCTGGGCAAATTTAGGCCCTTTGTCTCAGAATAAGGGGCCGCCCATTTAAAACTGAGATGAGGAGGAATTTCTTTTCTCAGAGGGTTGTAAATCTGTAGAATTCTCTGCCCCAGAGAACTGCGGAGGCTGGGTCATGAATATATTTAAGACGAAGATAGACAGATTTTTGAGCGATAAGGGAATAAAGGGTTATGGGGAGCAGGCAGGGAAGTGGAGCTGAATCCAAGATCAGATCAGCCATGATCTTATTGAATAGTGGAGCAGGCTCGAGGGGCCAAATGGCCTACTCCTGCTCCTATTTCTTATGTTCTTATGGTCCCCTGACCAATATTTATCCTTCAATCAACATAACAAAAACAGTTTATCTAGTCATTATCATATTGCTGTTTGTGAGAGTTGCTGTGCACAAATTGGCTGCTGCATTTCCCTCAATGCAATAGTGACTACACTCCAAAAGTACTTCATTGGCTGTAAAGCGTTTTGAGACGTCCAGTGGTCGTGAAAAGCGCTATATCAATGTTAGTCTTCCTTCTTTCTTTGAGTCCACTTTTGTGGCAACTTTTATCCACTACAAATTCCTATGTCCACATTTATAATTAAACCTGCCTCTGTAAACTTGCCACGATGTAATTACATCTTCCTACTACTTCAGATATGTATCTCTCAGCTCTTCAAACTGTATTGCTCCAAACACTCTACTCCTGCTTTCCCAACATTACAACAGTGACTGCACTTCAAAATTACTTCATTGGCTGTGAAGTATTTTTGTCTGATAACACACAGTGAAGCACCTAAGCATGATTTGCTATGTTAATGGTGCTATAATATTTAAAAGTTATTGTTGAAGTTCTTTGGGACATCCAGAGCTCCTGAAAGGTGTTCATAAATGCAAGTACTTTCATTCTTCCTTTCTTCTACCTGAAGACTACAGTTAATCTGTGTCCAATGCCATGTGAGATCGCTAGCACTGAAGTTTAATATCATGTAACTTCAGCAGCACATTTAAAATTTATGCATATATATTGCAGCAAAAAAAATGGCTTTGAAATTTGGCCGTGGTCATTTTGGGCCTTGGGAAAGGTAGCATAGTGGTTATGTTACTGGACTAGTAATCCAGAGTCCTGGACTAATGATCCAGAGACGTGAACTCAAATCCCACCATGGCAGCTAGGGAAATTAAATTCAGTTAATGAAATTAATCTGGAATAAAACAGCTAGTATCAGTAATCGTGACCATGAAACTTTTGGATTGTCGTAAAAACCCATCTGGTTCGCCAATGTCCTTTAGGGAAGGAAATCTGCCGCCCTTACCTGGTCTGGCCTATGTGTGACTCCAGAACCACAGCAATGTTGTTGACTTGTAACTGTCCACTGAAATGGCCTAGGAAGTCACTCAATTGTAACAAACTGCTACAAAAAAAATGAAACTAGACAAACCATCCGGCATCAACCTCGGCACCGGCTACTGACATGACAACGGCACACCCAGCCTCGTCGACGCTGTAAAGTCCTTTCCACGAATTTCTGGGGACTTGTGCCAAAATTAAGCGCGCTGTCCCACAGACTAGTCTGAAATACTCATACTCACAGAATCATACCCTTCAGCCAATGTCCTAGACACCTCCATCATCACCAGAGATGGCGGCACTGCAGTATACAGTCGAGAGGGAGTAGCCCTGGGAGTCCTCAACATTGACTCCAGACTCCAGTCTCATGGCTTCATGTCAAGCGTGGGCAAGGAAACCTCCTGTTGATTACCATGTAGCGCCCTCCCTCAGCTGATGAATCAGTATTCCTCCATGTTGAACACCACTTGGAAGAAGCACTGAGAGTAGCAAGGACACAGAATGTACTCTGGGTGGGGGACTTCAATGTCCATCACCAAGAGTGGCTGGGCAGTACCACTATTGTGAGAACCGGCCGAGTCCTGAATGACACAGCTGCTAGACTTGGCCTGTAGCAGTTGGTGAGAGAACCAACATGAGGAAAAAACCTACTTGACCTCGTCCTCACCAATCTATCTGCCGCAGATGCATCTGTCCATGACAGCACTGGTAGCAGTGACCACCGCACAATCATTGTTTAGACGAAGTCCCGTCTTTACACTGAGTACACCCTCCATTGTGTCAGAATGATAGAATCATAGAAATTTACAGCACGGAAGGAGGCCATCTCGGCCCATCGTGCCCAAGCCGGCCAACCAAGAGCTATCCAGCCTACAAGCGCAGGCACGGCAAACCTGTCCCACCCTCCCTTACCCTCAACGACTGTCTGTCCCACCTGTGGCAGGGACTGTGGCTCTCATTTTGGACTGTTCAGCCACCTAAGGACTCTTTCTAAGAGTGGAAGCAAGTCTTCCTCGATTCCGAGGGACTGCCTATGATGATCCAACCTAATCCCACTTTCCAGCTCTTGGTCCGTAGCCCTGTAGGTTACAGCACTTGAAGTGCACATCCAAATATTTTTTAATTGTGGTAAGGCTTTCTGCCTCTACCACCCTTTCAGGCAATGAGTTCGAGACCCCCATCACCCTCTGGGTGAAGAAATTTCCCCTCATATCTCCTCTAAATCTCCCCCCAATTACTTTAAATCTATGTCCCCTGGTTGTTGACCCCTCCGCCAAGGGAAACAGGTCCTTCCTATCCACTCTATCCAGGCCCCTCATAATTTTATACACCTCAATCAGGTCTCCCCTCAGCCTCCTCCGTTCCAAAGAAAACAATCCCAGCATCTCCAGTGTTGTGTAGCACTACCACTGTACTAAATGGGATAGATTCAGAACAGATCGAGTAGCTCAAAACTGGGCATCCATGAGGCTCTGTGGGCCATCATCAGCAGCAGAATTGTATTCCACCACGATCTATAATCTCATGGTCCGGCATATTCCTCATTCTACCATTACCATCAAACCAGAGAACTAATATTGGTTCAATAAGGGGTGCAGAAGAGCATGCCAGGAGCAACACCAGGCATACCTAAAAATGTGGTGCCAACCTGGGGATGCTGCAACACAGGACGATGTTTGTGCTAAACAGCATGTTATAGACAGAGCTAAGCAATCCCACAAACAACGGATCAAATCAAAGCTCTGCAGTTCCGCTACATCCAGTTGTGAATGGTGGTGGACCATTAAACAACTAACGGGAGGAGGAAGCTCCACAAATATCAATGATGGTGGAGCTCAGCACATAAGTGCAAAAGACAAGGCTGAAACGTTTGCAATCATTTTCAGCCAGATGTGCCGAGTGGATGATCTAAATCTTCAGTCTTCAGCCAATTCACTCCACGTGGTATCAAGAAAATGCCAAGAGCACTGGATACAGCAAAGGCTATAGGCCATGACAACATCACAGCTGTCGTGCTGAAGACTTGTGCTCCGGAACTAGCTGCGCTTCTAGCCAAGCTCTTCCAGTACAGCTACAACACTGGCATCTATCCGACAATGCAGAAAACTACCCACAAAAAGCAGTGCAGAGCCAATTCGTTCAATTACCGCCCCATCAGTCTACTCTCAATCATCAGCAAAGTGATGGAAGGTATAATCAACAGTTCTCAGTTTGGTTCAGTCAGGACCACTTGGCTCCTGACCTCATTACAACCTTGGTCTCAACATGATCAAAAGAGCTGAATTCCAGAGGCTAGGTGAGAGTGACTGCCCTTGACATCAAGCCAACATTTGACTGAGTAAAACTGAAATCAATGGAAATCAGGAAGAAACTCTCCACTGGCACAAAGGAAAATGGTTGTGGTGGTTGGAGGTCAATCATCCCAGCCCCAGGAGATCGCTGCAGGAATTCCTCACAGCAGTGTCCTAGGCCCAACTATCTTCAGCTGCTTCATCAATGACCTTCCCTCCATCATAAGGTCAGAAGTGGGGATGTTTGCTGATGACTGCACAGTGTTCAGTTCCATCTCAGCTCCTCAGATAATGAAGCAGTCCATGCCCGCATGTAGCAAGATATGGACGATATTCAGGCATGGCTGATAAGTGTCAAGTAACATTCGAGCCACATAAGTGCCAGGCAATAACCAAGCGAGAGTCTAACCATCGCCCCATGACATTCAATGAATCTACCATCGCTAAATCCCCCACCATCAACATCCTGGGGGTCACCATTAACCAGGAACTCAACTGGACCCATCATATAAATACTGTGTAACAAGAGCAGGTCATAGGCTGGGTATTCTATGGCGAGTGTCTCACCTCCCGACTCCCCAAAGCCTTTCCATCTACAAGGCACAAGTCAGGAATGTGATGGAATACACTCCCACTTGCCTGGATGAGTGCAGCTCCAACAATACTCAAGCAGCTCAACACCCTCCAGGATAAAGGAGCCCGCTTGATTGGCACCCCATCCACCACCTTAAACATTCACTCCCACCACCACCGGCGAAGCAACTCACCAAGGCTTCTTCGGCAGCACCTCGCTAACCCTTGGCCTGTACCACCTCGAAGGACAAGGGCAGCAGGCGCATGGGAACACCTCACCTGCAAGTTCCCCTCCAAGTTACACACCATCCTGACTTCATTGTTGCTGGGTCAAAATCCTGGAATTCCCTCAATAACAGCACAGTGGGAGTATCTTCACCACACGGACTGCAGCAGTTCAAGGCGGCGGCTCACCACCACCTTCTCAAGGGCAATTAGGGATGGGGAAGCCCACTTCCCATGAATGACTAAAAAAGAAATCCCTCAGGCCTGCGAGCTGTGGATAGAAACATGCAGCTCACAGGCTCCACTGAGAGCCAAGAATGGAGTGTCCTTCTCCAATTCGGCTGTCCTCAAACATTTGTCACCATCCTCCGCCTGCTTCATGATGACATGCAAGCCATGATTCTTACTAATAGATCTACCACAGATCCAATACAAGTGCAGACCAGGGTCAAGCAAGACAGTGTCATCGTACCAACGCGCTTCTCCATCTTCCTCGCTGCAATGCTTCATCTCACCTTTAACAAGCTCCCCGCTGGAGTGGAGTTAATCTACAGGACAAGCGGGAAATTGTTCACCCTCCAACGCCTCCAGTCCAGATCCAAGGTTGTTCCAACCTCGGTCATTGAATTACAATATGCAGATGATGCTCTGTGCACTCGGAATCCGAACTCCAAACCGTCGTTGACACCTTCACTGACGCGTACAAGTGTCTGGGCCTTACATTAAACATCAGTAAGACAAAGATTCTCTACCAACCTGCCCTTGCTACACAGTACTGCTCCCCGATTATGAAGATCCACGACGAGACCTTGGTCAATGTGGACCACTTCCCACAACTTAGGAGCCTACTATCAGCAAGGACAGACATCAATGACTAAGTCCAACACCGCCTTCAGTGTGCCATTGCAGCCTTCGGCCGCCTGAGGAAAAGAGTGTTCGAAGACCAGGACCTCAAACCCAGCATCAAGGTCATGGTCTACAGAGCAGTAGTGATACCCATCCTCAGACCAACATCTCCAACATTGAGCACGCTCGATCACATTGTCCGCATGCCCGATACCAGACTCCCCAAACAAGCACTCTACTCCAAGCTACGTCACGGCAGGTGAGCCCCAGGAGGGCAGAGAAAACGCTTCCAGGACACCCTCAAAGCCTCCTTGAAAAAATGCAACATCTCCACCGACTCTTGGGAATCCCTGGCCCAAGACCGCTCAAAGTGGAGGAGAAGCATCCAAGAAGGCGCTGAACACTGAGTCTCTTCACCGGGAGTAAGCGGAAGCGAAGTACAAACAGCGGAAGGAGTGTACGACAAATCAATCCACCCGTCCCTCCAACCACCGTCTGCCCCACCCGTGACAGAGACTGTAGATCCCGCATTGGTCTCATCAGTCATCTTAGAACTGATTTTAATGTGGAAGCAAGCCATCCTCGACTCCGGGGCACTGCCCAAGAAGACGACGACGACAGGCGAAGTGCGATTGAAAATTAGTTAAGGAAGAGGGGAGACTGGGAAATTCAGCGCCTGGGTCGGGAAAGAGGTTGATCGAGTCAGGGAAAGGGAGCGACAGCGTCAGTAAGGAGAGCGATCGGGTCAGGAAGGGCATCGACTGGATCCGTAGGTAGCTGTGGATATCGGGGGGGGGGGCAGTGGGGTGTTGGGGTTAGGTAGCAGGAGTGATTGGGGAGGGAGCAGTGGCAAGCGTGGGGAATCTGCGTCCTGCTGTGGCTCACGTTCTTTGAATGTGGGTTCGGGAGCAGCACTCCGACTGCTCTTGGCTCCACATTTAAGCAATTATATTTTAATGTATTACCTTGTTGGTTGCAGCTCAACAGGTGGTACCTACAACGACAGCCTGTCGACCTGGTTTTCCTGAGTGCAACTGGTGCCCTGCAGTGGGGACAGTCGGTAGGCCTCTTATTTGCATTTTAAAAGAGCCTAACATCTGCTTCAGGCGTGGGCAAGAAACGCTGATTATTTGGCTTTTATCAATATGGTGGGCAACATACTTCTGGCTCGTAATGGTTTCCTGCCCACCATATTGGAGGCTTCAGAGGCCCTTTAGCACTTGAACAAAGGTGCTGCATGGCCAAATTTCTTGCCCATGAACTACTTAGGGCAAGTAAACACTTGTGAATGCAAAAAGCATTCCAGAATGAAATAGAACCACTTTTAAAAAATCCTTCAAATAACAGTCACTGAAGTTTTTCCTATTTCATCAGCAAATGTCAACACAAGAAGGTACTACCACAATATATATTATTAAACAGAAAGATGCATTTGAAAAATAGTACTGACATTATATATATATTCCGAGTGATATTAATTATGTATTGCTGTTTGCCTATGGATGTGTGCAAAACGAGTTTCCTCTTTGGACAAGAAAGTGATTTTTTTTTAAAGTAAACATTACCTTACAGGCAGCAAAGCAGGCACTAGACAAAATAATGAATAACTGGGATCCATTCGCATAAACCTTTATTAATTAAAAAAAAATTAAACTGGCTATCTGGTTTCAATGATACTTCAAACTGTTAATAAGACTTTGCAGCAGGCAGATTAATGCCATTTGCCAATTATTGTTGCTTGGTTGCTGGTGATGAATTTTAATATTTGCATTTAATTTCATTACCAACTGGGTTATAAACAGTGTGATGAATCAAGCCAGCATTTTTCATGTTTCCTGTGTGGGAACATGTTGTAAATAAATGCCAAATATACAAGGCTGAATAAATCAACATGCACCATGCATACACAATAACAAGCCTTGGAACTGCATTTAAACATGCATGAAAACAAAATGTGATCCTCATTTTTTTAGCATCATGAACTCTAAATCATCTGCCATAATAATGACCAAGTTTCAAATGGTTTTGAATCTTGATCTACGATTACAAGATAAAAAGGAAAGTGTATTCAACCAGTTGAAAAGGATACAAAAATAATCTAATAAATTGAAATGCATCTTATAAATGATAAGCTCATACACACAAACGTAGAAAAATATCTATAACAACTACATTTAGGGCTAACCAGAGGATCTTTGTAGATGGCAGTGGATGGGAAAATAAATTTTCTTTGGATTACTCTGCATTAAAGACATCATAAACATAGTGGAATGATTTCCTTTGAAGATTATTTCTAGCACAATTGCAAATGGATGCTTTTAGAAAGCTTCTAAATGGTACTAAAACATAGGAGTTGATAATGTGATTGCAGGCACCTGATTCCCATGTCACTCAGTTTGGTGGCCTGAGTGTTCAACTGACCTAAAACTCAGCCCAATGTGGCTTGAGAACATGAAGGCCACTGAGATCTGTGAGTGGTGAGGCTGTTTCACATTCAAATACATTATGAACGATATATCCCATTTGATTCGCCCAATGTATCCCCCATGTATTCAAACTTACTGCAGCAAGGAATTTTATTAGGAATTTTAACAAAAATCTCATTATTTACTGTATGCAAACAACCCTTAATTATCATCCCACAAAAATAATGGGGTACAATTTCCCAATCTGGTGCTCACAATCTGCTGCTGTTAGGCAGAATGCAAGAAGCAAGTGAAGAAACAGCAGAAACTGCCGGTTTCACGAAAGTTATGGCGGGGGATTATGAGAATCACTGCAGAAATTCTTCCCGAATATATTTACCTTCTCCATCAAAATTCCAAAACTACCAAACATTCCTGCCCTCAAGAAAACATGAAATTTTTTTTTTACATACAATAATATTTTTCACCTTGTCTGATGGACAAGTAATATTTTAATCAAGCCAACCCTGCTACAAATATTCTTAGAAATAATAATTCCATCAATCACCCCATCAATGACAAATGAACTACTTTAACTGTGGGCTCATTTTAACCTAAACCGCCCAGTAGGAAACTGGCAGGATCGGATTGACCTCTGCAAGCCATTTGTTAGTACAGGTACAATGTCCGAAATCCGAAGTCCTCTGAACCGAGTCAGTGCCGGATTTTGGGTATTTCCGAATTTCAGACAAGAAAGTCAATAGTCTGAAATCCGGAATCCTCGACTGAATCCGTGCCGGATTTCGAACGTCGCCGCTCGCCGACTCCCGCCAATCCTCCGCTCCTCGCCGCTCAACACAGGTACACCGCTCCTCGCCGCTCAACACAGGTACACCGCTCCTCGCCGCTCAACACAGGTACACCGCTCCTCGCCGCTCGCCGACTCCCGCCAATCCTCCGCTCCTCGCCGCTCAACACAGGTACACCGCTCCTCGTCGCTCAACACAGGTACACCGCTCCTCGCCGCTCAACACAGGTACACCGCTCCTCGCCGCTCAACACAGGTACACCGCTCCTCGCCGCTCGTCGATTCACGCCGATCCTCCGCTCACCGATTCCTGACGCTCTTCGCCGCCCCCTGCTGCCCCCCGGCACTGCATTTTTTTTTACCTATTCCAGACAACTCCAGCTTGGCTGCCTCAAATGTCTGGTTTTCGGAGAATAATTCCGGATTGTGGACGACTCCATCCACGATGTGCAAAATGTCTGGTTTTCGGACAATTCCGGTTTTTGGATTTGGGACGTTGTACCTGTATACGAGGGGTATTTAAAAACTCTTCCACTGTTTAAGTGTGAAGTTATACAGGTTGAACCTTCCTTATCCGGTACCCTCTGGACCAGACCTATCCCGAACGAGGGATTTTCCTGGATGAGGGGAGGTCACGTGATTGGGTGGACTGCGCCTTTAAGTGTTGTTGCTGGGGTAATTGTCTGTGCGCGCTGATTAGCTGGACCGGCTGTCAGTCAGTCAGCCAGCCAATCAGTGTTTAAGGGGCCTCGAAGAGTCGGCAGGCCCTGAAGAGTCGGCGGGCCCCAGTGGGCCCAGAAGAGCCGGCAGGCTCCGAAGAGTCGGCGGGCTGAAATGAGTTGGGCCGACTCCCCGGAGGGAGCCCTGTGGGGAGGAGCGGCCGGCTCGAGGACTGTGGCTGCAGGAGTTGCAGCAGGGCGACGAGGAGCCAGCCGATTGAGGAGAAAGATTATATTGGTGAGTAAGATTTTGATGGTCATGCGCATGCGCTGGCCGGGAATGGTCCTGCACGAGGGGTGGTGCCGGATAAGGGAGTTCCGGATAAGAGAGGTTCAACCTGTACTTCAAAAGTAAACTGAGAGCAAATCACTTCAGAATAAATTGCGTAATGTCTCTTCCCAATCTCTTGGTGCAGGTTTGATAATCAGGATAACGCATTGCTAAAAATGAGCTAAAGCTAGCGGACCAAGGCAACGTGTTGTTCATCTCTGACATTTAGACCTGCTTTGGCCGCACATCTAACCCATGAAACCTGGCAGAGGAATTGTGACTGTTCTGGAATAATCTGCATCTGCAGAAACCATTGTTGGAGGGATCCCAGGATTTACAACAGTGGGAAGATTTGTGTAAAAAATGGAGTTTGATTTCTCATTTTATTAATTTAAATGTTTTCACCATCCCAAATAATTTCACGATGACAAAAATCTAGGTTGACATGCCCAATACAGAGGGAGTGCTGCAGTGTCAGAAGTGTTGCCTTTCAGATGAGATGTTAAAACCAAAGTCTCGTCTGCTCTCTCAGGGGGGCATAAAAGATCCTTTGGCACTATTTCGAAGAAGTGGAAATAGGTATCCTGGCCAATATTTATCCTTCAACCAACATCACTAAAACAGATTATCTGGTTATTATCACATTGCTGTTTGTGAGAGCTTGCTGTGCACAAATTGGCTGCCGCATTTCCTACATTGCTATTGACACTAAACTGGGTGGCAGTGGGAGCTGTGAGGAGGATGCTAAGAGGCTGCAGGGCGACTTGGACAGGTTAGGTGAGTGGGCAAATGTATGGCAGATGCAGTATAATGTGGATAAATGTGAGGTTATCCACTTTGGGGGCAAAAACGCGAAGGCAGATTATAAACTGAATGGTGACAGATTAGGGGAGGTGCAACCAGACCTGGGTGTCATGGTACATCAGTCATTGAAAGTAGGCATGCAGTTGCAGCAGGCAGTAAAGAAAGCAAATGGCATGTTGGCCTTCATATCGAGAGGGTATGAGTATAGGAGCAGGGAGGTCTTACTGCAGTTGCACAGGGCCTTGGTGAGACCACACCTTGAGTATTGTGTGCAGTTTTGGTCTCCTAATCTGAGGATGGACATTCTTGCTATTGAGGGAGTGTAGCAAAGGTTCACCAGACTGATTCCTCAGATGGCAGGACTGACATATGAAAAAAGACTGGATCGACTAGGCTTATATTCACTGGAATTTAGAAGAATGAGAGGGGAACTCATAGACACATATAAAATTCTGTTGGGACTGGAAAGGTTAGATGCAGGAAGAATGTTCAATATTGGGGAAGTCCAGAACCATGGGTCACAGTCTAAGGATAAGAGGTAAGCCATTTAGGATCGAGATGAGGAGAAACTTTTTCACCCAGAGAATTGTGAACCTGTAGAATTCCCTACAACAGAAAGTTGTTGAGTCCAGTTCGTTGGATATATTCAAAAGGGAGTCAGATGTGGCCCTTACGGCTAAAGGGATCTGGGGTATGGAGAAAAGTCAGGAGCGGGGTACTGAAGTTGCATGATCAGCCATGATCATATTGAATGGTTGTGCAGGCTCGAAGGGCCGAATGGCCTGCTCCTGCAACTATTTTCTATGTTTCTATGTTTCTGTTACAACAGTGACTACACTTCAAAAGTACTTCATTGGCTGTAAATCACTTTGGAACGTGCTGTAGTCATGAAAGGCGCTCCAGAAATGCAAGTTCTTTCTTTTTGCAGTAGTTATGAAGTGTTGATTTCCCGAAGGGATATTATTGAATCAGTTGGATTTTTCCAGCATTAGACCCAGCCTGTGATGGAGGTACACCTGAGCCATGGAAAAATCCAACTAGTTCAATAATAAGGGAGCATGTGGCCCACAGTATTCTTGTGGAGCCCAAAGGAACACTTCCTTCCCACTAAAATCATTCTGTACTTAACTTTTCATGCTTTATCTGATTCGCTGCCCAGTACAACTCGGAGGAGTGTGCATAATGCATGCTCTGCCCATGTGTCTTGGAATCCTCTGTACGTCATGATCCTGATTGGCATGTAGTAATGAGATTCCTTCTGATTTAGGCAGGTGTCGCTGGAGGGCCCCAGGAAATATGATGGGAGATCGAATCTGAGCAGGAATGGGGATGCAAGTCCAAACAGCTATTTTACGGCTGCTATCGTCCCGCTTCCGGATGGGCCCAGTTAAGATCGGCACGAGGCATGAAATTCTCAGATGATCACGTCAACAGTCAGATACAAACACTAAATATCACATTTATTTTTCTCTCCTGGGCAATCTGCCTCAGTTTGCAACAGCACCATGGGTTAAGGACATTAAATATATTTAAAAAATAGCTTATGCACCACTATACATCATTACTACTCTCAGAGCCTCAGATCATATGTCACTGTTTTCTTTCAACTGCCCTGCTACAAACCAAATTGTAAAGGCAACCAAAAGGTTATAAAAGATGTAATAATGGGTTATGATGTCCTTGTAGCTTTACAATTGATGGATCTCTGGACCAAAACCTGTTGACGCACATTATTATACTGAGAGAAAAGCAGAGCAAATATGTGCTATTCACACTTTCACCTTGAGTCTTTGAAGTGAATGCTTTACACTCAGTTGCATAACATAAAATGTTCAGAATTATTATTGTTAATGTTTCAGTCCAGTGACATCATATATAGAACAATGCTAATCTCCCCAAAGCTCAAAAGAAAATTGACCTGAACGACAAATAGAATTGTAATGTATGTACTTTTGGGATCACTAACCACTAGATGGTGTCACTGTTGGAGGCGATTGGGCCGAACGCACGTATGTGCAGCCCAAGTATAAAAGGCCAGTCATTTTGTACATTAGTCACTTTGGACTTTAATAAAGCAGAGCCAAGGTCATACCTCTTGGAGTTAAACAGTACTCAGTCTAACAGTTATTGCATACACAACATTTGGCAACGAGGCAACAAGAACTTTTGCATGCAAAAATGAGCACAATTGGATAGTTGGACCGATTTGTGGAAGGAGAAGATTGGGCATATTTTGTGAGCCGTTTGAGCCAGTCCTTCGTGGCCAACAAAATGGACGAGGTTGGCGATGCAGATCGGCGCCGGGCGATGTTCTTCATGGTTTGTGGTCCAAAAATTTATGGTCTGATAAAGAATCTACTCCTGCCTGTGAGTCCAACAGAGAAGACTTTTGAAGAATTGTGTACACTGGTACAGGACCACCTTAAGCCAGACGAAGGCATCATCATCTCGAGATACAGATTTTACACGCACGTTCGCTCAGAGGGCCAGAATGCAGCGGAATTCGTTGCCGAGCTGAGACGTCTTACAGGATCTTGTAAGTTCGGGGCTGTGTTGGCAGACATGCTGCGGGACTTCTTTGTAATCGGCATCAACCACGAGGTGATCCTGCGTAAAGTACTGGTGGTGCAGACGTTGGACTTGAACAGGGCCAGCACGATCGCTCAGTCATGCATGACGACGGATAGAAGTCTAAAGCAGATATCAGTGAAAAATTGAAACTCGGCAAGTACTGTAAGTATGATTGATTCGGCGTTCGGCAGGGCAGCACATGGCAGGGCCTACCCGCGTACGCGAAACCTGTGGCTGCCCAAAGTCCGCCAGCGGGAATGCATCCGATTTTTCCGTGATGGTGTGTGGGAGAAATCACCGGCATCAGCAGTGCTGATTTAAGCAATATAGTTGCAAAGGCTGTCTGAGAGTGGGGCATCTCCAGCGCAAGTGTCCGCAGATCAGCGACACGCCACGTGGAGGATGATGGTCAGACTAGCACTGAACCGGATACGCAATGCGAGATACCAGAGGAGGAAGTGGACTGTACTCGTTCTTAACTAAGAGCAAACCGATAATGATCAACGTGAAATTTAATGGGGTGTCGGTGTCGATGGAACTGGACACGGGGGCGAGTCAATCGACAATGAGCCAGAAGGCATTCGACAAGCTGTGGGATACTAAGGCTGTGAGGCCCAGGCTGAGTCCAGTCAATGCCAAGTTGCGCACGTACACCAAAGATGCCGATTGGCAGTGCCACAATTAAAGTGTCGTATGATGGTGCGATTAACGAGTTACCGCTATGGATTGTCCCAGGCAATGGCCCAACGCTATTCATAGAAACATAGAAAATAGGTGCAGGAAGAGTAAAGACAAATGTAGGTCCCCTGCAGTCAGAATCAGGGGAAGTCATAACGGGGAACAAAGAAATGGCGGACCAATTGAACAAGTACTTTGGTTCGGTATTCACGAAGGAGGACACGAACAACCTTCCGGTTATAAAAGGGGTCGGGGGGTCTAGTAAGGAGGAGGAACTGAGGGAAATCCTTATTAGCCGGGAAATTGTGTTGGGGAAATTGATGGGATTGAAGGCCGATAAATCCCCAGGGCCTGATGGACTGCATCCCAGAGTACTTAAGGAGGTGGCCTTGGAAATAGTGGATGCGTTGACAGTCATTTTCCAACATTCCATTGACTCTGGATCAGTTCCTATGGAGTGGAGGGTAGCCAATGTAACCCCACTTTTTAAAAAAGGAGGGAGAGAGAAAACAGGGAATTATAGACCGGTCAGCCTGACATCGGTAGTGGGTAAAATGATGGAATCAATTATTAAGGATGTCATAGCAGTGCATTTGGAAAGAGGTGACATGATAGGTCCAAGTCAGCATGGATTTGTGAAAGGGAAATCATGCTTGACAAATCTTCTGGAATTTTTTGAGGATGTTTCCAGTAGAGTGGATAAGGGAGAACCAGTTGATGTGGTATATTTGGACTTTCAGAAGGCGTTCGACAAGGTCCCACACAAGAGATTGATGTGCAAAGTTAGAGCACATGGGATTGGGGGTAGTGTACTGACATGGATTGAGAACTGGTTGTCAGACAGGAAGCAAAGAGTAGGAGTAAATGGGTACTTTTCAGAATGGCAGGCAGTGACTAGTGGGGTACCGCAAGGTTCTGTGCTGGGGCCCCAGCTGTTTACACTGTACATTAATGATTTAGATGAGGGGATTAAATGTAGTATCTCCAAATTTGCGGATGACACTAAGTTGGGTGGCAGTGTGAGCTGCGAGGAGGATGCTGTGAGGCTGCAGAGCGACTTGGATAGGTTAGGTGAGTGGGCAAATGCATGGCAGATGAAGTATAATGTGGATAAATGTGAGGTTATCCACTTTGGTGGTAAAAACAGAGAGACAGACTATTATCTGAATGGTGACAGATTAGGAAAAGGGGAGGTGCAAAGAGACCTGGGTGTCATGGTACATCAGTCATTGAAGGTTGGCATGCAGGTGCAGCAGGCGGTTAAGAAAGCAAATGGCATGTTGGCCTTCATAGCAAGGGGATTTGAGTACAGGGGCAGGGAGGTGTTGCTACAGTTGTACAGGGCATTGGTGAGGCCACACCTGGAGTATTGTGTACAGTTTTGGTCTCCTAACCTGAGGAAGGACATTCTTGCTATTGAGGGAGTGCAGCGAAGGTTCACCAGACTGATTCCCGGGATGGCGGGACTGACCTATCAAGAAAGACTGGATCAACTGGGCTTGTATTCACTGGAGTTCAGAAGAATGAGAGGGGACCTCATAGAAACATATAAAATTCTGACAGGGTTAGACAGGTTAGATGCAGGAAGAATGTTCCCAATGTTGGGGAAGTCCAGAACCAGGGGTCACAGTCTAAGGATAAGGGGTAAGCCATTTAGGACCGAGATGCGGAGGAACTTCTTCACCCAGAGAGTGGTGAACCTGTGGAATTCTCTACCACAGAAAGTTGTTGAGGCCAATTCACTAAATATATTCAAAAAGGAGTTAGATGAGGTCCTTACTACTAGGGGGATCAAGGGGTATGGCGAGAAAGCAGGAATGGGGTACTGAAGTTGAATGTTCAGCCATGAACTCATTGAATGGCGGTGCAGGCTAGAAGGGCCGAATGGCCTACTCCTGCACCTATTTTCTATGTTTCTATGTTTCTATTCAGCCCTTCGGGCCCGCACCACCATTCAATAAGGTCATGGCTGATCATTCCCTCAGTACCTCTTTCCTGCTTTCTCTCCATACCCCTTGATCCCTTTAGTCGTAAGGGCCATATCTAACTCCCTCCTGAATATATCCAATGAACTAGCATCAACAACTCTCTGCAATAGATAATTCCACAGGTTCACAACTCTCTGAATGAAGATGTTTCTCCTCATCTCAGTTCTAAATGGGCTACCCCTTATCGTAAGACTGTGTCCCCTGGTTCTGGACTTCCTCAACATCGGGAACATTCTTCCCGCATCTAACCTGTCCAGAATCTTATATGTTTCTATGAGATCCCCTCGCATCCTTCTAAACTCCAGTGTATAAAGGCCCAGTTGATCCAGTCTCTCCTCATATGCCAATCCCGCCATCCCTGGAATCAGTCTGGTGAACCTTCGCTGCACTCCCTCAATAGCAAGAACGTCCTTCCTCAGATTAGGAGACCAAAACTGGACACAATATTCCAGGTGAGGCCTCACTATGGCCCTGTACAACTGCAGTAAGACCTCCCTGCTCCTATACTCAAATCCCCTCGCTATGAAGGCCAATATACCATTTGTCTTCTTCAGCGCCTGCTGTACCTGCATGCCAACTTTCAATGACTGATGAACCATGACACCCAGGTCTCCTTGCACCTCCCCATTTCCTAATCTGCCGCCATTCAGATAATATTCTGCCTTCGTGTTTTTGCCCCGAAAGTGAATAACCTCACATTTATCCACATTATACTGCATCTGCCATGCATTTTCCCACTCACCTAACCTGTCGAAGTCACCCTGCAGCCTCTTACCTCTTCACAGCTCACACCGCCACCCAATTTAGTGTCATCTGCAAACTTGGAGATATTACACTCAATTCCTTCATCTAAATCATTAATGTATATTGTAAATAGCTGGGGTCCCAGCACTAAGCCCTAGTCACTGCCTGCCATTCTGAAAAGGACCCGTTTATCCCGACTCTCTGCTTCCTGTCTGCCAACCAGTTCTCTATCCACGTTAGTACATTACCCCCAATACCATTTGCTTTGGTTTTGCACACCAATCTCTTGTGTGGGACCTTGTCAAAATTTCGGCAGGAACTGGCTTGAAAAAATCAGATGCGATTGGAACAACATCAAGACGTTGTCGGCGGTGAAAGATACACGTGCCCAAATACTGAGCAAGTTCCTCTTGCTGTTCGAAGCAGGCATCGGCAACTTCACAGGAGCCAAGATGCAGATCCACGTGGACTCGGATGCAAGATCCGTCCATCATAAAGGTTGGGCATTTCTGTATATGATGAGGGAGAAGATCGAAATCGAACTGGACAGACTCGAGCGTGAAGGGATCACATCACGGGTTGAATTTAATGAATGGGCCAGCCCCATTGTTTCTGTGCTGAAATGTGTGGAGATTACAAGGCTACGATCAACAAGGTTTCGAAACAGGATCAGTACCCGTTGCCGAAGGCTGATGACTTGTTTGCAACGCTAGCCGGGGGGAAGTCGTTCACCAAACTGGACTTGACGTCGGCCTACTTGACATAGGAGCTGGTCGAGACCTTACGTGCATTAACACGCACAAAGGACTGTTTATTTATCACAGGTGCCTTTTGGAATTCGCTCGGCTGCAACATGGAGTCTTCTGAAGTCCGTTCCCAGAACCGTCATGTTCCAAGATGACATCCTGGTCACAGGTCGTGACTCCGAGGAACTTATGAACAATCTGGAAGAGGCTCTACATCATCTGGACAAAGTGGGACTCAGACTGAAACACTCGATGTGCGTCTTCATGGCACCAGAGGTCGAATTCCTGGGGAGGAAAATTGCTGCTGACAGCATTAGACCCACGGGCACGAAAACGAAGGCCATCAAGAATGCAGCCAAGCCACAGAATGTGACGGAGCTGTGTTCCTTCCTGGGTCTACTCAACTACTTCGCTAACTTCCTACCTAAATTGAGCACCTTATTAGAACCACTGCACATGCTATGAAAAGGCGACAACTGGGTGTGGGGTGCGTCTCAAGACAGAGCTTTTGAGAAAGCCACTAATCTGCTTTGCTCTAACAAGCTGTTGGTACATTATGACCCATGTAAACGTTTAGTATTGGCCTGTGATGCTTCGTCATATGGAATTGGTTGCGTACTCCAACAAACTAATGAGTCAGGTAAACTTCAACCAGTTGCGTATGCTTTAAAAGGTTTGTCGAAAGCGGAAAGAGCCTACAGCATGGTAGAGAAAGAAGCACTAACCTGTGTGTATGGGGTTAAAAAGATGCACCTGTTTGGTCTTCGGTTTGAACTGGAGACAGATCACAAGCCACTCATTTCACTGTTCTCTAAAACAAAGGTATCACTACCAATGCTTCATCCCGCATCCAAAGGTGGGCGCTGACATTATCCGCTTATGATTGTCATTCGCCATTGACCTGACACCGAGAATTGTGCCGATGCTTTGAGCCATCTGCCGTTGCCCACACTGGAAGTGGAAACGCCACAACCGGCAGGCCTATTGTTAGTTATGGATGCTTTTGAGAGCGAATGAACCCCTGTCACGGCTCAACAAGTTAAGACCTGGACTAGCCAGGACCCGATTTTATCGGTGGTGAAGAGTTGCATCCTCAAAGATGAATGGTCTGCCATATCCAAGCAAATGTGCGAGGAGACCAAACCTTACGTTCGTCACAAAGGCGAACTGTCTATTCAGTCGGATTGTATACTGTGGGGCAATCGTGTTGTTATGCCCAAGATAGGGAGAGAGAAATTTGTACGTGACTTACATAGCACACATCCCGACATTGTAGTGATGAAAGCCATCGCCAGGTCTCATGTATGGTGACCGGGTATTGACTCTGAGCTGGAACCATGTGTGCATCAGTGCAACACTTGCATGCAGCCCTGCAAAGCACCAGCAGAATCACCGCTGAGTCTGTGGTTGTGGCCATCCAAACCATGGTCCAGGATCCACATAGACTTTGCAGGTCCCTTCCTGGGGAAGATGTTTTTAGTTGTGGTGGATGCATATTTGAAGTGGATAGAGTGTATAATCTTGTCATCCAGCACATCCACAGCTACCATTGAGAATCTCAGTGTCATGTTCGCGACACGTGGTCTGCCTGACATCGTTGTTAGCGACAACGGATCGTGCTTCACCAGTCAGGAGTTTCAAGAGTTCATGAAACTCAATGGTACAGAAACATAGAAACATAGAAAATAGGTGCAGGAGCAGGCCATTCAGCCCTTCTAGCCTGCACCACCATTCAATGAGTTCATGGCTGAACAGGAAACTTCAGTACCCCCTTCCTGCTTTCTCGCCATACCCCTTGATCCCCCGAGTAGTAAGGACTTCATCTAACTCACTTTTGAATATATTTAGTGAATTGGCCCCAACCACTTTCTGTGGCAGAGAATTCCACAGGTTCACCACTCTCTGGGTGAAGAAGTCTCTCCTCATCTCGGTCCTAAATGGCTTACCCCTTATCCTTAGACTGTGACCCCTGGTTCTGGACTTCCCCAACATTGGGAACATTCTTCCTGCAACTAACGCGTCAGAATTTTAAACGTTTCTATGAGGTCCCCTCTCATTCTTCTGAACTCCAGTGAATACAAGCCCACTTGATCCAGTCTTTCTTGATAGGTCAGTCCCACCATCCCGGGAATCAGTCTGGTGAATCTTCGCTGCACTCCCTCAATAGCAAGAATGTCCTTCCTCAAGTTAGGAGGCCAAAACTGTACACAATACTCCAGGTGTGGCCTCACCAAGGCCCTGTACAACTGTAGCAACACCTCCCTGCCCCTGTACTCAAATCCCCTCACTATGAAGGCCAACATGCCATTTGCTTTCTTAACCGCCTGCTGTACCTGCATGCCAACCTTCAATGACTGATGTACCATGACACCCAGGTCTCGTTGCACCTTCCCTTTTCCTAATCTGTCACCATTCAGATAATAGTCTGTCTCTCTGTTTTTACCACCAAAGTGGATAACCTCACATTTATCCACATTATACTTCATCTGCCATGCATTTGCCCACTCACCTAACCTATCCAAGTCGCTCTGCAGCCTCACAGCATCCTCCTCGCAGCTCACACTGCCACCCAACTTAGTGTCATCCGCAAATTTGGAGATACTACATTTAATCCCCTCGTCTAAATCATTAATGTACAATGTAAACAGCTGGGGCCCCAGCACAGAACCTTGCGGTACCCCACTAGTCACTGCCTGCCATTCTGAAAAGTACCCATTTACTCCTACTCTTTGCTTCCTGTCTGACAACCAGTTCTCAATCCACGTCAGCACACTACCCCCAATCCCATGTGCTTTAACTTTGCACATTAATCTCTTGTGTGGGACCTTGTCGAAAGCCTTCTGAAAGTCCAAATATACCACATCAACTGGTTCTCCTTTGTCCACTTTACTGGAAACATCCTCAAAAAATTCCAGAAGATTTGTCAAGCATGATTTCCCCTTCACAAATCCATGCTGACTTGGACCTATCATGTCACCATTTTCCAAATGCGCTGCTATGACATCCTTAATAATTGATTCCATCATTTTACCCACTACTGAGGTCAGGCTGACCGGTCTATAATTCCCTGTTTTCTCTCTCCCTCGTTTTTTAAAAAGTGGGGTTACATTGGCTACCCTCCACTCGATAGGAACTGATCCAGAGTCAATGGAATGTTGGAAAATGACTGTCAATGCATCCGCTATTTCCAAAGCCACCTCCTTAAGTACTCTGGGATGCAGTCCATCAGGCCCTGGGGATTTATCGGCCTTCAATCCCATCAATTTCCCCAACACAATTTCCCGACTAATAAAGATTTCCCTCAGTTCCTCCTCCTTACTAGACCCTCTGACCCCTTTTATATCCGGAAGGTTGTTTGTGTCCTCCTTAGTGAATACTGAACCAAAGTACTTGTTCAATTGGTCTGCCATTTCTTTGTTCCCCGTTATGACTTCCCCTGATTCTGACTGCAGGGGACCTACGTTTGTCTTTACTAACCTTTTTCTCTTTACATACCTATAGAAACTTTTGCAATCCGCCTTAATGTTCCCTGCAAGCTTCTTCTCGTACTCCATTTTCCCTGCCCTAATCAAACCCTTTGTCCTCCTCTGCTGAGTTCTAAATTTCTCCCAGTCCCCAGGTTCGCTGCTATTTCTGGCCAATTTGTATGCCACTTCCTTGGCTTTAATACTATCCCTGATTTCCCTTGATAGCCACGGTTGAGCCACCTTCCCTTTTTTATTTTTACGCCAGACAGGAATGTACAATTGTTGTAATTCATCCATGCGGTCTCTAAATGTCTGCCATTGCCCATCCACAGTCAACCCCTTAAGTATCATTCGCCAATCTATCCTAGCCAATTCACGCCTCATACCTTCAAAGTTACCCTTCTTTAAGTTCTTAACCATGGTCTCTGAATTAACTGTATCATTCTCCATCCTAATGCAGAATTCCACCATATTATGGTCACTCTTCCCCAAGGGGCCTCGCACAATGAGATTGCTAATTAGTCCTTTCTCATTACACAACACCCAGTCTAAGATGGCCTCCCCTCTAGTTGGTTCCTCGACATATTGGTCCAGAAAACCATCCCTTATGCACTCCAGGAAATCCTCCTCCACCGTATTGCTTCCAGTTTGGCTAGCCCAATCTATGTGCATATTAAAGTCACCCATTATAACTGCTGCACCTTTATTGCATGCACCCCTAATTTCCTGTTTGATGCCCTCCCCAACATCACTACTACTGTTTGGAGGTCTGTACACAACTCCCACTAACGTTTTTTGCCCTTTGGTGTTCTGCAGCTCTACCCATATAGATTCCACATCATCCAAGTTAATGTCTTTCCGTGCATTAATCTCCTCTTTAACCAGCAATGCTACCCCACCTCCTTTTCCTTTTATTCTATCCTTCCTGAATGTTGAATACCCCTGGATGTTGAGTTCCCAGCCCTGATCATCCTGGAGCCACGTCTCCGTAATCCCAATCACATCATATTTGTTAACATCTATTTGCACAGTTAATTCATCCACCTTATTGCGGATACTCCTTGCATTAAGACACAAAGCCTTCAGGCTTGTTTTTTTAACACCCTTTGTCCTTTTAGAATTTTGCTGTACAGTGGCCCTTTTTGTTCTTTGCCTTGCGTTTCTCTGCCCTCCACTTTTCCTCATCTCCTTTCTGTCTTTTGCTTTTGCCTCCTTTTTGTCTCCCTCTGTCTCCCTGCATTGGTTCCCATCCCCCTGCCATATTAGTTTAACTCCTCCCCAACAGCACTAGCAAACACTCCCCCTAGGACATTGGTTCCGGTCCTGCCCAGGTGCAGACCGTCCGGTTTGTACTGGTCCCACCTCCCCCAGAACAGGTTCCAATGCCCCAGGAATTTGAATCCCTCCCTGCTGCACCACTGCTCAAGCCACGTATTCATCTGCGCTATCCTGCGATTCCTACTCTGACTAGCACGTGGCACTGGTAGCAATCCCGAGATTACTAATTTTGAGGTATCAAACATGTAAGATCAGCACCGTTCAAATCTGCATCCAATGGGCAAGCAGAATGTGCTGTCCAAATCATAAAGCAGAGTATGAATACCGAATGTGCTTTATGTGCTCCTGATATTAATAAGTTATGCAACTTAGCAGTGTAAACTGTCGTGGTAATTGTAACTCATTCCATTCCAACACATCTTTAGGCATTCATCACATGTATTCAGTTCAATGAATCAAGCAAAACATCAGAATATCTAGCTAGCCTGATAACATACCTTTTAAATCCCTGATCAGTTGCTTCCTTTGCAATGACAGGACTATGGTCCAGACAACTTAGGAACTGTCAGGTTTCATATTTCATTTAATCATCTCCACCTCTGCTTCGTTTTATAATCATTAATGCCATTCCTATCTAGACATTCGGCTATTTTTTGGTACATTATCTTGCACACAGCATTCTCAATGTAGACAGACTAATGATCTATATAAGATTTAAGTAACTTGCTTCTTATAGTCAAATGCCCTCAAGATGCATCCTAGTATATAACTAGCCTTGTTAACTACAACTTCACACTGGCTGAATATATTGAATGAATGGTCAATTAATATTTCCAAAATCTTTTGCCAGCTCTAACACGACAAGCATCATCATACACTCATTTTAGCTTGTCCATTTCAATGTGCATAAACTTACATTTATAAAACTGCCTATTTCCACCTATGTAACATTGTCCGTCTCCACCCCTGCCTCAGTTCATCTGCTGCTGAAACCCTTATCCATGCCTTTGTTACCTCTAGATATGACTGGCTGGCCTCCCACATTCTACCCTACGTAAACTTGAGGTCATCCAAAACTCGGCTGCTGTGTCCTTAACTCGCACCAAGTCCCATTCACCCATCACCCCTGTGCTCACTGACCTTCTGGTTAAGCAACACCTCGATTTCAAAATTCTCATCCTTGTTTTCAAATCCCTCCATGTCCTCACCCCTCCCAATCTCCTTCAGCCTCACAACCACCCCCAACCCCCTCCCCTGAGATATCTATGCTCCTCCAATTCTGCCCTCTTGAGCACCCTGATTATAATTGCTCCACCATTGGTGGCCGTGCTTTCAGCTGCCTGGGCCCTAAGCTCTGGAACTCCCTCCCTAAACCTCTCCGCCTCTCTACCTCTCTTTCCTCCTTTAAGACGCTCCTTAAAGCCTACATCTCATCTGTCCTAATTTCTTATGTGGCTCAGTATCAAGTTTTTGTCATATAACATTCTTGTGAAGCGCCTTGGGACGTTTTACTACGTTAAAGGCACTATATAAATACAAGTTGTTATCAGCCTAAAAAGAGAACAGCAACTCAAATTAAAAATGGTTTGGATTTTGCTGAAAACTTACACCAAACAACAGCATAAATACGGCGTGATGCCGATTTTCAGCACACTTATCGAGGAAATTAGGTGCAAGTAACCTATGCTTTTTTTTAACGCAAAGCCAGAATAACCTTGTAGTTCTTTGGCAATTCCACAAAATCTCCACCTAAACCCTCTGCTGCTCAATAACATTGCTCTGTCCTCATGCAGAAGTGAAGTTCATGTGAATTTCCTACATTTATGCCAGTGCTAAACAGACTGTAAATATACGCTTATAATTTTAGGAATAACAGGACCCAAAGTCATATTTTTGGTGTTTTACTGCAATTTTTTTCTCCTCACCGAGACTTACAATGTATTTTCTGTATCTATGAATGCCTCTTTATGGTGTCATAATGACATGCAATAAAAACATTTTAAACTTCCACAATTATATTTTCTCTGTCTAATGTACATAAATGATTTGAAAGTTTCAAATTTGAATTTTTAAACATAAAGAGGGACTTAAAGATTGAAGGACACAAACAATCTTCCAGATACAAAAGGGGTCAGAGAGTCCAGTAAGAAGGAGGAACTGAGGGAAATCCTTATTAGTTGGGAAATTGTGTTGGGAAAATTGATGGGATTGAAGGCCGATAAATCCCCAGGGCCTGATGGACTGCATCCCAGAGTACTTAAGGAGGTGGCCTTGGAAATAGCGGATGCATTGACAGTCATTTTCCAACATTCCATTGACTCTGGATCAGTTCCTATGGAGTGGAGGGTAGCCAATGTAACCCCACTTTTTAAAAAAGGAGAGAAAGAGAAAACAGGGAATTATCGACCGGTCAGCCTGACATCGGTAGTGAGTAAAATGATGGAATCAATTATTAAGGATGTCATAGCAGCACATTTGGAAAGAGGTGACATGATAGGTCCAAGTCAGCATGGATTTGTGAAGGGGAAATCATGCTTGACAAATCTTCTGGAATTTTTTGAGGATGTTTCCAGTAGAGTGGACAAGGGAGAATCAGTTGATGTGGTGTATTTGGACTTTCAGAAGGCTTTCGACAAGGTCCCACACAAGAGATTAATGTGCAAAGTTAAAGCACGTGGGATTGGGGGTAGTGTGCTGACATGGATTGAGAACTGGTTGTCAGACAGGAAGCAAAGAGTAGGAGTAAATGGGTACTTTTCAGAATGGCAGGCAGTGACTAGTGGGGTACCACAAGGTTCTGTGCTGGGGCCCCAGCTGTTTACATTGTACATTAATGATTTAGACGAGGGAATTAAATGTAGTATCTCCAAATTTGCGGATGACACTAAGTTGGGTGGCAGTGTGAGCTGCGAGGAGGATGCTATGAGGCTGCAGAGTGACTTGGATAGGTTAGGTGAGTGGGCAAATGCATGGCAGATGAAGTATAATGTGGATAAATGTGAGGTTATCCACTTTGGTGGTAAAAACAGAGAGACAGACTATTATCTGAATGGTGACAGATTAGGAAAAGGGAAGGTGCAACGAGACCTGGATGTCATGGTACATCAGCCATTGAAGGTTGGCATGCAGGTACAGCAGGCGGTTAAGAAAGCAAATGGCATGTTGGCCTTCATAGCAAGGGGATTTGAGTACAGGGGCAGGGAGGTGTTACTACAGTTGTACAGGGCCTTGATGAGGCCACACCTGGAGTATTGTGTACAGTTTTGGTCTCCTAACTTGAGGAAGGACATTCTTGCTATTGAGGGAATGCAGCGAAGGTTCACCAGACTGATTCCCAGGATGGCGGGACTGACATATCAAGAAAGACTGGATCAACTGGGCTTGTATTCACTGGAGTTCAGAAGAATGAGAGGGGATCTCATAGAAACATTTAAAATTCTGATGGGTTTAGACAGGTTAGATGCAGGAAGAATGTTCCCAATATTGGGGAAGTCCAGAACCAGGGGTCACAGACTAAGGATAAGGGATAAGCCATTTAGGACCGAGATGAGGAGAAACCTCTTCACCCAGAGAGTGGTGAACCTGTGGAATTCTCTACCACAGAAAGTTGTTGAGGCCAATTCACTAAATATATTAAAAAAGGAGTTAGATGTAGTCCTTACTACTAGGGGGATCAAGGGGTATGGCGAGAATGCAGGAATGGGGTACTGAGGTTGCATGTTCAGCCATGAACTCATTGAATGGCGGTGCAGGCTCGAAGGGTCAAATGGCCTACTCCTGCACCTATTTTCTATGTTTCAATGTTTCTATGAATATGGGGTACTTTCAGAACCTTCCTTCGATCTCAATTGTTTATGTTGGTTTCCACTTGTTTTATACTGATTTTTATGTTCTGGATATGCTATTGTGATTCTCAGGAAATATTCAGATGATTAACAGACCAACGGCAAGGTCTGTGTAAATTTCAAAGTAACTTGCCGGCTATACCTGTTCAAAAAATATTCAATTTAGTGAACAACATATTTTAATCATAATTCATAAAAACATAACATTTTAGGAGCGTTGAAGCTTTCGAAGGATTCAACAGAAGGTTTGTGAATCTCCCTCGTGTAAGTTACATTGAACAAACTTAATTTTCGCAATACAAAGTATCACTGATACCTAACAGTGATTACATGTTGTAATCTAATGGCAAAGCAAATATGATGTAGGAGAATGCAGTGCAAACATAAAATGGCCATCTAAACTTTGAAATTGTGTTACCAGGTGATAATTCAGTCAAGGTAGTTAATTTTGTTCGAAGTTACTGTCAGTAATGACCTGGTGATATTTCAGGTCCTACAATATAACAGATATTGCTTCAGATTTAGTCACACATGTCTTAGCAATGGAAACAGTACTTAAACAGCAAAAGTATGATGACATTTTCCAGTCAACATAACACCTTGCAATTTGGGAGTTTAAGGCAACCAAACAGAGTTCAGCTGCAACAAATACAATTTGGTTCTTTAACAAGCAGATAATGCAGATTTTATGACAGGAAATTTGAGAGGTATAGCAAATGAAGAGACAATTTCACATTTGACACTGAAATGTCTTTCATCGCACAAGTGGTTCTGTTCAGAAGGCCAGTGATTTTGGTGTGCACCTTCTTTTCCTAACTGACCAGGAAGCAAGCCTGGGAAGAGATAGGTAGCCCCATACTATATTAAAAGAAGCTGGTAGGAGGTGAGAAAATGTTCCATAATGTTAAAAAGATCACAAGCAGGACTTGACCAGCTGTTAGCCAAGGAAGAGCTAGTGGGCTAACAGAACTTGAGTAAGCTTTGTTCAACTCTGGCTTATGGCAAGTGTGGTCTCAGCTTTTGTTTCTGTGGGCTACATATTAGGGAATCTTGGGAACCACATTCAAGGCTCCCGTTATCTATGCTCCCGTTAATGTGAATACAGATTTTGGTTTCCTGAGTCAGGATTTATTCACCAATGAAGCAACAGCACTGAAAACAGCCCATTCCAAATTTTGAGATCACAACATTCAAACAGGACAAACAAGCGACTAAGCAATACAAATCTAAGAAGGACAGAGCTGCCTAGGTTTTGAACACCAGACGGCCAGGGCTCAGGGTTATATGTGGCCACAGGCTGCAATTCAGAGAGTCTGGAGGGTGTGGTTGAGGCTAAAGTTGGCATATCTGGCAGTGAACCCAGTATCTTCCTTAGTATATAATGTTATCTAATATACCTTAACAAAGATCAGATTTTCCTGGGCTCCAGAGCACCATATTTCCCATAAAGGCAGCTAAAATGAGATAAAACACTACACTGCTATCTTCTTGCTAGGAATGGCAAGTTATTTGCCCTGTTAATTACAGTTCTGAACTTGATGTATGTCATTTAAGATGCTGTAATCTATGGCATGCTCCAGCTCTTTTATAGCCCCAACATGCGGAGATGTTCTCGCAGGTCGAGGTAGCCCACGATGTCCCAGGGCCCGGTGCCCCAGCTCTTTTTATAGACTCGACCTGCGGAGATGTTCTCTCGCAGGTCGAGGTAGCCCATGATGTCCCATGGCCCGGTGTTCCAGCTCTTTTTATAGACTCGACCTGCGGAGATGTTCTCTCGCAGGTCGAGGTAGCCCACGATGTCCCAGGGCCCGGTGCCCCAGCTCTTTTTATAGTCCTTACATAGTCATACTCAAAGAATCATACCTTTCAGCCAATGTTCCAGACTCCTCCATCACCATCCTATGCCACCAGCAGGACAGACCCACCCGTGGTGGCGGCACAGTGCTACACAGTTGGAAGGAAGTGGCCCTGGAAGTCCTCAACATTGACTCCGGATCCCATGAAGTCTCATGGCTTCAGGTCAAGCATGGGCAAGGAAACCTCCTATTGATTACCACCTACAGCCATCCCTCAGCTGATGATTTAGCAAGGGCCCAGAATGTACTCTGGGTGGGGGACTTCAATGTCCATCACCAAGGGTGGCTCGGTAGCACCCTATTGAGAAAACTGGCCAAGTCCTTAAGACCACAGGTGGAAGACTTGGTCTGTGGCAGTTGGTGACAGAACCAACACGAGAGAAAAACCTACTTGACCTCGCCCTCACCAATCTACCTGTCGCAGATGCATCTGTCCATGACAGCATTGGTAGCAGTGATCACCGCACTGTCCTTGTGCAGTCTTCACACTGAAGACACCCTCCATTGTGTTGTGTGGCACTACCACTATGCTAAATGGGATAGATTCATAACAGGTCTAGCAGCTCAAAACTGGGCATCCATGAGGCGTTGTGAGCCATTAGCAGCAGCAGAATTGTATTCCACTACAATCTGTAACTTCATGGCCCGGCATATCTCTCACTCTACCATTACCATCAAGCTAGGGGACAAACCCTGGTTCAACAAAGAGTGCAGAAGAGCATGCCAGGACCAGCATCAGGTGTACCTAAAACTGAGGTACCAACCCGGGGTAACTGCAACACAGGACTACATGCATGCTAAGCAACGGAAGCAGCATGCTATAAACAGAGCCAAGCGATCCCTCAATCAATGTATCAGATCAAAGCATTGCAGTTCTAGAAACATAGAAAATAGGTGCAGGAGTAGGCCATTCGGCCCTTCGAGCCTGCACCGCCATTCAATGAGTTCATGGCTGAACATGCAACCTCAGTACCCCATTCCTGCATTCTCGCCATACCCCTTGATCCCCCTAGTAGTAAGGACTACATCTAACTCCTTTTTGAATATATTTAGTGAATTGGCCTCAACAACTTTCTGTGGTAGAGAATTCCACAGGTTCACCACTCTCTGGGTGAAGAAGTTTCTCCTCATCTCGGTCCTAAATGGCTTACCCCTTATCCTTAGACTGTGACCCCTGGTTCTGGACTTCCCCAACATTGGGAACATTCTTCCTGCATCTAACCTGTCATATCTAGTCATGAATGGTAGAGGGTAATTAAACAACCAACTGGAGGAGGAGGCTCCATGAATATCCCCATCCTCAATGACAGCGGAGCCCAGCATGCAAGTGCAAAAGACAAGACTGGAAGCATTTGCAACCATCTTCAGCCAGAAGTGCCGAGTGGATGGCCATATTGGCCTCCTCCTGAGGTCCCCACCATCACAGAAGCGAGTCTTCAGCAAACTCGATTCACTCCACGTGATATCAAGAAGCGCTGAGCGCACTGGATACCGCAAAGTCCATAGGCCCCAACAACAAGCCAGCTATTGTGCTGAAGACTTGTGCTCCAGAGCTAGCCGCACCTCTAGCCAAGCTGTTCCAATACAGCTACAACACTGGCATCTACCAACAATGTGGAAAACTGCCCAGGTATGTCCTTGTTATAGTTCAAAATACCATTCGAGACTCGATTATCAAGTTTTTTCAATCCTTTATTACAAGCTAGCAGGGGAGAGGTATGGCAGTCTGCCACCACCGTCTCAAAGTACATACAGTTTAGGCATTATCTTTATCGTGTACATAGACAGCCACCCCCTCCCAAACATGGTCATCTTCTGAGAGGTGCCGTGAGCATAATAGTCTCGTGTGCAAAAGAAGATCATCATCATCATCACAGGCGGTCCCTCGGAATTGAGGAAGACTTGCTTCCACTCTTAAAATGAGTCCTTAGGTGGCTGAACAGTCCAATATAAGAACCACAGTCCCTGTCACAGGTGGGACAGATAGTCATTGAGGGTAAGGGAGGATGGGACAGAGTTGCCACACGTTCTTTCCGCAGCCTGCGCTTGATTTCTGCATGCTCTAGGCGATGAGACTCGACCAGCAAAAGCAGAGGGGCTATGTGCAAAACATTAATTGGTAGAGCAGAAGCATTGGGTGTCCTTGAGAACAGGGGAACCCATCGGACCCTAGCCACGTGTTTACTAGCTGAATTCTTTCACACAAGGACAGGTGATTGTTGTCCTTGTTATCTTGAGTTATGTCATCCGCTTTCCTATTCTGTGCTCATTATTTTTTAACCAGGTTGGCTTGAGTCTATAGCCAGGATACAACCATCCCAAGTGACCAGACTCCTTATTGTTAAAGAAAGATGTTTGAAACGAACTAAAACAATATTTATATAAGTGGATTAACTCTTTATACCCTGGGTTGCCCCTTAACAATCTCTCCTTTTGGCGCTTGTTCGGACCTTCCATCCATACACAATCTAGCCACAGGATGCTGGGCATGTCGCCTTTTTCCAGGGATCCTCCGGCAGGCTTGATGATCCACATCTTTACTAAATTTTGCTGGCCTCTGACAGAGGGGTTGGGTGTTGGCCAATACCCGTATCCTCTTGGGTGTTTCCCATTTCTTTGGGGCCTTTCAGATTGTCCATTTGGGGGTGTCATTTAACACTTGTTATAGCAGTTGCAAGCAGTCCAGCCTTGTGTTGCCTGAGCACTGCACCTGTCTCGCAAAGGAGAGATATAACAAATCAACAACTGTACCACCACCAGCACATGCGAATATGATTCTGATCCACGGGTGAATTTGAATGATCAAACCCCAGTCCGATAAGTCATCCCACCAAGTGGTTATTTTAATGTCCTCAATTCTGTCTCTATTATGCTTGTTCCGTTGTTGTAAAATGTAGTACCCTGTATACCAACTGGGATTTGATGACTTTTCTCTGAAGTTCCGTTAGTTTTTCCGGTAGTGGGGGTACCTTGCACCTGTATTGGCTAACATAGTCCTCCAGATTCTCCTTGATGTCTTCTGACACCTGGATAGACGCCGATCCTCGCTGGTGTATGTCAACCATCTCTTCTTGTCCGCGAGAGGCCTATAAAGACCGTGAGGTGCGTCGCTGAGTCGGGAGACCGTGAGTTCGGCGAGAGGCCTATAAAGGCCGCGAGGTCGGGAGGTGCGTCGCTGAGTCGGGAGTCCGTGAGTTCGGCGAGAGGCCTATAAAGGCCGCGAGGTCGGGAGGTGCGTCGCTGAGTCGGGAGACCGTGAGTTCGGCGAGAGGCCTATAAAAGCCGCGAGGTCGGGAGGTGCGTCGCTGAGTCGGGAGTCCGTGAGTTCGGCGAGAGGCCTATAAAGGCCGCGAGGTCGGTAGGTGCGTCGCTGAGTCGGGAGTCCGTGAGTTCGGCGAGAGGCCTATAAAGGCCGCGAGGTCGGTAGGTGCGTCGCTGAGTCGGGAGTCCGTGAGTTCGGCGAGAGGCCTATAAAGGCTGCGAGGTCGGGAGGTGCGTCGCTGAGTCGGGAGTCCGTGAGTTCGGCGAGAGGTCTATAAAGGCTGCGAGGTCGGGAGGTGCGTCGCTGAGTCGGGAGTCCGTGCGTTCAGCGAGAGGCCTATAAAGGCTGCGAGGTCGGGAGGTGCGTCGCTGAGTCGGGAGTCCGTGCGTTCAGCGAGAGGCATGGCTTGTGCAGCTACAGGGTGAAGGCAAAAAAGAAGTAGAAAGAAATCAAAAGGTGACGTCACAGCCAAGGGGGCAAGTGATTGGCTGGTGATTGGTAAGTAGTTTTCCTTTTTCTTTTCTCTATCAGTACGTAACCTTTAGCATTTTTGTTGCTAATTTAAGTGTATCTAAGGGTTAAGTCATGGCAGGAGAGCTCAGACACGTGTTATGCTCCTCCTGTACTATGTGGGAAGTCAGGGACGCTTCCGGTGTCCCTGACGACTACATGTGTGGGAAGTGTGTCCGCCTGCAGCTCCTGACGAACCGCGTTGCAGAAGTGGAGCTGCGGGTGGATTCCCTCTGGAGTATGCACAATGCTGAGAATGATGTGAATAGCACATTTAGTGAGTTGGTCTTACCGCAGGTAAAGGGTACACAACCAGATAGGGAATGGAAGACCAACAGAAAAGCGGTCATCCCCCTGCAAAACAGATACACCGCTTTGAGTACTGTTGAAGGGAATGACTCATCAGGGGGGAGCAGCAGCAGCCAAGTTCATGGCACCGTGGCTGGCTCTGCTGCACAGGAGGGTAGGAAAAAGAGTGGAAGAGCGATAGTGATAGGGGATTTAATTGTAAGGGAAATAGATAGGTGTTTCTGCGGCCGCAACCGAGACTCCAGGATGGTATGTTGCCTCCCTGGTGCAAAGGTCAAGGATGTCTCGGAGCGGGTGCAGGACATTCTAAAAAGGGAGGGTGAACAGCCAGTTCATATAGGTACCAATCACATAGGTAAAAAAATGGGACAAGGTCCTACGAGGCGAATTTAGGGAGCTAGGAGCTAAATTAAAAAGTAGGACCTCAAAAGTAGTAATCTCAGGATTGCTACCAGTGCCACATGCTAGTCAGAGTAGGAATCGCAGGATAGCTCAGATGAATATGTGGCTTGAGCAGTGGTGCAGAAGGGAGGGATTCAAATTCCTGGGACATTGGAACCGGTTCTGGGGGAGGTGGGACCAGTACAAACCAGACAGTCCGCACCTGGGCAGAACCGGAACCAATGGCCGAGGGGGAGTGTTTGCTAGTGCTGTTGGGGAGAAGTTAAACTAATATGGCAGGGGGATGGGAATCTATGCAGGGAGACAGACCGAAATAAAATGGAGTAAGAAGCAAAATATAGAAAGGAGAATAGTAAAAGTGGAGGGCAGAGAAACCCAAGGCAAAAAACAAAAAGGGCCACATTATAGCAAAATTCTAAAGGGACAAAGTGTGTGAAAAAAACAAGCCTGAAGGCTCTGTGCCTCAATGCGAGGAGTATTCGGAATAAGATGGATGAATTAACTGCGCAGATAGCAGTTAACGGATACGATGTGATTGGCATCATGGAGACATGGCTCCAGGGGGATCAAGGCTGGGAACTCAACATCCAAAGGTTTTCAGCATTTAGGAAGGATAGACAGAAAGGAAAAGGAGCCGGGGTGGCGTTGCTGGTTAAAGAGGAAATCAATGCAATTGTAAGGAAGGACATTAGCTTGGATGATGTGGAATCGGTATGGGTGGAGCTGCGGAATTCCAAAGGGCAGAAAACGCTAGTGGGAGTTGTGTATAGACCACCAAATAGTAGTGAGGTTGGGGACAGCATCAAACAAGAAATAAGGGATGTGTGCAATAAAGGTACAGCAGTAATCATGGGCGACTTTAATCGAACCTAACTGGTAGCAATGCGGTGGAGGAGGATTTCCTGGAGTGTATTAGGGATGGTTTTCGAGACGAATATGTCGAGGAACCAACCAGGGAGCTGGCCATCCTAGACTGGGTGATGTGTAATGAGAAGGAACTAAATAGCAATCTTGTTGTGCGAGGCCCCTTGGGGAAAAGTGACCATAATATGGTAGAATTCCTTGTTAAAATGGAGAGTGACAAAGTTAACTCGCGTCCTGAACTTAAGGAAAGGTAACTTCGACGGTATGAGGCGTGAATTAGCTAGAATAGACTGGCAAACGATACACAAAAAGTTGACGGTGGATAAGCAATGGCAAACATTTAAAGATCACATGGATGAACTTCAGCAAATGTACATCCCTGTCTGGAGTAAAAATAAAACTGGGAAGGTGGCTCAACCATGGCTAACAAAGGAAGTTAAGGATAGTGTTAAAGCCAAGGAAGAGGCATAAAAATTGGCTAGAAAAAGCAACAAACCTGAGGACTGGGAGAAATTTAGAATTCAACAGAGGGTTTAATTAAGAGGGGGAAAATAGAGTACAAGAGGAAGCTTGCAGGGAATATAAAAACTGACTGCAAAAGCTTCTATAAATATGTGAAAAGAAAAAGATTAGTAAAGACAAACGTAGGTCCCTTGCAGTCGGATTTAAGTGAAATTATAATGGAGAACAAAGAAATGGCAGACCAACTGAACCAATACTTCGGTTCTGTCATCACGAAGGAAGATACAAATAACCTTCCGAAGGTACTAGGGGACAGTGGGTCTAGTGAGAAGGACGAACTGAAGGATATCCTTATTAGGCGGGAAATTGTGTTCGGGGAATTGATGGGATTGAAGGCCAATAAATCCCCGGGACCTGATAGTCTGCATCCCAGAGTGCTCTCGGAAGTGGCCCTAGAAATAGTGGATACATTGGTGATCATTTTCCAACAGTCTATCGACTCCGGATCAGTTCCCATGGACTGGAGGGTAGCTAAAGTAACACCACTTTTTAACAAAGGAGGGAGAGAGAAAATGGGCAATTATAGACCGGTTAACTTGACATCAGTAGTGGGGAAAATGTTGGAATCGATCATGAAGGATGAAATAGCAGCACATTTGGAAAGCAGTGACAGGATCAGACCAAGTCAGCATGGATTTATGAAAGGGAAATCATGCTTGACGAATCTTCTGGAATTTTTTGAGGATGTAACGAGCAGAGTGGACAAGGGAGAACCAGTGGATGTGGTGTATTTGGACTTTCAGAAGGCTTTTGACAAGGTCCCGCACAAGAGATTAGTGTGCAAAATCAAAGCACATGGTATTGGGGGTAATATACTGACGCGATAGGGAACTGGTTGGCAGACACGAAGCAGAGAATTGGGATAAATGGGTCCTTTTCAGAATGGCAGGCAGTGACTAGTGGAGTGCCGCAGGGCTCAGTGCTGGGACGCCAGCTCTTTATAATATACATTAACGATTTAGATGGAGGAATAGAGTGTAATATCTCCAAGTTTGCAGACTGGGTGGCGGTGTGAGCTGTGAGGAAGGCGCTAAGAGGCTGCAGGGTGACTTGGACAGGTTAGGTGAGTGGGCAAATATATGGCAGATGCAGTATAATGTGGATAAATGTGAGGTTATCCATTTTGGGGGGCAAAAACACGAAGGCAGAATATTATCTGAATGACGGCAGACTAGGAAAAGGGGAGGTGCAACGAGACCTGGCTTTCATGCTTCATCAGTCACTGAAAGTGGGCTCGCAAGTACAGCAGGCGGTGAAGAAGGCAAATGGTATGTTGGCCTTTTTAGCTAGGGGATTTGAATATAGAAGCAGGGAGGGCTTACTGCAGTTGTACAGGGCCTTAGTGAGGCCTCACCTGGAATATTGTGTTCAGTTTTGGTCTCCTAGTCTGAGGAAGGGCGTTCTTGCTATTGAGGGAGTGCAGCGAAGGTTCACCAGACTGATTCCAGGGATGGCTGGGCTGTCATATGAGGAGAGACTGAATCAACTGGGCCTTTATTCACTGGAGTTTAGAAGGATGAGAGGGGATCTCATAGAAACATATAAGATTCTGATGGGACTGGACAGGTTAGATGCGGGAAGAATGTTCCCGATGTTGGGGAAGTCCAGAACCAGGGGACATAGTCTTGGGATAAGGGGTAAGCCATTTAGGACTGAGATGAGGAGAAACTTCTTCACTCAGAGAGTTGTTAACCTGTGGAATTCCCTGCCGCAGAGAGTTGTTGATGCCAGTTAGTTGGATATATTCAAGAGGGAGTTAGATATGGCTCTTAAAGGGATCAAGGGGTATGGAGAGAAAGCAGGAAAGGGGTACTGAAGGAATGATCAGCCATGATCTTATTGAATGGCGGTGCAGGCTCGAAGGGCCGAATGGCCTACACCTGCACCTATTTTCTATGTTTCTATAGATATAAGCGGCCCGTGTGCGCGAGAGGTGAGCTGCTATGGCCTTCATAGTACAATTTACTTCGTTTGACACATTAAATCCACAGGTTGCAAGTGGGTAAAAACTTATTTTATGGGGGCAAATGGTGACTCCCTGTCATGTTTCACATCCTTCTAATCTAGTTCCCACTATGCTGTCTTCATAAGTTACAGCATAGTGTAGAGTTTCATGATACATAATGTGAACGTCTTCTTTAATAATTCCTATGATCTGGATACTATACACTTCCCTCGGTTGTGCTTCTGGCGCGATTACAGGTATCACAAGTGTCAACCCTAAGATATGACCGCCGCTTATTTTACAATCAATCTGGGAGGGGTATACCTGCACCAATCCCGAGTTGGCACCCTTGCACAGTCCCTCCATGACGGGATAAATTAGTGACCTGTTCATTGTTTATCCACAGAGATACTTCCCCATCCTTTACCTGGGCCACATTTATCGGGTTTGTTCTACAACCCAATTTCCGAATGTGCTACACACACTGTTTCTTGTGACTTTGCGAAAAACCCGGTGATCATCTTTGATAATTTGGTTAACAGCCTGAGCATGAGCTTCGAGGACTGTTGCTATATCCTTGAGCTGCCCGGTGAAGGTTTGATTCTCCAAAAATTCTGAATCCTGATTCTGATTTTGTTTCATTAAGATTTATTTTATCCTAGTGCCCAGATCCCGTCTTTTATTATCTAGGGTGGCCAAGTCTTTGGTGTTCATGACCGAGGTTCCGGTGTTGAACACCGTGGCAATATCATTAAGGACCTCCCTCCTATTTCGTTTCTGGTGATGTTTCCCCGGGATGCATTCACTTCCCATAATCCCTTGTTCTAATACTTGTCTGGTTAGGCGGTGTTATAACTCCCTGGTATTACTGGGCATCACTGCGGAAGCCCTATATCCGTCAGGTCTAGTAACACTGGTACCAACTCATGGTGTGCACTATCATATAAAACATTTCCTATTGGAGCCAGGACCAACCCATTCTCCAACTCCAGGGTCTGCTCAGGGCATTCCTGAGGTACTACTACCTCCCGACTTACAGGAGTGGTGAATTGGGTTGCGTTTTGCTTTTTTATATGTGACAATTAATATAACTAGTTCAAAGTGACACATTGGTCCTTTTGGTAACACGCATAAAAACATAGTCCCATCAGTTCTTCCTTAATGCAGCATTGCTTTCCCCATTGTACTATACGGATTACAAAAAACAATAACCTCTCCTCTTCCTTTCGGCAATCCTTTCCCTCGGGGCACCCCAGTTGCTGGGGAAAAACATCAGGGGCTAATGTCTAGGGATTATTTCTTTCTTTCCCTGTCACTACACGCAACCTGCCACTGCATTTTGCTTTACCCGCTGGACACTTGATGCACACCTCCTCTCCTGGGTCTAGGCGCAATTGTGTGATATTCTCGCCCTCCATTACCTCCAGCTGGTGAAGCCATTCACACTCTTTCACACATGGCAGCCCTTCTTCTATTTTCTGGTAATCCCACATTATCGTATGTCTTCTTTCATCTGTCCACTCCTCTCCTTCCCCCTGTGGGTAAGTCCATGTCATGCTACTCCCTTGTGTCACAGCTACTTGTAGGTCCCTAGTTATGTAAATTGGCCAGAAAAAGCAGCAAACCTGAGGACTGGGAGAATTTTGTAATACAGCAAAGGAGGACAAAGGGGGAAAATAGAGTATGAGAGGAAGCTTGCTGGGAACATTAAAAACTGACTGTAAAAGCTTCTATCGATATGTGAAGAGAAAAAGATTAGTGAAAACAAACGTAAGCCCCTTGCAGTCAGATTCAGGTGAATTTATAATGTGGAACAAAGAAATGGCGGACCAGTTAAACAAATACTTCACGAAGGAAGACACAAATAACCTTCCGGAAATACTAGGGGACCGAGGGTCCAGAGAGAAGGAAGAACTGAAGGAAACTGATGGGATCGAAGGCCGATAAATCTGAAGGCTGATAGTCTGCATCCCAGAGTACTTATGGAAATAGCCCAAGAAATAGTGGATGCATTGGTGATCATTTTCCAACAGTCTATCGACTCTGGATCGGTTCCTCTGGACTGGAGGGTAGCTAATGTAACACCACTGTTTAACAAAGGAGGGAGAGAGAAAATGGGGAATTATAGACCGGTTAGCCTGACATCAGTAATGGGGAAAATGTTGGCATCAATTATTAAAGATGAAATAGCAGCACATTTGGAAAGCAGTGACGGGATCGGTCCAAGTCAGCATGGGTTTATGAAAGGGAAATCCTGCTTGACAAATCTGCTAGAATTTTTTGAGGATGTAACTGGTAGAGTGGACAAGGGAGAACCAGTGGATGTAGTGTACTTGGACTTTCAAAAGGCTTTTGAGAAGGCCCCACACAAGAGATTGGTGTGCAAAGTTAAAGCACATGGTATTGGGGGTAATGTACTGACGTGGATAGAGAACTGATTAGCAGATAAGAAGCAGAGAGTCAGGATAAATGGGTCCTTTTCAGAATGGCAGGCAGTGACTAGTAGGGTACCACAGGGCTCAGTGCTGGGACCCCAGCTATTTACAATATACATTAATGATTTGGATGAGGGAATTGAGTGTAATATCTCCAACTTTGCAGATGACACTAAGCTGGGTGGCAGTGTGAGCTGTGAGGAGGACGCTAAAAGGCTGCAGGGTGACTTGGACAGGTTAGGTGAGTGGGCAAACGCGTGGCAGATGCAGTGTAATGTGGATAAATGTGAGGTTATCCACATTGGGGACAAAAACACAAAGACAGAATATTATCTGAATGGTGGCAGATTGGAAAAGGAGAGGTGCAGCAAAACCTGGGTGTCATGTTCATCAGTCATTGAAAGTTGGCATGCAGGTTCAGCAGACGGTGAAGGTGGCAAATGGTATGTTGGCCTTCATAGCTAGGGGATCTGAGTATTGGAGCAGGGAGGTCTTACTGCAGCTGTACAGGGCCTTAGTGAGGCCTCACCTGGAATATTGTGTTCAGTTTTGGTCTCCTAATCTGAGGATGGACGTTCTTGCTATTGAGGGAGTGCAGCGAAGGTTCACCAGACTGATTCCCGGGATGGCAGGACTGACATATGAAGAGAGACTGGATCAACTGGGCCTGGAGTTTCGAAGGATGAGAGAGGATCTCATAGAAACATATAAAATTCTGACGAGACTGGACAGGTTAGATGCAAGAAGAATGTTCCCGATGTTGGGGAAGTCCAGAACCAGCGGACATAGTCTAAGGATAAGGAGTAAGCCATTTAGGACTGAGATCAGGAGAAACTTCTTCACTCAGAGAGTTGTTAACCTGTGGAGTTCCCTACCGCAGAGAGTTGTTGATGCCAGTTCATTGGATATATTGAAGAGGTAGTTAGATATAGCCCTTACGGCTAAAGGGATCAAAGGGTAGGGAGAGAAAACAGGAAAGGGGTACTGAAGTGAATGATCAGCCATGATCTTATTGAATGGTGGTGCAGGCTCGAAAGGCCGAATGGACTACTCCTGCACCTATTTTCAATGTTTCTATGCGGGTGTCGGCAGCGGTTTTTACAGACCACTCCTTTTGTTCACTGAGGATCAACAGTCGTCTCCCATAATCACAACTTCCTCTGTCCCTCTCGCTATCCAGCACCTTTCCTACGCCTCTGTCCCTCTTGCTATCTAGCCCCCTTACCTACAACAAAAGCAAAATTCTGCGGATGCTGGAATCTGGAATAAAAACAGAAGATGCTGGAAATCTCAGCAGATCTGTGGAGAGAAAGCAGAGTCAACGTTTTGGGTCGATGACCTTTCATCAGAACTGGAGAGTGTTCGAAAAGAACAGATTCTGAACAAGCACTGAAAGGGGGAGGGGTAGAAATAACAAAAGAGAAGGTCTGTGATCAATTGGAAGGCAAGAGAAATAGGAGAGACAAAAGGGATGATGGCCCAAATTGAAATGCTAATGCCAGGAGTTAGAAAAACATTAGTCGAGATAGGGTGTGAATGGTGGGATTATGACCAACTGACATTAGAGACGAGGAGAAAAAAAGAAAGAGGAGGGGGGGGGGGCGGGGGGGGAGCCAAAGATTGGCAGCAGTTATGCCCTGAAATTTTTGAACTGGATGTTGAGTCCAGAAAGCTGTAAAGTGCCTTAATGAAAGATGATGTGGTATTCCTCGAGCTTGCGTTGAGCTTCGTTGGAACAGTGTAGGAGACCAAGGACAGAGAGGTCAGAGTGGGAATGCAGTGGAGAATTAAAGTGACAGGCGACTGGAAGCTCAGGGTCACACTTGCGGAGTGAACGAGGTGCTCCGCAAAGCAGAGACCACATCGTGAGCAGCGAATACAGTATACTAAATTAAAGGAAGTACAAGTAAATTGCTATTTCACCTGGAAGGAATATTTGAGGCCCTGGATAGTGGGAAAGGAGGTAAAAGGCCTCCCCTTCCCACGGCACCTTACCGTGCAAGCGCAGGAGATGCAACACGTGCCCTTTTACCTTCTCCCTTCTTCACCCAGAGGGTGATGGGAGTCTGGAACTCACTACATGAAAGGGTGGTAGACACAGAAACCCTCATCACATTTTAAAAAGTACTTGGACGTGTACTTAAAGAGCCGTAATCTACAAGGCTACGGATTTCGTTATGTATGTGAACCTCACCTGTGTGTAAGACTTGCTACTACAGGGGACACCTGTGGGAGACCTATGGGTCACCTGTGAACCCTGGTGCAAGCAGGTATAAAAGGCAGACCCACCATGCTGCTGCCTCACTTTGGAGTTATATTAAAGAGACCAAGGTCACAATGGTTTGAGCTAACAACAGTCTCGTGGAGTTATTCTGAACTTAACAGATCTAATGCTGGAAGGTGGGATTTGGCTGGGTAGCTCTTTTTCGACCAGCATGGACATGATGGGCCGAATGGCCTCCTTCTGTGTCGTAATTTTTTTATGATTCTTTGAGCTCCAGGAGTTCCTTAGGGCAGTATCCTAGGCCCAACTATCTTCAGCTGCTTCATCAATGACCATCCCTCTATCATAAGGTCAGAAGTGAGGATGTTCGCTGATTGCACAATGTTCAGTGCCATTTGCAACTCCTCAGATAATAGAGCAGTCCATGCTCGCATGCAGCAAGACCTGGACGAGATTCAGGCTTGGGCTGATAAATGGCAAGTAACATTCACACCACACAAGTACCAGTCAATGACCATCTCCAATAAGCGAGAGTCTAACCTTGATATTCAACGGCATTACCATCACTGAAAACCCCCAACATCAACATCTTGGGGGTCACAAGAGCTGGTCAGTGGCTGGGTATTCAGCGGTAAGTGTCTCAGCTCCTGACTCACCAAAGCCTTTCCGCCATCTACAAAGCACAAGTCAGGAGTGTGATGGATGAGTGCAGCTCCAACAACACTCAAGAAGCTCAACATCATCCAGCACAAAGCAGCCCGCTTAACTGGCAACCCATCCACCACCTTCAATATTCACTCCCTCCACCACCAGTGCACCGTGGCTGCAGTGTGTACCATCTATAAGATACACCGGCTTCTTCGGCATTATCTCCCAAACCCGCGACCACTGCCACCTAGAAGGACAAGGGCAACAGGCACATTGGAACGCCATTACCTGCAAGTTCCCTTCCAAGTTACATGCCATGCTGACCTAGAAATATAGCACCGTTCCTTCATTGTTGCTGGGTCAATATCCTGGATCTCCCTCCCAAACAGCATTGTGGGATTACCTTCACCACAAGGGTGGGTGGGGTGGCTTGACCCATCCACCTCCACGGAGGTGTGTGGGGGACCTGACCCATCCACCTCCATGGCACGAACCTGGTATTGCAGTACTTCCAGGAACGGTGCAGTGGCTCTAGGCCTTTTGGCTAAGAGCATTGGTGCAGAGTGATCCTTGGCGTGTGCAAGGTGACCTCTGGCGTTTGTGATTTGACAAAGAATTGGAACGATTGGCTACGAATTTCAAAAAAAACAAACAAAAAAACAAGAACTGCAGCGGTTCAAGGCAGCGGCACCTTCTTAAGAGCAAATAGGGATGGGCAATAAATGCTGACCTTGCCAGCGAAGCCCACATCCCAGAACGAATAAAAAAAATGCATCCCATTTGCACCTGGTGATTTATCTACTTTAAGTACAGCCAGCCTTTATAACAACTTTTCTTCATCAATTTTTAAGTATTACCATAACCTCCTCCTTCACTAGGTCTATGGCAGCATCCTCTTCCTGGGTGAAGACAGCAAAGTACTCAATTAGTACCTCAGCCATACCCTCTGCCTTCATGCGTAGGTCTCCTTTTTGGATCTTAATCGGCCCACCCCTCCTCTTACTACCCTTTCACTATTTATATGAAGACTTTTGGATTACTTTTTATGTTGGCTGCTATTCTATTCCCATACCCTCTCTTTGTCCCTCTTATTTTCTTTTTCATTTTCTCTCTGACCTCTCTATATATAGCCTGATTCTCAGATGTTTTTGCAACCTGACATCTGCACACGCGCTCTTTTTCTGCTTTATCATATTCTCTATCTGTTTCATCATCCAGGAAGCTCTGACTTTAGTTGGCCTAGCTTTCCCCCTCATGGGACTGTACCTCAAATGTACCCGAATTATTTCCTCATTAAAGGCAGCCCATTGTTCCACTACCGTCTTGTCTGCCAATCTTTGATTCCAGCTTACCTGAGCCAGATCTGTTCTCATCCCACTGAAATTGGCCTTCCCCCAATTAAACATTTTTACTCTAGATTGGCATCTACACAGAATAGCTATTTTGTATCATGTTAACTGTTTTTCATGATGTCATTAGCCAGTCAGCAAAATTGCCACGTGGTTATCTATCCCTTTTTCCTTATTATTAGTGATGGTTGATATGGCCACAGATCGTCAGTGCATTACATTTCCTTAGCACACAAGCACATTCTCTGCTACCCACCCCTCATTTTTATTCGCACTGTCCTGCTATCCCAAAAAGATAAGAAAATAAATTCCAATTGTAGTGAACTTTTGAGAGGCAAGTTCTAATTATTGAATTTCAATTTGAAATTCAATCCGGTAGATATATTCTTGCAAAAATTTCAAACGAACTATAGCTGTATAGTAGATAATTTTCAGCACTATCACTTACATCAAAACTGCCTTAAAGGGCACAAATGTCTTATCAATCAGTTCACTGAAGCTGTAATTATGATAAAGACAATTCAAAAGCAACCTACAAGCATACAACAGCTCACTTGCAGATATGAACAGCACTGACAGTTCAGATGACAAAGTAATTACTCAAAGCAACTGTATTGCAGACTGCATCGAGGTGAAGAACTGTTAATAAAGATAAAAAGATAAACATCTGTTTTCAAACACTTTCAAATCCATTATTTTATGACATGAAAAGATTAAAATTAAAATTTGAGAATCAGCTTTTTTTGTTTTGTTTTCATCCCAAGTCTGTTTGATTCATCAAGGAAATGACAGTAAGTATAAGCTATAATTTTACACCACTGTTCACATTTTGTACTCAAACATATAAAATATTATCAACCTCTTAATATGATTGTAGGTAAACAAATGCTGCAGCACCCGTACTTGCACGTAATTACAAACCCTGCACACAGTCCCATGCAAAAGACGAAGCCCTAGAAATCGGATCCCACTGTGCCTCTCTTGCAGGCAGCAATTCACCTGCAGCTGCAGTCCTGAGATGCTATACAGCCACAATAGCCTTTGGATTTGAGGCCTTTCTTGTTGCAGTTTACAAACAGCCCTGAAAATAAAAATTGGCACTTGATCGTTTGGCTTATATGGCCTTTCTGCTTGTCCCGCTCAGATACTTTGATATGAGGGAGGGTTGCATGCAAATACTAAAAGCCACTAATTGTAGGCACAGCTCTACCAGGTCCTCTGCTGAGTGGAGACCCAGGAAGATGAGATGGGAGGCATGGAAATGTCACTCCTACCTCATTTGCATGCACTTTCAATGCATGAGGAAATCTCAGAAATACAAAGACAAATAATTGTTCCCGAGCACCAATCACACTGATAGGTGTTGTCTCCAGACCACCTAATAATGGAAGGGAGGTGGAGGAACAAAAACAAAGACAAATTAGGGAAATGAGTAAAAATCAGAAAAATAATCATGGGGGATTTCAACAACCCTGATATTAATTGGACAGGAGAGTTAGGTAAAAGGGATAAGGAAATTGAGTTTCTACAATGTGTACAAGGCTCCTTTCTAACCCAATATGTAAAGCCCAACAAGGGAGGATTCACTATTGGATCTAGTAATGGGGAATGAACCAGAGCAGATAAGGGAAGTAAAAGTAAGGTAACATTTAGGCAATAGTAACCATAATATGCTTTAAGATGATAATTGAGAAGGATATAAGTATGATGAAAAGCATGGCAATAAATTGGAGAAAAGTTGATTTTGAGCGGCTGAGAATAGAACTTGGGAAAATAAAATGGGCAACAAACTTGGCAAATAACAATGTAGAACAGCAATGGGAAACATTTAAAACGGTGTTCAACAGAGTGCAGGAACAATATATTTGGCTAAAAGGAAAGAACAAACTAAACACTAATGAGACTCCATGGATGAATAAAGCAATAAGGGAATAATTGAGGGTAAGGAAAGAGGCATACATTAGTAAGGGAGTGCATGATAAGGGAGAATATGAAGAGATTAGGAGGGAAGTCAAAAAATCAATTAGGAAGGCAAAGAGGAACTATGAAATTAATTTATGAAGGCACATTAAACAAAATAGTTAAATACTTTACAGGCACATAAATAAAAAAGGAAGATTGGGATGGGAATAGGGCCATTAAGGGATAGACAGGATAATGTCACAGGTAATGACAGAGAGATGGCAGAAATATTAAATAATTATTTTGCTTCAGTATTTACCAGGTGGACATGACAGTGGATGATGAGATTAGCAATGCTTTAAATGCATTTCAAATAAAAATATGGAACATGTTAAATAAACTAATCAAACTCAGAGGATAAAATCCCTGGTCCGAATGGATTGCATCCATGCATTTTAAAAGTATCTAGGGACGAGGTATTACTACACATATTTAATAATTTATCAGAAAATAGTGTAGTGGCAGAGAACTGGTGGATACCTAACGTAATACCTATATTTAAGAAGGTGGTTAGAACATGTCCAGGGAATTATAGACAAGTCAGCCTAACATCGGTGGTAGGAAAAATAATGGAATCCCTACGAAAAGGAGAAAATAAAAGAAAATCTAGGAACCAAAAATATTAATAGTCAGCATAGATTTCAAAAGGGAAAGTCTTGCTTGACCAACCTCAGTGAATTTTTTGAAGAGGTAACAGAGAGTAGATAATGGTAATGCAGTAGATGTAATTTATCTAGAATTTCAAAAGTCCTTCGATAAGGTATCCCATAATAGACTGATGAACAAGGTTAGAGAATGCGGAGTCACGGGACAAGTAGCAGAATGGATAGCCTGCTGGCTTCAAGAAAGAAAGCAGAGTAGGGGTAAAGGGCAGCTATTCACAGTGGCAGAAGGTGGGTAGTGGTGTTCCACAATGATCAGTGCTGGGACCACTGTTGTCCACAATTTATATTAACGATTTAGATTTTGAAATCAAAAACACAATTTCTAAATTTTGCGGAAAACACCAAATTGCGGGGGGGGGTTGCGGAAATAGTCAATATTGAGGAGGGCTGCAACAAATTACAGGACATTAATAAACTTGCAGAATGGGCATATATTTGGCAAATGAAGTTCAACACAGATAAATGTGAGGTATTACATTTTGGTAGGAAGACTACAGAGGTCACTTATTACTTAGAAGGTGCGAGTCTAGGTGGGGTAGAGGAACAATGGGATCTCGGAATACAAATACACAAATCACAAAGTTACGCCACAGGTTAATAAGGCCATAAAAAAAGCAAACCAAGCACTAGGGTTTATCTCTAGAGCTATAGAATTGAAAAGTAGGGAAGGTATCGAACCTTGGTTAGACCACACTTAGAGTACTGCATACAGTTCTGGTCGCCATATTATAAAAAGGATATAGAGGCACTGGAGAGGGTGCAAACAAGATTTAAAAGGTTGATACCAGAAATGCAAGGGTATACATTATCAGGAAAGGATGAACAGGCTGGGTCTCCTTTCTCTTGAAGAAAGAAGGCTGAGGGATGACCTATTAGAGGTCTTTAAAATTATGAAAGGTTTGATAGAATGGATAGAGAGAGAATGTTCCCACTTGTGGGGAAGAACATAACTAGAGGCCATTTAACATAAGATGGTCACCAAGAAATCCAATAGGGAATTCAGAAGAAACTTCTTTACCCAAAGAGTGGTAAGAATGTGGAACTCACTACCACAAGGAGTGGCTGAAGCGAATAGTATGGATGCATTTAATGGGAGGCTAGACAAGCATATGAGGGAGAAGGGAATGGAGGGTTATGCTGATACTGTTAGATGAGAAAAGACGAGAGGTGGCTCGAATGGAACATAAACGCTGGCGCAAACGCAAGCGTCGTCTGCATGCTGTAATTCAATGACAGAGGACGACCTTGGATCTGGCCTGGAGGCGTCGGAGGTTGAACAGTCTCCCGTTTGTTCTGTAGATTAGCTCCACTCCAGCGAGGAGCTTATTGAGGGCGAGATGGAGCATTGCAGCAAGGAAGGTCGAGAAGAGCGTTGGTGCGGTAACACAGCCTTGTTTGACCTCGGTCCGCACGTGTATTGGGTCTGTGGTGGATCCATTGGTCACAATCACGGCTTACATGTCGTCATGAAGCAGTCAGAGGATCATCATGAACTTTTGAGGACAGCCGAATTTGAGGAGGACACTCCATAATCCCTCTTGGTTGACAGTGTTGAAGGCCTTTGTGAGGTCAAAGGAGGCCATATAAAGAGGCTGATGCTGCTCCCTGCATTTTTCTTGAATTTGACGCACGGTGAAGATCATTCTGCCCCTTAGTGGGCGGAATCTGTATTGCGACTCTGGGAGGAGCTCTTCAGCCACTGGGAGAAGGCGTTTGAGGAGGATTCTTGTGATGACTTTCCCTGTGGCAGACAGCAGGGAAACTCCTCTGTTATTACCGCAATTGGACTTGTCACCTTTCTTAAAGATGGTCATGATTACAGCGTCTGAGACCACTGAGTCATTGAATTACAGTATGCAGACGATGTTTGCGTTTGCGCACACGCGGAGGTCGAACTGCAAGCCATTGTCAACACCTTCACTGAAGCGTACGAGAGTATGGGCCTTACACTAAACATCCATAAAACAAAGGTTCCCTACCAACCTGCCCCGCCACACAGTACTGTCCCCGACTATCATGATTCATGACGAGGCCTTGGACAACGTGGACAATTTTCCATACCTTGGGAACTTACTGTCAACAAGGGCAGGCGTAGATGACGAAGTCCAACACCGCCTTCAGTGTGCCAGTGCAGCCTTTGGTCGCCTGAGGAAGAGGGCCACAAATCCGGCACCAAGCTCATGGTCTACAGAGCAGTAGTTATATCTGCCCTCCTGTATGCTTCAGAGACATAGACTATATACAGCAGGCACCTCAAAGCACTGGAGAAGTACCACCAACTCTGCTTCCGCAAAATCCTGCAAATTCATTGGCCAGATAGGCGCACCGACGTCAGCATTCTCTTCCAGTCCAATATCCTAGCATCGAGGCATTGACCACGCTCGATCAGCTCCGATGGACAGACCACATTGCCCGCATGCCCGATACTAGACTCCCGAAACAAGCCCTCAAAGCCTCCTTGAAAAAATCCCCACTGACTCTCGTGAATCCCTGGCCCAAGACCACTCAAAGTGGAGGAGAAGCATCTGGGAAGGTGCCGACCACCTCGAGTCTCTTCGCCGGGAGCACGCAGAGGCCAAGCGCAAACAGCAGAAGAAGCGCACGACAACTCAAGCACCCCACCCATCCGTCCCCCCAACCACCGTCTGCCCCACCTGTGACAGAGATTGTAGGTCCCGCATTGGACTCTTCAGTCACCTAAGAACTCATTTTTAGTGTGGAAGAAAGTCATCGTCGACGCCGAGGGACTAGCTAAGAAGAAGAAACGCTGGCATGGACTGGTTGGGCCAAATGGTCTGTTTCTGTGCCGTATATACTATATAATCCTATGTAAATCATTTTCTGTGATCCAGTTACCAACATTTAGGTAATTATTTTAAACAACATAAGACTTTTTTTGTCATGGTGATCCCTTTTATGACGCTGTGGATTGAGAAAACTGATGCAACATTGCTTGGCTTTCAGAATTTATGTAAATCCAAAACAAATTTGCTCTGTTCTGTTCCAGAAATTCTTTTGTATTTGTGAACTAGATGTTCATATTTTCCTTTTGTTTTGCAATTTGCTGCATGTAAATTATTGAAAAAGTTAAAATTTTGTTTGAGCATTGCAGCAAGCAATTATGCCATTTTTATAGGTAACACATGGTAAGATATTGAGAGTTAAGATTTATGTCCCAAGACTTGGTTGAAGTGGCAACTCAACAATGAAAGTTACCATCCATCACTACAGTAGAAACATCGATCATGTTCTGAGGTGTAGCAAAAATGAAATCACAAAATGACTTTGGGCCAAACTATTATACTGTGATGCCACTAAACTTTTCTGCCATTTTTACGAGAGCACAAATTATTTTAGGACAATTGCAGAAAATAATCGCCCAGAATGTGAGGTCGGAGGCTCCCTGCGTGGAAATGCCTCTGATCTGCAAATAAAATGTCCGCGTACCTGGTGGTCTGGAGATTCACGGTCCTGGGCTTATCCACGGGTAGAAGTCCACGTATCCCAGGGGTGCAGGCAGTTTGCAAGCGCCCCATGGATCACGTGGGCTGGTCTAATGAATAAAAGAAGGGAATCCCCATTCATGCTTATGGGGATTCCATATATACGGATTCCCCATAAGCATGAATGGGAATACCCCCAAAATATATTTACACATCAAATAAATAAAAAACTTTACATATTTAAAATGAATAAAAATGTAATTTAAGTAAATATTTAAAACAAAATATTTTTTTTTGAACATTAAATGTAAATGTTTCAAAGGGGCTAGAAATAACCTTACCTTACTGCATAGGTTTATTAATGTATAAATGATAGAAAAAATTTATTTTAATGTTTTTTTCAAACTCTTACGCTGGTAAAAGGAGGCCTTAACCTTACACCAGGCGTAATGATTTCACGAGCATCCGATGGGGAGGAGTAGCCCAACTCTCTATCCGCGGATGCCCTTTTACTAGGGATTCGTACGATCTGTCAAGATGAATCGCAAGTTTTGGGTTTTTGCGCCTGCGTTTTGCACACGAAAACCCGGAACTTGTGTGGCCTTTACGGGCACGTACAAACCTCTTACACGCCTGTATGGGCTGCAAAGTGCAGGCCAATGTTTGTACCGAGAATTTAGAGTCAGTCGTGATAACAAGATTAATTTTAAAGTGTTTGTATGATACTCCTCTGTCTGAAATTTTAAGGCACAAGTTAACCAGTTTATTTTAAATGGGTTATACCTCAGTGTTGTGATTTTTCTATACAGCTGTGGTGAACAAAGTGGAATTCCCAAAATAATGCAACAGCACAGGATAGTAAATAAGTCGTTAACGCCTGTGAGAGCTTGGCCATTAGTCGGCAGGAAATTGCTTACTGTTCAAAAGGGCATTAGTGTTTTTCTTGGTGAAGGTAATACTGAAACTTCAGCCATGCCATCTAGCTGTTGTTCAAACAGCACCGTGTCCTAACCTTCTGATAGGGCAGTGGAAATATGACTTGCGCAAATGTGCCACAGTCGGGAGCTGCTTTTCCAGCAGATGGCTGTCAAGTGGGGCAGAGTGCCGAGCATGAAGTAGCAGCACAAGGAAACGGCAATAGCATTTTCAGCCAATTTGACCGCAAAAACGTTTTAATGACCCCACTGGATTAGCCGAGGTAAGAGATTGTACACTAATTTTAGATTATTCTAATGGTAAATAGGCATAGCATCAACAATTGCCTACGTGATCTGGTTCAGGTGTTGGTTGTGGGATAAACGTTGGCCCAGGACACCAGGAGAGCTCCCCTACTCTTCTTTGAATAGTGCCGTCAGATTCTTACGTCTATCTGAGAGGGCAGATGGGGTGCACTCAAGTCTCTTGAGTCTGACTTGAACCCATAACCTTCTGACTCAGAGGCAAGAGTGCTTTCCACTGACACCGTACCTGCATATTGCAGGTTCCTGTAACCCTATACGTACAAATCTTGCACAATGAAACATTTACTATCTCTCAATTTAACTTTGCAAAAAAGCAGTACAGGTGCATACACTTTGGGGGATTTTGGGAGTGTAAAAGGAAACATGGAGTTAAAACATATTTGGCGAAACCAGTCTGAAAGAATTAAAAATTGCAGCCTTGCCTGAAATAGTGGATTCATCTTAAACTGCTACCGTTCACAATAGATTTTTCCAGGCTAACGAGTATGCTGTTTATTCCTTTGTCCAATCTACAACCACTTTGATCAGTTTATAATACTGGGCCTTGGTAATTACATTTAGGGGGAGAAATTTGGGAGTGCCCCACTAACTTTTGAAAGCTGGATAAATTAGTGGCACACGCTGATGATTCCTAGCTCTTTCTAAATTCGGTGTTAGCGTCCCAGGAAGGAAGTGGAGCGCTTGATTTAATGCTCCACTTTCTTCCTGAAGCGCCAAAGGATGCAGGCAGGGCGGTAGTGGTGCTGTGCTGAACAATGGGCCATGCAGCGCTGCCATGATCTGAGGCTCCTTCCCTCCCTTAAAGGGGAGGACTATCGCTGCAGGCTCTGGATTGGGACCAGTTAGCTAGTCCCCGACGGCAGCTGCGATCCAGCCCGATCAGCCCCATGCACACCAGCAGAGTGCCGGGCTGATCGATCGCGGCCCAGGAGAATTGAAAAAAATTGAAAAACAGCATTTTAGAAATTTTACTACTTACCTCAGCTTTAACTTCCGCTCCCAAAGCTCCCAGCCTCCCGAATAACAGCTGTTGTTGCCTGGCAAGGGGGCGGAACCAAAGTTTGGGTCTGGGGTACTACACACGGCAATAACGTTATGATCTCCAGGCGCTGGAGATTGTGGCACAATGTGTTACCGCCGCTGCAAACCTCCCGACAAGTTAACGGGAGTCGTTCATCACGCCGTGCCCGGTAAATAAGTGGTTAGCGTCCATTATCGCCCCCTGGAGGCGATAACGGGAAATGCTAAGGAGGCCAGTTTCTAGGCCTTAATCTCTTAAGCCCGCTGCCCTTGTCCTTCTAAGGGATAGAGGTTGTAGGTTTGTTAGGTGCTGTCGAAGGAGCCGTGGTGACTTGCTGCAGTGCATCTTGTAGATGGTACACACTGCTGCCACTGTACGCCGGTAGTGGAGGGAGTGTATGTTTAAGGTAGTGGATGGGATGCAAAATGGACTGCTTTGTCCTGGATGGTGTCCTGTGTGGATTGGACCCAGGGAAATTCAGCCCAAGATCTTTTTTTGGTAGAGGTTGGGGCTATTGTATTTTTTAGGCAGCTGCAAGGGAGCAATTGGAACCTATATTGTTGTTATAGATCACCCTTCTTTGACAAAGTTCTGAATAAAGACATAGGGGTCATTTTAACCTAAAATAATGGGTGGGTTTGGAGCGTGGGGGCAGTTAAATTGTTAAAAATGGGATTCTCGTCCTGATCCCGTCTCTAAACTGCCCACTTCCGGTTTTAACGGAGGTGGGGAGTGGGGGGGGGGGTGGGGGGAGAAAGAAAGGAGAGGGCGGTTGACCAACCTGCTCCTAGGGGGTGGGATGTCAATTTAATGAGACTGGAAGCCTCTTTTTTAACCTTCATTTTATTGTTAACTGCATGCAGACGGGTTTCACACAATTCGTGAACATGGTAGTGACAGCAAGAAGGGGACTGCTGGATCCAGGAAGTAAGTTCCTTTACACCTAACTTATAGACATAGGGTCCCTACCTAACCCATCAACCACAATCAGCAACCCGCCATCATCCTGCCCGAATGGTAGAGTTGTCCGAGGTAATTAGATCATTATGAGGTACTTGTCAGGCCCTTAATACTCTTTTTAATCCTACCTTTCAAAATTCCATGGGTGACCTCAGGAATCACGCAACTCGGGAAACCACGTCTGTGAACCTGAGACGAAAGTTGAGGGGCCATTGATCCAGCTCATTGGTGCACAGCATGAAAAGTGCAATAAAAACTCTCACCTGATACCTGCTCACGTTCCTAAGGCCGATGCTGTTGCTGAGTGCACTGTCAGCACAGATTTAGCATTCTAGAGGTTGCAAATCTTTTCAACAAAGTCGGGATTCACTGCCACCTCATAAGTACCAATCACACCATTGACAGATTGCTTCTGTAGCCTCGCTACTGGACGTGCCATCTAATTCATAAACATGGGTGCTGTTTATACTGTCTCACACTGGGCCTCAGAATCCAGCACGATGAGCCCCAACCAGCAGCACCACTAACCTACTCCTCAGCCATCTAATGTTCCACAATACAGAGGGCATTAATGCAGGGCTGCACCATGCCAGTGGTGATATCCTCAACAATGGGTATACAGGCAGAGGATGAGCTTCCTCAACATGACTGAGCTGCAGTTCCAAAGGAGGCTCAGGCCATCGCGTCAGGTCGTCACAGACATTTGCAGATTTGCAGACCTGCAGCCCAGAGGAGCGGATGGGCACGCCTTACCAGTGGCTTTGAAAGTCACCAGCGCCCTCAACATCTTCACTTCAGGCTCCTTCCAGAGATCTGCAGCAGACATTTGCGGCATCTCGCAGTCGGCCGCCCATAGATGCTTCACACAGGTCACCGATGCCCTCTGACAAATCAGCGAATTATATCAACTTTGCCACAGTGTTATGAGCGGGTGTTGGCCTTTGTAGCTCTAGCTTGCTTCCCGAGGGTTCAGGGCATCATCAACTGCACACATGTGGCCATCAAGGCCTCCCATCATCACCCAGGATTCTTTGTCAACTGCAAGAGCTTCCATCCCCTCAATGTGCAGCTCGTCTGTGACCATAGGAAGATCATCATGCATGTGTCCGACAAATTCCCTGGCAGTTGTCTCGATTATTTTGTCCTGAACCAAGTCCACCAACCCTCAGCTCTTCGCTCTTCCAAACAGACTTTCCGGCTGGCTACTTGGAGACAAGGGCTATCCCCTGAAGAGGTGGCTCATGACACCCTTGAGGAGGCCAAGTACCGAGACCGAGGGCAGATATAATGAAAGCCACAGTTCCATCAGATATGTCATAGAGCAGACAATAAAATGCACTTCAGGTGCCTTGATAGATCTGGAGAAGCTCTACAGTACGCACCAGCCAGAGTCTCCAGAATCATTGCGATCTGCTGCGCACTGCACAACATAATGCTATATTTAAGGAAGGATATACTTGCATTGGAGGCTGTTCAGAGAAGGTTCACTAGGTTGATTCCAGAGATGAGAGAGTTGACTTATGAAGATAGGTTGAGTAGATTGGGCCTATGCACATTGGAGTTCCGAAGAATGAGAGGGGATCTTATCGAAACATATAAGATAATGAGGGGGCTCAACAAGATGGATGCAGAGAGGATACTTCCACCCAAAGGGGAAACTAAAACTCGGGGACATAGCCTCAGAATAAGGGGCCAACCATTTAAAACTATGAGGAGAAATTTCTATGGAATTCTCTGCCCCAGAGAGCTGTGGAGGCTGGGTCATTGAATATATTTAAGGCAGAGATAGACAGATTTTAGAGCGATAAGTGAGTAAAGGGTTATGGAGAGTGGGCAGGGAAGTGGAGCTGAGTCCAGGATCAGATCTTACTGAATGGCAGAGCAGGCTCGAGGGGCCAAATGACCTACTTCTGCCCCTATTTCTTATGTTCTTATGCAGCAATGAGGCTCAGCATTGCACGAGGAGCAAGGCACTGAGCGCACAGTCTGTTCAGTTGAGTCAAAGGAGCAGGAGGACCATCAGCTGCAAGATAATGAGCAGCAGCATCATCTGCAGTCCAATTCCCAACAATACGTGAGCACATTGCTGCCCGGGAGGCCAGGGATGGCCACATCATGGCCAAATTTACTTAACTTCAGGCATTACACCCATATGGCTGCCACGTGCTGCGCCAGGTTCCCACCACCCCACAGCAACACCATAAAACATCTCTACAATGAGCAAGCCATGCCTTTCACACTGACCAACTCACAAAGCCACTTCCAAAGTTGCACAAATTTGTCCATGACCCTAAAGTGGTGAAAATAAATATTTTATCTGTGACTTTATACAAACATGGAATGTTTACGGAAACTTTATACAAACATGGAATAAAACACCCAAGTGGCCACCATTGTGCATCTAATTGTGATTCATCTTTCTCTTACTCGTGGTTCTACGAGGTGCTACCCCTGTGGCTTCAGCAGAGGTAGATGCAGCCTGCTCTCTTCCCTGCAGCAACTGCCTAGACACTTTTGACAGACATCCTCTGGGTTTTGGAGCCTGTGATGGCCCTGCCAAAGTCTGCTGCTTCTGCGACTGTGAAGGGCTAGACTTGGCCATCGCGCTCCGAGGAGCCATCTGGGGTTCTGACTGAGGTAGGGGGGCAAAGGGGGAGAATAGTGAGCGCTGAAAGGAGCCCTACTTCCATGTCCCCTCTCACCATCATCCCTCTCATGAGTCACCCGCATTTCCCTGTTAACAAGGAGCTGGAGAGCATGAGGACCCATGGCAGCGACGACAGCCCACCTAGACAGGAGGTCGGTGAGCGTCCGCCAGATATTCTCCATAGATAGCCACCTATTCCCCATAGAGACGATGTGCTCCTGTGAGTGGTGCATTAGCTGCTCCATGCAGGTAGCCTTCCTATCGATGAAAGAGCCTACAGTCGCCATGTTGGAGATGGATTCCACCATTCTCTGCACATTTGCAGACATCGTGGTTGCAAAACTTGTCAAAGCCTCCTGCACTTCTTGCTGCACCTCCAGGATCGCCCTCTTTCTGGATGGCTCAGTAACTGAATGCAGCTGAGCAGAGCTGGGAGCATCCTGCACCCTCCAACGAGTAGTCTCCACTGCTATCCCTGTCTCCACCAACTGCTCTTGCTCACTTGAGTTGTGAGACACCAGGTGACAACAATACTCTATCTCGCGTGGCACCCACCGAGGTGTGCATATCTGTGCTGGTGCTGGGTGTGCTTATGTCTGGTGACAGTGTGCCCTCAGAGTCTGGAAGCTCCTCAGAGTCATCGTTTTCCTCTTCCTCCTGGACAGTGGGGGAGGGGAGGCGTGAAAGAGGAGAGAGATGAGTTAGATATATCAAATCAAAAATGGGTAGATACCATTGTGCACACGATGAATATTCAGTGGCAGCTGACATCAGTCCCCATATGAGTGACTGCTATATGCCATGTGGCTGTATGAGATAAAATTCTCTCACCACATTGTCGAGATGTCTCCCTCTCTCAGTCTTCCATCTCCAGCTGCTCTGCGACTCCGGACACTTCCAAGGCAACTCCTCTGCTGCTGTTAAAGTGGAGAAAAATGGAGTGCCACCTCCAGTTCTCTCCCTCATTCAAGGAGGGAAGGAAGAGAAGTGCAATATAGAGCTCCACCGAGTGGACTACTGCTCCACCTAGTGGACTACTGCGGTAATGCAACTTCTGATTGGTGACGTAGGATAGGATAATCGGATTTCCTGGCTGAAATTTTTGTTGGTGGATAATTCTGCCAACCGACAGAGAGACTTTGAGAGGTTCTTTGCTTTGCACAACAGCTAAAAATCGAAGGTATATTTCAAGCACACTGTTGACATTGCCAGAGTCCAGATGGCTGCGCCTATGGAAATAATAGCGTGCGTGAGTGAGTTCCATCGCGGCCGAGACACTTTGAATGTATGTGGATTGGCTAGAAATGTTCTTCACCGCGAATAGTATTGTCAAAGTCCCCAATGATGAAAACCATAACCAGGTGTGTTCGAAAGAAAATGGGCTATTTTCTTGACTGAAGTTGGCACCGAGGTGTATGAAACCATGAAAATGTGCATGATCCCGTCAAGCCGAAGGACTTGCCACTGATGGAGATTCCAGCAGTACAGTCCTGAGCTCCTGAAAATTGCTAAAATTTACCATTTTGGAACACGAGATCAATTAATTGACGAGAGTGTCAGTGAGTACATTGTAGCATTAAAAAAGCTATCCATTCACTGTCAGTTCAGAAACTTTAAGGACCGCTTTGTTTGTGGGATGAAAAATGAAGCACTCAGAAGAAAGTTGTTGACAACCTCTAACTTGACTTTTGATTTAGCTTGTCAGACAGCTATGTCAATGGATATGGCCAACCAATACTCCTGAGAATTTCCAGTGCCATTTCCAGTCATCAGACAACCAAGGTGAATCGCCTGCAGGCTAAAAGTAAAAGGCAGTTGGGCCCCAAGGCCTCAGCAACTGGCCAAGGTAACAGCGCATTGAATTCGTGCTATCGGTGCCTGGGACAACACATCACTCAAAGCTGTCCATATGTGCAGAGTGTTTCTTCTGCAAGAAAACAGGACATCTTGGGAAAGCATGCTGACTGAAGAATAAATGTTCAATGCTATAAATAGAAATCGCCAGAGACTACATAGCATTGAAGAGAAGCAACAGGATGAGGAAGGTACCTACCAGCAATTTGCGAAGTATCGTCATCCAAGTAGACATTGCAGGAACCAGGATACCCATGGAAATTGACATTGGTGCATCCATGAGTGTAGTACCAGAATCGCTATATCTCGACAAGAAATCCAAGATAGAGCTGCCAGGCTACTCAGGACAGCAAATCCCTGTTGTAGAACGTATCACTGTACCGGTGAAATACAAGGATCAGCTTCAGAGCTTGCCTCTCTTAGTAGTAGCAGGAGACAAGCCTGCCTTGATAGGTAGAAATTGGTTGGAATCACTGAAGCTGGATTGGAATGAGATTTTTCGTGTTGAAACAAAATTTGCATTGAAAGATGAAATCATCCAAAAGTATCCAAAGGTGTTGTGAAAGAAGCAGTCCGATCCAAGGCTTCAAGGCGAGTATCAGAGTACAGAAGGACGCAAGACCAGTTTCCTGTAAGCCACGTCCGTACCATACTCAAGGAGAAAGGTGAGCAAGAACTCAAAAGACGACAAACTGAGAACATTATCTCTAAGGTTGATCTAAGTAATTGGGCTGTACCCATTGTTTTTGTACCTAAGTCAGATGGTAATGGTGATGCTACGTCTAGGTAGCCATCTTCATCACAAGTTACACCAATAGGGAGGAAGTGTTCTATTTTTCATACAGTAATGAACTGCCAGTCATAGCTGAAGAAATTGGTAGAGCAACCAAATGTGACCCAGTTATGTCAAAGGTGTATGATTACATAGCAAATGGCTGGTCAAACCAAGTATCAAGAAAGATATTGGTTCATACTGCATTCGTAGGAATGAATTATCAGTGGAAAAAGATTGTATCATGTGGGGTGCAAGAGTAGTTATTCCAAATAAGTTCAGGTCCAAATTATTAGGAGATCTTCATGACCAGCACCTGGGAATGTGTTTGACCAAGAGTTTTGCATGGAGATACTTATGGTGGCCAGGTTTAGATAAAGATATAGAGTACATAGTTAGTCAATTGGTAAGCAAGAAACCACCATCAGTACCATTACAGCCATGGAAATGGCCTTCCAGGGTGTGGCAAAAGTTACATATAGATTTTGCTGAGCTAGAAGGACAACAATTGTTCATTGTGATTGATAGCCATTCGAAGCGGGTAGAGATTTTTCCAATGTGGAAAATAACAAGTAAAACACAAGATAATTTGCGAAGATTGTTTTCTTCATATGTCCTCGCAGAAGAAATGGTGTCTGATAATGAGCCGCAATTTTGTTGACAAGAATTTGCACAGTTCATGAGCAGAAACGGTGTGAAACATACCAAAGTTCTACCATACTACCCTGCTTCAAATGGTGCAGCAGAGCGCACTGTACAAATTGTAAAACGTGCCCTCATCAAGCAAATGTTGGATCCAAATTCAAAGAAACGGCAGTTGTTGTTGGACCACAAATAAGCAAATTTTCGATTACTTACTGTAACACTCCTCATTCAACTACTGGTAGAACACCAGCAGAGTTGTTTCTCAAATGACAGCCATGAACCAGGTTCTCGTTGTTAAAGCCAAACCTGGCACAGTTAGTAGAAATTAAACAATTAAGACAGAAAGAGAATCATGATAGAGGTAGAAGTGTGAAATTGGATCAGAAGGTTAGCGTGAAGAACCATCACCATAAATGGTTAAAGTGGTTACCAGGAAGAGTAGTGAGGCTATGTGGCCCTCGCATATATTTGGGTAAGATGTTTGATCATGGAAAAGTTAGGTTTGTTCACATTGATCATATTTTACCTACAGATGTGGAAGGAGTTGAAAGTTGGAATGATTCCATTATTTCTGATGAGTCAGGTAGTCTTGTTACAAGTAGAGTACCAGTAGAAAATCCTACATTAGATGTACTAGAAACAAGTCCAAGAGAATGTCAGAATTTAAGTCTGAATCCAAGTCAGGCAGACAAACAGTCTGAAGTTGTAGAGAGTCCAAATATAAATCAAGGGTTGCCCTTGGAGAAAAACTCTCCTCAGGCTCAGTCTAGAATGAGTTTAAGTGCGACACAAGTTGGGAAAGTTCTGTTTGAGAGCGAAGGCATCCTCTTCAAAACAGAATACCAGTGGTTAAGTTTGATTTGTAAGTCCATATCTGTTGTTGTGTATAACCATGCAAATTATGTATGATGATTATTTTGTTATGGTTACATCTTCATTAAGGAGGGAAAAGTGTAATATAGAGGTCCATCTAGTGGACTACTGCTCCACCAAGTGGATTACTGAGGTAATGCAACTTCTGATGTAATGGAGCCATCTTGTGTATGTGTGCTTTATAGTGATGTCGTAAAGAATGTATCACAAGAAGATTGAGTGAGAGTCAGGAATGGATGGGTTACATCTTTGCAGGGTGACTATGATGGAGTGGGGTGGCAAAGTCAAATGGCCTCCATGTGTGTCGGGTATGATTGCATTAGGATGAGAGGTGGTTCGTCAGATGGGAATGTGATAATGTAGATAGAGAGGGATGGGTGGGCGTACAAGGTATGTTGGCGTGAGTGGTAATGGGTTGGGAAGGCAAAGTGATGGAAATGTGATGAGAGGCACAGCAGGATGAAGTTGAGTGTGGCTTTGGCCTCACCTTTCCTGATCTAATGTGATCATTGAAACATTTGTGGCACTGCACCCAGGTCCTCCTGAAAACATCCTTGTTGTTGACTTCCTCTGCTATTTGAAGCCAGGCTCCTCTGGTCTCCTGTGGAGGTCTCTTTCACCCACTGGAAGGGAGGAGGACCTCCTTGCATCACAAGCATATGCAGGAGTCATTTGAGAACCTGGATGCAGCCCTCTGTCTCTGTGCAGTTATGTCTAGCATGGTTTGGAACACTCCAATGGTGCAGTGTAGTGGCTGCACTATCCTAGATAAACCTTCAAATGCAATGTGGCCATGGCTCCTTGAAATATCCCAGCTGAAAACACACTCATCGATTACGTCATCCGACCCGCACCATTTAATAGTGCCGGGTAACGTGCAGGGTGGTCTTAATAGGTGCCATTAATGGAAAGTTGATCTCAGCAGCGGCATGGAATGAAGAACGTTACCTGCCAAAGCGACCACCCACACCCGATCGGGTGCCCCAGAGAGCTGTGGACGCTGGGTCATTGAATATATTTAAGACGGAGATCAACAGATTGTTAAGCGATAAGCGAATAAAGGATTATGGGCAGCGGGCAGGGAAGTGGAGCTGAGTCCATGATCTGATCAGATCAGCCATGATCTTATTAAATGGAGGAGCAGGCTCAAGGGGTCAAATGGCCTACTCGTGCTTTTATTTCTTATGTTCTCCTCACTGTTCACTATACTTCCAAGTTTTATGTCATCTGAAAATTTTGAAATTGTGGCCTGTATACCCAAGTCCAAAGCATTAATATAGATTAAGAAAAGCAGTGGTCCTTGTACCGACCTCTGGGGAACACCACTGTATATCTTCCTCCAGTCTGAAAAACAACCGTTCACCACTACGCACTCTGTTTCCTGTCACTCGCCAATTTCGTATCCATGCTGCCACTGTCCCTTTTATTCCATGGGCTTCAACATTGCTGGCAAGCCTATTGTGTGGTACTTTATCACAACCCTTTATCTCCAATTAGACCACCTCTTGTCCAGCAGCACTGATGCAGTAGTAAATATGCTAAAATCATGTTTGTTGCTGGTATTAGGTGGAGTTTCAGGGTGGAGATATCCAGTGAAATCAAGAAGGCGAGGAAAAAATGAGACAGTGAGTCAACCCACAATAATCTCATGCACCTCTTGCAATCGTTCTCAAAAGCAGCATCAGCAGAGTCCTTAGATAGCTCTGTCTGTTTACCTTTTCATTCAGAAAATGACGCATGTCAGGGAAGCATAAATGGCAAAAGGAAAAGATAACTTGGAAAAATATTGTGAAAAAGAAATGCTCTTTAGCTTTCCCTAAGGGCTGCAGGAGGGGTCAAAACTAAAAATCATGGTTTAAAAACTAGTATTAAAACACTCTACCTAAACGCACGCAGCATTCAAAATAAAGTAAATGAGTTGACGGCACAATTCATTACAAATGGGTATGATTTAGTGGCCATCACAGAAACGTGTTTGCAGGGTGGTCATGACTGGCAATTAAACATACAGGGGTATCTGACAATTTGGAAAGATAGACAAGAAGGGAAAGGAGGTGGGGTAGTTCTGTTAATAAAGGATGATATCAGGGCTTTTGTGAGAGACGATATTGGTTCTAATGAACAAAATGTTGAATCATTGTGGGTGGAGATTAGAGATAGTAAGGGGAAAAAGTCACTGGTGGGCATAGTTTATAGGTCCCCAAAAAATAACTTCATGGTGGGGCGGACAATAATCAAGGGAATAATGGAGGCAAGTGAAAAAGGAACAGCAGTAATCATGGGGGATTTTAACCTACATATCGATTGGTCAAATCAAATCGCATGGGGTAGCCTTGAGGAGGAATTCATAGAATTCTTTCGGGATTGTTTCTTAGAACAATATGTTACAGAACCTACAAGGGAGCAAGCTATCTTAGATCTGGTCCTGTGTAATGAGACAGGAATAATAAACGATCTCCTAGTAAAAGATCCTCTCGGAATGAGTGATCACAGTATGGTTGAATTTGTAATACAGATTGAGGGTGAGGAAGTAGTGTCTCAAACGAGCATACTATGCTTAAACAAAGGGGACTACAGTCGGATGAGGGCAGAGATGGCTAAAGTAGACTGGGAACACAGACTAAATGGTGGCACAATTGAGGAACCGTGGAGGACTTTTAAGGAGCTCTTTCATAGTGCTTCTTTTTCACAATATTTTTCCAAGTTATCTTTTCCTTTTGCCGTTTATGCTTCCCTGACATGCGTCATTTTCTGAATGAAAAGTTAAACAGACAGAGCTATCTCGGGACTCTGCTGTTGTTGCTTTGAAAACGATTGCAGGAGGAGCATGAGATTATTGTGGGTTGACTCACTGTCTCATTTTTTCCCCGCCTTCTTGATTTCACTGGATATCTCCACCCTGAAACTCCACCTAATACCAGCAACAAACATGATTTTAGCATATTTACTACTGCATCAGTGCTGCTGGACAAGAGGTGGTCTAATTGGAGATAAAGGCATTTGATAAAGTACCACACAATAGGCTTGCCAGCAATGTTGAAGCCCATGGAATAAAAGGGACAGTGGCAACATGGATACAGCATCTTTTGATTTACAGGAAACAGAATGCATAGTGGTGAACGGTTGTTTTTCAGACTGGAGGAAGGTATACAGTGGTGTTCCCCAGAGTTCTTTACATGGACCTCTGCTTTTCTTAATCTATATTAATGCTTTGGACTTGGGTATACAGGCCACAATTTCAAAATTTTCAGATGACATAAAACTTGGAAGTATAGTGAACAGTGAGGAGAACATAAGAAATAAAAGCACGAGTAGGCCATTTGGCCCCTTGAGCCTGCTCCTCCATTTAATAAGATCATGGCTGATCTGATCAGATCATGGACTCAGCTCCACTTCTAGCCGTGATCTTGTTGGGTGGCGGAGCAGGCTCGAGGGGCTAGATGGCCTACTCCTGTTCCTAATTCTTATGTTCTTATGTTCTTATTAATGTTGGGGAAGTCCAGAACCAGGGGTCACAGTCTAAGGATAAGGGGTAAGCCATTTAGGGCTGAGATGAGGAGAAACTCCTTCACCCAGAGAGTGGTGAACTTGTGGAATTCTCTACCACAGAAAGTTGTTGAGGCCAATTCACTAAATATATTCAAAAAGGAGTTAGATGCAGTCCTTACTACTAGGGGGATCAAAGGGTATGGCGAGAAAACAGGAATGGGGTACTGAAGTTGCATGTTCAGCCATGATCTTATTGAATGGCGGTGCAGGCTCGAAGGGCCGAATGGCCTACTCCTGCACCTATTTTCTATGTTTCTATGTTTCTATTAAGTGAACAATCTTAAACTGAGTGCTTCAAAAGGAATTTCTGACATTAATGTCTTTTCATTATCTTAGTGATATTTATCAGGTCAGCGGTGATTCAATGAATCAAAAGGATAAGCTACATGAAGCTATGAGTTGCCATAGTAGATTCCCATACATTTTCAACATGTTCCTTTTCACGGACTGTGAGAGTCTGATCCTAGCCGCAGGCACGATAGCAATCAATGCTGATGAATGACTAGAAATGGTTTCTTTATTCTGGTCCTCACTGAACAGAAAGTTTCCATTATCTCTTTCAACATCTTCACTCTATCAAACTGACAGGGGCAAGCAGTTGCACACTCCACTGCCTTCCTCAGTGCGACTTTGTAGTGCTCATATACATGCTCCACACGTGAAGATAGAAAATGAAAAATAATAAAACCTCATAATAAAATTCTTGCCTGCACACCCAGACATGCTGTTGGTGAAACATTTCCTTTTAATTCTGAATTGATGATTTTATTTTTTTTTAAATCAAAGTTATTCATAATAAAACATTCACTGTGAAATGCATTTCGCGCTAGACATAGCCTGGGGAAGGGGTTGGATGTGGAAAGGATGTAATGGGGTATTTCTATCACTGAGAATGAGTAGTGGATATGGATAAACAGCAAAGTGTAAATTTGTTTAAACTAAAAGCTTGGTCAAAGATGTGACTTTTAAGAATGAACTTAAAGGAGGAGAGAGAAGTACAGAGACGGAGAAGTTTTGGAAAGGAATTCCAAAACATAAGGCCTAGACGGCTGAAGGCATGGGCACTAATACTGGAACCAAGATAGTAGGGGATACACAAGAGGCCTCCAGGTCAGTCTCTGAGGACATGTGGCATTTAATACACCTTATTTGCAGCAATATCAGGGAAGGTTTTCTTTGTTCCAAAAGTGTCGCATTTTCATCATCATCGGCAGTCCCTCGGAATCGAGGAAGACTTGCTTCCACTCTTAAAATGAGTCCTTAGGTGGCTGAACAGTCCAATACGAGAGCCACAGTCCCTGTCACAGGTGGGACAGACAGTCGTTGAGGGTAAGGGTGGGTGGGACTGCTTTGCCGCACGCTCCTTCCGCTGCTTGCGCTTGATTTCTCGGCGATGAGACTCGAGGTGCTCAGCGCTCTCCCGGATGCACTTCCTCCACTTCGGGCGGTCTTTGGACAGGGACTCCCAGGTATCGGTGGGGATGTTGCACTTTATCAGGGAGGCTTTGAGGGTGTCCTTGTAACGTTTCCTCTGACCACCTTTAGCTCGTTTGCCGTGAAGGAGTTCTAAGTAGAGCGCTTGCTTTGGGAGTCTCGTGTCTGTTATGCGGACAATGTGGCCTGCCCAGCTAAGCTGATCAAGTGTGGTCAGTGCTTCAATGCTGGGGATGTTGGGCTGGTCGAGGACACTAATGTTGGTGCGTCTGTTCTCCCAGGGGATTTGTAGAATCTTGCGGCGACATCGATGGTGGTATTTCTCCAGCGACTTGAGGTGTCGACTGTACATGGTCCATGTCTCTGAACCATACAGGAGGGCGGCTATTACTACAGCCCTGTAGACCATGAGCTTGGTGGAAGATTTGAGGGCTTGGTCTTCGAACACACTTTTCCTCAGGCGACCAAAGGCTGCACTGGTGCACTGGAGGCAGTGTTGAACCTCGTCATCAATGTCTGCTCTTGTTGATAAGAGGCTCCTGAGGTATGGGAAATGGTCCACGTTGTCCAGAGCCGCGCCGTGGATCTTGATGACTGGGGGGCAGTGCTGTGCAGCGAGGACAGGCTGGTGGAGGACCTTTGTCTTACGGATGTTTAGCCGAAGGCCCATGCTTTCATACACCTCAGTAAATACATCGACTATGTGCTGGAGTTCAGCCTCTGTATGTGCGCAGACGCAGGCGTCGTCTGCCTATTGTTGCTTGATGACAGAGGTTGGAGTGGTCTTGGACCTGGAGATGGCAAAGGTTCCCACTGGTTCTGTAGTTTAGTTCCACTCCAGCGAGGAGCTTGTTGACTGTGAGCTGGAGCATGGCAGCTAGGAAGATTGAGAAGAGGCTTGGGGCAGTGACGCAGCTTGTTTGACCCCAGCCCGGTCCGCCTGCTCCACAACGACATGCAGGCCGTGATCCTTACCAACGGATCCATTACAGACCCAATCCACGTCTGGACCTGGGTCAAACAGGGCTGTCGCATTTTACAACACAGAAAACATTTGGTCCATTGCACCTGTGCCAGTTCTTTACGAGAACAAACCAAAACTAATCCCACTGGCCCTGTAACTGTATCTTCTACTGCTTCAAATATTTATCTAATTTTCCCTTAAACAATTCAATGGTTTCTGCCTCAACCACCTTCCAAGAACGGTAGCATAGTGGGAACGTTACTGGACTTGTAATCCAGAGGTCTAGACTAATGATCCACAGACGTGAGTTCAAATCCCACATTAAAATTAGTTAATTAAATAAATCTGGAACAAATAGCTCATGACCATGAAATTATCGGATTGTCGTAAAACCCTATCTGGTTCACTAATGTCCTTTCAGGACATGTTGAACACCACTTGGAAAAAGCACCGAGAGTAGCAAGAGCACAGAATGTACTCTGGGTGGGGGACTTCAATGTCCATCACCAAGAGTGGCTCGGCAGCACCACTACTGACCGAGCATGAAGGACATAGCTGCCAGACTGCAGAAGATGGTGAGAGAACCAACACGAGGAAAAAACCTACTTGACTTTGTCCTCACCAATCTACCTGTTGCAGATGCATCTGTTCATGACAGCATTGGTAGCAATGATCACCGCACAGTCATTGTGGAGACGATGTCCCGTCTTCACACTGAGGACAACCTCCATCATGTTATGGCACTACCACTGTGCTAAATGGGATAGATTCAGAACATATCTAGCAGCTCAAAACAGGGCATTATGAGGTGCTGTGGGCCATCTGCAGCAGCAGAATTGTATTCCACCACATTCTGTAACCTCATGGTCCGACATATCTGTCACTCTACCATTACCATCAAGCCAGGGGACCAAACCTGATTCAATGAGGAGTGTAGAGGAGCATGCCAGGAGCAGCATTGGCATACCTAAAAATGTGGTGCCAACCTGGGGAAGCTACAACACAGGATTACATGCATGCTAAAAAGCAGAAGTAGCATGCTATAGACAGGGCTAAGCGACCCCACAACCAACTGATCCAATCAAAGCTCTGCAGTCCTGCCACATCCAGTCGTGAATGGTAGTGACCATGAAACTCAAATCCCCTAGCTATGTAGGCCAACATGCCATTTGCCTTCTTCACCGCCTGCTGTACCTGCATGCCAACTTTCAATGACTGATGTACCATGACACCCAGGTCTCATTGCATCTCCCCTTTTCCTAATCTGCCGCCATTCAGATAAAATTCTGCCTTCATGTTTTTGCCACCAAAGTGGATAAGCTCACATTTATCCACATTATACTGCATCTGCCATGCATTTGCCCACTCACCTAACCTGTCCAAGTCACCCTGCAGCCTCTTAGCATCCTCCTCACAGCTCACACCGCCACCCAGCTTAGTGTCATCTACAAACTTGGAGATATTACATTCAATTCCTTTATCTAAATCATTGATGTATATTGTAAATAGCTGGGGTCCCAGCACTGAGCCCTGCGGCACCCCACTGGTCACTGCTTGCCATTCTGAAAAGGACCCGTTTATCCCGACTCTCTGCTTCCTGTCTGCCAATCAGTTCTCTATCCAAGTCAATATATTACCCCCAATACCATGTGCTTTAATTTTGCACACCAATTTTGTGTGTTGGACCTTGTCAAAAGCCTTTTGAAAGTCCAAATACACCACATCCACTGGTTTTCCCTTGTCCACTCTACTAGTTACATCCTCAAAAAATTCCAGAAGATTTGTCGAGCATGATTTCCCTTTCATAAATCCATGCTGACTTGGACCGATCCTGTCACTGCTTTCCAAATGCGCTGCTATTTCATCTTTAATAATTGATTCCAACATTTTCCCCACTACTGATGTCAGGCTAACCAATCTATAATTCCCCGTTTTCTCTCTCGCTCCTTTTTTAAAAAGTGGTGTTACATTAGCTACTCTCCAGTCCATAGGAACTGATCCAGAGTCGATAGACTGATGGAAAATGATCACCAATGCATCCACTATTTCTAGGGCCACTTCCTTAAGTACTCTGGGAGGCAGACTATCAGGGGATTTATCGGCCTTCAATCCCATCAATTTCCCTAACACAATTTCCCGCCTAATAAGGATATCCTTCAGTTCGTCCTTCTCACTAGACCCACTGTCCCCTAGTACCTTCGGAAGGTTATTTGTATCTTCCTTCGTGAAGACAGAACCGAAGTATTGGTTCAGTTGTTCTGCCATTTCTTTGTTCCCCATTATAATTTCACCTGAATCCGACTGCAAGGACCTACGTTTGTCTTTACTAATCTTTATCTCTTCACATATTTATAGAAGCTTTTGCAGTCAGTTTTTATGTTCCCTGCAAGCTTACTCTCATACTCTATTTTCCCCCTCCTAATTAAACCCTTTGTCCTCCTCTGCTGAATTCTAAATTTCTCCCAGTCCATAGGTTTGCTGCTTTCTGGCCAATTTATATGCCTCTTCCTTGGATTTAACAGGATCCTTAATTTCCCTTGTTAGCCACGGTTGAGCCACCTTCCCCGTTATATTTTTACTCCAGACAGAGATATACAATTGTTGAAGTTCATCCATGTGATCTTTAAATGTTTGCCATTGCCTATTCATCGTTCACCCTTTAAGTATCATTCGCCAATCTATCCTAGCCAATTCATGTCTCATACCATCGAAGTTACCTTTCCTTAAGTTCAGGACCCTAGTCTCTGAATTAACTGTGTCACTCTCAATCTTAATAAAGAATTCTACCATATTATGGTCACTTTTCCCCAAGGGGCCCCGCACAACAAGATTGTTAATTAGTCCTTTCTCATTACACATCACCCAGTCTAGGATGATCAGCCAGTCTAGGATGATAGGTTCTAAGTACCAATCTAGAGACTTGAGCAGAAAAACCTATGCTGACACTCCAGGGCTGTACTGAGGGAGTGTTGCACTTTTGGAGATATTGTTTTTCAGATGAGATGTTAAACTGAGGCCTCGTCTGCTCTCTCAGGCGGACGTAAAAGATCCCATGGCATTATTTCAACTGGGAATTATCCCTGGTGGCCTGGCCAATATTTTCCCCGATCAACATCACTAAAAACAGATTATCTGCCCATAATCACATTGATGTTTGTGGGATCTTGCTGTACTCAAATCAGCTGTTTTCAACATTACAACCGTGACTACATTTCAAAAAGTACTTCATTGACTGTAAAGCGTGTTATAAATGCAAGTCTTTCTTCATCTACATCAAAAAATTTGTCCTTACTTCTCTCCTTACTCTCATTAACAACTTCAAATTGATGATCCTGATCACTGAGTCCCAACCAAAATACTATTTCCTTGTTCACTGAAAATCCTTCATGTCAAAACCTTGTTAGATTTCATTTTAGCCTTCTCGACTCAAGTGCAAATAGCCCCACTATCTCAAGGCTCTCCTCATAATTATAGTTTCTCATCATTCGCATCATCCTGGTGAATCCACACTCTGCACTCTCCATGGAAGTTTCCTTACCTCTCAGTATTCTGCCAGCAATTGTTTTTCTTCAATCATGCCATTCCCATGGCGCTATTCCAAGGAGGGCAAGCGAGTTCTCACTTTGTTCTGGGCAATAGGTGCCCCTCGATCAACACCTCAAGATTGATTAACTGGCCATTTATCTCTTTCACTGGAATCTGCAGCAGGCCCTCACCTAAGAAGTAGCCCAGGATCAGTCGCTGCTTTGTTTTTTGCATAAGCACTCAGACACTCTCCCCACACAGAGCTCCCTCGCCTCGAACTGTCAACCAGCCGTGCAGCAGCACATCCTTGCGTCTCGCTGACTGATTCTGTAAACTCTGATGGCAGCCAGCAATGTGTAACAAACATATTTTATCTTGAAGATGACCTGTGTACAATGCATTGCGTCGAATGGTGGAACAGGATCGAGGGTCAGGAGCCCAATGCTGCCTTTCGATGATGGTAGCCAATTTCTCGCGCATACGCAAATCGGCAAATTGATGTCATCAGGCATTTACCGCAAATCCCCCCCACCCCCCCTGCAAAATCCTGAGATTTCGGAGGACCATCGCGAGATCATGAGCGATGCATTATTTCACTCAGAAAAAAATCACACCTCTCGCGACAGATTCGCAAGAGTTGGCAATACTGAGTAGGGGAGAGATTAGACAGCACCCTTTGTACTAGCTTTCAGACTCTGGGATGCATGCTGAATCTCATGGATGTCAGGATATGATTCACAGCCATCACACCAGCCAGTGGAAACACAGGTTCAGGACCCAGTGGAATGTCAAAAGTTGAAGCGAGGTCAATGAGACTGACATATGCGAGGCATCTAGTATTCCCCCTCAGAGCACCATGCAAGTAACACCTAGGAGGTGAAACCAGACTTCCCAGGCAGAAGTTCAAGAAAATGTAGCCAGGAGCAAGCTGCCATGAACATAGGAACAGCAGTATATCCTCCAGACCCTCAAGCCTGTTCCACCATTCAATTAGATCAAGGCTGATCTGTAGCTCAACTCCATCTACCCGTCTTGGTTCTGTACCCTTAATATCCTTGCCTAACAAAAATATAAATTTCAGTTTTGAAATTTTCTATCGATCCCCGGCCTCAATAGCTTTCAGCGGGGGTTGGGGAGGGGAGAAAATTCCAGATTTCCATTTGAGAGGAAGGCCCCTCAGTTCCATGTGCTTTTTGTAGTACAGGAGCAGCCAAACACCTTGCATGATACCAGCCTTCAGGATGCACCTGGGGGAAATACTAAGAGAGAGAAAGGCATGTTTAGAAAGCCAGGGGAAATATGGTGTGAAGAGAGAGTAGCATACTTACTTCTGATTCTACTGTAATAAAGCAGAATTTGCACAATTTCATGCTCCGTCACACAGGAAAGGATGTACTTTGTTTGTGCTGATTTATTCAATCACATGATTAAAACTTGCAATCGCCCCACCCAAATTTAAAATCACCCCTCGATTTCAGGGTTTTATTGAGAGATTGAGAGTGGAAGTGTGCTGGAGTACTGGCGAGTGGCCAAGTAATAATTATTTTCAAAAAGCAAGACAGAGCTAATCTGGATAATTACAAGCCAGCTAGTTTAACATCTGTGGTGGGGGAAATTTTGGAATCTTTAATTAAAAATAAAATCACTAAATATCTAGATGAAGAGAAAATAATTAGCAGATTTCAGAAAGGAGGATTGTGTTTGACAAACCTGATATTGTGCTTTGCGGTGACAAATACAGTGAATGGTGAAATGCAGTGATGCAGTGTACATGGGACTTTCAGAAAGCATCTGGCAAGGTGCTACACAGATTATTGGACAGGATTAAGGGACATTATCTTCGGGGCTGCTGGAAACAGATAGTAGGAAATCCACCGGTGTTACTTTCAAGAAGTGCAGCAGAAACCCTGGGGACAATTCTAACCTTACCCGACCAGTTGAAATCGGGCATGTGCCAGCTAAAAACATCCAGTTTACTTACCTGCTCTCTTGTTGCCCAGATCCCGTCAAGGCCGATTTTTATACATGCTGTTGTTACGACGCCAGCACAAACCCGGCGACGTCGTTCTTTAAATATGCAGATTAGCAATGATGTCCACTGATATGCGGACTTCAAATACAGTTTAAAGTCTGGATTATCAACTGATTCTAAGACTGGCTATGGATGGCTCCTCTATACAGTCTTTCTGATGGGTTTTTAAAATAGAATGAATAAATTCTTGATTTTGCCAGAGTACTATATTGGAAAGGGCTGAATTTTCAGCTTTTGAGATTTAGGGGCGGTGATACCACCTGGAAAAAGTTTGCGTCCTCGTCTGCAAAATTTGGCAAAAAATGAAGTTCCATGATCAGAGGCGCTAAATTAAGCGTTACACATGAACTTTTTGCACTCCAGCCGAAAACTGCGGCGTTAAAAGTTTTGTTGATTTACGGAACTGCATTGCTGCTCAATGCCCTGCAACATAATGTTGCATATTGTATGGTTTTAATTTGATGGGGAGAGTTTTTGTTACTTTGTTGCAGTAAAATTTATGATTCATCCTTTGCCTTGTGCATTATTCCAATGTTCACCGGAGCTGTGCCTTTATGGGAGAACATAGCGTGTCCAGTATTAGCTCCATCCCTCAGTTTCCTCCATTTAGGAGAATTGGTCCATTGTGAGCTAGCAATGGTGACTCTTGGCCGGCAGCATCTCCACGCTGCCTCCCCCGTGGATGGTGTGGCTATCCAATGGGGGCCTCGCCAGGCTCCTCTTTGTCGTCCTCATGATGGCCAAGTTCTGCAACATGCAGTGCACCACAAAAAATTTGGATATCTGTTGAGTGGAGTATTGAAGGCTGCCTCCAAAGCGGTCCAAGCATCGGTCTGCTTATAAGAGATGGTATGTCTCTGTCAGCAATTCCTTTTAGATTCTCACATACTGCTCCTCAGAGAGCTGGAGGTATGAGCGTTGATGCCTGTAAACCCTTGGGGGATAAGCCCTCCTCCCCAGACGTCTTCAGCCTCTCATCATCAGTGGGCTGACATGGCCAAGAGCCCTTCTTCTAGCTTGACGCCACCTGGCAATAACATGTTGAATGCTATGCTGTCGAACTAGCAATGCCCTCATTAAATTCTCACTGAAGTTGTAAGGGCACTGTAATGGCAGATAAAAGTGCCGTTTCCAAGTCGGAGCTTCACGCAGCGTGATGTGCGCAACCGTTGCAATCAATGTGACTATCAATGTATGAGCCTCATCTCATTTAAATATGCTGCCAATACTGCCTGCTGCACCCTGGGAACGCCTGGTTTTTCAGACGTTTCCTGGGGTGGGCATTAAATAAGGCGTTAGGGCCGAATGTTGCATCCGGGGCAGTAGCGATGCTTTGCATGACGATTGATGTCATGATCTCAGTTAAACTAGACGGCGGGGTAGTAAGTTTTTGCGCTGCTGCAAACCATAAGCCGAATTTGCCGGCCGGGCAATTAAAGCTAGATGTCCGCGTTTAGCCTATAAACACCATTTACCGCCCCTCTGGGACATAAACTGAGGCACATCTGTGCCAAAAATCTAGCCCAAAGGGTGTAGCATAAGAATAAAGTGCAAAATTATTTATAATTTATTTAGCCTCATCTATGTACTTCCAAATTTATGAATGATTAACATAAGAACATAAGAAATAGGAACAGGAGTAGACTATTTGGCCCCTCGAGCCTGCTCTGCCATTCAATAAGATCATGGCTGATCTGATCTTGGTCTCAACTACACTTTCCTGCCCGTACCCATAACCATAGACACCCCTATCGTTAAAAAATCTGTCTATCTCTATCTTAACATCATAGGCAGTCCCTCGAAATCGAGGAAGACTTGCTGCCACTCTAAAAATGAGTTCTCAGGTGGCTATACAGTCCAATGCGGGAATTATAGTCTCTAACAGGTGGGGCAGACTGTAGTTGAAGGAAAGGGTGGGTGGGGAGCCTGGTTTGCTTCACGCACCTTCCGCTGTCTGCGCTTGGTTTCTGCATGCACTCGGTGATGAGACTCGATGTGCTCAGCGCCCTCCCGGATGCTCTTCCTCCACTTTGGGCGGTCTTGGGCCAGGGATTCTGAGGTGCTGCTGGGGATGTTACACATCATCAAGGAGGCTTTGAGGGTCTCCTTAAATACATGCAATGACCAACCTCAACAGCTCTCTGGGGTAGAGAATTCCAAAGATTCATGACCATCTGAGAGAAGAAATTCCTTCTCATATCCATTTGAAATGGGCACCCCCTTATTCTCAAACTATGCACCCCAGTTCTAGATACCCCCACGAGGGGAAACATCCTCTCTGCAACATCAGCAATCCCTCGGAATCGAGGAAGACTTATTTCCACTCTTCAAATGAGTCCTTAGGTGGCTGAACAGTCCAATACGAGAACCACAGTCCCTGTTGCAGGTGGGACAGATAGTGTTGAGGGTAAGGGTGGGGGGGTTGTTTGCCGCATGCTCTTTCTGCTACCTGCACTTGATTTCTGCATGCTCTCGGCGATGAGACTCAAGGTGCTCAGCACCCTCCCGGATGCACTTCCTCCACTTAAGGCGGTCTTTGGCCAGGGACTTCCAGGTGAGGTGGGGATGTTGCACTTTTTCAGGGAGGCTTTGAGAGTGTCCTTGTAAGGTTTCCTCTGCCCACCTATGGCTCGTTTGCCATGAGGGAGTTCAGAGCAGTGCGCTTGCTTTGGGAGTCTCATGTCTGACATGGGAACTATGTGGCCTGCCCAGCGGAGCTGATCAAGTGTGGTCAGTGCTTCAAATGCTGGGGATGTTGGTCTGGTCGAAGGCGCTAATGTTGGTGAGTCTATCCTCCCAGGGGATCTTGCGGCAACATCGTTGGTGGTATTTCTCCAGCGACTTGAGGTGTCTACTGTACATGGTCCATGTCTCTGAGCCACACAGGAAGGTAGTTATTACTATAGCCCTGTAGACCGTGAGTTTGGTGGCAGTTTTGAGGGCCTGGTCTTCAAATGCACTTTTCCTCAGGCGGCCAAAGGCTGCACTGGCGCACTGGAGGCGGTGTTGAATCTCGTCATCAATGTTTGCTCTTGATAAGAGGCTCCCAAGGTATGGGAAATGGTCCATGTTGCCGGGGCTGCGCTGTGGATCTTGATGATTGGGGAGCAGCGCTGTGCGAAGAGGGCAGGCTGGTGGAGGACCTTTGTCTGATGGATGTTTAGTGTAAGGCCTATGCTTTCGTATACCTCAGTAAATATGTCGACTATGTTCTGGATTCAGCCTCTGTATGTGCGCAGATGCAGGCGTCGTCTGCATACTGTTGCTCGTCGACAGAGGTTGGGGTGGTCTTGGACCTGGCCTGGAAATGGCGAAGGTTGAACAGGTTCCCATTAGTTCTGTAGTTTAGTTCCAGTCCTGTGAGGTGGAGCATGGCAGCGAGGAAGATTGAGAAGAGGGTTGGGGAGATGACACAGCCCTGTTGACCGGTCCGGACGTGGATTGGATCTGTAATCTGTAAGGATTACGGTCTTCATGTCGTCGTGGAACAGGCGGAGGATGGTGACGAACTTTTGGGCGCATCCAAAATGGAAGAGGCTGCTCCATAGACCCTTGCAGTTGACATGCCCTCATGTATAAGGACATATCTGCATATACCCTGTACAGCCCCCTCAGAATTTTATACATTTTAATAAAATTACCTCTCATTCTTCTAAACTCCAATGAATATAGGCCCAACCTTTCTTCATAAGATAACCCCTTCATCTCAGTAATCAACCTCTCTGATCTGCCTCCAATGCAAGTATATCGATCCTTAAATAAGGAGACCAAAACTGTACGCAGTACTCCAGTGGTGGTCTCACCAACGCCCTGTGCAGTTGTAGCTATATTAGCCTCCATCTGTACTGTCCTTCTGACAGGAATAGCAAGCATGGTAATGAACCTATTGCCTCTGTAGAATGTACTGCATGGGGAGTCCGAATAGTTTTCGATGGGCTGGAATGTGCAGTCACAATGTCATTGATGACATTTCAAGATGGTAGGTCTGACAGAAATCCAACAGTTGCTCCACATATCTTTTGATATAAATTCTATTATTTAAAATGATATGGTAGATATGCTATCTTTGAAGTATATCGCAATATAAACTGCATATTCATGAATATTGGCTCTTTAATTGTATTAGTTTACTGACTGCCTTAGAATAAGTTTAGTCTTTATTTCCTCACATCCTTATTCTGCCCATTTATTTTTTCTGCAGAATTTGGCATTCTATTTGATATTGCAGACTGACATAAATAAGGCAGCTCTTTGAATTAGAGTTTCAAGATATACAAATGGTAAAAGATTTGCACACACCAATCTAACAATGCTACATTTTTCATTCACTGCTATTTGATATATAAAATGTGTACGTAAGCATATGCAATATCAAATTCGCAACTCCTCAGATAATGAAGCAGTCCATGCCCGCATGCAGCAAGACATGAACGACATTCAGGCTTGGGCTGATAAGTGGCAAGTAACATTCGTGCCACAAAATTGCCAGGCAATAACTATCTCCAACAAGCGAGAGTCTAATCACCGCCCCTTGACACTCAATGGCATTACCATTGCTGAATCTTCCACCATCAACATCCTGGGGGTCACCACTGACCAGAAACTTAACTGGACCAGCCAGTGCAGGTCAGAGATTAGGTATTCTGCGGCGAGTGTCTCACCTCCTGCCTCCCAACCTTTCAACCATCTACAAGGCACAAGTCAGGAATGTCATGGAATACTCTCCACTTGTCTGGATGAGAGCAGTTCCTACAACACTTAAGCAGCTCAATACCATTCAAGATAAAGCAGCCCGGTTGATTGGTACCTGATCCACCACCGGAGTACCATGGCTGCGGTGTGCACCATCTACAAGATGCACTGCAGCAACTCGCCAAGGCTTCTTTGGCAGTACCTCCAAAACCCGCAACCTCTACCACCTAGAAGAACAAGGGCAGCAGGCGCATAGGAACACCACCGCCTCCACGTTTCCCTCCAAGTCGCACCATCACTGGTCCTTTATCGTCGCTGGGTCAAAATCCTGGAACTCCCTCCTTAACAGCACTGTGGGAGTACCTTCACCATGGACTGCAGCGGTTCAAGGCGGCGGCTCACCATCAATTAGGGATGGGCAATAAACGCTGGCCGTGCCATGATGCCCACATCATCAGAATGAATTTAAAAAAATACAAAGATACTTTCAAATAAATACTTTTACAGCGACAGCAGTATTGAGTTACATATTACTTCAAAACAATTTTTTGCTTAAAAGAATAGCAAGAAAGTTTATTGGTAAATTCATCAAATTGTATGGTATTGGGTCATTTAGATCCTCAGCCTGCTCTCCAGCAGTAACTCAGAGAGACCGATGTGGAGGTTAGCTGAGGACAGGAACAAAGTTTGCTCGGATGATTTCAGGATCAAATAACAGCCAAGAATACATAGCAAGAATACTAATTTCATGAACTGAAAGATTACTGCTACTTGTAGAATTATACCCCTAACATGAGATGTTGGCTTTCAGGGAGAAAGAGGAGAAAACTGAGGCTAAAAAATAATAAATATTAATAGATCTGCAATTTTGGTTCAATTGCTGTGGATCTCATTTTTTTCACAGCGTTCTGAGAAGTTTGCCTGCATTTATTTGTCTTCCTCTGGAAGTAGGGGGTGGAATTGGTCTCCAGTGCTGCAAAACGGGCTCATAGAGAATCAAAAACCCGTTTTACACCGCATCTTATTTTCTTTTCCATTGACCAATACAAAAAAATCAGGCGGTGTGTAAAACAGGCTGCTGATTTGCTATAAACATGTTTCACACTACTGGCGAAGACCAATTTTACCCCAGCAGAGCCCAGAACAGTGTAAAATTGTATATGATTCATTTCAAAAAGAGAGGTAATCAGTATGCTGCCAGGAAAATATATAAGGAAATAAGAAGAGAGAAAACAGAAACATTTAATATATTAATGCAACGAAATTAGCATCCCATGGGTGTGTTGATGTAGGCCTACTCATTTCTTGGGCAAAACTGTAGCTAGAGAAGCAGGACACAATATTACTTTTTACCATCTTAACCTTAAATTTAGATCTGAACAATACATTCCAGATGGCATTAGATTACATTTCTGTCTCAGGCAGCTGAGCAAAAAACAAAATGTTACAAACTGAGAGATTTTAAGAACATAATGGATGCTGTTCAGCAAAAACACAAAATCAAATAATTGCAACGCTTGTCCAATGTAACTAGGGACTGGCATGAAGCACTTTGATGGTCAGACCTCTTTAGCATCGAAGTGTTGATCTCGCAAACCAAGCCCTGTTAGGCAGCTCACTGTTTTGCATAGGCGGGGGAGGGGGGAATTGGTCAGAAATTCCAGTGGTTATATTGCAGAGCCAAGACAACGGAATTCCATTAAAGGCTGATGGGTGCACACGTAGAATTCAATGTTTGGTCGGATGATTAGTATGGATCAAACAGAGCAAATTTCTTCTTATGGCAATGGACAGGTCCTGCGCTGTGCAGGTCCTGCACATTACTGGACAAAAGTAGCATTGCCTATTGAGACTTCTGCCTGTTCGCCCAGCAGGAGCGCCAGCAACTTGTAATATGGAAGACCTCAAGCAGGAACAGGGCAGTAAGATCTTTTTTGATTTGGGTCTCACTGCTGCCCCTTTCCCACTGAAAAACAGGGCAGCTGTGGCTCGGTGGGTACCACACTCATCTCTGGGTCAGAGTGGGTTCAAGTTCCACTCCAGGGACTGGAGTACAAAAAAAAATCTAGGCTGACACTCCAGTGCAGTGCTGAGGGAGTGCCGTCATTCAGATGAGACATAAAACCTGAGCCCCTTCTACGCTCTCAAGTGGACATAAAAGATCCCATGGCATTATTTCAAAGAAGAGCAGAGGAGTTATCCCCGGTGTCCTGGTCAATATTTATCCCTGAATCAAGACAACAAAAACAGATCATCTCGTCATTATCACATTGCTATTTGTGGGAGCTTGCTTGTGCACAAGTTGGCTGCCGCTTCTCCCACAGTACAACAGTGCCTTAACTGCAAAAGTACTTCATTGTCTATAAAGCGCTTTGAGACATCCGGTGGTTGTGAAAAGCGCTATATAAATCCAAGTTTTTCTTTTTTATCCCCGGTGTCCTGGCCAATATTTATCCCTCAATCAAGACAACAAAAACAGATTATCTGGTTATTATCACATTGCTGTTTGTGGGAGCTTGCTTGTGCACAAATTGGCTGCCGCGTTTCCCACATTACAATACTCCAAAATTACTTAATTGGCTGTAAAGCGCTTTGAGACGTCCAATGGTCGTGAAAGGTGCTATATAAATCCAAGACTTTCTTTCCGTAAAGATACCAAAATTGCCCCCTATAATGTCTTACTGAATTTACAGCAGACTAGATCAGTAAATTCAAACTCCCCATTGCAGTCCATTTACTAACATGTACACTTTTAAGAACTCTGCATTAGCAAAACTCAGAATATATGGAAATGATAAAAAAAGGTCTGTCTTGTGTTCCAATTTTTGAAATTTACAATAGAGGCAAAGAGGAACACAATTACCTAATCTGTTTCCGCCCCCCCCTCCCCCCCCCACCTCAACATCTCCAAGATCTGGCTTCTGTTGTCCATATTAGAAATTGCACAAAGCATCAAAGTCAAAACTAAGATTACTTTTTGCACAAATGCACAAAATATGTTCAAGCTGATTATTTACTGAATATGCAAATTATTTGAAACTATTAAAGATACAAACACACAAAAGGACTTGGCAACTGTAGTAGTGAAATGTGCCCTTTCAGATCTCACTAAAAATTGTATGCAATGATGCCATAACAATTAGAGGTAGAATTCTATATACTAAAAGTTATACTATCAAGAGCATTTTGTGTGCTCTGTAATTAACATTTTTATTCTAATTTTGTAACAATAATTTTAAATACATCAGCTGCCAGAATATTATGTAATGAAAAACGTTGCATAGTTACAGCAGATGGTAGCAAACAGCTGTGAACTCGTAAACAACCATTAAAATCCACTGCACGTTCTCCCCCATTGCAGATAATAAGTACAATAGTGCAGTTTTATAGTGAAGTGAACGCATTCAACATAGCAGGTAAGACTTTCTCATTGCAGGATTTCCTATGCACCAGCATCCTTGCTCTGATTAATCCGGTCACCATGTACAGAATCGTACTTTCATACATACAAACAGCAGATTGCATTTATGTAGTGCCTTTAAGGTTAAAAAAAAAAGTCCCAAGCAAAATTCCCTATAATATTTTTGGGCCGCACAGCAGTCAAAATTCCACGCAAGTGCACTTTTTTCAATTTAAAAGCCTACCAGCTGCTCAAGACCCCTAAAAGGAACATTGGTCCCAAGGTGCTTCACAGGCGGGAATGGAATGGAGAGGCCTTACCGACCTGGGGCGGATGGATGGGCCGACCGTCCGAAATTGCCTCTGGGCCGGAAGTGGCAGGAACGGGTTTCCTGACACCAAAAATAGACAGAACTGTGGATTGGAAAGACAAGAACACATTTTGTGGAAGAAATTATTCGATAATAGAAGAATGGAGAAGGGCATCAAGGAGTAACAATGGGACATGGTTAAAGTGCACAGGTGAGAAGCATGAGGAATAAAACCTGAGTAACTAGCAGTAATTACTCTGGTAGGTCTCATGGATAGCTTTGACAGAAACTTGGGCCGGAATCCTGCGAGTACGGGTTTGGAGGCGGGCCTGCTGTCAAAATGGCTGCAATTGACAGCAGGGGGTATCCCATTCTGAACCTGCCTCCTTGACAATTTCCAAAGTGTCGGGTCTGGCTACAGTACACAGACCCGACAATTAACATCATTAAGAGGTAGTTTCAAGGTATTTTAAAAGAATTCTACGATGTACTTACTATTTTACCAAGTTTTTCAGCAGCTTCCCATTGCTCGGGCTTCACGTCTGGTAAGTGTGTCGGGTTCTCAATACTCTCCTTTGCTTTGACCAGCCAACAGCTGCAGAAATGGTATCAAAGCTACCATTTCACAGCTGTTCACTTTCCAACCTCAGAAGCTGAGAGAAGGATGGGTGGAGGGGCAAGATAAGTTGGTGTGAGTAAAGATGTGCAGGAGAAAGGTAGGGAAGGCAGAGTGATGGGGATCTAATGAGTGGCACAGCAGGGTGAGGTTGAGTGTGGCTTTGCAGTAAAGTTTTGTGATCTACTGAGATCAGTGGAAGGTTTGCACCACTGCAGCCAATTCTTCCTGATAACATCCCTGCCTGTGCACTCCTGTGCAATGTAAAACCAGGCTGCGTTGGTGTCCTGGGGAGGTCTCTTCCGGCCATTGAAAGGAAAGAGAATCTCCCTGCATGCTGTGACTCCCTCCATAATTCGGATTAGACGGGATAACCTATTGTTGGCTGGCGCAGATATGAATGGTAAGTACTGCAGAGAATCGAATACGGCCAGGGTGATCTCGTGGACTAATTTTGATCGCCTGGATGGGTCAGAGAGGAATGTTTTAGTGTAAAGGGTGTCGCAGTTGTGTGGGGCAGACTGGTTGGGCTGGGTGCTCTTTACCTTTCCGCCATTGTTCATTGTTCATAAGTTTATATGTAACCTTCAGGGTTGCTGACCGAGGGCCGTGTGGCTCTTTGTTGGCTGGTGCGGACTCGATCAGCTGAAATGACCTCCTTCTGCGCTGTAAATTTCTATGTTTCTATTAGCATAGGGAGGAAATCACGGGAGAGCCTGGGTGCAGCCGTGCACCTTTGTGCAGTGTTTGTCAGTATTTGCAGCACCTCAAAGCTGCAGAACACTGACAGAACAACAGTCATAAGAACATAGGAAATAGGAGCAGGAGTAGGAGTAGGCCATTCGGCCCCTCGAGCTTGCTCCGCCATTCAATAAGATCATGGCTAATCATCGACCTCAATACCACTTTCCTGCACTATGCCCATAGCCCTTAATTCCCTTAATATCCAAACATCTATCGATCTCAGCCTTGAACACACTCAGAGACTCAGCATCCACAGCCCTCTGGGGCAGAGAATTCCAAAGATTCACAACCCTCTGAGTGAAGAAATTCCTCCTCACCTCTGTCTTAAATGGCCTACCCCTTATCCTGAGATTGTGCCCCCTAGTTCTAGGCACTCCAGCCAGGGGAAACAACCTCTCAGCATCTACCCTGTCAATATCCTTCAGAATCTTGTATGTTTCAATAAGATCACCTCTCAGTCTCCTAAACTCCAGAGAGTATAGGCCCATTCTACACAATCTCAATATAAGACAGCCCTCTCACCCAGGAATCAATCTAGTGAACCTTTGTTGCACCATCTCCAAGGCAAGTATATTCTTCCTTAGATAAGCATACCAAAACTGTGCACAGTACTCCAGGTGTGGTCTCACCAAGGCCCTGGACAATTGTAGCAAGTCTTTTTTACTCTTATACTTCATCCCCCTTGCAATAAAGGTCAACATACCATTTGCCTTCCTAATTACTTGCCGTACCTGCATGCTAACCTTTTGTGTTTCATGTACGAGGATACTCAGATCCTCTGTATTCTGTCGTCTCTCCCCATTTAAATGTTTTGCTTTTCTCTTCTTCCAATCAAAGAGGATAACCTCACTTTTTCCCTCATTTTACTCCATCTGCCAAATCTTTGCCCACTCACTTAACCTAACTATATCACTTTGCAGACTCTGTGTCCACCTCACAACTTGCTTTCCCACCGATCTTTGTATCATCAGCAAATTTGGCTACAATGCATTCAGTCCCTTCATCCAAGTCATTGACATAGATTTTAAATAGTTGAGGCCCAGCACTGATCCCTGTGGCACCCCACTAGTTACAGTTTGCCAACCTGAAAATGGCCCATTTATTCCGACTCTCTGCTTTTGGTTAGTTAGCCAATCCTCTATCCATGCTATTACCCCCAACATCAGGAGCTCTTATATTGTGCCGTAACCTTTTACGTGGCACCTTATCGAATGCCTATTGGAAATCCAAATACACTACATCTACTGGTTCCCCTTTATTCACCCTGCTCGTTACATCCTCAAAGAACTCTAATAAATTTGACAAACACGATTTCCCTCTCATAAAACCATGTTGACTCTGCTTTATTGTATTATGATTTTCTAAATGTCCTGATATTACTTCCTTAATAATGGTTCCATCATTTTACTTATAATTTGGCCTTTAGTTTCCTGCTTTCTGTCTCGCTCCTTTCTTGAATAGGGGCGTTACATTTGCGGTTTTCCAATTCGCTAGGACCTTTCCAGAATCTAGGGAATTTTGGTGGATTACAACCAATGCATCCACTGGGGCCGAAATTCAGGCCCGCCACAAACCTGGCGCAACTGCTGTCTTTTTTACGCGATTATTTTTCAGCGATTTTTTTAAATAAAAGAGTTCCGGCAGTAATGAGCGGTAGGAATCAGGAGTTTGTAGCAGTTTGATTGCAGCGGAATAACCATGGAGAAATTCAGCCTTCTGGTTATGTGCCACTAACGAGCCAGCTGTTCCCTGGCCTTCTTAAAGGCCAGGGTTTGCAGCTAGGCCCTAAGAAGGGAAGGAGTTGTGTTGAAGGATGGCGGGTGCTGCCGGACCAAGAAGAGCAAGCCGATTTTCAGTCGCCGAGTTGAACACCCTGATGCAGGCTGTGGAGGGAAGGAGGCGAGTCCTTGAAATTCTATTATATTATAATCACTCTGGCCCAGAGGATCACTTACTATGAGATTGATAATTAACCCTGTCTCTCAGCCTGTTCTTTAGTTGGTTCCATGGTCGGTTAACTATCAAAAATGTGGCCATGGTCCCTTTAAGGAAACCGGCTGGTGAAGCGTCATCGAATGACGTCATCAGTCTCGCATCCTTCAACTGGCCAGGAAACTTGTACTTAACGAGCCGAATCTAGGGAAGATCTTTCACAGTGTGTGCTGGAACCAGAAGCGGCATCGACACCCGCCACCAACCCCGGTTGATGAGATCACGGCCTTGGTTCTGCCGAGGCAGGATATGATTTACTTATATTTTAGAAACATTCCAGTGTATCACATTTTCAGAAGCTACGTAGAAGCAACAAGAGAGGAGTAGTCTCATTACTAACTAATTCCACTTTCAGAAAGAAAGGATATCATGAATTGCGAAGTAATGAGCCCTGAAACAATATTGGGTGTCTGGTACAGACTGTCTAACTACAATGGGACTCTAACTACCCAGAGTGCAGTGCTTGTCAGTGTTTGCAGCACCTTAATACTGCAGAACACTGACAGCACAAATGTCAAAATTAAAGTTGGCCACGGTTCCTTTAAGCAAACCGGTTGATGTGCGTCATGAAATGACGTCACCAGACCCTCTTCCTCTAATTGGTTCGGAAAATGCACTGGGCGGGCTTAACAAGCCCAATCAAGGTCACTTCATTCTACACAGCGGCCGAGAACTGGCGCGGAGCTGAGACCCGACACCGGCGTCCCCCCGCCATGGACCCGCCGAGGTTTATAATTTCCGGCACGATGTGCCGAATGGCCTCAAGTGCTGTAAGATTGAAGACTCCAAGTGTGTGTAGTATTTTTCACAACCTGGGCTACATAGTTTAAGTACACTCTTCTGCATATGCTCGTTTAATATTCCTCTTTTTTCAAGTGACTATCGAAGTACCTTATAAAAGAACTAATGGACTCTACTTCAACTATGGTTTCTGGCAGATAATTCCAAATACCATCCACCCTCTGTATAACTTTTTTTTAACTCCCCTATTATTCCTTTTGTTATTATCTTTAATTCTTGCCCTTTCAAATTCAAGAGACAGGGTTAGAATATTTTCATGCAAACAGCTATTAGAATATGAAATGCAGTCCTACAAGTGGCGACTGAAGCAGAGACAATCACAGCATTTAAGATAGAGTTAGTTATATACTTGAACAGAAAAAATATTAAAGGGCACGAAGGGCAAGGACTAAAGCACATTAGAGCTATCCGAATGGACTCATTTCTATAATTCTATAAAACAGTGTTTACAACATTCTAAAAGGAACTGATTCACTCAGTGCTCTTGCTGTACAACATTTCCTCTTTGGGAATGCATCATCTTCTTTGCCAGATCGTACCATAAATCTGTTTTATATTGATTCTGCTGAAGACAACATAAAGGATCTCACAAAAATCAATCTCTCAACAGCAATATATCCTTCCTACACTAAACTTCACAATAACCACCATCCAAATATAAGCCTTTACTGCATAGTTTATTCTTTCATCTTCAAAAACATCTGGTGCACCCAGCTGGTTTAGAGGGCACATGTATGGTGACAGATTAGGAAAAGGGAAGGTGCAACAAGACCTGGGTGTCATGGTACATCAGTCATTGAAGGTTGGCATGCAGGTACAGCAGGCGGTTAAGAAAGCAAATGGCATGTTGGCCTTCATAGCGAGGGGATTTGAGTACAGGGGCAGGGAGGTGTTGCTACAGTTGTACAGGGCCTTGGTGAGGCCACACCTGGAGTATTGTGTACAGTTTTGGTCTCCTAACTTGAGGAAGGACATTCTTGCTATTGAGGGAGTGCAGCGAAGATTCACCAGACTGATTCCCGGGATGGTGGGACTGACCTATCAAGAAAGACTGGATCAACTGGGCTTGTATTCACTGGAGTTCAGAAGAGTGAGAGGGGACCTCATAGAAACGTTTAAAATTCTGACGGGTTTGGACAGGTTGGATGCAGGAAGAATGTTCCCAATGTTGGGGAAGTCCAGAACCAGGGGTCACAGTCTAAGGATAAGGGGTAAGCCATTTAGGATGAGGAGAAACTTCTTCTCCCAGAGAGTGGTGAACCTGTGGAATTCTCTACCACAGAAAGTAGTTGAGGCCAATTCACTAAATATATTCAAAAGGGAGTTAGATGAAGTCCTTACTACTCGGGGGATCAAGGGGTGTGGCGAGAAAGCAGGAAGGGGATACTAAAGTTTCATGTTCAGCCATGAACTCATTGAATGGCGGTGCAGGCTAGAAGGGCTGAATGGCCTGCTCCTGCACCTATTTTCTATGTTTCTATGTTTCTATGTATCATCAGTGAGATACATAGCAGTAGAGATTAAGAGTACTGTTGCTTTACAGTTAGGGAGTTACAATACCAAATATTATCGGTAACAATTATAAAATAAATTTATATAAATAAAAATATCTTTTATATATATATATATCTCATCATCATAGGCAGTCCTCCGAAATCGAGGAAGACTTGCTTCCACTCTAAAAGTGAGTTCTCAGGTGGCTGTACAGTCCAATGCGGGAATTAATGAAGGAAACGGTGAAAGGGGAGCCTGGGTTGCCGCATGCTCCTTCCGCTGTTTGCGCTTGGTTTCTGTATGCTCTTGGCGACAAGACTCTAGGTGCTCAGCGCCCTCCCGGATGCTCTTCCTCCACTTTGGGCGGTCTTGGGCCAGGGATTCCCAGGTATCGGTGGGGATGTTGCACTTTATCAAGGAGGCTTTGAGGGTGTCCTTGAAACGTTTCCTCTGCCCATCTGGGGCTCGCTTGCTGTGTAGGAGTGCCGAATAGAGCACTTGCTTAGGGAGTCGCGTGTCGGGCATGCCCAATGGAACTGGTCGAGCGTGGTCAGTGCTTCGATGCTGGGGATGTTGACCTGAGTGAGAACACTGACGTTGGTGCGTCTATCCTCCCAGTGGATTTGCAGGATCTTGCGGAGGTAGCACTGGTGGTGCTTCTCCAGCGCTTTGAGATGTCTGCTGTATATGTCCACATCTCTGAGACATATAGGAGGGCGGGTATCACTACTGCCCTATAGACCATAGCTTGATGCGAGATTTAAGGTCCTGGTCTTCAAACACACACTTCCTCAGGCAACCAAAGGCTGCGTTGGACTGCATCATCTAATACCTGCCCTTGCTGATAGTAGGCTCCCGAGGTATGGAAAATGGTCCACCTTGTCCAAGGACGCACCGTGGATTTTGATGACAAAAGTCCTCCACCAACCAGACCCCACCACATACCTCCCGGTCATCAAAATATAACACAGGTAACCCTCGTTTATCCGGATACGGATCTAACAGGAAACCCGCTGTATTGGAATTAAAAATATTGCGACGCCACTTCTCACCGGCTGTTTTGATTAGCATGGAGTTCATTTTAACCAATTAATAGGTTTAATTTTCTACTTGGCCACCTGAACGGTAACCTGGAAGAGCAAATCACCCACCTGTTGTAGATCCTTCTGTTGCAAAATCGCTCCTCTGCCCTTGCTTTGCTGCTGTGTATGTGTGCGCGCTGCTGCAGCCGCTGTCTCTTATGGCAGCCGCTGACGTTGGGAAAAGGGGCAGTGCCGGCACTGGGTTCCAGGCACAGCCCAGAGAGCGCACTCTAGAACCCCGGAGCTAGACAATCTCCTCCTCGAGGCTCAGTGCAGCATTCGTCCCTCCGCGATTACAGTCCGGCGGAAGTACATGCATGCTGGTAATGTCCATCTTTTATACTTAACTGCCTTGTTACTGTTTTAACTTTAAAATGTAAACTTGCCCGAACGGAAAATTCGTTTACCCGGAATTGCCGAATCCCCAAGCGATCCGGATAAACAAGGAGTTCCCTGTAAAATATAATATATATATATTATAGAGAAGAGAGGATGGCTGAAATTTTCCAGGGGGCGTCAGCAGATGGTACCGGTGACGGGTCGGGTGGGAAATATGATTAGTTTTTCGGGGGGGGTTACTGTTATGTCTCACCATTCACTGCAACTCACTAAGCCACTTCCAACTGTGCACACAAATCTGTCCAAGAACGCAAATTGTTGAAAATAAAGGTTTCAATGTTTCACAGCACATGAACAGAAACTTAACATGAACATGGGATAAAACACCCAAGTGGCTACCCTTGTGTGTTGTTAGTTGGTATGATTGCACTAGGATGAGGGTGAGTGTGTAGGGTGGCTGGTGAGATGGGGATGCAACAATGTAGATAGAGAGAGATGGGTGGAGGTGCAAGGTAAGTTTGTGTGAGTAAAGATATGCAGGGGTAGGGTAGGGAAGGCAGAGTGATGGCGATGTGATGAGAGGCATAGCAGGATGAAGGTGATTGTGGCTTTGTACTCATGTTTCCTGATCTAATGAGATCATTGAAAGGTTTGCGCCACTGCACCCACCCAGGTACTCCTTTTGACAACCCTACAATGTGCAATCAGACTGTGTTGATCTTCTGGGGAGGTCTCTTCCGCCATCAGAAGGGAAAAAGACCTCAGTGTGTGCTGTGACTTCCTCCATAAGATATGGAGGGAGTCATGGGAGAACCTGGGTGCAGCCCTGCACCTTTGTGCAGTGGTTATCAGTGTTTGCAGCACCTCAATGCTGTAGAACACTGATAGCACAAACGTCAAAAGTAAGGTGGCTGTGGTCCCTTTAAGGAAACCAGCTCAAGATGCGTCATGAATGACATCACCAGAACCGCTCCATTTAATTGGGCTGGGAAATGCGCTGGGTGGACTTAATAGGCCCCATTAAGATACATTCATTCTGTACAATGGGATGGAGCCAGAAACGGGGTTGGGACCGACACCGGCTGTGCCGGACCCGCCGAGGTAAGGAAAATTCCGCTCTATGTGACTATGGCAGAGATTATTTAACATATACAATTTTGTTGCAGAACGTTGGAACACTTAACATACTTTCCATAAATTTAGGAATGAATATGATTTACCACCTGCTTACACAACTCAACTGCTGGTGCTGATTGCGAGAAGTAGGCATACCTACTCGTACAAGATCTGTTCTAATGTACTCATATTTTTTTGAAAATACAAAATTAAAAACAAGAAGAAATTAATATGCACCTGGAAAGATCACAAATCAGCCATAATCTAACTGAATGGCAAAACAGGCTCTAGCTGCTGAATGGCTTACTCCTGTTCCGAAAGGCATAACTTAATTAAGAACATTCAACAAATATTAATAAAGGCAAGTTATGTCTTTGAGGAAATAAGAGTATCGATAAAGGAAAATCAGTGAATTTTGTGCATATGAATATTAAAAAGGCACTTCAAAGATACCACATAGGAGGCTTGTTAAAATTAAGGCAGATGGTATTAAATAGAGTGTAGCAGCAAGGATAGAAAGCTAATCAATAGAAAGAAAACATAGAATAGGTTAATGGGTGTTTTCCAGACTGGACAGGATAAATCTACATTTAGAAAGGCAAGGATTAATCAGGGACAGTCAGCATGGATTTGTTAAGGGAAGATCGTGTTTGACGAACCTAATTGAATTTTGAGAGGAGGTAATCAGGAGGATCAATGAGGGTAGTGCGTACGAGTGTATATGGACTTTGGTCACGAAATTAAAAGCTCATGGGATCCAGGGCAAAGTGGCAAGTTGGATCCAAAACTGGCTTAGAGGTAGGAAGCAAAGTCTAATGGTTGATGGATGATTTTGTAAAGGAAAGGATGTTTCCAGTGGGGTTCCGCAGGGCTCAGTACTGGGTCCCTTGCTTTTTGTGGTATACATCAATGATCTAGATTTAAATATAGGAGGTATGATTAAGAAGTTTGCAGACGATATTAAAATTGGCTGTGTGGTTGATAATGAAGAGGAAAGACATGGACTGCAGGAGGATGTCAATCTACTGATCAGGTGGGCAGAACAGTGGCAAATGGAATTTAATTTGGAGAAGTGTGAGGTAATGCACTTGGGGAAGGCTAATAAAGAAAGGGTATACACATTAAACGGTAGGCCACTTAGAAGTGTAGATGAACAAAGGGACCTTGGAGTGCTTGTCCACAGATCGCTGAAAGTAAGTCAGGTGGATAAGGTGGTTAAGAAGGCATACAGAATGCTTGCCTTTATTGGCCAAGGCATAGAATACAAGAGCAGGGAGGTCATGCTTAAGTTGTATCAGACTCTGGTTAGGCCACAGCTGGAATACTGTGTGCAGTTCTGGTCGCCATATTATAGGAAGGATGTGATTGCACTGGAGAGGGTGCAGAGGAGATTTACGAGGATGCTGCCTGGAATGGCGAATTTTAGCTATGAGGATAGATTGGCTAGGCTGGGTTTATTCCCTTGGAACAGAGGAGGCTGAGAGGAAGTCTCATTGAGGTGTATAAAATTTTGAAGGGGCGTGGATATAGTGGATAGCAAGGGCCTATTTCCCTGGGTGGAGGGGTCAATTACAAGGGGGTATAGTTTTAAAGTGGTTGGTGGAAGGTTTAGAAATGATTTGAGGTGAAGCTTCTTCATGCAGAGGGCTGTGCAGGTCTGGAACTCACTGCTTGGAAGGGTGGTAGAGGCAGAAACCCTCACCACATTTAAAAGGTGTTTGGATGGGCACTTGAAGTGCTGTAACCTGCAGGGTTACAGACCTCGAGCAGGTAAGTGGGATTCGACTGGATAACCTCTTGTTGGCTGGCGCAGATAGTACAGTAAGTACTTCGGGAATCGAATACGACTAGAGTGATTTCCTGGACTAGTTTCAATCACCTGGATGGCTCGGAGAGGTATTTTCCCAGATTTTTTTTCCCCCAATTGGCCTGGGTTTTTAATCTGTTTTTTTGCTTCTCCCAGGAGATCGCATGGCTCTGGTTGGGGTGGAGTGTAAAATGTTGCGATGCATGGGGTATCGCAGTTGTGTGGGGCGGACTGGTTGGGCCAGATGCTCTTAAGCATTCAGCCATTGTTCACTGTTCATAGGTTGATATGTAACCTTCAGGGCTGCTGACCGAGAGCAGACCTGCAGGCCATGATCCTTACCAACGGATCCATTACAGACCCAATCCACGTCCGGACCAGGGTCAAATAGGGCTGCGTCATCGCCCCAACCTTCTTCTCATTCTTCCTCGCTGCCATGCTCCACCTCAGTCAACAAGCTCCCCGCTGAAGTGGAACTAAACTACAGAACCAGTGGGAACCTGTTCAACCTTCGCCGTCTTCAGGCCAGGTGCAAGACCACCCCAAACTCTGTCGTCGAGCTACAGTACGTGGACAACGCCTGTGTCTGGCCACATACAGAGGCTGAACTCCAGGACACAGTCGACGTATTTACTGAGGCGTACAAAAGCATGGGCCTTATGCTAAACATCCGTAAGACAAAGGTCCTCCACCAGCCTGTCCTCGCCGCACAGCACTGCCCCCCCCCAGTCATCAAGATCCACAGTGTGGCCCTCGACAATGTGGACCATTTCCCATACCTCGGGAGCCTCTTAACAAGAGCAGACGTTGATGACGAGATTCAATACCGCGCCTCTAGTGCGCCAGTACAGCCTTCAACCGCCTGAGGAAAAGTGTGTTCAAAGACCAGGCCCTCAAACCTGCCACCAAGCTCATGGTCTACAGGGCTGTAGTAATACCCGCCCACCTGTATGGCTCAGAGACGTGGACCATGTACAGTAGACACTTCAAGTCGCTGGAGAAATACCACCATCGATGTCTCCGCAAGATCCTACAAATCCCCTGGGAGGACAGACGCACCAACTTTAGTGATCTCGATCAGGCCAACATCCCCAGCATTGAAGCACTAACCACACTTGATCAGCTCCGCTGGGCAGGCCACATTGTCCGCATGCCAAACACGAGACTCGCAAAGCAAGCGCTCTACTCGGAACTCCTTCATGGCAAACGAGCCAAAGGTAGACAGAGGAAACATTACAAGGACATCCTCAAAGCCTCCCTGACAAAGTGCAACATCCTCACCGACACTTGGGAGCCCATGGCCAAAGACCGCCCGAAGTGGAGGTAGTGCAGCCGGGAGGGCGTTGCGCAACTCGAGTATCGTCGCCGATTGCATGCAGAAACCAAGCGCACACAGCAGAAGGAGCATCCGGTAAATCTGTCCCACCCTTCCTTACCCTCAACGACTACCTGTCCCACCTGTGACAGGGACTGTGGTACTCGTATTGGACTGTTCAGCCACCTAAGGACTTATTTTAAGAGTGGAAGCAAGTCTTCCTCAATTGCGAGGGACTGCCTATGATGATGATGTAACTTTCAGGGCTGCTGACCGAGAGCTGTGTGGCTCTTTGTCAGCCAGTGCGGACACGATGGGCTGAAATGACCTCCTTCTGCGCTGTAGATTTCTATGTTCAAAAGGGAATTTAAGCAAATTCAGAAAGTCATAGATGTGGATTGGGTCGATAGCATTGAAGTGCTTCAGGAATGGCAGGCAGTGACTAATGGGGTGCCGCAGGGTTCAGTGCTGGGACACCAGCTATTTACAATGTACATCAATGATTTAGATGAAGGAATTGAGAGTAATATCTCCAAGTTTGCAGATGACACTAAGCTGGGTGGCAGTGTGAGCTGTGAGGAGGATGCTAAGAGGCTTCAGGGTGACTTGAACAGGTTAGTTGAGTGGGCAAATACATGGCAGATGCAGCATAATGTAGATAAATATGAGCTTATCCACTTTGGTGGCAAAAACATGAAGGCAGAATATTATTTGAATGGCGGCAGATTAGGAAAAGGGGAGGTGCAACGAGACCTGGGTGTCATAGTACATCAGTCATTGAAGGTTGGCATGCAGGTACAGCAGGCGGTGAAGAAGCCAAATGGCATGTTGGCCTTTGTAGCTAGGGGATTTGAGTATAGGAGCAGGGAGGTCTTACTGCAGTTGTACAGGGCCTTGGTGAGGCCTCACCTGGAATATTGTATTTGGTCTCCTAATCTGAGGAAGGACGTTCTTGCTATTGAGGGAGTGCAGCGAAGGTTCACCAGACTGATTCCCGGGATGGCAGGACTGACATATGAGGAGAGACTGGATCGACTGGGCCTGTATTCACCGAGTTTAGAAGAATGAGAGGGGATCTCATAGAAACATATAAAATTCTGATGGGATTGGACAGGTTCGATGCAGGAAGAATGTTCCCAATGTTGGGGGGGTCCAGAACCAGGGGTCACAGTCTAAGGATAAGGGGTAAGCCATTTAGGACTGATATGAGGAGAAACTTCTTCACTCAGAGAGTTGTTAACCCATGGAATTCTCTACCGCAGAGAGTTGTTGATGCCAGTTCGTTAGATATATTCAAGAGGGAGTTAGATACGGCCCTTATGGCTAAAGGGATCAAGGGGTATGGAGAGAAAGCGGGAAAGGGGTACTGGGGTGAATGATCAACCATGATCTTATTGAATGGTGGTGCAGGCTCGAAGGGCCGAATGGCCTACTCCTGCACCTATTTTCTATGTTTCTATTATTCTATGTCCTGAGGTCGAGAAAGGAGCTATATAAAGGCAAGTTTTTTTTTCTTTAGATTAAATTTAATGTGGGGAAATGTTTGGTGATACATTTAGAGATAAAGAATAAGGTACGGTCACATACACTAAATGTACAGAAATATTTGAAAGGGGTAGAGGATTTGAAAGTTCAGATGCACAAATCTTTGAAAGTGGCAAGACATTTATTAAGCTGAAGGAAACATATGGGATTCTAAGCTTTAAAATCACCATATTAGAATGAAATGCAGGGGTAATGCTAAAATATATACAAAACATTGGTTAGGCTGCAATTGGAGTACTATGTCCAGTATTGGGTGCCTTATTTTAGGAAAGATGTGAAGGCCATGATGAGGTTTCAGAACAGGCTCTTAATATGATACCAGGAATGAGAACGAGGCTATTTGAAAAATTAGAACCAAGAAAATTAAGAGGATATTGGATGGTTATTCAAAATTCTGGAAGATTTTGATAAGGTAAGGTGGTAAAACTATTTTCACTGGTCCAAAAAAAAACAAAGGCAGAAAGCTGGGAGAAAACTTTTTAACACAGTTGTTAGAATATGGAATGTTCTACCAGAAACAGTAGTGGAAGCAGAACCCACGATAGCTTTTAAAAGGGAAGTGGATAATTCTTTTTTAATTAAAAAAGTAAGAGTATATGGAGAAAGGGCAGGGTCATGCGACTAATTAAATAGCTCTTTCAGAAAGTTGGCACAGTCAGTATAGGCTAAACGGCCTTCTTCCCTACTGAAACATTCTACAATTCTAAAAACAGGTTAATAGAACACAAAATGCTTTACCACATGGCTTTTGAGGGAGGGACTAGAACATCATTTAAAAGATATTGGCTAGGTATTTGAAAAAAAGAATATAAAGACAAGGAAAGGACAGGGAAATGGAATTAGATTAGATAAGTTCAGTTGAACAGGTGGTACAAATATGATGGGCCAAATGGCCTTCTCTGCTGTAATTTCCATGATACTATACAGACAAGTTCTTAAAGTTTCTACCATTTCCATCTGTACATTTTCTTTTTTTCTATTTTAACTATTACAGATAACTAAATTAATTTGGATAAAATATGTCAGGACGACAGATGAACACGGTTAGTATATAAACCCACATGATGACAAATGTTCTTCACTTTATACTATTTACCTGCAGGAACTACTGTAATTGCTGCAATAATGAAATAATGAAAGTTTATTTCCAGAAAGGGAATGTTTGGATCCAGCCGGGGTAGTTCAACAAAAAGAAAATACCTTTAAAATTAACTATGGGAATAATGTCTTGATTTCACATGGTGTGAATCGAACTGGCTGAAGACTGGCTTCTGTGATGGTGGGGACCTCAGGAGGAAGCCAATAAGGATCATACACTCTGCACTTCTGGCTGAAGATGGCTGAAAATGCGCCTTGTCTTTTGCACTTGCATGCTGGGCTTCGCCATCATTGAGGAAGGGGATATTCATGGAGCCTTCTCCTCCTGTTAGTTGCTTAATTGTCCACCACCATTGATGACTAGATGTGGCACGACTGCAGAGCTTTGATCTGATCCGTTGATTGAGGGATCGCTCAGCTCTGTTTATAGCATGCTGCTGCCGCTGCTTAGCATGCATGTAGTCCTGTGTTGCAGCTTCCCCAGGTTGGTACCACATTTTAGGTGCACATGGTGTTGCTCCTGGCATGCTCTTCTACACTCTTTATTGAACCAGGGTTGGTCCCCTGGCTTGATGAGGGATATGTCGGGCCATGAGGTTACAGATTGTGATGGAATACAAGTCTGCTGCTGTTAATGACCCACAGCGCATCATGGATGCCCAGCTTTGAGCTGCTAGATCTGTTCTGAATCTATCCCATTTAGCGCGATGGTAGTGCCACACAACACGATGGAGGGTGCCCTCAGTGTGAAGTCAGGGCTTCGTCTCCACAATGACTGTGCGGTGATCACTGCTAACAATGCGGTCATAAACAGATGCACCTGCGACAGGTACGACAGATTGGTTGAGGACGAGGTCAAGTAGGTTTTTCCCTCGTGTTGGTTCTCTCACCACTTGCTGCAGGCCAGTCTGGCAGCTATGTCCTTCAGTACTCGGCCAGCCCGCTCAGTAGTGGTGCTACTGAGCCACTCTTGGTGATGGACATTGAAGTCCCCCACCCAGAGTACATTCTGTGCCCTTGCTACCCTCAGTGTTTTTTCCCAGTGGTGTTCAACATGGAGGAGTACTGATTCATCAGCTGAAGGAGGGCGCTAGGTGGTAATCAGTAGGAGGTTTCCTTGCCCATACTTGATGTGAAGCCCTGAGACTTCATGGAGTTTGGAGTCAATATTGAGTACTCCCAAGGCCACTCCCTCCATCCCGTATACCACTGTGCCGCCACCTCGGGTAGGTCTGTCTTCCCGGTGGGACAGGACATACCCAGGGATGGCGATGAAGGAGTCGAGGACATTGGCTGAAAGGTATGATTCTGTGAGTATGACTATGTCAGGCTGTTTGCTTGACTCATCTGTGGGGCAGCTCTCCCAATTGAGGCACAAGTCTCCAGATGTTAGTGAGGAGGACTTTGCAGGGTCGAGTGAGCTGAGTGTGCCGTTGTCATGTCCAAAGCCGGTGCCGAGGTCGATTTATTGTCCATCCCTAGATTCTCCGTGAAGGTGGTGGTGAGCCACCGCCTTAAGCTGCTGAAGTCCATGTGGTAATATATTTACCACATGTACTTCACCAGGTGGGCCATCCGGTTTTATTCTCATTATACTTTCTAGTAGCAGTTTGTTACAACCAAGTGGCTTGCTAGGCTATTTCAGAGGGCAGTTAAGTCAACCACATTGTTGGAGTCACAGATCGGCCAGACCAGGCAAGGACGGCAGATTTCCTTCTCTAAAGGACATTAGTGAACCAGATGGGTTTTTACGACAATCTGCTAGTTCATGGTCAGCATTACTTTTTTTTTTCCGTAGCCAATCTTTCCAATTCTTTGTCAGATCACAAACGCCAGAGGTCACCTTGCACACATCAAGGATCACCCTGCGCTAATGCTCTTAGCCAAAAGGCCTAGAGCCCAAGCACTGTTCCTGGAAGTACTGCAATACCAGGTTCGTGCCATGGAGGTGGATGGGTCAGCAACCCCACACACCTCCGTGGAGGTGGATGGGTCAAACCACCCCACCCACCTCCTATTTCCAAAAAGCATAGGAGAACCACCTTCCTGATCCAGGGAGAACCACGTTGGGGTCATGGTTACTCCCCTGTCAGGTCAGTTACGCATGATCTTAGCCAAAAGGCCGAGAAGCGATTAAAAAAAATTCAGCTTTTACCAAGATTTGAACACGGATCGTTGAATTCAAAGTCCAGAGTGCTCACCATTACACCATTGAACCACCGAACGCAGTCCTCCACTACCACAAATTGTGAAGTCGAGTATCCCGCATTGGGTGACATCGCAGGCGTCAGCCCACCCAAAGTGCAATAGGCTAGCCTCTTCCTGGGAATACCACCTTATTGATCATGGTTACTCCCCCGCCAGGTAAGTATCACTAGCTTTGTATTCCAGATTTATTGAATTAACTGAATTTAAATCCAGCAGCTGTTGTGGTAGGATTTGAGCACGCACCTCCGGATTATTCGTCCAGGCCTCTGGATTACTAATCCCATAATTTAGCCTATATGTGACTCCAGTCCTACAGCAACATGGTTGATTCTTAACTGCCATCTGAAGTGGCCAAGCAAGCCAATCAGTAGTATCAAACCACTACAAAGAATATTAAATATATTACCACATGGACTTCAGCAGCTTAAGGCGGTGGCTCACCACCACCTTCACGGAGAATCTAGGGATGGACAATAAATCCTGGCCTTGCTGATGACACCCACATCTCGAGAATGAATAAAAGAAAAGATCACTTTATACCAAGGTTAGGAATGCAGCTTTAAAAACCTATATCATCCATCATCATAGGCAGTCCTGCGGAATCGAGGAAGACTTGCTTCCACTCCTTAAGTGAGTTCTTTGGTGGCTGAACAGTCCAATACGAGAGCCACAGACGTTGTCACAGGTGGGACAGATAGTTGTTGAAGGAAGGGGTGCGTGGGACTGGTTTGCCGCACGCTCTTTCCGCTGCCTGTGCTTGATTTCTGCATGCTCTCGCCATTGAGACTCGAGGTACTTGGCGCCCTCCCGGATGCACTTCCTGCACTTAGGGCGGTCTTTGGCCAGGGACTCCCAGGTGTTAGTGGGGATGTCGCACTTTATCAGGGAGTCTTTGAGGGAGCCCTTCTAACGTTTCCGCTGCCCATCTTTGGCTCGTTTGCCGTGAAGAAGCTCCGAGTAGAGCGCTTGCTTTGGGAGTCTCGTGTCTGGCATGCGAACTATGTGGCCTGCCCAACGGAGCAGATCAAGTGTGACTAGTGCTTCAATACTGGGATACACACACTAGACCTCATGGAATCATAGAAAATTACGACCCTGAAGGAGGCCATTCGGCCCATCGTGTCCGTGTCGGTCGAAAAAGAGCTACCCCGCCTAATCTCATATTTAACACTCCAGTATAAAAATTCAAGGCAGACAGATTAAAAACAAAAAATGATCTATTTTAACAGATGAACAGATAAAGAAAAATGAGTACTTAGCTGAGTATGCTGCAAGGCAGTAACACAACAATTGATTGAGATGATATCAAACTATGATAGTAAAACTTCATTAGTCTATGCCTGTGATTTCCTACACACCGAGCTCCAGATGTCAAATGGGCCCCCCAAAGACATAAATAAAAAATTATCAGTGATAGTTCAGACGTGGCTCAGATGGTAATGGGCTTGCTCAAGTCACAAGGTTGTGGGTTAAAATCCCATTGCAGAGACTTGACCATAAAATCTGCGCTGATACTCCAGTACAGTACTAAGAGAGTGCTACACAGGTGGAGTTGCCGTCTTTCGAATGAAATGCTAAACTGAGGGCCTGACTGCCCTCTCAGGTGGATGTAAAAGATCCCATGGAACTATTTGGAAGAAGAGCACACGCAGTCTACCCTGTCTTGGTCAATATTTATCTCTTAGCCATCATTAATTTAGGTCATCTTGTCATTATCACATTGCTGTTTGTGGGACCTTTCTGTGCTCAAATTGGCTGCCGCGTTTCCTACATTACAACAGTGACTATACTTCAGTAGTACTGAATTCGCTGTAAAGATCTTTGGGATGTCCTGAGGTTGTGAAAGATGCTATATAAATGCATATCCTTTCCTTCTTTCTTTCAAAATACTAGTTTTGATGGAGCTGTTTCACTTGCTCATAGCTGGGATAAACCAATTTATTAACAGTATCCAACCCAGCTTTGGCAGCATCTGTGAATTAAGAGTTAGGCCAAGATTTTCCAGGGGGTCAGCAGGCACGATCGGTGCCGGGTCGGGTGGGAAAGTGTTTTCTCCCCCCCACAGCGGGTCAGGACCCCGCTGTGAACCTGCCACCATGCTCCTTTACCAATGTCGGGTTTGTCAGCGCTGAGCAGACATGACACGCAGCAGCGGGGGACCCAATTCAGGAAATTATGACCTTGTTTAGAGATCATTAGGAATACATTTGAGCTCACCTTTTGATATTATGTGCTCGCCCATGGGGTCCTCGCTGGTCATGGACAACGTCTGTCAAGCTCAGGCTGGAGTTCAGTGGCCACTGAATCAGCTGTTGAGTTGACAGCATCAAATATATAGTAAAAGCTCCCACCTTAGAGATATCTTCCCTCAGCCACAAGCTCTTCCTCACTGCATTTCTACAACAGGTTCACCGGGCCGCAAGTCTTTACACAAATCTCCATCCAATCTGACCTCATTACCTCTCTCTTCACTGACAGACCGCTCCTGTCATCTCCACTTCACCTGCCATCTATTCCATCAGCATGGGTGTCCTTCATACTCTCAACTTGGCTCTCAGAATCCCACCACGATCAGCACTAAAACCAGCAGCACGAGCCACACCAACTTACCTTGCACCTCCACCCATCCTCTCTATTTACATTATCACTTCCCTATCTCACTGGGCACCCTTCACGCTCACCCATATCCTCAGCCAATCATACCAATTAACAATAAACAAGGGTAGGCATTTGGATGTTTTTTGCAATGTTGATGAGAAATTTGTGTTAACGTGCTGTCAAACATTGAAATCTTTATTTTCAACACTTTGCGTACTTGGCCAGATTTTTGTGCACTTTTGGAAGTGGCTTAGTGAGTTGCAGTGAATAGTGAGACATAACAGTAACCCCCGCAGTGGTGATGAGTTAAAGGAATGGCTTGGGCATTGCAGGGATGCTTTATGGTGTTGGTGTGGGATGGTACCAACCTGGTGCATCATGTGGCAGCCAGGATGTACAGCATCAAACATAGAAAATAAAAACATAGAAAATAGGAGTAGGCCATTTGGCCCTTAGAGCCTGCACCACCATTCAATATGATCATGGCTGATCATGCAACTTCAGTACCCCATTCCTGCTTTCTCTCCATACCCCTTAATCCCTTTAGCCGTAAGGGCCACATCTAACTCCCCTTTGAATATATCTAACAAACTGGCCTCAACAACTTTCTGAGGTAGAGAATTCCACAGGTTCACAATTCTCTGAGTGAACAAGTTTCTCCTCATCTCGGTCCTAAATGGCTTAACCCCTTAGTCTTAGACTGTGACCCCTGGTACTGGACTTCCCCAACATCGGAAACATTCTTCCTGCATCTAAGCTGTCCAATCCTGTCAGAATTTTATATGTTTCTATGAGATCCCCTCTCATTCTTCTAAATTCCAGTCAATATAAGCCTAGTCGATCCAGTCTTTCTTTATAATGGCAGTCCTGCCATCCCAGGAATCAGTCTGGTGAACCTTCGCTGCACTCCCTCAATAGCAAGAATGTCCTTCCTCAGATTAGGAGACCAAAACTGTACACAATATTCAAGGTGTGGCCTCACCAAGGCCCTGTACAATTGCAGTAAGACCTCCCTGCTCCTATACTCAAATCCTCTAGCTATGAAGGCCAACATGCCATTTACCTTCTTCACCGCCTGCTGTATCTGCATGCCAACTCTCAATGACTGATGTACCATGACACCCAGGTCTCGTTGTACCTCCCCTTTTCCTAATCTGTCACCATTCAGATAATATTCTGCCTTCCTGTTTTTGCCACCCAAGTGGACAACCTCACATTTATCTACATTATACTGCATCTGTCATGCATTTGCCCACTCACCTAACCCGTCCAAGTGAAGTAAATTTGGCCATGGTGAGGCCATCCCTGCCTGAAAGGGTGGTGGAAGCAGATTCAATAATAACTTTCAAATAAGAACTGGACAAATAGGGAGAAAAATCTGCAGGGCTAATGGAGAAAGAGCAGGGGAGTAGGACTAATTGGAGAGCTCTTTCAAAGAACGATGGGCTGAATGGCCTCCTTCTGTGCTGTATTATTTCATGATTCTATCTCCTCACAAAGGCATCAGGCATGCACAGTGAATTGCAATAAAGTAGCTGAACCTCAGGGACCACAATTTAAATCTAACGCAAATTGTTACGGTGAAGTCTGCTCCCTCTGATAGCTGTCAATGGGTCCCAAATGGAATGAATTTGAGTAGTATTCATCTCGTTCCAAATGGACATGACTCAATTGTTGAAATTAATCAATAATTTGGCACTAATTATATAACCTCTCAGAGAGGCAATAACAATGATGTTGAGGGAATTGGCACCCTGAGGCAATGGAACTGCTCTTCAAAGATTATTGATCAAACTGTGTGAAAGAGTTCTGACCTGTATATGGCCAATGTTGTGCCATAACCAGAAAGTACCAAGTGCTGAAACTGGGTACAAATAAAGAAAATAAAGAATATTCTTAGTACGGACATCCCTCACCTTGAAAAAACGTTTTTTTAAGATACAATTGAAAATTGGCTCCTCACTCTAAATATAACTTGAATCTTGATAGAGAATGCACAGAGGAATAAATTCTATTCCAGATTCCCATGAGTGAAGATGACCTAATAATTTATGACAGTCACTGATGAGTTATAAAGTGCTGCAGCTTGCAATTCCGTTTAGACAACCCACATTCCAATTTTTTAAATTGGAAATATGCAGATATGATCATATGCATTTCAATTTGATTGTATGTATATAATTGTTTCAGATAAATTTAAAACTTAAGAACTTATTTTTATCATATTATCTAGTAAAAGTTAAGCTTGAACTTTGAGATGATTTTATTTATTTTTCATAAGTTATGTCTCTAATGTATTTGGAAAAATGGTAAATACAAATAAGCATGGCTTTTATGGCTACCAAATTGGCTGCCTTATTCACACAGGTTATAAATAATTATAGAAATGGAAATGGCGCTCATCTCAGAAAGCTGCATCTTACTTTTAAAAGCTGATCTGGGATTGTTAATTCTGGTAATAGGAGCAAAAATTGATTTCCCAGTATTGATATCTGACCCTTTATACAAGCATAAAATTGCACACAAGATTTTTTTTTAAGAAATGAAAACAAAATCAGAAGTTTATAACTGATAATTTGACAGAATGTTTGTGGTAAAATTGCATTATTAGCAATTCTATCACTAAAAAATCCTGCCCGAGGCATATTGTTCCCTTGAAAAATACTGCAATGCATATAAAATACAAAATACTCCTTCCAACAAATTATTTGTTACCTGTGCACACAGCTACTGTCAATACTTTCTTGCTAATGAGCCAACTGCTGTTTGTCGAACAGAGCCCTGCATTTTGAGGCTCAATTCTCTTCAGCAGAGTCCACTTGAACTTGTGCTGGTCTTCTTTCCTTAAAGACAACCAGATCTCTTCAACTTTGAGTGAGATAGATTGGCAGTTAAGATTGAGAGAACTCAGATCTTCTATGTAGGGAGTTACCATGCTGCAGCTTTCCAAGGCACTTCATATCCTGTCTATCTGATGGAAATTGTTTCAGGTGACTATTTGCTGTGGTGATAAAACAAAATCAAATAGATACCTCAAATGAAAATTAGGACTTGACCCCTGACATGCCTCAGTACTGCAAGGTACAATTGAAGGCTACAAGCTTTAGGGTGAACAATATTATGCACGAAAAACACTTCAACTGAATGAAAAAGAAATTGAAATAATTGTCATGTTTCAGGAAAAATACGCAAAATACATTACTGACACTCAATCCATTGTGTGCAGTACCTCTTCAGCACTGTTAATTTCTAGAAAATGAACTTTTAAGTGCCAGAATTAGAATAGAACTTGCACTTATATAACATCTTTCACACCCTCAGGACATTCCAAAGCACTTCACAGCCAACAAAATTCTAGGCGGGACTTTGCACACCTCGGTGGGTGCGGGGTGGGCAATGTTGGTGGCGGGTCTTGACCCCGCTTCTGGCTCCATACTGCTCTGTGAAATGACTTTCCATTGTTAGGACGTGTTAAGCCTGCCCAGCGCGTTTCCTGGGCCAATTAGAGGAAGTGGGTCTCTTGACATCATTTCATGACGTGACATTAGCCAGCTTCCTTAAAGGAACCATGGGCAATTTTCTTTTGACATATGTGCTGTCAGTGTTCTACAGCACTGAAATGCTGCAAACACTGAATCATTGCACAGACGTGCAGGGCTGCACCCAGGTTCCCCCATGACACCCTTCAAATGCTTATGGAGGGAGTCACAGCACGCAAGGAGGTCCTCTTCCCTTCCCATGGTCGGAAGAGACCTCCCCAGGACACCAACACAGCCTGCTTGCACATTGCATAGGAGGTCACAAGCAGGGATGGCATCAGGAGGAGCAGGCTGCAGTGCTGCAAACCTTAATCTCATTCGATCACAAAACGTTAGTACAAAGCCACAATCACCTTCATCCTACTGTGCTCATCACATCCCCATCACTGGCTTCCTTACACTCCTGCTGCACATCCTTATTCACACCAACTTATCCTGCACGTTCACTCATCCCTCTCTCTCTATCTATCCACATTATCACATTTCCATCTCACTATTCATCCCTCACATTTATCCTCATCCTTGTCCAATCATACCAATGTTCATGTAAAGTTTGTTAATGTCAAACCATAAAACCTTTATTTTCAACACTTTGCGTTCTTGGACAGATGTGTGTGCACATTTGGAAGTGGCTTAGTGAGTTGCAGTGAATGGTGAGACATAACGGTACCTCCCACAATGGTGGTGAGTGTGAAAGAAATGGCTTGGACAGTGTAGGAATACTTTATGGTGTTGGTGTGAGGTGGTGCCAACCTGCACATCATATGGCAAGCAGGGTGCACAGCATCAAGTGAAGTAAATCCAGCCACGGTGAGGCCATCCTTGGCCTCATGGGCAGCAGTGTGGTCGGGTGCTAATGTCCTCTGACTAGTGCAGCATGAGGTGATTGCAGAGAAAAGATTGGTGGTGTTGTTTTTGTACTGCTGTTGCGCCTGGTGCTGCTGGTGTTGGGGCTGATCGTGGCTGGATTCTGAGGACCAAGGTGAGACAGTATAAAGGGAACCCATGTTGATGGAATGGACAGATGACAGAAGCATTCTGTCAATGGTGTGAAAGTTCTTCCAAAGAGGTGATACTGAATGGAGAGTGGAAAGCCTGCAGAAGCTGTGCTGGAAATGGACTGAGAAACAGCTTGTGGCTAACAAACGTGAAGATGTGTCAGGTTGGATTTTACTGTACATGAAGCTGTCAAGGGATCAGTTGGAGCAATGGCCACTGAACTCACGCCTCAGGTTGACAGATGTGGTCTCTGATCAGTGTAGTTCCACAAAGTTGGAGTGAAAAGGTAAGTTAATAAAGCCTGTTAATGATTGGCCAATAAGGCAATAAGATTAATTGAGTCGCCCGCCACTGCGTGCTGGGTCTGCTCAGTGGACAGACCCAACACTGGGAAAGGCATGTGCCGATGGATTGACGGTGGGGTCATGACCTGCTGTAAAAAAATATATACTTTCCCACCCGACCCGCCACCGATCATGCCAGCTACTTTTTTTCTTTAAGTGTAGTTACTGTTGTAATGTAGGGAAATGCAGCAACCAATTTGTACACAGCAAAGACGTATTAACTGGAATGAGATAAAAAACCACTTCATCTGTATTTTTTAGTGATATTGGTTGAGAGATAAATATTGGCCAGGACATGAGGAGAACTCAGATGCTCTTCAAATAGTGCCAAGGGACCTTTTACATCCACCTGAATGGACAGAGGGGACTTTGGTTTAACATTTCATCCCATAATGCAACACTCTGTCAGTATCGCACTAAAGTGGACTGTACATGGAGGCAACAAGTTGGATGGACTTAATGGCCTTTTCTTGTTCCATTTTCTCGGCTTCATGCCAAACATTTTTGAACATGAATGTGCTGTATTACTGCACTGATGTTTCCAGTAATATACTCTCCCATTTAATTTTGTGTAGTGTGTTTTGATCGAATAAAAATCTTTTATAGATGCAGGAGTAGGCCGTTCGGTCCTTCGAGCCTGCACCGCTATTCAATGAGTTCATGGCTGAACATGCAAATTCAGTACCCCATTCCTGCGTTCTCGCCATACCCCTTGATCCCCCTAGTAGTAAGGACTACATCTAACTCCTTTTTGAATATTTTTAGTGAATTGGCCTCAACAACTTTCTGTGGTAGAGAATTCCACAGGTTCACCACTCTCTGGGTGAAGAAGTTTCTCCTCATCTCGGTCCTAAATGGCTTACCCCTTATCCTTAGACTATGACCCCTGGTTCTGGACTTCCCCAACATTGGGAACATTCTTCCTGCATCTAACCTGTCTAAACCCCTCAGAATTTTAAATGTTTCTATGAGATCCCCTCTCATTCTTCTGAACTCCAGTGAATACAAGCCCAGTTGATCCAGTCTTTCTTGATATGTCAGTCCCGCCGTCCCGGGAATCAGTCTGGTGAACCTTCGCTGCACTCCCTCAATAGCAAGAATGTCCTTCCTCAAGTTAGGAGACCAAAACTGTACACAATACTCCAGGTGTGGCCTCACCAAGGCCCTGTACAACTGTAGTAATACCTCGCTGTCACTGTACTCAAATCCCCTCGCTATGAAGGCCAACATGCCATTTGCTTTCTTAACCACCTGCTGTACCTGCATGTCAACCTTCAATGACTCATGTACCATGACACCCAGGTCTCGTTGCATCTCCTCTTTTCCTAATCTGTCACCATTCGGATAATAGTCTGTCTCTCTGTTTTTACCACCAAAGTGGATAACCTCACATTTATCCACATTATACTTCATCTGCCATGCATTTGCCCACTCACCTAACCTATCCAAATCACTCTGCAGCCTCATAGCATCCTCCTCGCAGCTCACACTGCCACCCAACTTAGTGTCATCCGCAAATTTGGAGATACTACATTTAATCCCCTCGTCTAAATCATTAATGTACAATGTAAACAGCTGGGGCCCCAGCACAGAACCTTGCGGTACCCCACTAGTCACTGCCTGCCATTCTGAAAAGTACCCATTTACTCCTACTCTTTGCTTCCTGTCTGACAACCAGTTCTCAATCCACGTCAGCACACTACCCCAAATCCCATGTGCTTTAACTTTGCACATTAATCTCTTGTGTGGGACCTTGTCGAAAGCCTTCTGAAAGTCCAAATACACCACATCAACTGGTTCTCCCTTGTCCACTCTACTGGAAACATCCTCAAAAAATTCCAGAAGATTTGTCAAGCATGGTTTCCCTTTCACAAATCCATGCTGACTTGGACCCATCATGTCACCTCTTTCCAAATGCGCTGCTATGACATCCTTAATAATTGATTCCATCATTTTACCCACTACCGATGTCAGGCTGACCGGTCTATAATTCCCTGTTTTCTTTCTCCCTCCTTTTTTAAAAAGTGGGGTTACATTGTCTACCCTCCACTCGATAGGAACTGATCCAGAGTCTATGGAATGTTGGAAAATGACTGTCAATGCATCCGCTATTTCCAAGACCACATCCTTAAGTACTCTGGGATGCAGTCCATCAGGCCCTGGGGATTTATCGGCCTTCAATCCCATCAATTTCCCCAACATAATTTCCCGACTAATAAGGATTTCCCTCAGTTCCTCCTTCTTACTAGACCCTCTGACCCCTTTTATATCCGGAAGGTTGTTTGTGTCCTCCTTAGTGAATACCGAACCAAAGTACTTGTTCAATTGGTCCGCCATTTCTTTGTTCCCTGTTATGACTTCCCCTGATTCTGACTGCATCGTAACATCCATCTGAGGGGGCAGTTTAACATTTCATCTGAAAAAGATATCACCTCCAACCGTGCAGCGTTCCCACACGGCACTGAATTGCTGGATCTGGTTCTGGGGAATGAGGTGGGTCAAGTGTCATTGGTGAACATTTAGAGAACAGTGATCCCAGTATCAAAGGACAGGGAGAAATCTAGAGTAAAAATACTTAATTGGAGGAAGGCAAATTTCAGTGGTTTGAGAATGGATCTGACGCGGGTAAACTGGAATCAAAGATTGTCAGGCAAAACTATCAATTTTTTAAAAATTTGTTCCGGGATGTGGGTATCACTGGTAAGGCCAGCATTTATTGCCCATCCCTATTGCCCTCGAGAAGGTGGCAATGGTGGCCTTCTTGAACCACTACAGTCCTTGTGGTAAAGGTACTCCCATAGTGCCGAGTTAGGGAGGGAGTTCCAGGATTTTGACCCAGCAACGATGAAGGTACGGCTATACATTTCCAAGTCAGGATGGTGTGCAACTTGGAGGGAAACTTGCAGGTGATGGTGCTCCCATGTGCCTGCTGCCCTTGTCCTTCTAGGTGGTTTGGGAAGTGCTGCCGAAGAAGCCTTGGCGAGTTGCTGCAGTGCATCTTGTAGATGGTACACACTGCAGCCACGGTGCGCCAGTGGTGGAGGGGGTGAATGCTGAAGGTGATGGATGGGGTGTCAATCAAACGGGCTGCTTTGTACTGGGGATTTCAAGCTTCTTAAATATTGTTGGAGCTGCACTCATCTAGGGACATGGAGAGTATTCTAACACAATCATGACTTGTGTGTTGTAGAGAGTGGAAAGGCTTTGGGGAATTCGGAGGCGAGGCACTTGCCGCCTTTGACCTGATGGGATGTATTCTAGGAGGCTAAGGGAAGTAAAAATGGAAATTGCGGAGGTACTGGGCATAATCTTCCAATCCTCCTTGGATGTGGGGTAATGCCAGAGAACTGGAGAATTGTAAATGTTACATACTTGTTCAAAAAAGAGTGCAAGGATAAACCCAGCAACTACATGCCCGTCAGTTTAACCTTGGTAATGGGGAAGCGATAATCCAGGATAAAATTAACAGTGACTTGGACAAGTGTGGATTAATTAAGGAAAGCCAATTCGTGACTTGTTAAAGGCAAATCACGTTTAACCAAATTGAGAGTTTTTTGATGAGGTAACAAAAAGGGTTGATGAGGGCAGTGCGGTTGTGGTATATATGGACTTCCAAAAAGGTGTTTGATAAAGTGCCACATAATAGGCTTGATGTCAAATTAGAAGCCAATGGAATAAAAGGAACAGCAGTGGACAGTTGTTTTTCGGACTGGAGGAAGGTACACAATGATGTTCCCCAGGGGTTGGTACTAGAACCACTGCTTTTCTCGAAAAAAATCAATGACTTGGACTTGGGTATACAAAATTTGTTCAAAATTTACAGATGACACAAAATTTGCATGTATAGTGAACAGTGAGGAGGATTGTGGTTGACTTAAAGAAGACATAGGCAGGCTGGTGGAATGGACAGACACGTGGCAGATCAAATTTAATGCAGAAAAGTGTGATGTGATATATTTTGGGAGGAAGAACGATAGAGAGTACTTAAGGAGGTGGCCTTGGAAATAGCGGATGATAGAGAATTCAAACAGGCTGCAACAAGTCAGAGATGCTACATGCATTTCAGCCACATTGCGTTAAGTCATCAATCAACTTGACATTTTCGGACCTTGGGTAGTGAGCCAATAGGTCAAAGAAGGCAAGTTATTTTCTGTAAATTGAACCCGGTATAAAATACAGCCATTTTGACCATGTGGTTTCAGTAAGACAAAGAAACTGGCAATCAGCCAGCAGCTTGTTACTCTCTGCCAAGATTAAAAAGTTAAAACTACCATCGGAGTTCGTATTTCATTGGAAATTAAGAGATCTAACAATTTTGGCGCTGCGAGCAGGGTCGCTGAGGAAAGAAACTGAATTTTGGACATCGGACCTACATATTGAGGTAAGGACTCCTCTTTTTAAAAAAAAAGTCCTCGGTCAAAAGTCTAAATTCGCCTCTCCTTCCACGCGATTCCGAAAGCCTCCGGTTTGCGAACCCTCCGGTTGGTAGTCGGCTCGAGGTCCCATCGATGTCTAAACTTCGGCGGTGTGTTAGTTAATTAATCACCGACCTATTGATCGGCTAGCAAGCCTACGACTCGAGACCCCAGTAAAGAAATCAGTAAAGAAATAGCAGCAGGAGATAAGAACAAAGAATTGCCTACAACTGTGAAAGGTGGGCAGGCACCACCTGAAGTTTCACTAGATTTAATTCTCGAACAGTTGAAAGAATACATAGAGCAACAATTCAACTAATCTAAAACCTGTATTAAGATCGAACAAAAGTACGGAACCTCCAAAGGACAATGGTCCTTGGACGAGATTAAAAGGGTCTGGGGAAAAACGACCCGTATAAAAAATAAAGAGCGAACTAGATGGTCCCTAGCGGTTATGGGTCAGATTCGAAACCGGAATGAAATTATAATGCGTTCCCAACATGATCGAGAACTGACCAGGACAAAGGATCAATTGCAAGCAGTTTGTGCACAGCTGCGACAGAAAAAGCTTGAACTTGAAAAGCTGGAAACGGAAGTTAAAGATCTTAAAGGTGAAATTAAAGAATGGAAAAAATCATTAGGTCAAGAGATGGTAATAGGAAAAGAAAAATGTATTGATCAATTCCCAGGGTATCCATGTTTGGATAAATTGAAAGCGCAAACCCGATGACACGACCGAGGAATAGATACGGTTTCTGAATCCTCCGACAATACAGTGTCGGAGGATGAAGAAGAATTAGGGGTGCACTTTGCCCCGTTTAAAAAAAGACGAATTGTAGTCAAATCAGAAGAGACTGTGGATGAGGGTGGAACCAAAAAAACAAGGAGAAGGGTGTATGGAGAATACTTAGTTCATGCTCCGGCAGACCCAGAGAAAATTGATAAATGGTCCAAGGAATTGCCCAATCCAAAGAAAGGGGGAGTAAAAACGTGGGACCAATTGGACCGCTTAAAAAATATATATCAACTTCATCCCTGGGACGGAGTGAAAATTTTGACCATAATGGTGCCAAAAACACAGGGAAGAAAATTTCACGACAAGGTCGATGAAGCTTTGGGGCAGAATGAGCAAGGATTAGACGCAGGATGGGAGGCGATTAAACACTGGCTGCAAGCCTTCAGTCCAGCTAAGACAGACTGGGGAAAAATTGCAGCTTGCCAACAGAAAGGAACAGAGGAGGTCCTGGAGTATGACGAGCGGTTTAGATGCACGTGGCTAGAACATTCGGGTATGAATTATACGGATGAGGAAATGGATGAACAAGCGTTTGGACCCCTGAAAGCAGCTTTCGTGGCAGGTCTAAAGCCAGAACTGTCCAAAATGCTTAAGGTAGTGTTACCGGTCTGGGAAGGTAGAGGAACTACCTTTGCAGCATTGGTAGATCGATGTAACCAATTAGATTGGGATATGGGAGCTAAAGTCCGAGCTGTACAGGCTATGGGATGGAAATCCCAGGATTCCGATAAACAGTCATTAGGAAAATGTCATTATTGTGGGAAAGAAGGTCACTGGGCCAAGACGTGCAGGGCAAAACAGCAAGGTCGTGGCTAGGGAAGAGGACGCAGCCAGGGATACAATTCAGCCAACAAGCCAGGCTTGTCACAAGATAAAGACCTCATAGAAGCGACTGACAATACAACAACAGAAGGAGTTACTTGGGATAGCAAAAAACGATTAGAGCCCACCCTGGCCCCCCTCCTCGCACTACTACAACAAACGGGAGATGGGCTATATATAACTGTGAGGGTGGGCGATAAAGATGTGGACTGTCTTTTAGACACAGGGGCGGAATTAACATGCTTACCCCTACAATATGGAGACTTTTTGCCGTTGGATGGTAGAGCACGTACAGCCAATGGAGTTGGGGGCCATAAAATGGAAATTAACAGGACAACACCGATACTTATAGAGCTGGGTCCACATGAACTAACCACGCTGGTCTGCATAGGCCCAGTAGATCAACCCCTTTTGGGAATGGACATTCTAATCCAAATAGATTCATCGTTGCATTTCGAGGATGGTCAGGTGACATGGTCAATTAGAACTTTGAAGAAAGAAGAATTGAAGGAACACCCGATATGGGCTAAAGATAAGAACGATTGTGGCCTACTCCAGATGGAGCCTGCATCATTTACCGGGACAAGCCTCCATGCACTAAACAGTATCCCATCAGTCCAACTGCCATCGCGGGAATCTTACCGGTTATTCAGCAATTGGAGAAACAAGGGGTGCTTATTAAAACGCATAGCTCCTCCAATAGCCCCATGTGGCCGGTACAGAAATCTAATGAGACTTGGCGTTTGACTGTCGATTATAGGAAAGCTAAACAGTGTATTGATCAAAAAGCTCCTTTGGTCGCAGATCCCTCCACCATTTTTAATGCCCTCAAACCGGAACATAAATATTTCTCGGTTATAGATATGGCCAACGGATTTTGGTCGGTGCCTCTGGCACCGGAGGTTCGACAGTGGTTTGCTTTCACTGTCCAAGGACAACAGTATACTTGGACCCGGTTACCGCAGGGTTTCCACAACAGCCCTACGGTATTCCACATGGCTTTACAAAGCCATTTGCGAGAATTACCTCCCCTGTCATCCACAGTCATCCAATATGTAGACGATATCCTGCTAGCTTCAAACACGGAAGAACAGCATGAACAAGATTTATAAGCTTTGCTGGATCACCTTCGGCTGAAAGGACATAAAGTCAGCATCGACAAAGCACAAATATCCCAAGAAGAGGTTGTATACCTGGGACAAAAGATTTCACAAGGAAAGAGAGAACTTACCCAGGATAGAACTGCAGCCATTCGGGCTGCGAAAAAATCCACCACTATTCAGGAACTAAGGTCTTTTTTGGGATTGTGTAACTTTAACAGAAATTGGATTGACTCCTTCACACAGCTTGCTCAGCCACTGAATGATATTTTAAAGGGGAAACGTGCCTCTAAAGAAGCCATCATCCTCACTAAAGAACAGCAAGAGGCCTTCCTGAGTTTGAAAAAGGCTTTGTGTTCGGCACCGGCTCTGGGAATCCCCGACAGTGGTAAGCCATTTACCCTGTTTGTTCATGAGAAAGAAGGATATATGACAGCTATACTGACACAAGAACATGGGGATCGGCAAAGACCTATTGGCTATTATTCGGCAAAACTGGATGCGGTAGCCCTCGGATGGGGAAGTTGCCGAAGGGCCATGGAAGCTACATGTCGAGCGGTAATGATCACTGCGGGTCTGGTCCTCGACCAAAAGCTGATTGTCAAGTGTCCCCACACCGTACACGCTTTGCTGTCTATGAATAGAATGTCTCAGGTGACAGCAGCAAAATGGACCCGCTGGACAGCAGTTTTGGAAGCTCCTAATCTCCATATCGTCCGGGCCAGCCCGGTTAATCCCGCAACTATGCTCCCGATGTCAGAATCGAGGGAGCAAGAGGGGGGAAAATGTGAAGAGCATGACTGCGTGGAGATTTTAAAAGAAACAGAAGAAGCAGCCTTAGCAGCAGAGGAGCCTCTGTACAACCCAGACCTCATCCTGTTTACAGATGGTTCCTCCTTTGTTGACAATGGTACCAGAAAAGCAGGATGGGCAGTTACAACCTTATATGAGGTAGTGGCAAAAGGACGTTTACCCTCAGGAACGTCAGCACAACAGGCCGAGTTACGGGCCCTGTCAGAAGCATGTCGAATAGCAGAAGGACAGACAGCTAATGTCTACACAGATTCGCGTTATGCTTTTGGAGTCGCTCACGACTTTGGTATGTTATGGCGGAAAAGGGGATTCCTCACTGCTGCTGGTACACCTATCCGAAATGGAAAAGAAGTCCGAGACTTACTGGAGGCCATACAATTACCTCAGGAAGTGTCCATCCTGAAGTGTAAGGCCCATACCAAGGAAAATACCACAGAAGCACAGGGAAATGCCCTAGCCGACCAGGCAGCTAAAGATGCCGCCTCACAGGGCGTTCTTCCAGAAGAACCAACACAGATGTGCAGATTGAAAGCACTCAGGACTCTGACACGAGACCTTCAAACAATGCAAGGCGAGTGCTCCAGAGAGGAAAAATGGACATGAATTGAGGCAGGAATTAAGCTATGCGAAGATGGTGTCTGGAGACAAAGAGTTACCGACAAGCCAGTCGCGCCACAAGCGCTTATGCCTTTTTTAGCCCAACAGATCCACTCGTGGGGACACTTGGCCTCACAACAGATGACGGCACAGTTCCAAAAAAGCTGGTGGGGTCGGGGATTTAAAAAACATGCCCAGCTGGTAACAGATCACTGTGTGGTCTGCCAGAAAAATAATTCTGGACCAATCACGGTAATGCCCCAACTGAGGCCCCCTGCCCCTGTCGGACCATTCCAGCATCTGCAGGTTGATTATATATCTCTTCCTTCATGCCAAGGATACACTAACATTCTTGTCATGGTCGACAGATTCTCTAGATGGGTTGAAGCTGTCCCAACTAAAAGAGCCACAGCCAATCACACTGCAAAGGTCTTGTGTAAGGATTACATTCCCCGATGGGGAGTCCCGAGTAGTATTGACTCAGATCAGGGAACACACTTCACAGGTGCTGTCTGCCAAGAAGTCTGCAGGTTACTGAACATTACGCGGGATTTACACTGTCCTTATCATCCACAATCATCAGGACAAGTCGAGTGAATGAATCGAACTCTGAAACAACAGCTTGCCAAATATCACCAAGAATGAACACCATGGCCCCAGGCACTACCAATAGTGCTATGCAGCATTAGGGCAACCCCGAACAGAACTACAGGTCTAAGCCCATTTGAAATTATAACAGGAAGACCCATGTCGCTGCCAGGAACTATCGATTTACGGAAAGCTGATGTTCACTTAATGAGTGACACTTTGTTATCATACTGTCAGAACTTAACCAATGCTATTAGTTTTGTTTCCCGACAGGTATCGGCAGCTTGGGGTAATCCACGCGAAGGAGGACATGACATCATCCCGGGAGTCTGGGTGTATGTGAAAAAGTTGCATAAAGAACCTTTGGGTGCCAAGTGGGAGGGACCTTATCAAGTGTTATTGACCACCCAGGCAGCTGTTAAAGTCCAAGGAAAGAAAGCCTGGATCCACGCTTCACACGTTAAACGAGCACCCGTAACTGAAGCTGAAATCTAATAAGGACAATTACTTTTCACGAAAATGTATAAATTTACTGTAGTATTGATTGTAGGTATTCTAGGCATAGGCCTACTTCTTACTAGTCGACCCTCTGCACCAAAGGGAAATAGTAGGGTAGCAAGGGAATTACATGTAAATACCTTTTACTTTTATATTGTTTGTTTATGTTGATTAAATGTTGTTGCGACCAGGCGGCTGTAGCTGCTGTCCCGCAGGTGAGACACCTTGCAGGTCCCAGCAGACCGTCTGTACGTGGCACAGGGGTATGTTATGCTTAAGGAAAGGTTGTTTACTGGTTGAATTAAGATATTGATTTGGATTAAATTGGAATAAAGTTAATAAACCTACTAAAACCAGACTTCCATTGTGGCCACGATGGAACTCGGGTTGGTGTAAATTTGTGTGGAAGCTACTAGTCCGGACATGTAGCGAAACACATCAACAAATTTTAGAAGGAAACTCTATTGACATGTATGAAATTCTTTTGTAGAATATTTAACCAGTGATACCTGATGTTTTATGATTCAGTTTGTGAAAGAATCAAAGGGGGGATTGATAGAGAATTCAAACAGGCTGCATTTAGACAGGCTGTGAAAATTCACAGACAACAAGTCAGAGATGCTACATGCATTTCAGCCACATTGCGTTAAGTCATCAATCAACTTGACATTTTCGGACCTTGGGTAGTGAGCCAATAAGGTCAAAGAAGGCGAGTTCTTTTCTGTAAATTGAACACGGTATAAAATACAGCCATTTTGACCATGTGGTTTCAGTAAGACAAAGAAACTGGCAATTAGCCAGCAGCTTGTTACTCTCTGCCAAGATTAAAAAGTTAAAACTATCATCGGAGTTTGTATTTCATTGGAAATTAAGAGATCTAACAGCGGATGCACTGACAGTCATTTTCCAACATTCCATAGACTCTGGATCAGTTTCTATGGAGTGGAGGGTAGCCAATGTAACCCCACTTTTTAAAAAAGGAGGGAGAGAGAAAACAGGGAATTATAGACACGTCAGCCTGACATCGATAGTGGGTAAAATGATGGAATCAATTATTAAGGATGTCATAGCAGCGCATTTGGAAAGAGGTGACATGATAGGTCCAATTCAGCATGGATTTGTGAAAGTGAAATCATGCTTGACAAATCTGGAATTTTTTGAGGATGTTTCCAGTAGAGTGGACAAGGGAGAACCAGTTGATGTGGTGTATTTGGACTTTCAGAAGGCTTTCGACAAGGTCCCACACAAGAGATTAATGTGCAAAGTTAAAGCACATGGGATTGGGGGTAGTGTACTGATGTGGATTGAGAACTGGTTGTCAGACAGGAAGCAAAGAGTAGGAATAAATGAGTACTTTTCAGAATGGCAGGCAGTGACTAGTGGGGTACCGCAAGGTTCTGTGCTGGGGCCCCAGCTGTTTACACTGTACATTAATGATTTAGACGAGGGGATTAAATGTAGTATCTCCAAATTTGCGGATGACACTAAGTTGGGTGGCAGTGTGAGCTGCGAGGAGGATGCTATGAGGCTGCAGAGTGATTTGGATAGGTTAGGTGAGTGGGCAAATGCATGGCAGATGAAGTATAATGTGGATAAATGTGAGGTTATCCACTTTGGTGGTAAAAACAGAGAGACAGACTATTATCTGAATGGCGACAGATTAGGAAAAGAGGAGGTGCAACGAGACCTGGGTGTCATGGTACATCAGTCATTGAAGGTTGGCATGCAGGTACAGCAGGCGGTTAAGAAAGCAAATGGCATGTTGGCCTTCATAGTGAGGGGATTTTAGTACAGGGTCATTGAGGTGTTACTATAGTTGTACAGGACCTTGGTGAGGCCACACCTGGAGTATTGTGTACAGTTTTGGTCTCCTAACTTGAGGAAGGACATTCTTGCTATTGAGGGAGTGCAGCTAAGGTTCACAAGACTGATTCCCGGGATGGCTGGACTGACATATCAAGAAAGACTGGATCAACTGGGCTTGTATTCACTGGAATTCAGAAGAATGAGAGGGGATCTCAGAGAAACGCTTAAAATTCTGAGGGGTTTAGACAGGTTAGATGCAGGAAGAATGTTCCCAATGTTGGGGAAGTCCAGAACCAGGGGTCATAGTCTAAGGATAAGGGATAAGCTATTTAAGACCGAGATGAGGAGAAACTTCTTCACCCAGAGAGTGGTGAACCTGTGGAATTCTCTACCACAGAAAGTTGTTGAGGCCAATTCACTAAATATATTCAAAAAGGAGTTAGATGTAGTCCTGACTACTAGGGGGATCAAGGGGTATGGCGAGAAAGCAGGAATTGGGTACTAAAGTTGCATGTTCAGCCATGAACTCATTGAATGGCGGTGTAGGCTCGAAGGGCCGAATGGCCTACTCCTGCACCTATTTTCTATGTTTCTATGTAAACTAAAGGGTACAATTCTAAAGCAGGTGCATGAACAGAGAGACTGGGATATATGTGCACAAATCGTTTAAGGTGGCAGGGAAGGTTCAGAAAGCAGTTAAAGCATACGGAATCATAATTAGAGGCACAGGGTACAAAAGCACGGAAGTTATGAACCACATTTATAAAACACTGGTCTGGCCACAACTGGAGTATGGTGTCAAATTCTGGGCACTTTCATTATCATCATCATAGGCAGTCCCTTGGAATTGAGGAAGACTTGCTTCCACTCTAAAAATGAGTCCTTAGGTGGCTGAACAGTCCAATACGAGAACCACAGTCCCTGTCACAGGTGGGACAGACAGTCGTTCAGGGAAAGGGTGGGTGGGACAGGTTTGCCGCATGCTCTTTCCGCTGCCTGTGCTTGTAACGTATAAAGTGCACCAATGGTATCATTGGAATGGTATTTGTTCATATAGTTGAGTGACAAGAAACAGTGGGCAAACAACCTCAAAGTATGCTTAATAACAAGTGACTGAAGCAGGCAGGGTATTAGTTTCTCTGGGAAAGTGGAATAATATTGTTGAAAGGAGGAATGTCAGTGAAAGATCTATTCATGTGCATTGCACAGACTTATTTTTTCTCACAATCAGATTACTGGGGAATGGAAGGAGAACAGATAGAGGCAACCAGAACTCATTTTCATTAAATTCTGTTTGCACAGAAAACCTTTGTACATCAAGTAAGATTCCTGACAATTCCCCACCCTCTGTCAGAACTTTTTCTCACATTGCAAGCACAAGGTCAATGTAGCTGAAAGACTATTGTATCTCCTTTTCGTAGTTGAGCAGAATTTCCTGGGCTAACGGAGCTTACATGCATCAAAAGGTTGATTATGGTTATTGTGGCTAACGCAGACTAAATCTTCAAATAGATTGTTTAAATTGCGCTCTATTGGAGAACAGACCGTTTCCAGTAAGGAAGAGAAATAAATAGTCAAAAAATGGAGTTGAAGCTCTTGCCTGAGGCCATGTGAAGGTTATCAGAGCATGAAGGGTAGATTTGAAAGGAATAAGGAAGGCTGAGGAACACTGAATACTTTGATTATGTTGCTTTGAATAATTCTTGAATATACAAAGCTTTTTTTTAATCACTAACCAAAAACATTTATTGTTTTGACTTTTAATAACTGCTGCTTATTTTGGGGAGGGATGTGGCTGTATATTTCACTAAAAATTATAGCTGTATATATTTTTAACAGACTGATAATCTGGGTATCCTATTTTCTGACATTATGTGGTGCACAAAAATATGTCAATGTCACCTCTGCTGCATATAGTTGAGTAATTTAAAATAACTGGCACATTTTTTTTTTAGATTTCCTCCCCCTCCTCCAAAAATGTCACATTTCATCAAAACGTTACATGTGCAAACTTCAAGCCAGAAATACGTTATAAATTTGGTCCCAAACATGTTCACAGATGTACAGTCAATCCCGGAGGTCATTTGTGATGTTCCTCAACCTATCAAACTATAACCAGACTGTTTTTCAAAGAAACATGTTGCAACGAAAAGGAGTTAAAATAAAATGTTTTTATTAATTCACGAGGTGTGGGCATCGCTGGCAGGGCAGCATTTATTGTCCATCCCGAATTGCCCTTCAGAAGTGCTGATGACCCACCTTCTTGAACCGCTGCAGTTCCTGTGGTGAAGTATTCCCACAGTGCTGTTAGGGAGGGTGTTCCATGAGTTTCATAGAATCATAGCAATTTACAACAAGGACGGAGGCCATTTAGCCCATCCTGTCCTTGCCGGCTGACAAAGAGCTATCCATCCTAATCGCACTTTCCAGTTCATGGTCCGCAGCCTTGTAAGTTACGGCATTTCAAATGCATGTCCAAGTACTCTATACTCTACCACCCTTTCAGGCAGTGAGTTCCAGACCCCCACCGCCCTCTGGGTGAAAACGTTTCCCCTCAAATCCCCTATAAACCTATCAACTACTTTAAACCTATGCCCTCTGGTTGTTGACCCCTCTGCTAAGGGAAATAGATCCTTCTTGTCCACTCTATCTCGGCCCTTCATAATTTTATACACCTCAATTAGGTCTCCCCTCAGCCTCCTCTGTTCCAAAGAAAACAATCCCAGCCTGTTCAGTCTTTACTCATAGCTAAAGTTTACCAGTCCAGGAAACATCCTCGTAAATCTCCTCTGTACTCTCTCTGCTGCAATCACATCTTTCTTGTAATGTGGTGAGCAGAACTGCACGCCGTACTTTGGCTGTGGCCTAACCAGTGTTTTATACAGTTCAAGCATAACCTCTCCACTCTTATATTCTATGCCTCAGCTAATAAATACAAGTATTCTGTATGCCTTCTTAACCACCTTAGCTACCTGTCAGGGATCTGTGGAAATGCACTCCAAGGTCCCTCTGTTCCTCTATACTTCTCGGTATCCTACCACTTATTGTGTATTCCCTTGCCTTGTTCACCCACCCCAAATGTATTACTGCACACTTCTCCAGATTAGATTCCATTTGCCACTGTTCTGCCCAGCCCATTGATATCTTCCTGCAGTCTACAGCTTTCTTCGTCATTATCAACCGCATGGCCAATTTTTTATATCATCTACAATCATATCCCCTACATTCAAGTCCAGATCATTGATATATACCACAAAAAGGAAAGCACCTGGTACTGAGCCCTGTGGAACTCCACTATAAACAGCCTTCTAGTCACAAAAACACCTATCGACATTACCCTTTGCTTTCTGCCCGAGTCAATTTTGGATCCAATTTGCTACTTTGCCTTGGATCTACTTGGCTTTTACTTTCGTGACCACTTTGCCATGCGAGACCTTATCAAAAGCCTTGCTAAAATCCATATACACTACATCACACACACTACCCTCATCAACCCTCCTTGTTACCTCATCAAAAAATGCAATCAATTTAGTCAGGCACGACCTTCCCTTAACAAATCCATGCTGACTGTCCTTGATTAATCCGTGTGTTTCTAAATGAAGATTTATCCTGTCCCTCAGAATTTTTTCTAATAATTTTCCCACCACCGAGGTTACGCTGACTGGCCTGTAACTACTCGGTCTATACCTTTCTCCCTTTTTAAACAGTACATCGTCAGCAGTCCTCTGGCACCACACCTGTCGCCAGAGAGGATTGGAAAATTATGGTCAGAGCCTCTGCTATTTTCTTTCTTGCTTCTCTCAACAGCCTGGGATACATTTCATCTGGGCCTGGGGATTTATCCACTTTCAAGGATGCTAAACAACTCTCAATGTGTTTGTTTCATCGCCAGAGATGCTAATGGGGGGAAAAAAGGGGCGATTTCGCCCCAAGATGTCTTACTGCACTTATATAGGGCCCTGATGAGGCCACACTTGGAGTAGTGTATACAGTTTTGGTCTCACCCAAGGAAGGATATACTTGCCATAAAGGTTCACTAGGCTGATTCCTGGCATGGGGCGGGGGGGGGGGGCGGGGGCGATTGTCCTAGGAGGAGAGATTGAGTAGTCTCAGCCTATACTCTCTAGAGTTTAGAAGAATGAAAGGTGATCTCATTGAAACATACAACATTTGTACATGGTTTGATGCAGGGAGGATGTTTTCCCCTTGGGTAGTCTAGTATAAGGGTTCACATCTCAGAATAAGGAATGATATGAGGAGTCATTTCTTCACTCAGAGGGTGGTGAATCTTTGGAATTCACTACTCCAGAAGGCTGTGGAGGCTCAGTCGTTGAGTATATTCAATACAGAGATCGATAGATTTTTGGATATTAAGGTAATCAAGGGGATAGTGCAGGAAAGTGGAGTTAAGGCAGAAGATCAGCCATGATCTCAATGAATGGAGGAGCAGGCTCGAGGGGCCAAATGGCCTACTCCTGCTCCTATTTCTTATGTTGTTATGTTCTTATGTGGTTGAGGTTGCGATATTTCTCTGGGGAAATATCCACTCAATGTCTCCCTCATTTTTCTTGTTTGTATTTACAAGTTCTAACTAAACTGCTACAATATAATTATACATTTTATTTTCTTTAAAACAGAGCTTTTCAAATTTTGAAAATTGTGGAGAGAATCTGATATTACAATCATAAACCTATTCTGGATTACTCTGCAGTTGGCTCCATCAGGTAAATTAATCAGTCCTGCATTCCCAGTGATAAGTTGTGCTCAAAGGGCTTGCAGTAAGGAGAATCAATGTTGTAGTTCTAAGTCAACCTGTTCTCCCACTAAGCAGATCTCCTCACTGAGAATGCAGGATTGATGACATTACGCTTATATTGTCATCCGAAACTCAACTTGACCAGCCACATAAATGCCATCTAATGCAATTTGGAGGCTGGGCATTTTGCGGCATTCAGCTCACCTGTGATTCCTCAAAGCTTCTTCACCACCTACAAGGCACAGATCAGGAGTGTGATTGAATATTCTCAACTTTCCTGGATAGGTACAGCTGCAGAAACACTCAAGAAGGTTAACACGATCCAGGCCAAAGCAGTCTGCTTGATTGGCATCCACCACCTTAAACATCCACTCCCTCCACCACCAGTGCAACATGTCTGCTGTGTGTACTATCTACAGGATGGAATGCAGCAACTCCCCAAGGCTTCTTCAACTACACTTCCCAAATCCACAACATCCACCATCTAGAAAGAAAGTGCATAGAAATCCCATCCCTCCAAGTTCTTCTCCATGTCTCACAATATTGCTGTTACTTCATCGTCACTAGGTCCAAGTCTCGAAACTCTCCAACAGCATTGTGGAAGCACCTTCACCACTGGACTGCAGCGATTCAAGAAGACTGCTCACCATCATCTTCACAGGATAGGCAATAAAGGCTGGCCTTGCTAGCAACGCCCATATGCACAGATATAATTTTTAAAAATAGCACTTTGGAGTCAAAATTTCAATTAATATATCAGTTTGCTTTGTAATCTTGCCTGGAAAATGTTTAAAATGCTGAATACAGAGTTAATGAACTAGGAATACTGTAGCGCCCCATTTGGGGCGATAACTTTGGAATTATTGCAAAGGTATCGCCGGGCGAAAATGATTTTCTGCTCCCGGAAACTTCAGTTTTAACGCTCCAAAAGGAAAGTGGAGCACTAAATCAAACACTACCATTTCCCTGAGAGTGCAAAAGTGTGTGAGCGCTGAATAATGTTCAGTGCCGTGCTGCTGGCATTAGAGGCTCCTTCCCTCACTTAAAGGGAAGGGCCAGTGATGGGTTGAAACATTATTATGCTCTCTCTGTGGGGCAACGGGACCTGTGCAACTTGCATTACAGCCCCAAGCACTCTAGGAGAGTGTAGTGCTGTGGAATCATGCAGAAATCAGGGGTGAAAAGGAATCTGAAGGCACCAGACTGGTGCAAGGAATAAAGTTTGACCTACCTGACCACCACTGTCTTGAAATATCGCTCCCCAACCGAGGTAACAATACCTGCTGTAGCTGCTGTTGTTGACGCCTGGCATTGCAGCAGGGGGCGAATATCACATCCAGGGCGGAAACAGGGCTCTACGCACCTGATGACATCATGATCTACGGGGCGCAAGAGAGCGAGGCGGTAAGTGTTAGCGCCAGCGCAGTTTGCGCACGTCGGTGAATTAGCTGCGCCTATTCAGAACTCCTCAGCGTCCCGTTACCGCCACCCGTAGGTGCTAACAAAGGCGCAAAGCGGCCGAATTTCTCCCCACTATGTTTAAAGTATGTGTCTAGAAACTGATCCAGTCTTAATTGAAATCTATTGCCAATTCATCCCATCAAAAATATACAAAACCAATGAATGAACAATGGATATTGTTGCTTATAAAGCCTGTTTAATTCTTTTCAAGGACAAATCTGTAATTAATTGGATAACATAACATTATTGCTGCAACGAATCCACATTCATTCAGAAATCAATTACAAGAGTGTTTCTCTTAATCACTTATCAATTATTTCTAACATAAGGGAAATCTGCCAAAAATAAGCTCTTAGCATTATCGAATAAAGTATGGCAACACACTAAGATATAAATTTTGTCATATAATATAATATCATGGACTGGACCAGTAGGTTGCTTGTATAGAGTGAATGATTAATAGATTAACATTTAACTGCCCATTTCAAAGAAACGTGAACAAGCAGGAAAAAAGGGTAAAAAAAAACAAATTTAAAGGCACATAGCATTCTTAACAAACTAGATGAGTTGACGGCACAAACTGAGACAAATGGGTATGAACTGATAGCCATTACAAAGATGTGGTTGCAAGGTGACCAGGACTGGGAATTAAATATTCAGGGGTACTTGACAATCCGGAAGGACAGACAGAAAGGAAAAGGAGGTGGTGTAGCTCTATTTATAAAGGATGGAATCACTGCAATAGTGAGAAATGATATTTGCTTAAATGATCAGGATGTTGAAACAGTTTGGGTGGAGATAAGGAATACTAAGGGGAAAAAGTCACTGGTGGGCGTAGTCTACCGGCCCCCTAACAGGAGCAACTCTGTTGGTCAGAGTATAAACCAGGAAATAGTGGGGGCTTGTAAAAAGGGAACAGCAATAATCATGGGTGATTTTAACCTCCACTGATTGGACAAATCAAATTGGTCAGGGGAGCCTTGAGGAGGAGTTCATAGGGTGCGTAAGGGACAGGTTCCTTGAGCAGTATGTAACGGAACCAACCAGGGGGCAGGCTAGCTTAGATCTGGTCCTGTGTAATGAGACAGGATTAATAAACAATCTCCTAGTAAAGGATCCCCTTGGAATGAGTGATCATAGCATGGTTGAAATTCAGATGGAGGGTGAGAAAGTTGGATCTCAAACCAGCTTAAATAAAGGAGACCATGAAGGTATGAGGGCAGAGTTGGCTAAAGTGGACTGGGAAAATAGATTGAAGTGTAGGACGGTTGATGAACAGTGGCGTACATTTAAGAAGATATTTCACAACGCTCAAGAAAAATATATTCCAGTGAGGAGGACAGGGTGTAAAGAAAAGATAGCCATCCGTGGCTAACTTAAGAAATAAAGGACGGTATCCAAATAAAAACAAGGACATACAAAGTGGCCAAAACTAGTGGGAGGACAGAAGATTGGGAAGCTTTTAAAAGCCAGCAAAGAATGACTAAAAAAAATGATTAAGAAAGGGAAGATAGTCTATGAAAGTAAACTAGCACAAAATATAAAAACTGATAGCATGAGTTTCTATAGGTATATAAAAAAGAAAAGAGTGGCCAAAGTAAATGTTAGTCCCTTAGAGGACGAGACCGGAGAATTAGTAATGGGGAATATGGAGATGGCAGAAACTCTGAACAAATATTTTGTATCAGTCTTTACGGTAGAGGATACTAACAATATCGCAACAATATAGATAGTCAAGGGGCTAGGGGGCTTTTTAAGAAAGGATATGCTTGCTTTGGAGGCAGTTCAGAGAAGGTTCACTCGGTTGATTCCGGAGATGAGGGGCTTGACTTATGAGGACAGGTTGGGCCTCTACTCATTGGAATTCAGAAGAATGAGGTGACCTTATCGAAACGTACAAGATTATGAGGGGGCTTGACAAGGTGGATGCAGAGAGGATGTTTCCACTGATAGGGGAGACTAGAACTAGGGGTCATAATCTTAGAATAAGGGGCCGCCCATTTAAAACTGAAATGAGGAGGAATTTCTTCTCTCAGAAGGTTGTAAATCTGTGGAATTTGCTGCCTCAGAGAGCTGTGGAAGCTGGGGCATTGAATAAATTCAAGACTGACTTAGACAGTTTCTTAACCGATAAGGAAATAAGGGGTTATGGGGAGCAGGCAGGGAAGTGGACCTGAGTCCATGGTCAGATCAGCCATGATCATATTAAATGGCAGAGCAGGTTAAAGGGTCCATATGGCCTACTCCTGCTCCTATTTCTTATGTTCTTATGTTTATTTTACTAATTTGTTAGTGGAATACAAAGGAAAAAATGTTGATATTTAAATATCAGTAACAGCACTGTAGTCACATGCTACAGTCAACACAAACAATGTAACAAATACATTTATGTACCAATGCAGCAAACTTATATGCATGCATTTAGAACAAATAATTAGGACTGGACTTTTGGCTTGTTGCTGCCTCTGTTTTCGCCCCGGAGGGGCGGTAAGCTCTTCCGGGTGGACGGCCAGCTTTTCGGTGACTGTTTCGGCGGGGCACGGAGCATTACTGCTCGGAAGAGGCGAGCCGGTGTGCAACGCCCCTGGTTGCGACACTGGCTCAATTTTTTGCTCCTGCCCTATCCTCAGCGCTCAGTAGAGCGCCGTGCTGGGACCGCCTGTGAAAGCAGGTGGTCCAAACTGTAGCGGCTGCAGTGAGGTAAGTAATGTCGACCTCAGGTAAGTGTGATTTTCTTTTTGCGATTTATATTGTGGTGGTGAGAGTTTTTATTGGGAATGTTTTTGGTGGATTTTTTTCGGGTTTATTTTTCTCCCCAGGCCTCTTAGAGCGCTCCGAGGCCGGCTGTTTAGCTCCGGATTTTCGCATGCTCAGCTGGTCCTAAGAGAGGTGTGCAATGCCGCACATTGGCGGCCCAGCTGCCGAATTTTGCTGACTGAGTCATAAACTGTTTCCGGATGCAAACTTTACTACCCCACCGCCATTACTGAAATGAGCAAATCCGAAAATCCAGCCCTTAGAATCTGGTTTAATGCACTGAAACGTAGTGCAAGAACAAATAGAATGGCATGAAATGAAGCCAGTATAGAGTGTTTTATTTCCAAAAGGCCATGTACAGTTTGCAGTATCATAGGCTGGAGCCAATTTATTTAATCTCCTGGGGGAGTGGGAGAGTGAATAACCAGTGTAAAACATTCAAGCAGATAAGTCCCGAGAAATTTCTCCTACAGCTTGACAGCATATTTGATCAGCTCTGCACTTCTAACCATGAACATAGAAACATAGAAATGAGATGCAGGAGCAGGCCATTCGGTCCTTCGAGCCTGCACCACCATTCAATAAGATCATGACTGATCATTCAACCTCAGTACCCCTTTCCTGCTTTCTCTCCATACCCCTTGATCGCTTTGGCCGTAAGGGCCATATCTAACTCCTTTTTGAATATATCTAACAAACTGGCCTCAACAACTCTCTGCAGTAGGGAATTCCACAGGTTAACAACTCTCTGACTGAAGAAGTTTCTTCTCATCTCGGTCCTAAATGGCTTACCCCTTATCCTTAGGCTGTGACCCCGGGTTCTGGAACTCCCCAGCAACGAGAACATTCTTCCTGCCTTTAACCTGTCCAATCCAGTCAGAATTTTATATGTTTCTATGAGATCCCCTCTCATTCTTTTAAACTCCAGTGGATGCAAGCCCAGTTGATCCAGTCTCTCCTCATATGTCAGTCCTGCCATCCCTGGAATTAGTCTGGTGAACCTTTGCTGTACTCCCTCAATAGCAAAAACGTCCTTCCTCAGATTAGGAGACCAAAACTGAACACAATATTCCAAGTGTGGCCTCACCAAGACTCTGTACAACTGCAGGAAGACCTCTCTGCTCCTATACTCAAATCCTCTAGCTATGAAGGCCAACATGCCATTTGCCGCCTTCACTGCCTGCTGTACCTGCATGCCACCCTTCAATAACTGATGTACTATGGCATCCAAGTCTCATTACACCGCCCCTTTTCCTGATCTGTCACCATTCAGATAATATTCTGTCTTCCTGTTTTTGCAATCAAAGTGGATAACCTCACATTTATCCACATTATACTGCATCTGCCATGCATTTGCCCACTCACCTAACCTGGCCAAGTCACCCTGCAGCCTCTTAGCATCCTTCTCACAGCTCACACCGCCATCCAGCTCAGTGTCATCTGCAAACTTGGAGATATTACATTCAATTCCTTCATCTAAATCATTGATGTATAGTGTAAATAGCTGGGGTCCCAGCACTGAACCCTGCGGCACCCCACTGGTCACTGCCTGCCATTCTGAAAAGGACCCGTTTATTCCGACTCTCTGCTTCCTGTCTGCCAACCAGTTTTCTATCCACGTCAATGCATTACCCCCAATACCATGTGCTTTAATTTTGCATATTAATCTCTTGTGTGGGACCTTGTCAAAAGCCTTTTGAAAGTCCAGATACACCACATCCACTGGTTCTCCCTTGTCAACTCTACTAGTTACATCCTCAACCTTATTCTTATCCAGTTTGCTTCAAAGGCACTAATGCATTAACAGTACAGAAAGTAACCACAGATTTAGGCACACATAGCTTATATGGTGCAAGCTTCTAACACAATAATCTTCCTAGTCATGACAACTTTCTACCTCAGAATTAATAGGTTGAATTATAAATTGCATGCTGTGGTTTCCTTTAATTTTGAGGGCAGATCGTATGTTGCTTGCCCCCTTTTATGCAACAAAACTTTTGTAAATTATAGAATCATAGAAATTTACAGTACGGAAGGAGGTCACGGAAGGTACTGAGGTTGCATGATCAGCCATGATCATACTGAATGGCGATGCAGGCTCGAAGGGCCGAATGGCTTACTCCTGCACCTATTTTCTATATTTCTAAGTTTCTATGTTACAAGGACACCCTCAAAGCCTCCCTGATAAAATGCAACATCCCCACTGACACCTGGGAGACCCTGGCCAAAGACCGCCCTAAGTAGAGGAAGTGCATCCGGGAGGGCGCCGAGCACCTTGATTCTCATTGCCGTGAGTATGCAGAAATAAAGCACAGTCAGCAGAAAGAACGTGCGGCAATCCAGTCTCACCCACCCTTTCCCTCAACGACTATCTGTCCCACCTGTGACAGGGACTGTGGTTCTCGTATTGGACTGTTCAGCCACCTTAGGACTCGTGTTTAGAGTGGAAGCAAGTCTTCCTCGATTCTGAGGGACTGCCTATGATGATGATGACTGCAGAGAGTCTCACAATCCTCTGCTACTACTCACATGATGCCATATACCTTGATGTCCTCTACCACTCTTTTTGCTACCCATTCATCCACCTCCCTGGTGTCCTGGCAATACTTGAAATGCCTGCCCCTGCACCTATTTTCTATGTTTTATTCGGCCCATCATGTTTGTGCCAGCTGACAAAGCCATCTAGCCGAATCCCACTTTCCAGCTCTTGGTCCGTAGCCTTGTAGGTTACAGCACTTCAAGTGCACATCCAAGTACTTTCAAAATGTGGTGAAGGTATCTGCCTCTACCACCTTTTCAGGCAGTGAGTTCCAGATCCCCACCACCCTCTGGGTGAAAACATTTTTCTCAAATCCCCTCGAAACCTCATACCAATTACGTTAAAATTATACCCTCTGGTTATTGACCCCTCTGCTAAGGGAAACAGGTCCATCCTATTCACTCTCTCTAGGCCCCTCATAATTTTGTACACCTCAATTAAGTCTCCCCTCAGCCTCCTCTATTCCAAAGAAAACAACCCCAGCCTATCTATCCAATTTTTCCTCATCGCTAAAATTCTCCAGTCCAGGCAACATTCTTGTAAATCTCCTCAGTACCCTCTCCAGTGCAATCACATCTTTCCTGTAATGTGGTGACCAGAACTCCACGCAGTACTCTAGTTATAGCCTAACTAGTGTTTTATACAGTTCAAGCATAACCTCCCTGCTCTTTTATTCTATGCCTCGGCTAATAAAGGCGAATATCCTGTAAGCCGCCTTAACCACCTTATCTACCTGCCCTGCTACCTTCAGCGATCTGTGGACATGCACTCCAAGGTCCCTCTGTTCCTCTATATTTCTCAGTGTCCTACCATTTAATGTGTACCCTTGCCTTGTTAGCCCTCCTCAAATGCATTACCTCACATCTCTCGGATTAAATTCAATTTGCCACTGTTCTACCCACCTGACCAGTGGTATCTTCCTGCGATCTGCAGCTTTCTTCTTCATTATCAACCACACGGCCAATTTTTGTATCATCTGCAAACTTTTTAATCATACCCCTCATACAAGTCTAAATCATTGATCTATAGCACAAAAGCAAGGGACCTAGTACTGAGCCCTGCGGAACCCTACTGGAAACAGCCTTCCAGTCACAAAAACGTAAAGATATTGCAAGAATTTGGCAAAAGAAATGTCTCGCACAATTTAGATGACAGGCTAAGAACTCCATACGAACAGCTACGCTAAACATAGTATTAATAGCTCCTTAAAAAATGGTATAATGAAAAATAAATAAAAACAAAAATCACAAGGAAGCAGGTAGACCCAAGTGCTGCGCCTTTATTAATCATTCTTGGTTTAATAAAGCCAAACTAAATACGATTTTGAAATGTCAGGACACATTTAGAACTGGAGACTGTATTAGCAGAAAAATTAGTCCCAATAGGACTTCTATTGCGATAAATATACTATTAAATTAATTTATCCCATTTAATAGATTACTACTAATTTAATAGCATTACTCAAATATACTGTTGTAGCAGTGGAAAAGGATGATGTACTTGAGGGATCAAAAACAGAACCTATTTGGTGAGAACTAAGGAATTGCTGGGTATATAATAGAATCACAGAAAATAGGTGCAAAAGTAGGCCATTCGGCCTTTCGAGCCTGCATTCAATAAGATCATGGCTGATCATTCACCTCAGTACCCCTTTCCTGCTTTCTTTCTATACCCCTTGATCCCCTTAGCCGTAAGGGCCATATCTAACTCCCTCTTGAATATATCCAATGAACTGGCATCAACACCTCTCCGCGGCAGGGAATTCCACAGGTTAATAACCCTCTGAGTGAAGAAGTTTCTCCTCATCTCTGTGCTAAATGGCCTACCCCTTATCCTAAGACTGTGTCCCCTGGTTCTGAACTTCCCCAACGTTGGGAACATTCTACCCGCATCTAACCTGTCTCGTCCCGTCAGAATCTTATATTTTCTATGAGATCCCCTCTCATCCTTCTAAACTCCAATGTATAAAGGCCCAGTTGATCCAGTCTCTCCTCATATGTCAGTCCTACCATCCCGGGAATCAGTCTGGCGAACCTTCGCTGCACTCCCTCAGTAGCAAAAATATCCTTCCTCAGATTAGGAGATCAAAACTGAACACAATATTCCAGATGAGGCCTCACCAAGGCCCTGTACAACTGCAGTAAGACCTCCCTGCTCCGATACTCAAATCCTCTAGCTATGAAGACCAACATATCATTTGCCTTCTTCACCGCCTGCTGTATCTGTATGCCAACTTTCAATGACTGATGAACCATGACACCCAGGTTTCACTATTAGCTACCAAATAGTGAAAAGGAGATAGAGGAGCAAATTGCAGAAAGATGCAAGTACCACAGAGTAGTAATAATGGGGGGCTTCAATTATCCTAATTTGGGGCTCAATTTTGCCTAAACCCGTTTTCTGGCGTAGTGCCAGAGTTACGCCCGTTTTTCGAGACCAGAAATATTTTGCCAAAGTTTCCCCGACGTATAATGCAAATTTGGTGCCGCACAGCATGTCCAGTCGTCACGGGGGTGGGGTGGGGCGGGGGGGGGTGGAGCTTGCCATCTGCGCTGAAAAAACAGTGCCGCACCTTATGCGCATGAGCAACAAAAAAAAGTGACGTTATTTCAATAGATGTGCATGCGCAGTGCAGATCCAGGTTGGCAGCCATTTTTAAAGAGACAGTTGTATGTGTGAGAAAGAGTGCTGTGTGAGGGCATTGGAAAAATCAGAGCTGCAACAATACAAGTGCAAGGACCAATAATTTCTGACAGGATGAAGTGGAGGTACTAGTTACTGTGATTGAGATCAGATGGCAGGAGCTGGACACCAGCAGAGGTTACATAAAAGATCACTCAAAGAAATGAAGAAACACTGGAACCAAGTTGCAGAAGATTACTGCGCAATGGTGACCAGCTCGAGATCTGGAGGCCAGTGTAAAAAGAAGTGGCAGGACCTTGGTCAAGTAGTTAGTCAAAGTAATATTTTCATTTATTCAATGGAATTGCAATTGTAAATGTGACCAGCTGTATGTGTCCCACCCACAGAAAGATACCCTCCCTAAAAAATTATGTTTTCATCTTTGCAGAGGAAGATGGCACACAACAAAAGGGAAAGAACTCGAACAGGAGGCGGCCCGGCAAATCTGCAGCCACTGACACCATTGGAAGACAGGGTCGCTGCTTTGATGGATCCTGCCTGGACAAAAGCAACCACCACTGCACAAGCTGGGCCCACACTCGAGGGAGAGGGTAAGTCTTGCAAATTCCAGAGTCTGGTTTTGCTAAACGTTAAGTACTGCGCAGGCTAGCCATGCTTCGATTCATGGGGATGTATCCATCAGCTACACTTCGGTTGATGCAATGTGGTATCATTCATTGTGGTCCTTCAAATCAGCCTGCTGCCTGCAACTGTGTGAGCCGACTCATGCCACCCACCCTGCCCCCTCCCCTGCTGCTAACCATTTGTCTCTGTTTGGTAATATTTTGCAGAACTTGAGGCCAACCCTGACGATGCAGAAGATTCAGACGAGGATGAGCCTTAAGGAGAAGAATATCTTCCAATCCCACCCTCCAGCCCAAGAGCATGGGGGTGGCGGGGAGGGGGAGGGGATGGAGATGGATGAAGCCCCTGCTGTTTTACTGACTTTGATGCAGTGCAGGTGCCGCCCATTGAGGTGCCTGCCCCTTCCGTGTCGAGTGGTTTGAGTTTTGGTGGGATATTCCATGGTTTCCTAACGTCCAGGGCTGCGGATCCCAGTTGTATGGTGCAGCGACGCACACCCAGGGCCCACCTTTCAAGGCTCTGGGTACCAGTGGTGGGGTGTGAGCTACACCCGTGGGGAGGAGGGGCAGGAGAGCTCGAATGCACTCTCCTGAGGTGCAGGATCTAACAGATGTGGTTCAGATGATGGGAATGAGTGGGGAGAGCACTGACCTTACGCAATCACTCCTGGACACCATCATTGGGGTGGGTGATGAGGTAGTGGGACTGTCAGAGGTAACAGCAATCTCACAAGAAATGGGAACGATGTCCAGGACCATCAGTGAGGGAATATCTCAGTCAGCTGAAACCATGTCAGTGAACATTAGGGAGGGAATGTCAGAGATGGAGCAAACACCATCACTGAACATGAGAGAGGGAATGTCACAGGTACTTGAGACAGTTTTGCTCAACATGAGGGAGGGAATGTTGCAGGTCGTCGAGACACTGTCAGGGCGCATGAGGGACGGCATGTTGGAGTTAGCTGCTGCAATAAGCGAACACGCCCAGGCCCTGTGCCCATTGACAGAATCAACTGCCATTCTCACTCCAATCCCCACACCAGCCCAAGCTGGGCCCTCCACATTGCCACCTGCCGCACTGCCCCCTGTCCCGCTCCAAAACAGGTACGCACTACCCAAGATCTTAGAAAAAAATAAGCTTGGTACCAACCCCCAAAAACACTGCGCCACCACCTGTGGTGGAGTCACCAAGAACAAGCGCGGCAGGCGATCATAGAATAAGGTGGAGGAGAGATGGGTGCAGCCTTTCTTTGCTGCTGCTGTTATTGTTATTATTATTACTGTTATAACTGTTGTTCTCAAAATAAAAGTTTTTTGTAAGTTAGGAAAATTTACAAGTTTAAAAGTTAGTAAGTGATGAAAGTTTTTAAGTGATCTTAAAGTTTGTAAGAGATTGTATTTAACGTTTTCAGTTACAAAGAACTGTTTGTTAACCTTTTGAATAAAATATATTTTACATTAAAACTGAATCATTTCAATTATTTGTTCCATTATTAACACAACTTTTGAAGTAAACAAGAATCATTTCCATTATTTGTTCCATTAACACAACACAACATTATGGAACAGGTCCCAACAGTAAACATGGTCCATAAATTGGCCAGAATGTGAAGAGAAAAAGATTAGTGAAGACAAACGTAGGTGCCTTGTAGTCAGAATCAGGTGAATTTATAATGGGGAACCCCAAAGAAATGGCAGACCAGTTGAACAAATACTTTGGTTCTGTCTTCACGAAGGAAGACACAAATAACCTTCCAGAAATGCTAGGGAACCAAAGGTCTAGTGAGAAGGAGGAACTGAAGGAAATCCTTATTAGGCGAGAAATTGTGTTAGGGAAATTGATGGGATTGAAGGCCGATAAATCCCTGGGGCCTGATAGTCTGCATCCCAGAGTACTTAAGGAAGTGGCCCTAGAAATAGTGGATGTACTGGTGATCATTTTCCAACAGTCTATCAACTCTGGATCAGTTCCTATGGACTGGAGGGTAGCTAATGTAACAGCACTTTTTTTAAAAAGGAGGGAGAGAGAAAACGGATAATTATAGACTGGTTAGCCTGACATCAGTAGTGGGGAAAATGTTGGAATCAATTTTTAAAGATGAAATAGCAGCACATTTGGAAAGCAGTGACAGGATCAGTCCAAGTCAGCATGGATTTAGGAAAGGGAAATCATGCTCGACAAATCTTTTGGAATTTTTTGAGGATGTAACTCGTAGAGTGGACAGGGGAGAACCAGTGGATGTAGTGTATTTGGACTTTCAAAAGGCTTTTGACAAGGCACCACACAAGAGATTGGTGTGCAAAATTAAAGCTCATGGTATTGGGGGTAATGTACTGACATGGAAAGAGAACTGGTTGGCAGACAGGAAGCAGAGAGTCGGGATAAACGGGTCCTTTTCAGAATGGCAGGCAGTGACTAGTGGGATGCCGCAGGGTTCACTGCTGGGATCCCAGCTATTTACAATATACATTAATGATTTAGATGAAGGAATTGAATGTAATATCTCCAAGTTTGCAGATGACACTGAGCTGGGTGGCGGTGTGAGCTGTGAGGAGGACGCTATGAGGCTGCAGGATGACTTGGATAGGTTAGGTGAGTGGGCCAATGCATGGCAGATGCAGTATAATGTGGATAAATGTGAGGCTATCCACTTTGGGGGCAAAAACACGAAGGCAGAATATTATCTGAACGGCGGCAGATTAGGAAAAGGGGAGGTGCAACGAGACCTGGGTGTCATGGTACGTCAGTCATTGAAAGTTGGCATGCAGGTACAGCAGGTGGTGAAGAAGGCAAATGGTATGTTGGCCTTCATAGCTAGGGGATTTGAGTATAAGAGCAGGGAGGTCTTACTGCAATTGTACAGGGCCTTGGTGAGGCCTCACCTGGAATATTGTGCTCAGTTTTGGTCTTTTAATCTGAGGAAGGACATTCTTGCTATTGAGGGAGTGCAGCGAAGGTTCACCAGACTGATTCCCGGGATGGCAGGACTGACATATGAGGAGAGACTGGATCGACTGGGCTTGTATTCACTGGAGTTTAGAAGGGTAAGAGGGGATCTCATAGAAAATATAAAATTCTGACGGGACTGGACAGGTTAGATGCAGGAAGGATGTTCCCGATGTTGGGGAAGTCCAGAACCAGAGGACACAGTCTGAGGAAAAAGGATAAGTCATTTAGGATTGAGATGAGGAGAAACTTCTTCACTCAGAGTTGTTAACCTGTGGAATTCGCTACCGCAGAGAGTTGTTGATGCCAGTTTGTTAGATATATTGAAGAGGGAGTTAGATATGGCCCTTACAGCTAAAGGGATCAAGGGGTATGGAGAGAAAGCAGGAAAGGGGTAATGAGGTGAATGATCAGCCATGATCTTATTGAATGGTGGTGCAGGCTCGAAGGGCCGAATGGCCTACTCTTGCACCTATTTTCTTTGTTTCTATATGGAATAGACTTCAGGAGGCAAAGCAATCATGGATGAGCTGCTGGCGCAAGGCTCGAGCAATCGTTAAATGGGCACGATGGTCCGTCCTCCTCCACCGTCGTGCTTCGGGTTCAGGTACTTGCATAGCTTCCTCCTCCTCCTGCTTGACATCTTCATTTCCTCATCATTATCATCAGCTACTCTCACCACAGTTGGATCTTCTACGACCAGATGCTGCTGCCTCAGGATGACTAAGTTATGCAGCATACAGCACACAACAGTGAACTGACCGACAATCTCAGGGAACTATGGCAAGTCGTCTCTGGAATGGTCCAAGCATCAGACACGTTGTTTGAAGATGCCAATGGTCATATCTATGATGCTGCACATCGCAATTGTATTCCCGGTCAGCTTCCGTCCGGGTTACGCATAGGGGCGTCATGAGCCAGGTGGCGAGGCCGTACCCTTTTGTCTTCCAGTAGTCAGCTCTGCCCTTCTGGCTGCTGCTGCTGAAACATGGCAGATATAACGCTCTCGTATAGGATGAATGCATCATGGGTGCTCCCAGGGTTTCTTGCATCGACTGACATGATGCGATGCATGTCGTCACACACGAGCTGTAATTAATGGAGTGGAAGCCTTTTCTGTTTCTGGACATCTCGGAATCCTCCAAAGGTGCTCGCAAGGCGATGTGGGTACAATCAATGCAGCCCTGTACCTTTGGGAAGCCAGCAATCCTGGAGAAGCCCACAGCCCTGGCACACATTGTTTGGGCAGTCATGGGGAACTTTATGTAGTCATTCCTCCATGCACATACTGCAGCTGTCACCTGCCGAATGCAGATATGTTGTTGCATGTTGAGAGATGTCGCACACATCCCCACAGCTGTAGCTTGAAACCGTCATTGATATCACCATCTTGCAATGACAATAGTTATGTAACTGCAACTCATGCACACTGTACCTGTACCCTTGAAATGCACACAGGGGCGTGAGCTTGCGGGAGACACTCCTCACCTGGGTTTCCAGGTAGAAAAGGGGAGGTCCCACCCAGGGTCAGCACTCCTTGGTCCTGGGAATAAAGTGAAGGTCACAGAGTGACCGTGTCTGATATTTCCATGCCTCATGTGAGTTTGCAACAAGGTGCAGAGACACTACATTTGGTGACGAGAAACGGAAATTACCGAACCATGAGGATGGCCACCGGTGGCACAGAGGAACGCTACTGTGTGGGTGAGGACTGGGACGACTTTGTGGAAAGACTCCAGCAGAGCTTTGTCACAAAGGACTGGCTGGAAGAGACAGCGGCTGACAAGCGGAGGGCGCGTCTACTGACCAGCTGTGGTCCACAGACGTATGCGCTGATGAAAGACCTGCTCGCACCCCAAAAGCCAGCGGATAAGTCCTTCGCAGAGCTCAGCCAGCTGATCAGTGAGCATCTCAAGCCGGCAAATAGCATACACATGGCCCGGCACCGGTTCTACTCTCACCGGCGTCGGGAGGGTCAAAACGTCTCAGACTTCATGGCGGAACTGCGGCATTTGGCCAGTCTCTAAGTTCTCCGATGCTGCAATGGGGGAGATGTTAAGGGACTTTTTCATCGAGGGCATTAATCATGCCGGCATTTTCAGGAAGCTCATAAAGACCAAGGACCTGACTTTAGAAAGGGCGGCGTTGATAGCTCAGACCTTTATGGCAGGGGAAGAGGAGACAAAACTAATTTACGCACGCAGCTCTGGTTTTAACGTTGCGAAGAACCAAGGAGTTAATGTTGTAAAAGTGATACAGAACCCCGCAGGCAGGCAAGGGCAATTCGACACCGCCCAGGCAGGCAGGCAGGCAGGCAGGCAGGCGAGGGCAATTCGACACTGCCCAGGCAGCAACAAGCTCCAGGGTGGGCCCGCAACAGGGACAATGGAAAGGGGATCGGCAATTCACGCCATCACGAGGAACAATGCATCCCGTGATGGGACCATTAACACCCCCCATCAGAGTCCTGAGAAACAGCCAAATGGGCCATCAGAGCGGAATGCCTGGGAATAGTCCTTTTGTTAACAGCAATCTCAGTTCATGCTGGAGCTGTGGGGGTAGACACATTGCCAAAAGCTGCAGGTTCCAGCTTTATACCTGTAGGATTTGTAATGTCAGTGGACACTTGGCCAGGATGTGCAAAAAGACAGTAGCGAGGCTAGTCTGCGAGACAGAGGAACCAGATGAGGGGTCTGCAATGCAGGTTGAGGCCTGGGGAAAAACCATGGATGCTGAAGTTCAGAGAGTTCATGTGGCTGATGTCCACAGCTCATACACTAAAACGCTACCCATGATGATGAAAGTCTTACTGAATGGCATCCCGGTGCACATGGAACTGGATACGGGAGCTAGCCAGTCACTCATGAGTGCCCAACAATTTGAGAGACTATGGCCACACAGAGCTAGCAGGCCCAAACTGGAACGCATTGAGACGCAGCTACGTACGTACACCAAAGAGATCATCACAGTGCTGGGCAGTGCAAACTTGGTGGTAACGCATAATGGATTACAGAACTGGCTGCCACTCTGGATTGTTCCGGGAAATGGCCCCGCGCTTTTGGGGAGCAATTGGCTAGCTGAGATGATTTGGAAATGGGGGGATGTGCACGCCATTTCATCCATGGAGCGAAGTTCATGCTCGCAGATATTGCAAAAATTCGAGTCACTCTTTCAACCCGGTGTCAGAACGTTCAAGGGCACTAAAGTAGTGATACGCATCACTCCGGACGCCAGACCAGTGCACCACAAAGCCAGAGCGGTGCCGTACGTGATTCGTGAGAAAATTGAAAGTGAACTGGGCAGGCTGCTCAGAGAGGGCATAATTTCGGCCGTTGAATTCAGCGGCTGGGCAAGTCCCATTGTTTCCGTCCTTGAAGCAGATGGCTCGGGTAGGATTTGTGGCGACTACAAAGCCACCATCAACCGAGTGTCGCTGCAAGACCAATACTCGCTTCCGAGAGCGGAGGACCTCTTTGCCACGCTGGCAGGTGGAAAGCTGTTCACGAAGCTGGACCTCACTTCGGCCTACATGACTCAGGAACTGGCGGAAGATTCCAAGCTTCTGACCACCATCACGACGCACAAAGGATTATTTTTCTACAACAGGTGCCCGTTTGGCATTCGTTCGGCAGCAGCTATCTTTCAGTGAAACATGGCAAGCTTGCTCAAGTCCATTCCTGGAACGATCGTATTCCTTATAACGGGTCGAGACACCGAAGAACACCTCCGCAACCTGGAGGAGGTGCTACGCCGATTGGATCGGGTAGGCTTGCAGCTGAAAAAGGCCAAGTGTGTGTTTTTGGCCCCAGAGGTCAAGTTCCTGGGCAGGAGGGTTGCCGCAGACAGGCTCCGGCCCACTGAATCAAAGACTGAGGCGATTCACTGGGCGCCCAGGCCTGGCAACACGTCGGAGTTGCGATCATTTCTGGGACCTTTGAACTATTTTGGGAACTTTCTGCCGAACTTAAGCACATTGTTGGAGCCGTTACACATGCTCCTCCGTAAAGGTTGTGAATGGTTTTGGGGGGATTGTCAAGAACGGGCTTTCAATAACGCGAGGAACCTGCTGTGTTCGAACAAACTGTTAACTTTGTATGACCACTGTAAAAAACTGGTTTTAACATGCGATGCATCATCCTACGGGGTTGGGTGTGTACTGCAGCAGGGTAACGATGATGGCCGACTCCAACCGGTGGCTTACGCCTCCAGGTCGCTCTCCCAGGCAGAGCGTGGATACGGCATGGCCGAGAAGGAGGCACTCGCGTGTGTGTACAGTGTGAAAAAGATGCACCAGTACCTTTTCGGTAGACATTTCGAGCTAAAGACGGACCACAAGCCGTTAACATCCCTGTTGTCCGACAGCAAGGCTGTCAACGCTAACGCGTCAGCTCGCATACAGCGATGGGCCCTCACGCTGGCTGTGTATGACTACAGCATATGGCACCAGCCAGGCACCGAAAATTGCGCTGACGCACTCAGCAGGTTCCCACTGGCCACTACCGAGGGGGCGTCGGAGCAGAGCACCGAGATGGTCATGGCCGTTGAGGCTTTTGACACTGCGGGCTCCCCCATCACAGCCCGACAGATCAAACTCTGGACCAACAGGGACCCCCTCCTATCCATGATAAAGAAATGTGTCCTGATTGGGAATTGGGCGCCCGCACACAGGGCATGCCCCAAGGAAGTCAGGCTGTTTCAGAGACGGATGGATGAACTCTTTCCATCCAAGCCGACTGCCTGTTATGGGTCAGCCGGGTAGTCATGCCCCAGAAAGGAAGGGAAGCATTCATCATGGAACTCCACAGCGAGCACCCCGACATCGTGTTCATGAAAGCTATTGCCCGGTCACATGTATGGTGGCCGGGGATTGACTTAGACCTGGAACACTGGGTTCCCTTTGGCCGTAAGAGCCATATCTAACTCTCTTTTGAATATATCTAACGAACTGGCCTCAACAACTTTCTGCGGTAGAGAATTCCACAAGTTAACCACTCTCTGAGTGAAGAAGTTTCTCCTCATCTAAATGGCTTACCCTTTATTCTTAGACTGTGACCCCTGGTTCTGGAACTCCCCAGAAAATGGAACATTCTTCCTGCCTCTAACCTATCCAATCCCGTCAGAATTTTATATGTTTCTATGAGATCCCCTCTCATTCTTCTAAACTCCAGTGGATATAAGCCAGTTGATCCAATCTCTCCTCAACTTTGCTAGCAAGCCTATTATGTGGCACTTTATCAAACGCCTTTTGGAAGTCCATGTACACCACGTCAACCTCATTGCCCTCACCAATCCTCTCTGTTACCTCATCAAAAAACTCAATCAAGTTAGTTAAACATGATTTGCTGTTAACAAATCCGTGCTGGCTACCCTTAATTAATCCACACTTGCCCAAGAGGGTATTAATTTTGTTCTGGATTATCGTTTCTAAAAGCTTCCCCACTACCAAAGTTAATTAAATATGCAAACTTTAATTAGCTAAATAACCAAAACAAGGTTTTATAGGGATGGCAGTGTAGGTGGTGTGCTGCAACTGCAGCATGCGGGAATTTGTGAAAAGTATCGTGATCCCGGACAAGCACATCTGCAGTAAGTGTCTGCATCTCGAGGAACTTCAGCTCAGAGTTGTTGAGCTAGAGTCCAAGGTGCAGATATTATGGGGTATCAGAGGGGGAGTGTTATCTCGACGCTTAAACTTAACAGGAAACTTACGACGCTTATAAGATAATCCTCTCTAGCGACGCTTTACTTGTGCACTACGACACAGAGCGTGAGCTTAAGTTAGTGTGTAATGCTTCCAGCTACCGTGGGAGCTGTCATAAGTCACGTAATGGATAACAGCCAAGAGAAAACGACCATGTTTGCATCGCAAACCCTCACAAAGAGCAAAAGAAACTACGCACAAACTGAAAAGGAAGCACTCACCATAGTGTTTGGAATCAAGAAATTCCAACAGTTCCTCATCGGCAGAAAGTTTACCCTAATAACCGATCACAAATTGCTCCTCACAATATTGGGGGCCAAATCTGCCATCCCTGCAATGGCCGCATCAAGAATGCAACGTTGGGCAGTGTTGTTATCAAAATATGACTATACACTTTAACACTTCAAAGCAAAACATAATCGCAGATACAAAAGCAAAATACTGTGGATGCTGGAATTTGGAATAAAAACTGAAAATACTGGAAATCTCAGCAGGTCAGGCAGCACCTGTGGAGAGAAAGCAGAGTTAACGTTTCGGGTTGATGACCCAGTTCTGACGAGTCATCGAGCCGAAACATTAGCTCTGCGTTCTCTCCACAAATGCTGCCTGACCCGCTGAGATTTCCAGCATAATCGCAGATGCCTTGTCCAGGTTGCCACATGAGGACTTGTGTGTTAGGAGCTAGGTGTAGTTGACAAAGACTTTCCCGTGAATGCAACTGATATTGCAGATGAGACTAAAAAGGACTCAGTACTGAAAACAGTGTATGAAAACACCTTGCATGGATGGACTAATCAGTGTATGGACACAGAATTGAAACCATTTCATAACCGTCATACTGAATTGTCTTGCGAGCAAGGTTGTATCAAGTGGGAAAACAGAATGGTGGTACCTACTACTTTGAGATATAGAATTCTGGCCAAACTTCATACTGAACATCCAGGGATCGTCAGTATGAAATCAATTACAAGAAGCTTTGTTTTCTGGCCTGGATTGGACAGTGATCTTGAACCACTTGATCATGAACAGAGAAATCATGTTTCACAAATTTGCTGGCGTCCTTTGAGGATGTAATGAGCAGGGTGGATGAAGGGGAACCAGTAGATGTCGTGTATTTGGATTTCCAGAAGGCATTCAATAAGTTGCCACATAAAAGGTTACTGCACAAGATAAGAGCTCGCGGGGTTGGGAGTAATATATTAGCATGGATAGAGGATTGACTAACTGACAGAAAACAGAGAGTCAGGATAAATGCATCATTTTCAGGTTGGCAAACTGTAACTAATGGGGTGCCACAGGGATCAGTGCTAGGGACTCAACTACTTACAATCTATAATAATGATTTGGATGAAGAGACTGAGTGTAATGTAGCCAAATTTGCTGATGATACAAAGATAGGTGGGAAAGCAAGTTGTGAGATGGATGCAAATAATCTGCAAAGGGATATAGACAGGCTAAGTGAGTGGGAAAAAATTTGGCAGATGGAGTATAATGTGGGAGAATGTGAGGTTATCCACTTTGGTAGGAAAAATAAAAAAGCTAATTATTATTTAAATGGGGAGGGATTACAAAATGCTGCGGTACAGCGGGATCTGGGGGTCCTTGTACATGAAACTCAAAGTTAGCATGCAGGTACAGCAAGTAATTAGGAAAGCAAATGTAATGTTGGCCTTTATTACAAGGGGGCTGGAGTATAATAGTACGGAAGTCCTACTCCAACTGTAGGTGAAACCACACCTGGAGTACAGTATTGATTTCCTAATTACTTGCTGTACCTGCATGCTAACTTTGAGTTTCATGTACAAGGACCCCCAGATCCCGCTGTACCGCAGCATTTTGTAATCCCTCCCCATTAATTAAATAATAATTAGCTTTTTTATTTTTCCTACCAAAGTGGATAACCTCACATTCTCCCACATTATACTCCATCTGCCAAATTTTTTCCCACTCACTTAGCCTGTCTATATCCCTTTGCAGATTATTTGCAGTTCAGAGAAGGTTCACGAGGTTGATTCCTGAGATGAAGGGGTTGTCATATGAAGAAAGGTTGAGCAGGTTGAGCCTATACTCATTGGAGTTAAGACTGAGGTGATCTTATTGAAACGTATAAAATTCTGATGGGGGCTTGACAGAGTGGATGCAGAGAGGATGTTTTCCCTCTTGGGGGAATCTAGAACTAGGGGGCATAGTCTCAGAATAAAGGGTCGCCCATTTAAAACGGATATGAGAAAGAATTTCTTCTCTCAGAGTGTCGTGAATCTTTGGGATTGTCTACCCCAGGGAGCTGTGGCGATTGGGTCCTTGAATATATTTAAGGTGGAGATAGAAGGGAGTCAAGGGTTACGGGGAGAGGGCAAGAAAGTGGAGTTGGGGCCAAGATCAGATCAGCCATGATCTTATTGAACGGTGGAGCAAGCTCGAGGGGCCAGATGACCTACTCCTGCTCCAATATCTTATGTTCTTCTGTTCATCTTTTTCGTGCACTGCTAGCTATAGGAACATAAAGAATAATTTTTAATCGGAATTTTCTGTCTATCTGATGCTGAAACAAATTTTTTAAATTGCAATCATCTGCGAATAAGTTTGGTTTTGAAATCCTACAGCGTGATGTTCTGTCTCATGCTGCACATGACAGGTCTGTTATGATAAATCCCTCTGTAATTTGTTTGTTCTGTCTAATTAATCCAAAGGGTGTACAGGAATCTGTTTCAAACAGTCATGGTCGAGAGCACAGATATAAACAACAAACAGGTAGGCTCATTCAAGAGCGTCTGTTAACCTGCAGTTCAGTCTCAGAGCTTGAAAATTTAAACTCATAGCCCCTTGACAGAACAACAATAGGACAGTAAAAGCCCTCCATTAATTGGAATTTCTGATACAAAATACATTTGTAAAAGATTTTATTTGATTCCCAAATATTTTTAATTAGATTCCTAAAAATTCTAGTCAATGATTTAAATTATTAGTCACTCTTGATTATGTATGTGTAATTTGGCCAATTATTTTTAAAGCCAAACAGTATTAATTAAGTAAGGTAATTGGACCCATAACGGAATAGAAATCAAGCCCACGGTTGCTATGGGCATTCTATAAAATTAGTCTCCTGAGCAAATTTCTGCCCAGAAATGTCCAAATTGGCAAACATATGGGGGTAGAATTTCCTACAACAGTGTAATCAGGATGTTACGCTTGAATTCACGCCATTGGTGTGCTGAATTAGACTATGCCAGCGTGCAAAAAGACCAGCACAATTACAACATAAAATGTCCTCTGCTGAGTGGTTCTAGCATTGAACTGACTGCAGCACAACATTAAATTAATTACCCACCACTACTAATTCTATCAATAATACTCTTGTTCATTGGGTAGCGTCCAGTGAGGTCACGAATTGCACTCCGCTCGCTGGGTGAAAAGTAAAGGGGAGGTGCGCACCGGCATTTTTTTTGCTCGGCCGACTTACCGGTTGAGCCTTTCGTAAGAACATAAGAAATATGAGCAGGAGAAGGCCATATGACCCCTCGAGCCTACTCTGCCATTTAAGGGTTAGGGTTAGGGTTACGGTGCAGGACATTTTGAAGAGGGAGGGTGAACAGCCAGTTGTCGTGATGCATATAGGTAAAAAAACGGGATGAGGTCCTACAAGACGAATTTAGGGAGCTAGGAGCTAAATTAAAAAGTAGGACCTCAAAAGTAGTAATCTCAGGATTGCTACCAGTGCCACGTGCAAGTCAGAGTAGGAATCGCAGGATAACTCAGATGAATACATGGCTTGAGGAGTGGTGCAGAAGGGAGGGATTCAAATTCCTGGGACATTGGAACCGGTTCTGGGGGAGGTGGGACCAGTACAAACCGGACGATCTGCACCTGGGCAGGACCGGAACCAATGTCCGAGGGGGACTGTTTGTTAGTGCTGTTGGGGAGGGGTTAACCTAATATGGCAGGGGGATGGGAACCTGTGCAGGGAGAAAGAGGGAAGTAGAATGGGGGTAGAAGCAAAAGAGAGAAAGAAGAAAAGTAAAAGTGGAGGGCAGAGAAATCCAAGGCAAAAAGCAAAAAGGGCCACATTACAGCAAAATTCGAAAGGGACAAAGGGTTTTAATAAGACAAGCCTGAAGGCTCTGTGCCTCAATGCGAGGAGTATTCGGAATGAGGTGGACGAATTAACTGCGCAGATAGCAGTTAACGGATATGATGTAATTGGTATCACGGAGACATGGCTCCAGGGTGACCAAGGCTGGGAACTCAACATACAGAGGTATTCAACATTTAGGAAAAATAGACAGAAAGGAAAAGGAGGTGTGTTGACGTTGCTGGTTAACGAGGAAATTAATGCAATAGCAAGGAAGGACATTAGCTTGGATGATGTGGAATCGGTATGGGTGGAGCTACGGAATACCAAAGGGCAGAAAACGCTAGTGGGAGTTGTGTACAGACCACCAAACAGTAGTAGTGAGGTTGGGGACAGCATCAAACAAGAAATTAGGGATGCGTGCAACAAAGGTACAGCAGTTATCATGGGCGACTTTAATCTACATATTGATTGGGCTAACCTAACTGGTAGCAATGCGGTGGAGGAGGATTTCCTGGAGTGTATTAGGGATGGTTTCCTGGACCAATATGTCGAGGAACCAACTAGAAGGCTGGCCATCCTGGACTGGGTGATGTGCAATGAGAAAGGACTAATTAAAAAAATTGTTGTGCGAGGCCCCTTGCGGAAGAGTGACTATAATATGGTAGAATTCTTTATTAAGATGGAGAGTGACATAGTTAATTCAGAAACTAGGGTCCTGAACTTAAGGCAAGGTAACTTCGATGGTATGAGACATGAATTGGCTAGAATAGACTGGCGAGTGATATTTAAAGGGTTGATGGTGGATAGGCAATGGCAAACATTTAAAGATCACACGGATGAACCTCAACAATTATACATCCCTGTCTGGAGTATAAATAAAACGAGCAAGGTGGCTCATCCATGGCTCACAAGGAAAATTAAGGATAGTGTTAAATCCAAGGAAGAGGCATATAAATTGGCCAGAAAAAGCAGCAAACCTGAGTACTGGGAGAATTTTGAAATACAGCAGAGGAGGACAAAGGGTTTAATTAGGAGGGGGAAAATAGAGCATGAGATGAACCTTGCAGGGTACGGAAAAATTGACTGCAAAAGCTTCTATAGATATGTGAAGAGAAAAAGATTAGTGAAAACAAACATAGGTCCCTTGCAGTCAGATTCAGGCGAATTTATAATGGGGAACAAAGAAATGGCGGACCAGTTAAACAAATACTTTGGTTCTGTCTTCATGAAGGAAGACACGAATAACCTTCTGGAAATACTAGGGGACCAAGGGTCTAGTGGGAAGGAGGAACTGAAGGAAATCATTATTAGGCGGGAAATTGTGTTAGGGAAATTGATGGGATTGAAGGCCGATAAATCCCCGGTGCCTGATAGTCTGTATCCCAGAGTACTTAAGGATGTAGCCCTAGAAATAGTAGATGCATTGATCATTTTCCAACAGTCTATCGATTCTGGATCAGTTCCTATGGACTGGAGGGTAGCTAATGTAACACCACTTTTTAAGAAAAGAGGAAGAGAGAAAACAGGTAATTATAGATCGGTTAGCCTGACATCAGTAGTGGGGAAAATGTTGGAATCAATTATTAAAGATGAAATAGCAGCACATTTGGAAAGCAGTGACGGGATCGGTCCAGGTCAGTATGGATTTATGAAAGGGAAATCCTGCTTGACAAATCTTCGAGAATTTTTTGAGGATGTAACTGATCGAGTGGACAAGGGAGAACCAGTGGATGTGGTGTATTTGGACTTTCAAAAAGCTTTTGACAAGGTCCCACACAAGAGATTGGTGTGCAAAATTAAAGCACATGGTATTGGGGGTAATGAACTGATGTGGGTAGAGAACTGGTTGGCAGACAGGAAGCAGAGAGTCTGGATAAATGGGTTCTTTTCAGAATGGCAGGCAGTGACTAGTGGGGTGCCACAGGGCTCAGTGCTGGGACCCCAGCTATTTACAATATACATTAATGATTTAGATGAAGGAATTGAGTGTAATATCTCCAAGTTTGCAGATGACACGTAGCTGGGTGGCGGTGTGGGCTGTGAGGAGGACGCTAAAAGGCTGCAGGGTGACTTGGACAGGTTAGGTGAGTGGGCAAATGCATGGCAGATGCAATATAATGTGGATAAATGTGAGGTTATCCACTTTGGTGGCAAAAATATGAAGGCAGAATATTATCTGAATGGCGGCCAATTAGGAAAAGGGGAGGTGCAACGAGACCTGGGTGTAATGGTACGTCAATCATTGAAAGTTGGCATGCAGGTGCAACAGGTGGTGAGGAAGGCAAATGGCATGTTGGCCTTCATAGCTAGGGAATTTGAGTATAAGAGCAGGGAGGTCTTACTGCAGTTGTAGAGGGCCTTAGTGAGGCCTCAACTGGAATATTGTGTTCAGTTTTGGTCTCCTAATCTGAGGAAGGACGTTCTTGCTATTGAGGGAGTGCAGCGAATGTTCACCAGACTGATTCCCGGGATGGCAGGGCTGACATATGAGGAGAGACTGGATCGACTGGGCCTGTATTCACTGGAGTTTAGAAGGATGAGAGAGGATCTCATAGAAACATATAAAATTCTGACGGAACTAGACAGCTTAGATGCAGGAAGAATGTTCCCGATGTTGGGGAAGTCCAGAACCAGGGGACATAGTCTAAGGATAAGGGGGTAAGCCATTTAGGACTGAGATGAGGAGAAACTTCTTCACTCAGAGAGTTGTTAACCCGTGGAATTCCTTACCGCAGAGAGTTGTTAATGCCAGTTCATTGGATAAATTCAAGAAGGAGTTAGATATGGCCCTTAAGGCTAAAGGGATCAAGGGGTATGGAGAGAAAGCAGTAAAGGGGTACTGTGGTGAATGATCAGCCATGATCTTATTGAATGGTGGTGCAGGCTCGAAGGACAGTCTATTAAGAAACTGTCTATATCTGTCTCAAACTTATTCAATGTCCCAGCTTCCATAGCTCTCCGAGGCAGCGAATTCCACAAATCCACAACCCTAGGAAGAAATTTCTCTTCATCTCAGTTTTAAATGGGCGGCCACTTATTCTAAGATTATGCCCTGTAGTTCTAGTCTCCCCTATCAGTGGAAACATCCTCTCTGCATCTGCCTTGTCAAGCCCCCTCATAATCTTAAACGTTTCGATAAGATCACCTCTCTTCTTCTGAATTCCCATGAGTAGAGGCCCAACCTACTCAACCTTTCCTCATAAGTCAACCCCCTCATCTCTGGAATCAACAGAGTGAACCTTATCTGAACTGCCTCCAAAGCAAGTATATCCTTTCGTAAATGTGGAAGCCAAAACTGCAAACAGTATTCCAGGTGTGGCCTCACCAATACCCTGTACAACTGTAGCAAGACTTCCCTGCTTTTATACTCCATCCTCTTTGCAATAAAGGCCAAGATTCCATTGGCCTTCCTGATCACTTGCTGTACCTGCATACTAACCTTTTGTGTTTCATGCACAAGTACCCCCAGGTCCCGCTGTACTGCAGCACTTGGCAAGCTTTCTCCATTTAAATAATAACTTGCTCTTTGATTTTTTACTGCCAAAGTGCACGACCTCACACATTCCAACATTATACTCCATCTGCCAAATTTTTGTCCACTTAGCCTGTCTATGTCCTTTTGCAAATTTTGTGTGTCTTCCTCACACATTGCTTTTCCTCCCATCTTTACATCGTCAGCAAACTTGGCGACGTTACACTCAGTCCCTTCCTCCAAGTCGTTAATATAGATTGTAAATAGTTGGGGTCCAAGCACTGATCCACTGATTTGTAGCCCATTTCGCAGGGTCTGTGCCATGATGGTGCAGCCTAGCACTCCACTTCTGTGCTGGGCTGCACCCTGCATTTTTAATGGAAGGGGTGGGCCCTGTGCTCGCACCACACGGAGAGGCCGTGTAGCACTGGAAACGTGGGCTGCTTACCGTCCCAGTCCCGCCAATGAGAGTGAGCACCCATTTTGGGGCGGACGGAGAAGGACTTCCGCGCTGGACGCAGGATGTTCTGCCTCGCCTACCGCCCCCAAATGGGGCAATATCGAATTCTGACCCCAATTTTTCTTGACTTTGACATTATGGGGGTTGTTATATATGTAAACCTGTAAATATCTTGTTTAACCACCAGAGGGCTCATCCCCTGGAGTCCCAAGGGATCCCACAATCCCTTGGGAGCACCTGTACATAAGGAGGCCTCACAGGCTGGAGAGGCAGTCTGGGGACCTGTAATAAAGGACTATGGTCACTCATTACTGGTCAGATACTTTATTCTCGACCTAACAGGGGTTAAATTGGATAAGCCCCAAAAAAATGGAATGCGCAATCAGTCCCATTCGCTGCAATGCAGACAGCACCTCCTCAGCTTTTTGCCTATAAGAGGTGGCACAGGCTGTTCCCTCAATAGCCAGGTTGCGCAGCATGCAGCATATACTACCACAAATTTTGGTACTCTGGAGGGCTCTTCCAGAGCGGTTCCGGCAACAGAAGCATTGCTCGAGGATGCCGAATGTTCACATAGAAACATAGAAAATAGGTGCAGAGTAGGCCATTCAGCCCTTCGAGGCTGCACCACCATTCAATGAGTTCATGGCTGAACATGCAACTTCAGTACTCCAATCCTGCTTTCTCGCCATACCCCTTGATCCCCCTAGTAGAAAGGACTACATCCTTACGACTTGTAGCAGCATGTCTCTTTTTGTAGGCCTTCTGTGCACATGTCCATGGGTTACGGACCAGAGTCATGAGCCATGTCATGAGTGGATAATCACCGTCGCTCAGTAGTCAGCCTTTACCTTGCAGTGGTGGGTCTAATACAGCTGGTCCATACACAGTCCATAGAAGACGTGGACCATATACAGTAGACACCTCAAATTGCTGGAGAAATACAACCAGCGTTGTCTCCGCAATATCCTGCAAATCCCCTGGGAGGACACATGCACCAACGTTAGTGTCCTCGATCAGGCCAACATCCCCAGCATCGAAGCACTGACCACACTCAACCAGTTCCGTTGGACGGGCCACATTGTTTGCATGACCACACAAGACTCCCAAAGCAAGCACTCTACTCGGAACTCCTACACGGCAAGTGAGCCCCAGGTGGGCAGAGGGAACATTTCAAGGACACTTTCAAAGCCTCCTTGATAAAATGCAACATCCCCACCGACACCTGGGAGACCCTGGCCAAAGACCGCCCTAAGTGAAAGAAGAGCATCCGGGAGGGTGCTGAGCACTCAGAGTCTCGTCGCCGAGAGCATGCAGAAACCAAGTGCAGCCAGCGGAAGGAGTGTGCGGCAAACCAGACTCCCCACCCACCCTTTCCTTCAATCACTGTCTGTCCCACCTGTGACAGACATTGTAATTCCCGTATTGGACTGCCTTTTAGAGTGGAAGCAAATCTTCCTTGATTTCACGGGACTGCCTATGATGATGAATACAGCTGGCACAGAGAATTGTTGCAAAATGAATGAATTGTGACTACTGCCAGGGTAACGGGCATTCACCTGCATGATACGCTGCCTGTAATCGCACACCAGCTGCACATTGACAGAGTGGAATCCCTTTTGGTTCAGGAAAATGGCAGAGTTCACGAGGCTCCGCAAAGCAATGTGCGTGCAGTCAGTGGCACTTGCAATCCAGGCAAATCCCTATGCTCGCTCCGCCTGCTTGTCTCTGGCAAGAGGGAATGAGATGAAGTTGTCTCTCTTTGTATAGAAAGCCTCAGTGACCTCCTTTACGCAGAAGTGTACTGCAAACTGAGATGTTGCTTATATCTCCAGTAGCAGCCTGGAAAGAGCCAGATGCATAAATATTTAAAGCCATGGTTACTTTGACATCCACAGGACATCTGGTCTGTGCCCTGCTCGGAGGTTGCAGTTGTGGCTGCAGCAGTTGGCAGATTTCACTCACCCTCTCTACAGAAGCAAATATGTCTCAAGCATTGATCGTCGTGAAGTTGAGGTGAAAGACTGGCTCCCTCAAGACCCTTAGAATGTGAGAACATAAGAAATAGGAGCAGGATTCGGCCAGTTGGCCCATTGAGCCTGCTCCGCCATTCAATAAGATCATGGCTGATCTGATCATGGACTCCCTGCCCGCTCCCCTTAACCCTTTACGCCCTTATCGCTCAAAAATCTGCCTATCTCCGCCTTAAATATATTCAATGACCCAGCCTCCACAGCTCTCTGGGTCAGGGAATTCCATAGAATTACAACCCTCGGAGAAGAAATTCTTCCTCATCTCAGTTTTAAATGGGCGGCCCCTTATTCTGATACTATGTCCCCGAGTTTTAGTTTCCCCTATGAATGGAAATATCATTTCTGCATCCACCTTGTCAAGCCCCCTCATTATCTTATATGTTTCAATAAGATCATCTCTCATTCTTCTGAACACCAATGTGTATAGGACCAATCTACTCAACCTATCTTCATAAGTCAACCACTTCATCTCCAGAATCAATCTAGTGAACCTTCTCTTTACAGCCTCTAATGCAAGTATATCCTTCCTAAAATATGGACACCAAAACTGTACGCAGTACTCTAGGTGTGGCCTCACCAATACCCTGTATAGTTGTAGCAGGACCTCTATGCTTTTATACTCCATCCCCCTTGCAATAAAGGCCAACATTCCATTTGCCTTCCTGATTACTTGCTGTACCTGCATACTAACTTTTTATGTTTCATGCAGATGGACTCCAGGTCCCGCTGTACTGCAATACTTTGCAATTTTTCTCCATTTAAATTGTAATTTGCTTTTCTATTTTTTCTGCCAAAGTGGATAACCTCACATTTTCCAACATTATACTCCATCTGCCACATGTTTGCCTACTCACTTAGCTTGTCTATATCCCTTTGCAGATTTTTGTGTGTCCTCCTCACAATTTGCTTTCCCACCCATCTTTGTATCATCAGCAAACTTGGCTACATTACACTTGGTCCCTTAATCCAATCATTAATATAGATTGTAAATAATTGAGGACCCAGCACCGATCCCTGCGACACCCCACTCGTCACTGCTTGCCAATCGGAAAATTACCCATTTATCCCGACTCTCTGCTTTCTGTTAGCCAATCGTCTATCCATGCTAATATGTTACCCCAACCTCGTGAACTTTTATCTTGTGCAGTAACCTTTTATGTGGAACCTTATCGAATGCCTTCTAGAAATCCAAATACACCACATTCACTGGTTCCCCCTTATCCATCCTGCTCGTCAAAGATCTCCAGCAAATTTGTCAACCATGATTTCCCTTTCATAAAACCATGCTGACTCTGCTTGATTGAATTATGCTTTTCCAAATGTCCTGCTCCTGCTTCCTTAATAATGGACTCCAGCACTTTCCCAACGACAGATGTTAGGCTAACTGGTCTGTAGTTTCCAGCTTTTTGTCTGCCTCCTTTTTTAAATAGGGGTGTTACATTTGCAGTTTTCCAATCCGGTGGGACCGCCCCAAAATCCAGGGAATTTTGGTAAATTACAACCAATGCTTCCACTATCTCTGGAGCCACCTCTTTTAAGACCCTAGGATGTAAGCCATCAGACCCAGGGGACTTGTCTGCCTTTAGTCCCATTATTTTACCGAGTACTACTTCATTAGTGATAGTGAATGTATTAAGTTCCTCCCTCCCCATAGCCCCTTGATTATAAACTCTTGGGATGTTTTTTAGTGTCTTAAAAACATAGAAAATAGGTGCAGGAGTAGGCCATTCGGTCCTTTGAGCCTGCACCACCATTTAATATCATGGCTGATCATTCCCTCAGTACCCCATCCCTGCTTTCTCTCCATACCCTTTGATCCCTTTAGCCATAAGAGCCCCATTTAACTCCCTTTTGAATATATCTAACGAACTGGCCTCAACAACTTTCTGTGGTAGAGAATTCCACATGCTCACAATTCTCTGAGTGAAGAAGTTTCTCCTCATTTCGGTCCTAAATGCCTAACCCCTTATCCCTTCCCCAACATCGGGAACATTCTTCCTGCACCTAACCTGTCCAATCCCATCAAAATGTTATATGTTTCTATGAGATCCCCTCTCATTCTTCTAAATTCCACTGACTACAAGCCTAGTCAATCCAGTCTTTCTTCATATGTCAGTCTTGTCATCCCGCAGATCAGTCTGGTGAACCTTCGCTGCAAGAATGTCCTTCCTCAGATTAGGAGAGCAAAATTGTACACAATATTCAAGGTGTGTGTGGAAATTTACTTTCAGAAGTTACACTTTCTGTTAAATGTACCCTTTTGTAATAAAACAAAATGGAGTCTCGGTTCTCCCAGAAGCCTCTGCAGCAGACAGCCTGTTTCTGCATAAACATACTAACCTTGACTGATAGCTAATTAAAGAAAGGCAGGAGCCATCTGTGTGAGCGAGGGAACCTTGAATTTAGCCTCCCTAACAGAAAGAATGTCCTGTTAGAATTATACTCCCCACTAATAACTGTCGCTGTGCTAAACCTTAGAAGTATTAGATAAAGGCTGTATAGACATGTAGAGAATTAAAACAAGTATGTAATGTTAATTAAGTGATTGAAGAACTCCTTATCTGTATTTGCTGACCGCAAGGGCAGAACTGATACATGTGATGGAACCATAATTTCTTTGTTTGTTCTCCTGTATAAAGACAATGTAATTTTGTACCTCTGAAGAAGTCTTCGCTGAGCCTTTGACTTCGTGAGACTTTTCCTTGCAGCAAGTAAAACTATTAAAGGGACATCTACCGAGCTGTTTGTGTCAGAGTTTCATATTTTTGTTTAGTTAAATTGAGAGTTGAGATTTTGACATGTGGCCTCACCAAGGCTCTGTACAATTGGACTAAGACCTCACTGCTTCTATACTCAAATCCTCTTGCTATGAAGGCCAACATGCCATTTGCCTTCTTCACCGCCTGCTATACCTGTATGCCAACTTTCAATGACTGATGTACCATGATACCCAGGTCTCGTTGCACCTCCCTTTTACTAATCTGTCACCATTCAGATAATAATCTGCCTTCCTGTTTTTACCACCAAAGTGGATAACCTCACATATAAGAACATAAGAACATAAGAATTAGAAACAGGAGTAGGCCATCTAGCCCCTGGAGCCTGCTCCGCCATTCAACAAGATCATGGCTGATCTGGCCGTGGACTCAGCTCCACTTACCCGCCCGCTCCCCATAACCCTTAATTCCTTTATTGATTAAAAATCTATCTATCTGTGACTTGAATACATTCAATGAGCTAGCCTCAACTGCTTCCTTGGGCAGAGAATACCACAGATTCACAACCCTCTGGGAGAAGAAATTCCTTCTCAACTCGGTTTTAAATTGGCTCTCCCGCATTTTGAGGCTGTGCCCCCTAGTTCTAGTCTCCCTGACCAGTGGAAACAACCTCTCTGCTTCTATCTTGTCTATCCCTTTCATTATTTTAAATGTTTCTATAAGATCACCCCTCATCCTTCTGAACTCCAACGAGTAAAAACCCAGTCTACTCAATCTATCATCATAAGGTAACCCCCTCATCTCCGGAATCAGTCTAGTGAATCGTCTCTGTACCCCCTCCAAAGCTAGTATATCCTTCCTTAAGTAAGGTGACCAAAACTGCACGCAGTACTCCAGGTGCGGCCTCACCAATACTCTATATAGTTGCAGAAGGACCTCCCTGCTTTTGTACTCCATCCCTCTCGCAATGAAGGCCAACATTCCATTCGCCTTTCTGATTACCTGTTGCACCTGCAAACTAACTTTTTGGGATTCATGCACAAGGACCCCCAGGTCACTCTGCACCGCAGCATGTTGTAATTTCTCCCCATTTAAATAATATTCCCTTTTACTGTTTTTTTTCCCAAGGTGGATGACCTCACACTTTCCGACATTGTATTCCATCTGCCAAACCTTAGCCCATTCGCTTAATCTATCTAAATCTCTTTGCAGCCTCTCTGTGTCCTCTACACAACCCGCTTTCCCACTAATCTTTGTGTCATCTGCAAATTTTGTTACACTACACTCTGTCCCCTCTTCCAGGTCATCTATGTATATTGTAAACAGTTGTGGTCCCAGCACCGATCCCTATGGCACACCACTAACCACCGATTTCCAACCCGAAAAGGACCCATTTATCCCGACTCTCTGCTTTCTGTTAGCCAGCCAATTCTCTATCCATGCTAATACATTTCCACGTACCTTTATCTTCTGCAGTAACCTTTTGTGTGGCACCTTATCGAATGCCTTTTGAAAATCTAAATACACCACATCCATCGGTACACCTCTATCCACCATGCTCGTTATATCCTCAAAGAATTCCAGTAAATTAGTTAAACATGATTTCCCCTTCATGAATCCATGCTGCGTCTGCTTGATTGCACTATTCCTATCTAGATGTCCCGCTATTTCTTCCTTAATGATAGTTTCAATCATTTTCCCCACTACAGATGTTAAACTAACCGGCCTATAGTTACCTGCCTTTTGTCTGCCCCCTTTTTTAAACAGAGGCGTTACATTAGCTGCTTTCCAAACCGCTGGTACCTCCCCAGAGTCCATAGAATTTTGGTAGATTATAACGAATGCATCTGCTATAACTTCCGCCATCTCTTTTAATACCCTGGGATGCATTTCATCAGGACCAGGGGACTTGTCTACCTTGAGTCCCATTAGCCTGTCCAGCACTACCCCCATAGTGATAGTGATTGTCTCAATGTCCTCAATTCCCACATTCCTGTGACCAGCAATTTCAGGCATGGTTTCTGTGTCTTCCACTGTGAAGACCGAAGCAAAATAATTGTTTAAGGTCTCAGCCATTTCCACATTTCCCATTATTAAATCCCCCTTCTCATCTTCTAAGGGACCAACATTTACTTTAGTCACTCTTTTCCGTTTTATCTATCTGTAAAAGCTTTTACTATCCGTTTTTATGTTTTGCGCAAGTTTATCTTCGTAATCTATCTTTCCTTTCTTTATTGCTTTCTTAGTCATTCTTTGTTGTCGTTTAAAATTTTCCCAATCTTCTCTTTTCCCACTAACCTTGGCCACCTTATACGCATTGGTATAAACTGGCCAGGAAAAGCAGCAAACCTGAGGACTGGGAGAAATTTAAAATTCAGCAGAGGAGGACAAAGGGTTTAATTAGGAGAGGAAGCTTGCTGGGAACATAAAAACTGACTGCAAAACTTCTATAGATATGTGAAGAGAAAAAGATTAGTGAAGACAAACGTAGGTCCCTTGCAGTCAGATTCAGGTGAATTTATAATGGGGAACAAAAGAAATGGCAGACCAGTTGAACAAATACTTTGGTCCTGTCTTCACAAATGAAGACACAAATAACCTTCCGGGAATACTAGGGGACCGAGGGTCTAGTGAGAAGGAGGAACTGAAGGAAATCCTTATTAGGCAGGAAATTGTGTGAGGGAAATTGATGGGATTGAAGGCCGATAAATCCCCGGGGCCTGATAGTCTGTATCACAGAGTACTTAAGGAAGTGGCCATAGAAATAGTGGATGCATTGGTGATCATTTTCCAACAGTCTATCAACTCTGGATTAGTTCCTATGGACTGGAGGGTAGCTAATTTAACACCACTTTTTTAAAAAAGGATGGAGAGAAAACGGGTAATTATAGACCGGTTAGCCTGACATCAGTAGTGGGGAAAATGTTGGAATCAATTAGTAAAGATGAAATAGTAGCGCATTTGGAAAGCAGTGACAGGATCAGTCCAAGTGAGCATGGATTTATGAAAGGGAAATCATGCTTGACAAACCTTCGAGAATTTTTTGAGGATGTAACTAGTAGAGTGGACAAGGGAGAACCAGTGGGTGTGGTGTTATTGGACTTTCAAAAGGCTTTTGACAAGGTCCCACACAAGAGATTGGTGTGCAATATTAAAGCACATGGTATTGGGGTTAATGTACTGACATGGATAGAGAACTGGTTAGCAGACAGGAAAGAGAGAGTCGGGATAAACAGGTCCTTTTCAGAATGGCAGGCAGTGACTAGTGGGGTGCCGCAGGGCTCAGTGCTGGGACCCCAGCAATTTACAATATACATTAATGATTTAGATGAAGGAATTGAGTGTAATATCTCCAAGTTTGCAGATGACACTAAGCTGGGCGGCGGTGTGAGCTGTGAGGAGGATGCTAAAAGGCTGCAGGATGACTTGGACAGGTTAGGGGAGTGGGCAAATGCATGGCAGATGCGGTATAATGTAGACAGAAACATAGAAAATAGGTGCAGGAGTAGGCCACTCATGTCTGGAAGCAATTTGTTTCAGCACAAGCCTTTAAAACCAGCCAGACTACTCCCTGTAGACTACTGAAACTTTAGACAAGTTAAGGAAAACTTAAAAGCACACAGATTTGCACCAACAGCCAGAACCCAGCAACCAACTAAGTAGTTCATGATCCCTTTAAGTAGTGCTGGTGGGGGGTTCATCATGCTATTTAATGCCATGTTCAACTGTGCAAGGGTGTCGGCTGGCGCCTGGTGTTTAAAAATGGCAGAATTGGCGTCAGATCAGCATTGCACACTGATTGATGTCATAATCTGCCTGCTCTGCATGCTGCCGGTGGTTGTTCGATGTGCACGCCCCTTTATCAAGATGGAGTTCAGCCCACTTCCCGTCAGGAATGAATGCACACATCTACACCATTTTTGAGCATTATGAGGCTGATTAGCGCCGAAGAAACAGTCGCTACAGAGCCCAATTTCCTCCCCCACTTCTTCATAAGCAGCAGCAAGAAAGGTAGTATCACAGCTCTCCCAAATAACAGTCACACAGCTTACTGTCATCAATTTTAACAATCATTTACAGTATTTTAACTGCACCACTGAAAGTTCAAAAAACGTCTTTAATCGCAAGCTATGTATTATGGGGCTTTTTAAAGCAATATAATGAGAGTACTGTCGAGCTGCACACCAGTCCCTATGTATTCTATAATTTCTACTGTACTTGGGTCAAATGGATTAAATTTAAAAACTGATATTGAGATAATTATTTATTTGCCCTGTTGTGCAATGTAATGATTGCATCCCAGGCGCAACAAAACTGAAGCTGATTTCCAGTTTTTTCATCATCATGAGAAATACCCTCTCATTTATTGATAGATTCACTCTTTACAGCTTGATGAATTAAATGAGCACACAAAATTTAACATGCTTTATGCACAGTTTTCTTGGTTTTGTATTCCATGACTCAGATTACATTTTCCAATCTCTTTGAAAAGCCGTAAATTCAAAGGAAGCCTGTCCACTTGAAAGATCGAGGAAAATTGGGTGTAGCGCAAAAACGGGTGTAAGCAATGCCCAAATTTCCTTGGATTCTTTTTGCGGGAAATTGATATTGCGCCACAGTTATGACCTTTTTTGGGTGCAAATTGTGGTTTGAAGGCATCAAGGTGGAAGTACCTTGGTGAACTCTATACCTTTTCTCATAATTGTCTATGTTATAATTAAAGTTCCGATAACATAGAAACATAGAAAATAGGTGCAGGAGTAGGCCATTCAGCCCTTCTAGCCTGCACCGCCATTCAATGAGTTCATGGCTGAACATGAAACTTCAGTACCCCCTTCCTGCTTTCTCGCCATAACCCTTGATCCCCCGAGTAGTAAGGACTTCATCTAACTCCCTTTTGAATATATTTAGTGAATTGGCCTCAACTACTTTCTGTGGTAGAGAATTCCACAGGTTCACCACTCTCTGGGTGAAGAAGTTTCTCCTCATCTCGGTCCTAAATGGCTTACCCCTTATCCTTAGATTGTGACCCCTGGTTCTGGACTTCCCCAACACTGGGAACATTCTTTCTGCATCTAACCTGTCTAAACCCGTCAGAATTTTAAACGTTTCTATGAGATCCCCTCTCATTCTTCTGAACTCCAGTGAATACAAGCCCAGTTGATCCAATCTTTCTTGATAGGTCAGTCCCGCCATCCCGGGAATCAGTCTGGTGAACCTTCGCTGCACTCCCTCAATAGCAAGAATGTCCTTCCTCAAGTTAGGAGACCAAAACTGTACACAATACTCCAGGTGTGGCCTCACCAAGGCCCTGTACAACTGTAGCAACACCTCCCTGCCTTAACTTGATCTTAACTCAAAAATCTTTCTAGTTCTATCATCCTGAACAATGCTGAACAGTACTTTGTGACGTCCGGTGTCGTGAAAAGCACTTTATAAAATGCAAGTCTTTCTTTCAAGCTTATGAGCACAAATTGGAAGATGAAGGCGAAAAAACATTCTAGAATTGAATGGTTGGTGTAAAGGATTTGCACCCTGTTCTCTTACCTCCAGGATCTGGATTTCAATTCAGCTCAGATTAAGAGATAAAAATCTCCTCTCTCTTCTGGCTGCGAGGATCTTATGTGAGGAAAATAGTTTGAGCAGTCTCTGGTATGCACAGTCCAACAAGACAGAACTGCAGGAAACTACGAATCTCATTAAAAAGAATGACTTGTTAAGAAAATTGAAAATCACTGGTGCAATAAGGGATGCTGCTGTGAGATTAATGATGTGGCACATTGTTGAGTGTAGTAGACGGAACCTTACCTTACAATAATCATGGGGGACTTTAATCTACATACAGACTGGGCAAACCAAATTTGCAGTAAGTGTGGAGGACGAATTCATGGAATGTATACAAGATGATTTTCTAGATCAGTATGTTGAGGAACCAACTGGAGAACAGGCTATTTTAGATCTAGTACAGGTTTGACTTCCCGAATCCGGCAACCTCGGGGCCGAGGCAGAGTCAGTTTTTGGGTTTTTCCCGGACTTCGGAACGTGTTTCTGACATAATTAATACATAATTTACAAGAAACATACATTCCTTTAAGGCACTAAAACACCACAAGTAATGTGATCCAACCGTGGCTAACAAGAGAAGTTAAAGATAGCATTAGATCAAAGCGGCTTATAATGTTGTCAAAAAGAGTAGTAAGCCTGGGGATTGGGAGTATTTTAGATTTCAACAAAGGAGGACCAAGAAATTGATAAAGAAAGGGAACATAGAATGTGAGAGTAAACTAGCGAGAGACATTAAAACAGACTGCAAAAGCTTCCATAGGTATGTAAAAAGGAAAAGATTAGCGAAAGTAAATGTGAGTCCCCTACAGGCTGAGGCGGGAGAAATTATAATGGGGAATAAGGAAATGGCAGAGAAATTAAACAAATACTTTGTGTCTGTCTTCACAGAAGACACAAAAAACCTCCCAGAAATAGTGGAGTATCGGGAGACTAGCGAGAATGAGGAACTGAAAGAAATCAGTAAAAAAAAGTACTGCAGAAATTAATGAGACTGAAAGCCGATAAATCCCCTGGATCTGATAGCCTTTTTGAAAGAGGGTTTTGAAAGAGGTGGCTCTAGAGATAGTGGATGCATTGGTTGTCACATTCCAAAATTCCACAGATTCTAGAACAGTTCCGGCAGATTGGAAGGTAGCTAATGTAACCCTGCTAGTTAAGAAAGGAGCGTGAGAGAAAACGGGGAACTACAGATCAGTTAGCCTGATATCAGTAGTAGGAAAATGCTAGAATATATTATTAAGGATGTGGTAACAGGGCACTTCAAAAATAATAATAGGATTGGGCAGAGTCAGGATTTATGAATGGGAAATCATGTTGACAAATCTGTGTTTTGAGTTTTGAGGTTGTAACTTGCAGAATAGCTAAGGGGGCGGACCAGTGGATGTGGTATATTTGGATTTTCAGAAGGCATTTGATAAGGTGCCACACAAAAGAGATTACTGAACAAAATTAGGGTTCATGGGATTGGGGGTAATATACGAGCATGGGTTGAGGATTCGTTAATGGACAGAAAACAAAGAGTAGCAATAAACGTCATTTTCAGGTTGGCAGGCTGTAACTAGTGGGGTGCCACAAGGATTGGTGCTTGGGCACCAACTATTCACAATCTATATCAATGATTTGGATGAGGAGACCAAATGTAATATATCCATGTTTGCTGAGGATACAAAGCTAGGTGGGAATGTTCAGTTGTGAGGAAAATGCAAAGAGGCTTCCATGGGATATAGACAGACTAAGTAAGTCGCCAAGAACATGGAAAATGGAATATAATGTGGAGAAATGTGAAGTGGTCCACTTTGGTAGGAAAAATAGAAAAGCAGAGTATTTTTTAAAATGGCGACGATTGCGAAGTGGATGTCCTTGTACATGAATCATTGAAAGTTAACATGCAGGCACAGCATGTGACTTTATTGCAAGAGGATTTGAGTACAAGAGCAAAGGTGTGTTACTGTAATTATATAGGGCCCTAGTGAAAGTGAGGCTCTGGAGTATATAGAGCCCTGGTGAGGCCCTGGAGTATTGTGTACAGTTTTGGTCTCCTTACCTAAGGAAGGATATACTTGCCATTGAGGGAGTGCAACAAAGGTTCACCAGGCTAATTCCTTGAATGGGGGGATTGTCCTACGAGGAGAGATTGAGTAGACTAGGCCTATATTCTCTAGAGTTTAGAAGAATGAGGTGATCCCATTGAAACATACAAAATTCTTACAGGGCTTGACAGGGTAGATATAGGGAGGGCATTTCCCCTGGCAGGGGAGTCTAGAACCAGGGGATCGGCCATTTAGGACCGAGATGAGGAGAAACTTCTTCACTCAGAGGGTAGTGAATCTCTGGAATTCTCTACCCTAGAGGGTTGTGGAGGCTCGGTAGATTGTTGGATATTAAAGGAATCAAGGGATATGGAGATAATGGAGTTGAGGTAGAAGATCAGCCATGATCTCATTGAATGGCAGAGCAGGCTCAAGGGGCCTGCTCCTAATTCTTCTGTTCTTATGGTTATCCAAAATATAACTCAAGATTGAATTGTTTACATCTACATAAACTCAGGGTTGACCCTGCCCCAGTTTCTGTGGTCAGCCTATTTTAATAATCCTGGCAACCAGTCATAATACCACCTCTGATTGGGAACCCACCATTTGGCAGAGGGGTAGAGGTGGTAACAGACCAAAAACATAGGATCTAAAGGCCTGCAGCAGCTTGAAGCAACAAGCACAGCAAAAATCCTTTGATACGTTTAGTAACTACATAATTGCATACATTGCCAAAACTAATCATACACATCCTCAATAGAAACTCGCAATGTAAATGAAGTTCAAGTCTTACTAGTTTGCTAAGAAATATGGATGGGGTTGAAGCTTCAACCAAAAGGAACAACTTACTTATGCCAATATTCGCAATCATCTCTCACTCATAAATTACAATACTGTTACTTAATCAACACATCACAATTCTAGCCTCATAATGATTACATTCCGTTCTACCCCTCCACATAAAGATAAACTACCCTTGTTTAAAAGTGGCTTTACTGTAGCATTAATTGCCGAGTGAAGCCCTAAAGCCTATTATTGATCAGCACAAATAAATGTGTAATGTAGGGGGAATTAACTTTTAAATTAACAGTGTTCTACCTGCACTTGGATTTTGAACAAGATACTATTCATGGGGATTTGGGTCCATCTATATTTCATCTAGTATGTCCACAACTGGTCATTGTAGGCTATCTCCCCTTGGGGTGGCTGCTTAAACTCGGGAAACCAACTCTGGTTGGACATATTCCTGGAAGTTTGATCACAAGACAACTGATCGTGTGGTATCTGATCACGTAAGTACCTCGAGGACCATTCTGTTGAAGGTAAAGGTTAATTAACTTCCTGTGAATTCAAAGCTGAGGCGATCACCTTAAATATGTAAATAAATGGAGCCTAGAATATCAAAAGTTTGGTCTCCACTCTTTGCTGAGTTAGCTCATCTCAACCAGCCTCTGCTCCCGAATTAGGGAGGGGGAAACTCAGCCAGGATTCCCACTCCTGATCGCTTGCTGTGTTTTTAAAGGCCCAAGATAAGCTGCTATGTTTGTCACAAGTTGATAACAATGTTTGATTAACTTTTAGGAGGGGTAAAAGAGGTCAAAGTTGTTTTCTTCTTTTCTCTCTTGCTGCTACAACCCCAATCATCAGCATGGAGCAATACCCAGATGGTCCATCAAAGGTTTACGCAATATCAAAACTGAATCATTCAACTTTAATCACTGACTTAATCTTCACTCTAATACTACCTATGGGCAGAAGTTAATGATTGGAAATAGATTATTTACTTTTTAGAAGCTAGTATCCATAATAGTTAATTAGGAAATCAATATGACTATAATTTGTTTAAACATTGGTTTTTACATGATTCAATTTGTAGAGAAACGCAAAGAATTCATCCTAAAAAGAAAACAATACAATGTGTATTCTATTTCACCATGCAGATGCTGTATTATTATCTGAATTGTAGCAAATTATTGTGACGACTCAACATTTCCCCATTGGTTACAGAAGTAGCAAAAACCCAATGAAGGACAACGAATGCAGTTCTGCAACACATCCCGCTGTGTCTAATACTGTATAAGCTCAATAAGCTCAGTTGTGTTTTGCAGGTTACACAGCTCAACAGGCGCAAAGGGAGGCCACACCTGCACCATTGCAGGTGGTAATCACCACAGGTGCTGAAGAGAAGGAGATCACCGAGCCAGAGGAGGAAGTTATGGAAACGGAGGAGGATGCCCCCTGCATCCCTGTCAATGTTGTATCTGCGGCCACTTCGTCATCATCTTCGATAGAAAAATCAGTGGGCCCAAGCGGCTTGCAGTCAGTGACTCCAAGGCGTACAGTGCCCACGCCGACCCCACGGAAATTGAGTCAGCGAGGTCAGCATGCGCCGCAATGGGCAGATCGCTACGAGGATATGTACAAACTGTGCAGGGAGAGCGTCGCCGTAAGTCACGAGCTCCTCCAGGCGTTTGGTGAGTTCACGGGGAACATTGGCAGGATGTCCACTCGCATATTAGAGGGTATGCAGCTGATGATTATGGAAATGCGTCAACAGACCTCCGCCGTCCGTGCCTTGCGGCATGCAATACTGTGGGGAGACGGCACTGCACTCCAAGATGCCGTCCCACCAACCGCCAGCACAGATGCGAGTCAGGAAGAAGAACTTCCTTCTGGCTCGGAAGTCATTTCATCCGAAACGTCTTCTCCTCCTCCACCCCCTGAAAGGATTCTGCCACCGTCACCACTCCCACAGCACTCGGCCTTGAGGTCGCCTACTGCAAGTCGTCCTGGTCCAGTTACCCGATTACAACGGGGGGCTAAGGTACGGGCGGTATATTAGGATCTGGAGGGAAGCGTGGCCGCAGGTAGGGAGGGGGGGTGTTATTGTTTTTTTTAAAATTGTTATTATTCTTGTTGCTGATGTATTTTACATTTATTGTTGGGTGACTGTTGGGGGTGGGGGGGGTGGGGTGTTAGTTAAAAAAAATTAAATTGTTCAATAATTGAAATATTTTATTGCATTTAACAAGTGTTGTGCAATGTCTTATAACGTAAGGTAAGGTAAAACATGAATACAATTGTTGGAAAATGTGGAATCGCAAGCCAGCATTTCTGAAACGCTTGGCTTCGGCATGGTCTGGAGATATCGAAAAGGTTAAAAGTTTGAAGAGTCAAGTTTGGATGATTGGATCAAAACAGGCTGCGATATGACATTGAGCCATTTAGCCATTGAAATGAATAGCTGGTCATTTATCTGTATGTTAAGTATTTGAGTGTAACTTGTTATTATGCGAATAATAATCTGAATTGTGTATAGTAATTCATGACATTGTCTGTATGCCAAAGTATTTGAGTATACCTTTTCTACTATGCAAATAATAATCTGATGACATCATCTGTATGATAAGTGTGATCTGGTTTGTGTATAGTAGTTCAGAAAGCAGTTAGTCGTGATTTTAGGACAATGCTATTTTGATTTTACATCGTCTGCATGCTAATTGTTTAAATGTATACATCGTGGGCTGCCCCAATCTGTGTGAGAACACCACCACAGGTCGGGGCTATAAATAGAGCTGGAGCGCCGGGCCCTGGAACATCGTGGCGGAGGTACGGCGAATGAGGGTATGGGGCCCAGAAGAGCAGAGGGCAGGGGCAGCATGGACCTGCCCACACTGCGATATGTGTGTGCACTAGGTCTGTGCAGCAGAGCAGGTCTCCAGTCGTCCTGGTTAATCCTTGCCACTGGATAAAGGCCAAGCACTGTCAAGCCCGTGTGGTGGCTGATGTGCAACGGTCACCACACGTTAAAAAAATCCACGCACGGGCATCTTCCACCCCCTCGACTGGTGTTCAGGACTGGAACATCAGGTCCTTCATTGAAACATCTGTGAACTCTCATGGAAGCAAGTCATCCTCGTTCGAGGGAACGCCTATGATGATGATGATAATGATAAACATACTAACTGTACACAGAATATAAATGAAAAAAATTCAAGAGACGTGTTTTTTCAGCAACTCATGTTTTAGTAGTTTACTCAAACCCCCAAGTGCTTCCGAAGCAAGCTCAAAATATTTACATCGAAATGTGGTGGAGAAAAGGAAGGAAATATCAGTATTAAAAGCCTGCAAGGCTTCAATTTATGCATCCAAAGAATTGCTAACCCAGCAGCTGTGGCTGACATCTGGTTAGGTCCCTCAGGGACCCATCACCAGCTGAACCCCCTTCACTCAACAGGTCTTCTAAGACTTTAAAACGCAAGTCTAACTCTTAATAGATAAACCAACTCATTCCACTGACTGCATGTTGTCCTTCAGATGCTGAGACAAGATTTCTGTCCACTAGAGAAATTGGAAAGGGCAAACCAGGCTGAGACAAAGCTCCTTAATACCTGCTGGTACTAAATCAGTTAACACTCAAACAGTACATTTAAATAGACTTTCTCTCTTCATTCACAATATTCTATACAATTCCAAGTAATTCTATAAATGCAAAATAAAACATTAAAATTAATTGCTGGAAAACAATCAATTTTTCCAAAAATGTAATTTTTCTGCATTAAAATGCATGTCTGAGTTATTTCCTCCAAAAAGGAACCAGAATACATTTTCTAGTAACTAAAATAATGCACATTAAAATTAAGACACTATTGTTACCCAGTACTCTCCACCTCCAGCATATTACTCATTGCTCAGGAGGTCCGTAAAGATGGTGAGGTACTTGGACACGCCGATTGTGTTTTTCATCTTCCCGCCGCCTTTAATTTTTTTTTAAGTGAACTTTGTTGTAGTGTTATCAGCTGGCAACACTTTCTTCCTCACTGTCTGTTCAGAGATCGAAGACAGACAGGCTCTTCAAACACAAGGGAGGCAGATAGGATGGTGGGGGCGAAAAATGCAGCTCTGGACTAGAAGTGAAAGGCGAAACCACGAATACAAAGTACTTTTCACCTCGGCTGCTAGCAGCAGTGCCTGGGTGAGCAATCCTCAGTCCTTGGCCAATTCTGGAGGGTAGACAACCCTAACTTAATTATTAATCGATAAGCCAGAATTAAACAAGTTGCCATGCAAGCTGACTTCTTAGAGATTTCGAAGCAAGATTGCTTCAGGGGTGGTCACACATGCATTCCCAGATCATTTCTGGAAGTCCACTGTTCAACGTTTCACCATATTTATTAATAACTTGGATGAAGGAATGGAGAGTTGTATATCCAAATTTGCTGATGACACTAAGTTAGGAGGTCCAGTAAGTAGTGCAGATAGAAGCAGGAAGTTCAAAGTGACAGACAGATTAAGTGAGTGGGCAAAACTATAGCAGATGGAGTTCAACGTGGGGAAGTGTGAGGTCAAGAAAGATAAATCAGAGTATTTTCTAAATGATGAGATACTGGGAACTGTCAAGGAGCAAAGAGATTTGGGAGTCCGAGTTCATAAATCTTTAAAAGCTAGTTCAGTTACAAAAAGCAATCAAAAAGGCTAATGTCATGATGGCCTCTATCTCAAGGGGGCTGGAATATAAAGGGGAGAAATTTATCCGTCAGTTATATCGGTCAGACCCCTTCTGGAGTACTGCATTCAGTATTGGGCACTGCATCTCAGGAAGGATATATTGGCCTCAGTGGGGGTGCTGGGCAGATACACCAGAATACCACCGGGGCTGAGAGGGTTAAATTAACTTGCTTTGTATTCCCTTGTGTACAATTGATTAAGGGGTGATCTGGTTGAGGTGTTTAAAATGTTAAGGATTTGATAGAGTAGATACAACCTCTGGTGGGAGAATAAGGACAAGAGGACATTAACTTAAAAATAGCCCTAGGGCTTTCAAGAGGAAAATCAGGAAGCACTTATTCCACACAAAAGACGGTAGAAATCGGAACTCTCCTCCTCCTCCTCCTCCCCCAAAGGTTGTGGATGCTGGGGGACAACTGGAGCTTTCAAGACTGAGATCAATAGACTTTTGTAAGGTATGTGTATTAAGATATTTGGAGCAAAGGCAGGTGGTAAATGGAATTGAGGTACCGATCAGTCATGAATCGAATGGTGGAATGGTAGAGTAGGCTCAAGTTCCCAACGTTGCTACATTTCTATGCTCCATACCAAGCTACCCTTTAGACATTTGGAGGAGGGTTTCCTGGAGTGCATAAGGGATGGTTTTCTAGACCAATATGTCGAGGAACCAACTAGGGGGGAGGCCATCTTAGACTGGGTGTTGTGTAATGAGAGAGGATTAATTAGCAATCTCGTTGTGCGAGGCCCCTTGGGGAAGAGTGACCATAATATGTGGAATTCTGCATTAGGATGGAGAATTAAACAGTTAATTCAGAGACCATGGTCCAGAACTTAAAGAAGGGTAACTTTAAAGGTATGAGGCATGAATTGGCTAGGATAGATTGGCGAATGATACTTAAGGGGTTGACTGTGGATGGGCAATGGCAGACATTTAGAGACCGCATGGATGAACTACAACAATTGTACATTCCTGTCTGGCGTAAAAATAAAAAAGGGAAGGTGGCTCAACCGTGGCTATCAAGGGAAATCAGGGATAGTATTAAAGCCAAGGAAGTGGCATACAAATTGGCCAGAAATAGCAGCGAACCCGGGGACTGGGAGAAATTTAGAACTCAGCAGAGGAGGACAAAGGGTTTGATTAGGGCAGGGAAAATGGAGTACGAGAAGAAGCTTGCAGGGAACATTAAGACGGATTGCAAAAGTTTCTATCGATATGTAAAGAGAAAAAGGTTAGTAAAGACAAACGTAGGTCCCCTGCAGTCAGAATCAGGGGAAGTCATAACGGGGAACAAAGAAATGGCAGACCAATTGAACAAGTACTTTGGTTCGGTATTCACTAAGGAGGACACAAACAACCTTCCGGATATAAAAGGGGTCAGAGGGTCTAGTAAGGAGGAGGAACTGAGGGAAATCCTTATTAGTCGGGAAATGGTGTTGGGGAAATTGATGGGATTGAAGGCCGATAAATCCCCAGGGCCTGATGGACTGCATCCCAGAGTAGTTAAGGAGGTGGCCTTGGAAATAGCGGATGCATTGACAGTCATTTTCCAACATTCCATTGACTCTGGATCAGTTCCTATCGAGTGGAGGGTAGGCAATGTAACCCCACTTTTTAAAAAAGGAGGGAGAGAGAAAGCAGGGAATTATAGACCGGTCAGCCTGACCTCAGTAGTGGGTAAAATGATGGAATCAATTGTTAAGGATGTCATAGCAACGCATTTGGAAAAAGGTGACATGATAGGTCCAAGTCAGCATGGATTTGTGAAATGGAAATCATGCTTGACAAATCTTCTGGAATTTTTTGAGGATGTTTCCAGTAAAGTGGACAAGGGAGAACCAGTTGATGTGGTATATTTGGACTTTCAGAAGGCTTTCGACAAGGTCCCACACAAGAGATTAATGTGCAAAGTTAAAGCACATGGGATTGGGGGTAGTGTGCTGACGTGGATTGAGAACTGGTTGTCAGACAGGAAGCAAAGAATAGGAGTAAATGGGTACTTTTCAGAATGGCAGGCAGTGACGAGTGGGGTACTGCAAGATTCTGTGCTGGGGCCCCAGCTGTTTACATTGTACATTAATGATTTAGACGAGGGGATTAAATGTAGTATCTCCAAATTTGCGGATGACACTAAGAGCCCAAGTTTCCACAAGAAAAAAACCGGGCGCCCCTCCGAGCTGGGCGCCCGTTTTTCACGCCTGAAACAGCGCCTAAGAAAATCCTCGGTATTCTCCACCTACTTGCAGGTCCTCTGGCCCTCGGCGCAGCCAGCACGAGCTGTGGGGGGGCGGAGCCAGGTCCCTGCGCTGAAAACAGTGCCGGGACCTCTGCACATGCGCGCTACAGTCGGCACGCAAGTGCAGTAGCTCCAGGCGCCGAACTGTGTGGGAGGGGTCCGAAGCACGCAGCCCCTAGCCCTGTCCCAATGGCCTCACTGGGGCTGCGTGAATGAGGCTCCTCCCACGGCCAGCTCCTGCTCCCCGCCCGACCAGACCCGACACTCGCAACCCCCCCCCCCCGACCAGACCCGACCCGGCACCCGCTCCGACCCGACACCCGATCCCCGCCCCGAGACCCGCTCCCCCCCCCCCGACACCCGCTCCCCCCGCACCGACCCGAGACCCGACACCCACTCCCCACCCCCCCGACCAGACACCCGCTCCCCCCGACCCGAGACCCGCTCCGAGACCCAACACCCGCTTCCCCCGCCCCGACCCGAGACCCGCGCCCCCCCCGACACCTGACACCCGCTCCTCCCCCCCCCCCCGACTGACCCGACCCGCGCTCCTGTTCCCCGACCCGACGCCGCCCCCCTCTCTCCCTCCCTCCCTCTCTCTCTCTCCCTCCCTCTCCCTCTCTCCCTCCCCCTCTCTCTCTCCCTCTCCCCCTCTCTCTCTCTCCCTCCCCCCCTCTCTCTCTCTCCCTCCCCCCCTCTCTCCCTCTCTCTCTCTCCCTCCCTCCCCCCCTCTCTCTCTCTCCCTCCCTCCCCCCTCTCTCTCTCTCCCTCCCTCCCTCCCTCTCTATCTCCCTCCCTCCCCTCTCCCTCCCTCCCTCCCTCCCCTCTCTCTCTCTCCCTCCCCTCTCTCTCTCTCCCTCCCCTCTCTCCCTCCCGCTCAGCGGCACGAACGGCTGCAGAATTCTCCCTGGCTGAAGCACTTTCACACAGGTAGGAAGATGGTTTATTTAATATTTTCTTGGCTTATAAATGTTTATTCAGGTTGGATTTATTTGTATAGTATTTGTAGAAGTATAAATAAGGATTTATTGTCGAATTTAATGAGTTCCCTTCCCCCCCCCCTCCCCCCCACCTCGTTCTGGACGCCTAATTTGTAACCTGTGCCTGATTTTTTAATGTGTAGAACAGGTTTTTTCAGTTCAACAAAAATCTTCACTGGCTCCATTCTACTTTAGTTTGGAGTACATTTTCACTGTGGAAACTTTCAAATCAGGCGTCAGTGGCCGGACACGCCCCCTTTTGAAGAAAAAATTCTGTTCTAAACTAGAACTGTTCTACCTGACTAGAACTGCAGAAAAAAAAATGTGGAGAATTGCGATTTCTAAAATAGTCCGTTCTCCACCAGATGCTCCTAAAAATCAGGCGCGAATCATGTGGAAACTTGGGCCCTAAGTTGGGTGGCAGTGTGAGCTGCGAGGAGGATGCAATGAGGCTGAATAGGTTAGGTGAGTGGGCAAATGCATGGCAGATGAAGTATAATGTGGATAAATGTGAGGTTATCCACTTTGGTGGTAAAAACAGAGAGACAGACTATTATCTGAATGGTGACAGATTAGGAAAAGGGGAGGTGCAACGAACCCTGGGTGTCATGGTACATCAGTCATTGAAGGTTGGCATGCAGGTACAGCAGGCGGTTAAGAAAGCAAATGGCATGTAGGCCTTCATAGCGAGGGGATTTGTGTACAGGGGCAGGGAGGTGTTGCTACAGTTGTACAGGGCCTTGGTGAGGCCACACCTGGAGTATTGTGTACAGTTTTGGTCTCCTAACTTGAGGAAGGACATTCTTGCTATTGAGGGAGTGCAGCGAAGATTCACCAGACTGATTCCCGGGATGGTGGGACTGACCTATCAAGAAAGACTGGGTCAACTGGGCTTGTATTCACTGGAGTTCAGAAGAATGAGAGGGGACCTCATAGAAACGTTTAAAATTCTGATGGGTTTAGACAGATTAGATGCAGGAAGAATGTTCCCAATGTTGGGGAAGTCCAGAACCAGGGGTCACAGTCTAAGGATAAGGGGTAAGCCATTTAGAACCGAGATGAGGAGAAACTTCTTCACCCAGAGAGTGGTGAACCTGTGGAATTCTCTACCACAGAAAGTAGTTGAGGCCAATTCACTAAATATATTCAAAAGGGAGTTAGATGTAGTCCTTACTACTAAGGGGATCAAGGGGTATGGTGAGAAAGCAGGAAGGGGGTACTGAAGTTGCATGTTCAGCCATGAACTCATTGAGTGGCAGGCTAGAAGGGCTGAATGGCCTACTCCTGCACCTATTTTCTATGTTTCTATGTTTTTAAGGTTCAGTTGCATTCCCCATGTTGTGTAACCTTTTAAGACCTTTCTATTGCTTTTTCTATGTCATTTGGGACTAAATTACAGCATACTGAAGGAATGAAAACTTATCATTTAGAATCTGCCACTGTTTATTCGTTCACTCTATGGTGCAATTTCACAAATTTTCAATCTATTATGCATATACTCATCTGTAAAATGGTGAATCTAGAAATATCCAAATAGTGGATTAGGTAGAATAGTGGTTATGTTACTGGATTCGTAATCCACAGAACGGGAGTTCAAATCAAATCCATGGCAGTTTGAGAATTTGAAGTAACAAACTGGTCCCAATAAAATTAACCATGTAGCTGTCAGATTGTCATAAAAAATCCAACTGCCTCACTAACATTCTTCAGGGAAGGAAACTTGCTGTTCTTACCTGGTCTATTTACAAGCAACTCCAGTCCCACACCAATGTGGTTGACTCTTAGCTGCCACATAAAGTGACCGAGCAAGCCATTCAGCTGTAGCTTGGGATGGGCAATAAATTCTGATCTTGCCAGTAATGCCTACATCCCAAGAATGAATTCACCTCATTCGGATGAAATTTCTGAAATTGGTCTGAAATTTGCATGAAATTGGCATTAAAAATATTTTTATCAGTTTGTCAGATTTTAGAGGGTTGGTTCATAAGCAATTGGTCTCAAACAAATGGAGAATTTTTAACACCTGTTGGGCAAAATTACAAACTAATGAATTAATTAATAAGATGCTGGTCTATTTTAACACATTAACAAAATTGAGGACAATGGTAATATGGTGGCTATACAGAAGTTTTCTTTTTATATTCAGAAAAAAATAAGAAAATCCTCACCAGAGTGTTGTGACTAAAGTGAAAGCTCTTGGAATAAAAAGAGGTGGTACAGGTAATACATTGGTTAAGTTAGCTAAATAATATGAAATAATTGATATTGATTAGTGATTAATAGTAACATCTCTAATTGACAACCAGTGACAAGCAAAGTGTTCAGGAATTGGTCGCAGGCTCTATTCAAATTTTTTTTAATGACTGGATTGTTGCAAAATTGTTTACCACCATGAGTTCATAGAATCATAGAATGATACTGTAAAGCATGCACTCCCATGTTCCACTACCAGGGAGTGCATACCCTGAAGTCCCAAGGGATCCCAGCATCCCTTGGGAGCACTGCATATAAGCCAGCCCCGAAGGCCTGTTCCTCACTCTGGAGTGTCTTATTAAAGACTGAGGTCACTGTTACTTTAACCTCCCTGTGTGCAGCCTCATCTGTGTTAGGAACACAATAACTGGCGATGAGAATACGAATCCAACGCAAAGATGCAGCAAACTGTGGGCATCCTGGAGAAGTTCTCTGAGGGTGAGGACTGGGAAGCCTCTGTCGAACGGCTAGACCAATACTTTGTAGCCAACGAGCTGGACGGAGAAGGAAGCGCTGCAAAAAGGAGAGCGGTCCTCCTCACAGTCTGTGAGGCACCGACCTACAGTCTCATGAAGAATCTTCTGGCTCCGGTGAAACCCACAGATAAGTCGTATGAGGAGCTGTGTACACTGGTTCGGGAGCATCTTAACCCAAGGGAGAGCGTGCTGATGGCGAGGTATCGGTTCTACACATGCCAGCGATCTGAAGGTCAGGAAATGGCGAGCTACGGCGACGAGCTAAGGCAACTTGCAGGACAATGAGTTTGATGGCTACCTGGAGCAAATGCTCAGAGACCTTTTTTGTACTGGGCACTGGCCACGAGACCATCCTTCTAAAACTTTTGACTGTAGAGACACCGACCCTCCATAAGGCTATTGCGATAGCGCAGGCGTTTATGTCCACCAGTGATAACACCAAACAAATCTCTCAGCATACAAGTGCTAGCAATGTTCATAAATTAACTGGAACTGTTTTTGCGAGCAGAAATGTGCAGGGCAGAACCCACGAGTCTGCAACTGCCAGCTGGCCTCAGATGACCCAGATGACTCAGAGTCCCCAACAAAGGATGAATGCAAAGCAATTCACACCTTGTTGGCATTGTGGAGGCTTCCATACAGCCTATTCATGCCGCTTCAAAGGGTATGTTTGCAATAGCTGTGGAACAATGGGGCACCTCCAACGAGCTTGCAAACGAGATGCAAACTCTGCAAAACCTGCTAACCACCAGGTGGCAGAGGAAGATCGGTCCATGGTGCATCAAAGCAATTTCAAGGCTCAGAGAGAGGAGGCAGATGCTGAAGTACATGGGGTTGTCACATTTTCGACGAAATGTCCACCTATAATGCGCAACATAAAATTGAATGGCTTACCCGTAGCCATGGAACTGGACACCGGCACGAGCCAATCCATCATGAGTAAAAAAATGTTTGAGAGACTGTGGTGCAACAAAGCATTCAGACCAGCCCTGAGCCCCATCCACACGAAACTGAGAACGTACACCAAAGAGCTTATCACTGATCTGGACAGCGCCATGGTCAAGGTCACCTACAAGGGCACGGTGCACGAACTGCCACTCTGGATTGTCCTGCGTGATGGCCCCACACTGCTTGGAAGGAGCTGGCTGTGCAAAAGCCGCTGGAACTGGGATGACATCAGAGCGCTATCACATGTTGATGAGACCTCATGTACCCAGGTTCTCAACAAATTTCCTTCCCTTTTTGAGCCAGGCATTGGAAACTTTTTCGGGGTGAAGGTGCGGATCCACTTGGTCCCAGAGGCACGACCCATTCACCACAAGGCGCGAGCGGTACCTCACATGATGAGGGAGAGAGTGGAAATCGAGCTGGACAGGCTGCAACGCGAGGGCATCATCACCCCAGTGGAATTCAGCGAGTGGGCCAGCCCGATTGTTCCAGTACTCAAAAGTGATGGCATGGTCAGGATTTGCGACGATTATAAAGTAATTATTAATCGTTTCTCGCTACAGGACCAATACCCGCTACCTTAGGCAGACGACCTATTTGCGACGCTGGCAGAATGCAAGACGTTCACCAAGCTCGACCTGACTTCGGCCTACATGACGCAGGAGCTGGAGGAGTCTTCGAAGGGCCTCACCTGCATCAACACCCACAAGGGACTGTTCATCTACAACAGATGCCCGTTTGGAATTCGGTCGGTTGCAGCGATCTTCCAGAGAAGCAAGCCTACTCAAGTTCAGGACGACATATTGATCACGGGTCGGGACACCGCCGAGCACCTACAAAACCTGGAGGAGGTCCTCCAGAGACTGGATCGCATAGGGCTGCGGCTGAAGAGGTTGAAATGCGACTTCATGGCAACAGAAGTGGAGTTTTTGGGGAGAAAGATCGCGACGGACAGCATTCGGCCCACAGACGCCAAGACAGAGGCTATCAGGAATGCGCCCAGGCCACAGAATGTCACAGAGCTGCGGTCATTCCTGGGACTCCTCAACTATTTTGGTAACTTCATACCGGGGTTAAGCACCCTTTTTGAGCCCCTACATGTGTTATTGCGTAATTGCTTTTGAGAAAGCCAGAAACATTTTATGCTCCAACAAGCTGCTTGTATTGTATAACCCGTATAAAAGACTTGTACTAGCATGTGATGTGTCGTCATACGGAGTCGGGTGTGTATTACAACAAGCTAACGTTGTGGGGAAGTTGCAACCTGTCGCCTATGCTCCCAGGAGCTTGTCTAAGGCCGAGAGGGCCTGCAGCATGATTGAGAAAGAGGCATTAGCGAGTGTGTCCGGGGTAAAGAAAATGCATCAGTACCTGTTTGGCCTCAAATTTGAGCTGGAAACCGATCACAAGCCCCTCACATCCCTGTTCGCTGAAAACAAGGGGATAAATACTAATGCCTCAGCCCGCATTCAAAGGTGGGCACTTGTGCTATCAGCGTATAACTATACCATCTGCCACAGGCCTGACACCGAGAACTGTGCGGATGCTCTCAGTCGGCTACCATTGGCCACTACAGGGTTGGAAATGGCGCAGCCTTGCAAACTTGTTGATGGTGGCACAGCCCGCAGACTTGTTGATGGTCATGGAAGCGTTTGAAAATGATAAATCACCCGTCACGGCCCGCCAGATTAGGATTTGGACCAGCCAAGATCCTCTGCTGTCCCGAGTAAAAAACTGTGTTCTGCACGGGAGCTGTGCCAGCATCCCCGTTGAAATGCAAGAGCCAATCAAGCTGTTCCAGCGGCGAAAGGACGAGTTGTCCATTCAGGCAGACTGCCTGTTGTGGGGTAACCACGTAGTGCTACCAAAAATGGGCAGGGAGACATTCAACTCGGATCTCCACAGCACACACCCGGGTATAGTAATGATGAAAGCGATAGCCAGATCCCACGTGTGATGGCCCGGTATCGACTCTGACTTAGAGTCCTGTGTACGGCGATGCAGCGTATGTGCTCAGTTGAGCAACGCGCCCAGAGAGGCACCACTAAGTTTGTGGTCCTGGTCCTTTAGACCATGGTCGAGGATCCATGTCGACTATGCGGGCCCGTTTCTCGGTAAAATGTTCCTGGTGGTGGTGGATGCTTTTTCAAAATGGATTGAATGTGAAATAATGTCGGGAAGCACCGCCACCATTGAAAGCCTGAGAGCCATGTTTGCCACCCGCAGCCTGCCTGACATACTGGTCAGTGACAATGGGCCATGTTTCACCAGTGTCCAATTTAAAGAATTCATGACCCGCAATGGGATCAAACATGTCACCTCGGCCCCGTTTAAACCAGCCTCCAATGGGCAGGCAGAGCAGGCAGTACAAACCATCAAACAGAGCCTTAAACGAATCACAGAAAGTTCACTCCAAACCCGCCTGTCCCGAGTACTGCTCAGCTACCGCAAGAGACCCCACTCGCTCACATGGGTGCCCCCGGCTGAGCTACTCATGAAAAGGACATTTAAAACCAGACTCTCGCTGGTTCACCCCAACCTGCATGATCAGGTAGAGAGCAGGTGGCAGCAACAAAATGTATACGATGGTCGCGCCACTGTGTCACGGGAAATTGATCTGAATGACCCTGTGTATGTGCTAAACTATGGACATGGTCCCAAGTGGATCGCGGGCATGGTGATAGCTAAAGAAGGGAATAGGGTGTTTGTAGTCAAACTAGACAATGGACAAATTTGCAGAAAGCACCTGGACCAAACGAGGCTGCGGTTCACAGACTGCCCTGAACAACCCACAGCCCACAACACACACCCAAACGATCAACGACACCACCCCGGACCAGGAAATCGAACCCATCATGCCCAACAGCCCAGCAAGTCCAGGCTCACCTAGGAGCCCTGCAGGGCTAACAACACGCCAGCCCAGCGAGAGCACAGCCAACACACCAGAACAGACATTTGTACCGAGGCGGTCCACCAGGGAAAGAAAAGCTCCCGACCGCCTCACCTTGTAAATAGTTTTCACTTTGACTTTGGGAGGGGGGGGGCGGAGTGATGTTGTGTATCTGTAAAGCATGCACTCCCATGTTCCATCACCAGGGAGCTCATCCCCTGAAGTCCCAAGGGATCCCAACTCCCTTGGGAGCACTGTATATAAGCCGGCCCGGCCCCTAAGGCCTGTTTCTCACTCTGGAGTGTCTTTTAAAGACTGAGGTCACTGTTACTTTAACCTCCCTGTGTGCAGCCTCATCTGTGTTAAGAACACAATAGATACAACACATCAAAATCTCTTGAATGTTACTATTGAATCTGCTTCTACCACCCTTTCACGGAGTGCATTCCAAATCACTGCGTAACAAAACATTTCCTCACGTTTCCCCGGTTCATTTGCCAATCACCTTAAATCTGTGTCCTCTGGTTACTTACCCTTCTGCCACTGGAATAAAAACAGAAAATGCTGGGAATACTCAGCTGGTCAGGTACCTCAGAAAGGTCATCGACCTGAAACGTTAACTTTGTTTCTCTCTTCCCAGATGCTGACAAACCTGCTGAGTATTTCCAGCATTTTTCCTTCAAGTATTTATTCACCCCATTTTAAGTGCTACTATTGAATCTGTTTCCACCACCTTTTCAGGCAATCCCTCATCCCTGGCACTGTTCTCGTAAATCTCTTCTGCACCCTCTTCAAGACCTTGACATCCTTCCTAAAGTGTGGTGCCCAGAATTGAACACAATACTCCAGCTGAGGCCTAACTAGTGTTTTATAAAGGTTTGGTATAACTTCCCTGTTTTTGTACTCTATTCCTCTATTTAAAAAAGTCAAGCATCTCTGTATGCTTTCTTAACAGCCTTCTCAACGTGTCCTGCCACCATCAAAGATTTGTGTACATACATCCCCCAGGTATCTCTGTTCCTGCACCCCCTTTAAGATTTTACCATTTAATTCATATTGCCTCTCCTCATTCTTCCTACCAAAATATATAATTTCACACATCTCTGTGTTAAATTTCATCCACCATGTGTCTGCTCATTTCACCAGTCTGTCTATGTCCTCCTGAAGTCTGTTACTATCTGCCTCATTGTTTACTACATTTCTGAGTTTTGTATCATCTGCAAACTTTGAAATTATGCCCTGTATACCCAAGTCCAGATCATTAATGTATATCAAAAAGAGCAGCGATTCCAATACCGACCCATGGGGGTGTTACACCACTGTATACTTCCCACCCGTCTGAAAAACAACCAACCATTCACCACTACTTTCTGCCCCTTAGCCAATTTTGTATCCATGCTGCTGTTATCCTTTTAATCCCATGGGACTCGAACCTCTACTTTTGTGCTTATTGCCCAAAAATGGGTGATATTTCCAGCGTGGGCGGTAAAAAAAAAAGGGTTTTCAGATCGCCAGCTTCTCGCCTGTTCCCAAACCACCTAGTTTCCATTTTTGAAAATGGGAGTTACTGCGAGCGATATAAAATGGGCGGTAGCGTTACATTTGTTTGACCTTCTGCCGTAAAGTGTGGCCGTCTTCATCAACGGCATGGCAACGCTTGATTCCCACAATTCTGGAGGTCAAGGGTTGTGGATATCTGAACGGAATATATGGAATTAAGGACAGTAAGGTAAACGGGATATATGAAAATGTATAAGCCATGGAAGAATAGCTGGGAGAATGTCAGATTGCAAATAATGCAACATCAGCATAGCTAACAGTCTTTCTCAAGGTTTCAAGTCACTAATCCTGCCAATGATATCTAATTGTAACATGAAATACATCTGCAGAATTGCAAGGTCTCAGTTAGTAGTCACACCATTAGATTGAAACATTTAGAGGCAATGCTTGAGCTTTCAAGAAGAACATCTCATATAGATTGACTAATGAGTGGCTGAGTTAGACTGTCAATCCATTTGTATTTTGTTATCTGATTTCAAAACTGTATAACTGTTAACGCTTTACGATGTAACTTCACCTATCCGTAGGGAGTGTGTACGCTCTAGCCAGAGAGTATATCTTCTGTCTGATAGGTCTTACTGGCCGGTAATAAAGACTGCTTTGTTCAAAGCACAAGAGGTATTCGACTCAGTAATTTTACTGAACCAGATTGAGGTAAAAGAATCCAGGAATTTACAGGGTCACCATGACATGCGCAGGAGAGAGAGAGAGGGAGCACAGAGGGACTGAAGGCGTAACTGGGTGTGGTGTGACTGCTTTGGGAGGAAGGAGGGAGACGAGAGATTCACAGCAAGTAGGCAAACAAAGAGTAGCTGTTACCAGCCACATATTTGACCGAATTTGCCCTATAATGGAGGAGAAGGAGACATCACAGCACGCTGTGGAGACTGACGCTGGAGAGAGCAGTGAGGCGGGAGAGGAGCACATTAAAGGTCGCAAAAGAACCAGGAGGTTCTCGGACGAAGCAAATGCCTCCCTCCTGCAGGAGGTCGAGTCACGCTGGGGCGATTTGACACAGGGAGGGCGTGGGAAGCCCACCCCAAAGACCTATCAGAGGATATGGACCAAGCTAGCAGAGGTGGTCTCGTCGGCGACCAATGAGATGCGTGAGGGCAACCAATGTCACAAACGATGGAACGACCTTGTGGGATCCGCAAGAGTAAGTATTACATTGATTTACATGTACTTATTTATTTATATAATTTGATTTGTAACAGTCATGAGTGACTATCAGCAGATGTGAGGTCTTGCAATTTTACCGGGAATGTTTTACTCAAAGCCTGCGGTCACGGTGTACATCTTTAGGTAAAGAATGATAATAATAATCATGATTAATCTGTCGGTTATGTGTTGTATCAGTGTCTGTGACAGTGCCTAGCAATGATATCACGCAATGATCTCATGTCATGTCGTCCTGTCACCTTTTACAGAAGAAGCTATCGACGATGAGGTCCGTGCAGAGGTGAACGGGTGGGGGGCCACTAGTCCCCAGCGACATCACAGAGATGGAGGAGCGAGTGCTCGCACTTGTGGGGAAGCATCCCCGGACAGCCATGGACGCATCTGCAGACCCTGAAGTGATGCCATGTGAGTAAAGCTTACACCATTGCGTCATGTAAAATCTATAGATGCCACAGCCACTCATATCCGAACAATCATATATGACAGATGATCTCTAAATGTGTCACAGAAATAATGCTGGCCTAATGAAAATCATTGCAATGCACAATGTATTGATGGTCATGAATGCGATGTCTGTGATGATTTTGAGAGCAGTGATGCTTTTGTCGTGCATTTCCTGTGTGCAGCACTGGACTCACCTTGTCACCCTAGCACCCACTTCTCCTCTAATAACCTCATTTGTGTTTTGTAGCTCAGCCAGCAGCACGGCCCCAGGCAAGAGCAGAGAGGCCAGAAGGTGGAGGCGTGGGGCAGGAGTCGGCGGACGATCCTACTACATCCAGTGCTGAGCAGCTCCAATTCTCACCCGTCAATCCGCTGGGTCGGTTCTCCACGGATGAGAGCGCAGACTTCGAAGAACCTGCATTGCCACGCTCCAGAAGCCATTCCACCCCAAGGCCATCTAGTGGTCCTCCGGTCATTCCCGCCTCCACTCTGGAGGTACCGGCCCCAAGCACCTCTCCACAGAGCACCCCATTTGTCACCAGGATGGCGCCGACCCTGCGGAGGCCTCGTGGATGCAGCAGGTCTGTTCCACGAGCGCGACATGACAGCAGGGAGATGGTTCAGTTGTCCAGGAGGACTGTAGACATTGGCGACCAGCTCATCGAAGCATTGGGGGGCATATCCCGACAGCTGGCCACCATGACCGAATACATTCCGCGCATGGCGGTGCCCCTGGATGCGACAGCGAGGAACACTGCTGCCACAGGCCTCCCAGTGGTCCCCGAGCGCGGCACTCCACCCCTAGGTTCCGCACCACCACTGCAAACGGCAGATGAGAGCAAGGACCAAGATCCTGCTTCTGCATCAGAGAATATTGCCATCTCGACACCCCCCGCTCCCGTACCCGTGCAACGACCGCATATGCCTTCATCCCCCCCCAATGAGGCACCGCCTGAGGAGCTCCTCGGCCAGGCACCGTGGAGCGAGGAGGGGAAGGGGTAGAGATGGGGAGAAAGAGAGGGGGGAAGGAAAATGAGGTGCATGTGCGCAGGTGATGGCTGTGTTATATCTCCATCTGGGTGTATGCAATTTGTTGCAATGTATGGGGGCTGGGGACCACGCTCCTGCTTTGCCTTTGTATTCTGTGTTGCTGGACATGTTGAACATGTGATTTTTGTCCATGGTGGAAAAAGTGGGGTGTGGGCAGGGGTTGGGTGTTATTGGCTGTGATACTTATGATTTCAGACCAATGTTGGTATAAAATTTTTGTTATTGAACATAACCTTGTTGCGCATTGTCTCAGATAGCTGGACCGTTACACACTGGTGATTCCTTACCATGAAAGGGTTAAATACAACTTATCAATCAACGTAAACTTTAACTAGCACCAAGCTGATGGGCACTATTGATGTCTGAGCTGCACACATACAGCAGTGTGTCAGCGTTGTCACTCACATCAGCGTTCTTTCAGGCAAATTTTTCAGATATCAGCTCCTCATGTAAGAGTGGGATTTAACACATGCCAACCACACCGCTGGCGTTCGTTCCGGTTGGTTCCACTTTTTGTGAGCGTTTTTTTGGGCGAGTGATATTGTGGCCGACATGTGCGCGAAGTGGCCGCTAGTTTCGGTAAATATGCTCATTACGACAAAAAAAGTGGACGGGCGTTAATATTGAATCTCGGCATTAAGCACATTGGGCAAGTAAAGCTCGGCGATAAGTTTCTGAAAAATGCCCGCCAGTTTCTATTTTGTGCCAAAATGGGCGATATATGGGCGTTATACGTAATTTCAGCAGTAAAATGGGTGTTAAGTGGGCGTTAAGCATGCAAAAAAAGGGGAGGTTCTAGCCCCATGGACTTTAATTTTGCTAACAAGTCTATTATCTGGTACTTTCTCAAATACCCTATGGGTCGGTATTAGAATCTAATAAACAATCCCAGATATCCTTTATGTAAGTCTTATTTTATTAAGAAGGAATAAGGAGCTTTCAAAGAGGCTGTAATCTTCTAGCATCGCTTTGCACATGACCAACATTTTTTAATGTATTTTTGTCTTTTGGCTTTCAGTCTACGATTGAAATGCGGATAGAAATTGTTTTTTTCCATCTCCAGTACAATCAGAATGCACGATGTAAAAAGAGTACATAGAGCAGAGAACGTGTCCCGTATGTCCAATAGCCCTGGCAATAATGGTCAGCTGGAACAATCCACATAGGGGAAAGCATATTGTTCAGGAACTAGCAGTTTAAATATATTGAGAAAAATGTATGCCTGGGGAGTGATCAAGCCCTCATCTCGCTCAGCAGGTTATAACAGCAATCTGAACTCAGTGATTAGATTTCAGACATGAAAACCCTCCCTGGTATTGATTTGCAATACGTAACATTTAAATTTATGTGGGGTAATCTGTTTTTGATCAGAGCACTGCACATCCTGGAAGTATAATGCATTCACGCAAAAGGGTCAGCAATTGTGACATCTGTAATGCAATGGATTGCAGTAACTTTACATTTGCTGGAGATACACTGGGATCTACATATGGATCAATCTTTTGGACTCAATCCTCTCCACTTTAGTACTGCTAGGTAACACCACAATTTTAAAAGATATCAGACAGTTTGAGAAATTAACACTGCAAGATTGTAGCACAGCCTTTACTGATGCTGGACTCTTTAAACACTAATAAATGCATAATAGTTTGTCACGAAAAACTCCAAATGCTCTATTTTGTTCTCTTTTACTCTCCACTTCCTAACAAGGTGTTTGTTGTGTTTTATTTCACTCCATTTGCTTATGAAATGTGAGCAGTAAGCAATTTGTCATTTTTCTATTACATCTATTATTGATATTCTTCCGTGCGGTTAGATTAGGTTGTTATGTTTTCAATTTACAACCTAACAAGAGTCCTACGAGTTTTTAATAATTTATTGCTGTAGAATACTACAAAGGTCTTGGTAATCAATAGCGTAGCAAATGGAAGTACTTTTAACTTAGCGTCTCGTAGATACCATGCTATTTGTATCAGCACAAGATCCGTTGCGATTTTTTGAAAAAAAAGGTTCTGAAAAGGAGTGGTATGGGTGCCAAGAATCCCCACTAGAAAGCTCACTACCATCTTTTCAGGTCAACTAGGGATGGGCAATATATGTGGCCAACCCTAGATGACATTGTAAATGTATTTTCTTAAAAAAAAATTGTCAGTGAAAATTCCCTTAAGTTGCAGGTTGCTATCCTGAACTTATAGGGTAATTTTAATTCTTTGAACTTATCAAAATTTGATTCATGCAGTTTTCCACTATTCAATTCCAAAGAAAATGAACTTTATCTAAATCTATTTGGTATCCCAAAATGCTGTTTTCATAGCTTATTTGTGATTGCCGACTGCAGATACCCACCCTGCTTTATGGCTCAGAGACATGGACAATGTACAGTAGGCACCTCAAGTCACTGGGGAAATACCACCAATGATGTCTCCGCAAAACGCTGCAAATCCCCTGGGAGGACAGACGCACCAACGTTAGCATCCTCGACCAGGCCAACATCCCCAGCATTGAAGCACTGACCACATGATCAATTCCAGCACAGGCCACACTGTTCGCATGCCAGATACGAGACTCGCAAAGCAAGCACTCTACTTGGAACTCCTTCATGGCAAATGAGCCAAAGGTGGGCAGAGGAAACGTCTGTCTTCACTGAGCAAGACACAAATAACCTTCCGAAAATACTAGGGGACCGAGGGTCGAGCGAGAAGGAGGAACTGAAGGAAATCCTTATTAATCAGGAAATTGTGTTAGGGAAATTGATGGGATTGAAGGCCAATAAATCCCCAGGGCCTGATTCTCTGCATCACAGAGTACTTAAGGAAGTGGCCCTAGAAATAGTGGACGCATTGGTGGTCATTTTCCGACATTCTATAGACTCTGGATCAGTTCCTATGGATTGGAGGGTAGTGAATGTAACCCCACTTTTTAAAAAAGGAGGGAGAGAAAACAGGGAATCATAGACCAGTTGGCCTGACATCGGTAGTGGGGAAAATGTTGGAATCAATTATTAAAGATGTAATATCAGCGCATTTGGAAAGCAGTGACAGGATCGGTCCAAGTCAGCATGGATTTATGAAAGGGAAATCATGCTTGACAAATCTTCTAGAATTTTTTGAGGATGTAACTAATAGAGTGGACAAGGGAGAACCAGTGGATGTGGTGTATTTGTGTCATGTATCTCACATTACTGTATATAACTGTATCTTACTATGCTATACATGACTGTAACTGGATATGACCTGTAACAATAAGCATACCTTACCACCAGGGGTGCACTTGCAGAAGACACTCCATACCTGTCCCACTGAGGTATATAAAGGGAGGTCTCAGGCGAGTGCGGGACTGGAGAGCTGGAATTAAAGGTGCAGGTCCTGAGTGACGTTGACTTCAGCATGTGTCTCGTGTAAGTCAGTATATTAGAGTCAGGACTTAACATTGGCGACGAGTTACGGGATCACAGAATCCACAGAATGGCTACCAACAGCTCAGATGAGAAATACAATGCTGGAGACAATTGGGATGACTTTATAGAAAGACTCCAGCAAAGCTTTGTGACCAAAGACTAGCTGGGTGACGATAAGGCAGACAAGAGAAGAGCCCATCTCTTGACCAGCTGTGGCTCGAAAATATACACTTTAATGAAAGACCTGCTGGCACCCGAGAAACGAGCAAGCAAGTTGTTTGAGGAATTGAGCACACTGGTGAGAGACCACCTGAAGCCAGCGAGCAGCTTACACATGGCCAGACACAGGTTCTACAACTACAGACGCTGTGTGGGCCAAGGCATACCCGACTTCATGGCGGAACTTCGGAGGCTGGCTAGTTCATGTGAGTTCCCCGATGAACTAAGGAGAGAAGTACTGAGAGACTTTTTTATTGAAGGAATAGGCCACGCAGGCATATTCCGAAAGCTTATAGAGACTAAGAACTTGACTCGAGAGGCAGCAGCACTGGTTGCACAGACGTTCTTGGCAGGCGAAGAAGAAACGAGGCTGATCTATACTTCGGGTATGACAACCAACGAGGCAGCGGAATAAGGGGTTCACATTGTGAAACAAACTGCTACCCCCACACACAGACAAAGGCAGGAGAGCAGGCCTTCAACAGCAGACAGTGACGCTAGAAGCCATCAAAATCAAGGGCCACATGAATGGCCGATCACACCTCATCAACTCACAATGTGAGCAATCAACAACAGATTGAGAGAAGCTCAAGGGAGATCAGCCAGACGCAGCTCATCCTTCGGAAACAATGGAAACGGTCTGTGTTGGAGATGTGGGGGAAGGCACTCAACCAGGGTGTGTCGATTTCAGCATGCCATTTGCAGAAATTGCAACTACACAGGGCATCTGGCTCGCATGTGCAGAAAAATAGCAGCTCGGCTGGTATACGAATCGGAAGGATCGGAAAGCGGACCAGAAGACGGTTGGAACAGTGCACGGGATGCCGAGGTACAGCGGGTTAACACGATCAATGTCCACTCTTCTTACACCAAGACGCCTCCAATTATGATGAGGGTTCTACTCAACGGGATACCCGTCAACATGGAACTGGACACGGGGGCCAGTCAATCCGTCATGAGCATTCAACAATTTGAACAGCTGTGGCCGCACAAAAGCAACAGACTAAAACTCACAAAGATCAACACCAAACTATGGACCTATACAAAAGAAATCGTCCCAGTCCTTGGCAGCACCATGCTCTCAGTCACACACAAAGGGATGGTGCACCGACTTTCCCTGTGGATTGTCCCCGGGGATCTCCCAGCCCTGTTGGGGAGAAGCTGGCCAGCAGAACTTAATTGGAAATGGGATGATGTTCACGCCATGTCATCAGAGGAACGAACCTCCTGCTCAACAGTTCAAAGCCGCTTTGAACATCTCTTTCAGCTAGGTGTGGGCACCTTCAAAGGGGCTAAAGTAAGAATCTACATCACACAGAATGCCAGACTGGTCCATCACAAGGCTAGAGCTGTGCCTTGTGATGAGGGAAAAGATTGAAAACGAACTGGATCGGCTTCTGCGGGAAGGCATAATTTCTCCCGTGGAATTCAGCGACTGGGCAAGCCCCATTGTCCCCGTCATGAAGCCTGATGGATCCGTGCGAATTACAAGTCTACCATAAACAGAGTCTTCCTACAGGACCAATACCCACTGCCCAGAGTGGAGGACCTATTTGCCACGTTGGCTGGAGGAAAACTTATCTCGAAACTTGACCTCACATCTGCGTATATGACACAAAAACTGACCAAAGAGTCTAAGCTACTCACCACCATCAACACACATCGAGGCCTTTTTATATACAATCGATGCCCATTCGGCATCAGGTCGGCAGCTGCCATATTCCAGCACAACATGGAGAGTCTGCTCAAGTCCATCCCGGGGATGGTTGTGTTTCAAGATGACATACTCATCACGGGCAGGGACACCGACTCCCATCTCCGCAAAGTACGAAGTCGATTGGATCGAGTAGGCCTAAGAGTTAAGAAATCCAAGTGTCTGTTTCTCGCGTCTGAGGTTGAATTTTTGGGCAGAAGGATTGCCGCTGATGGAATCCGCCCAACCGAATCCAAAACTGAAGCGATTCGCCTGGCACCCAGGTCCCGGAATGTCTCGGAACTGCGCGCCTTTCTCGGGCTACTCAATTACTTTGGGAACTTTATGCAGAACTTGAGCACGCTGCTGGAGCTTCTCCATGTGCTACTCAGAAAGGGGTGCAATTGGCTTTGGGGGGGACGCCCAAGAAGGCACGCAACCTTCTATAGTCCAAGAGTGTTTTAGCCTTTTTTGACCTTGACTTCAGCATGTGTCTCGTGTAAGTCACTACATTAGAATTAGGACTTAACAATTTGGACTTTCAAAAGGCTTATGACAAGGTCCCACACAAGAGATTAGTGTGCAAAATTCAAGCACATGGTATTGGGGGTAATGTATTGACATAGATAGAGAACTGTTTGGCAGACAGGAAGCAAAGAGTAGGAATAAACAAGTCCTTTTCAGAATGGCAGGCAGTGACTAGTGCTGTGCCGCAAGGTTCAGTGCTGGGACCCCAGCTATTTACAATGTACATTAATCATTTGGACGAAGGAATTGAATCGCGGAGCAATGTCGGGAGGCCCATAAAGGCCAGCGGGGAGTTCGTGAGGCTTTCGGAGAGCAGGATATCGAGGAGAAACGTCAGGAGGCCTACAAAGGCCAGCCAGTGCAGCTGCAGCAGGGTGAGAAGGCAAAAAAGTAGAAAGAAATAGAAAGGTGGCGTCACAGACAAGGGGGTAAGTGATTGTTAAGTAGTTTATCCTTTTCTTTATCGGTAAGTAACCTTTTAGCATTGTTGTTGCCAAATTAAGTTTATCTAAGAGTTTAGTCATGGCAGGAGAGCTCCTGTACTATGTGGGAAGTCAGGGACGCTTCTGGTGTCCCTGACGATTACATGTGCGGGAAGTGCATCTGCCTGCAGCTCTTGACGGACCGCATTGCGGCACTGGAGCTGCGGGTGGATGAACTCTGAAGCATCCACGATGCTGAAAATGACGTGAATAGCACGTTTAGTGAGTTGGTCTTACCACAGGTAAAGGGTACACAGCTAGATAGCGAATGGGTGACCAACAGGAAGAGCAGTGCAAGGAAGGTAGTTCAGGGGTCCCCTGCGGTCATTCCCCTGCAAAACAGATACACCGCTTTGGGTACTGTTGGGCGGGGATGATTCATCAGGGGAGGACAGCAGCAGCCAAGTTCATGGCACCATGAGTGGCTCTGCTGCACAGGAGGGCAGGAAAAAGAGTGGGAGAGCTACAGTGAGAGGGGATTCAATTGTAAAGGGAATAGATAGACGTTTGTGCTACCACAACCGAGAATCCAGGATGGTATGTTGCCTCCCTGGTGTAAGGGTCAAGGATGTCTCGGAGCGGATGCAGGTCATTCTGAAAAGGGAGGGTGAACAGCCAGTTGTCGTGATGCATATTGGTACCAACGATATAGGTAAAAAAAAATGGGATGAGGTCCTACAATATGAACTTAGGGAGCGAGGAGCTAAATTAAAAAGTAGGACCTCAAAAGTAGTAATCTCAGGATTGCTACCAGTGCCACGTGCTAGTCAAAGTAGGAATCGCAGGATAGTTCAGATGAATACGTGGCTTGAGGAGTGGTGCAGAAGGGAGGGATTCAAATTCCTGGGACATTGGAGCCGGTTCTAGGGGAGGTGGGACCAGTACAAACCGGACGGTCTGCACCTGGGCAGGACCAGAACCAATGTCCTCGGGTGAGTGTTTGCTCGTGCTGTTGGGCAGGAGTTAAACTAATATGGCAGGGGGATGGAAACCTATGCAGGGAGACAGAGGGAAGTAGAAGGGGGGCAGAAGCAAAAGATAGAGAGAAGAAAAGTAAAAGTGGAGGGCAGAGAAACCTAAGGCAAAAAGCAAAAAGGGCCACATTTCAGCAAAATTCTAAAGTGGCAAAGTGTGTTAGAAAAACAAGCCTGAAGGCTCTGTACCTCAATGCGAGGAGTATTCGGAATAAGGTGGACGAATTAACTGCGCAGATAGCAGTTAACAGATATGATGTAATTGGCATCACGGAGACATGGATCCAGGGTGACCAAGGCTGGGAACTCAACATCCAGGGGTATTCAACATTTAGGAAGGATAGACAGAAAGGAAAAGAAGGCAGGGTGGAATTGCTAGTTTAAGAAGAAATTAATGCAATAGTAAGAAAGGACATTAGCTTGGATGATGTGGAATCGGTATGCGTGAAGCTACGGAATACCAAAGGGCAGGAAACACTAGGGGGAATTGTGTACAGACCACCAAACAGTAGTAGTGAGGTTGGGGACAGCATCAAACAAGAAATTAGGGATGCATTCAATAGATACAGCAGTTATCATGGGTGACTTTAATCTACATATTGTTTGGGCAAACCAAACTGGTCACAATGCGGTGGAGGAGGATTTCCTGGAGTGTATTAGGGATGATTTTTATTGTGTTCCTAACACAGATGTGACTGCACACAGGGAGGTTAAAGTAACACTGACCTCAGTCTTTATTAAGACACTCTCGAGTGAGGAACAGGCCTTCAGGGCCAGCTTATATACAGTGCTCCCAAGGAAGGCTGGGATCCCTTGGGACTTCAGGGGATGCACTCCCTGGTGGTGGAACATGGGAGTGCATGCTTTACAGATACACAACAGTTTTCTAGACCAATATGTCAAGGAACCAACTTGGGAGCTGGCCATCCTAGACTGGGTGATGTGTAATGAGAAAGGACTAATTAGCAATCTTGTTGTGCGAGGCCCCTTGGGGAAGAGTGACCATAACATGGTAGAATTCTTTATTAAGATGGAGAGTGATACAGTTAATTCAGAAACTAAAGTCCTGAACTTAAGGAAAGGTAACTTCGATGGTATGAGGCGTGAATTGGCTAGAATAGACTGGCAAATGATACTTAAAGGGTTGACGGTGGCTAGGCAATGGCAAACATTTAAAGATCACATGGATGAACTTCAGCAATTGTACATCCCTGTCTGGAGTAAAAATAAAACTGGGAAGGTGGCTCAACCGCGGCTAACAAGGGAAATTAAGGATAGTGTTAAATCCAAGGAAGAGGCATACAAATTAGCCAGAAAAAGCAGCAAACCGGAGGACTGGGAGAAATTTAGAATTCAGCAGGAGGACGACAAAGGGTTTAATTAAGAGGGGGAAAATAGAGTACGAGAAGAAGATTGCCGGGAATATAAAAACTGACTGCAAAAGCCTCTATAGATATGTGAAGAGAACAAAATTAGTGAAGACAAATGTAGGTCCCTTGCAGTCGGATTCAGGTGAAATTATAATGGGGAACAAAGAAATGGCAGACTAACTGAACAAATACTTTGGTTCTGTCTTCACGATGGAAGACACAAATAACCTCCCAGAAGTACTAGGCGACCGAGGGTCTAGTGAGTAGGAAGAACTGAAGGATATCCTTATCAGGCGGGAAATTGTGTTAGGGAAATTGATGGGATTGAAGGCCGATAAATCCCCGGGGCCTGATAGTCTGCATCCCAGAGTACTTAAGGAAGTGGCCCTAGAAATAGTGAATGCATTGGTGATCATTTTCCAACAGTCTATCAACTCTGGGTCAGTTCCTATGAACTGGAGGGTAGCTAATGTAGCACCACTTTTTAAAAAGGGAGGGAGAGAGAAAGCGGGTAATTATAGACCGGTTAGCCTGACATCAGTAGTGGGGAAAATGTTGGAATCAATTATTAAGGATGAAATAGCAGCGCATTTGGAAAGCAGTCTCAGGACCGGTCCAAGTCAGCATGGATTTATGAAGGGGAAATCATGCTTGATAAACCTTCTGGAATTTTTTGAGGATGTAACTAGTAGATTGGACAAGGGAGAACCAGTGGATGTGGTGTATTTGGACTTTCAAAAGGCTTTTGACAAGGTCCCACACTAGAGATTGGTGTACAAAATGAAAGCACATGGTATTGGGGGTATTTTACTGACGTGGATAGAGAACTGGTTGGCAGACAGGAAGCAGAGAGTCGGGATAAACGGGTCCTTTTCAGAATGGCAGGCAGTGACTAGTGGAGTGCTGCAGGGCTCAGTGCTGGGATCCAGCTCTTTACAATACACATCAATGATTCAGATGAAGAAATTGAATGTAATATCTCCAAGTTTGCAGATGACACTAAACTGGGTGGCGGTGTGAGATGTGAGGGGGATGCTACGAGGTTGCAGGGTGACTTGGACAGGTTAGGTGAGTGGGCAAATGCATGGCAAATGCAGTATAATGTGGATAAATGTGAGGTTATCCACTTTGGTGGCAAAAACAGGGAGGCAGAATATTATCTGAATAGTGACAGATGAGGAAAAGGGGAGGTGCAACGAGACCTGGATGCCATGGTACATCAGTCATTGAAAGTTGGCATGCAGGTACAGTAGGTGGTGAAGGCGGCAAATGGTATGTTGGCCTTCCTAGTGAGAGGATTTGAGCAGCGGAGCAGGGAGGTCTTGCTGCAGTTATACAGGGCCTTGGTGAGGCCGCACCTTGAATATTATATCCAGTTTTGGTCTCCTAATCTGAAGAAGGACATTTTTGCTATTGAGGGCGTGCAGCGAAGGTTCACTAGACTGATTCCCGGGATGGCAGGACTGACATATGAAGAAAGACTGGATCGATTAGGCTTATATTCACTGGAATTTAGAAACATAGAAACATCGAAAATAGGTGCAGGAGCAGGCCATTCAGCCCTTCTAGCCTGCAACGTCATTCAATGAGTTCATGGCTGATCATGAAACTTCAGTACCCCCTTCCTGCTTTCTCGCCATACCCCTTGATCCCCCGAGTAGTAAGGACTTCATCTAACTCCCTTTTGAATATATTTAGTGAATTGGCCTCAACTACTTTCTGTGGTAGAGAATTCCACAGGTTCACCACTCTCTGGGTGAAGAAGTTTCTCCTCATATCGGTCCTAAATGGCTTACCTCTTATCCTTAGACTGTGACCCCTGGTTCTGGACTTCCCCAACATTGGGAACATTCTTCCTGCATCTAACCTGTCTAAACCCGTCAGAATTTTAAACGTTTCTATGAGGTCCCCTCTCATTCTTCTGAACTCCAGTGAATACAAGCCCAGTTGATCCAGTCTTTCTTGATAGGTCAGTCCCACCATCCCGGGAATCAGTCTGGTGAATCTTCGCTGCACTCCCTCAATAGCAAGAATGTCCTTCCTCAAGTTAGGAGACCAAAACTGTACACAATACTCCAGGTGTGGCCTCGCCAAGGCCCTGTACAACTGTAGCAACACCTCCCTGCCTCTGTACTCAAATCCCCTCGCTATGAAGGCCAACATGCCATTTGCTTTCTTAACCGCCTGCTGTACCTGCATGCCAACCTTCAATGACTCATGTACCATGACACCCAGGTCTCGTTGCACCTTCCCTTTTCCTAATCTGTCACCATTCAGATAATAGTCTGTCTCTCTGTTTTTACCACCAAAGTGGATAAGCTCACATTTATCCACATTATACTTCATCTGCCACGCATTTGCCCACTCACCTAACCTATCCAAGTCACTCTGCAGCCTCATAGCATCCTCCTCGCAGCTCACACTGCCACCCAACTTAGTGTCATCCGCAAATTTGGAGATACTACATTTAATCCCCTCGTCTAAATCATTAATGTACAATGTAAACAGCTGGGGCCCCAGCACAGAACCTTGTGGTACCCCACTAGTCACTGCCTGCCATTCTGAAAAGTACCCATTTACTCCTACTCCTTGCTTCCTGTCTGACAACCAGTTCTCAATCCACGTCAGCACACTACCCCCAATCCCATGTGCTTTAACTTTGCACATTAATCTCTTGTGTGGAACCTTGTCGAAAGCCTTCTGAAAGTCCAAATATACCACATCAACTGGTTCTCCTTTGTCCACTTTACTGGAAACATCCTCAAAAAATGCAGAAGATTTGTCAAGCATGATTTCCCTTTCACAAATCCATGCTGACTTGGACCTATCATGTCACCATTTTCCAAATGCGCTGCTATGACATCCTTAATAATTGATTCCATCATTTTACCCACTACTGAGGTCAGGCTGACCGGTCTATAATTCCCTGTTTTCTCTCTCCCTCCTTTTTTAAAAAGTGGGGTTACATTGGCTACCCTCCACTCGATAGGAACTGATCCAGAGTCAATGGAATGTTGGAAAATGAGAGTGGATCTCAGAAATATATAAAATTCTGACGGGATTGGACAGGTTGCGCAGGAAGAATGTTTCCGATGTTGGGGAAGTCCAGAACCATTGGTCACAGTCTAAGGATAAGGAGTAAGCCATTTTGGACCAAGATGAGGAGAAACCTCTTCACTCAGAATTGTGAACCTGTGGAATTCTCTACCACAGAAAGTTGTTGAGGTCAGTTTGTTAGATATATTCAAAAGGGAGTTAGATGTGGCCCTTACGGCTAAAGGGATCAAGGTGTATGGAGAGAAATCAGGAATGGGGTACTGAAGTTGCATGATCAGCCATGATCATATTGAATGATGGTGCAGGCTCGAAGGGCCGAATGGCCTACTCCTGCACCTATTTTCTATATTGTTCTGTTTCTATGTTACAAGGACACCCTCAAAGCCTCCCTGATAAAATGCAACATCCTCACTGACACCTGGGAGACCCTGGCCAAAGACCGCCCTAAGTGGAGGAAGTGCATCCGGGAGGATGCCGAGCACCTCGAGTCTCATTGCCGTGAGTATGCAGAAATCAAGCTCAGGCAGCAGAAAGAACGTGCGGTAATCCAGTCCCACCCACCCTTTCCCTCAACGACTATCTGCCCCACCTGTGACAGGGACTGTGATTCTCGTATTGGACTGTTCAACCACCTAAGGACTCGTGTTTAGAGTGGAAGCAAGTCTTCCTCGATTCCGAGGGACTGCCTATGATGATGATGACTGCAGAGAATCTCACATTCCTCTGCTACTACTCACATGATGCCATACATTTTGATGTCCTCTACCACTCTTTTTGCTACCCATTCATCTGCCTCCCTGTTGTCCTGGCAATACTTGAAATATATTGAATGGAAGCAAAGAAACAAGATGGGTTGGCAGTGTTGGTTAAGGAGATTACAGTGCTGGAGGAAGAGGATGTCCTGGAGGGGTCAAGGACAGAATCTATTTGGCTAGAGTTAAGAAATAATAGGGGTGCTATGAAACTACTGGGTGTATTCTATAGGCCACCAACAAGTGGGAAAGATCGAGAGGAGCAAATTTGCAAGGAAATTACAGAGAGCTGAAAGAACTGTAGAGTAATAATAATGGGGGACTTCAACTATCCTAAAATAGACGAGGATACCAATAGTGTAAAGGGCAGAATTTTGAAGTGTGTTCAGGAGAACTTTCTTGATTAGTACGTTTCCAGCTCAACGAGGAAGTTGGCATTGTTGAATCTAGTTCTGTGAAATCAGGTCGTTCCAGTGGAGCAAGTGTCAGTAGGGGAACATTTAGGATCACAGTATCATAAGGTTTAGATTAGACATGGAAAAGGACAGGAAGCAATCTCGAGAAAAAATACTTAATTGGAGGAAGGCAAATTTCAGTGGGTTGAAAACGAATCTAGCCTTAAATTGGAATCAAAGATTGTTGGCAATACTGTAATCAAACAATGGGCTGCCTTTAAAGAGAAGATGGTTCAGGTACAGTCGAGGTACATTCCCATGAGGGGGAAGGTAGGGCAACTAAAGCCAGAGCTCCCTTGATGTCAGGTTGAGAATACAAGTGAGAAAAAGGCTGAATATAGAAAGTCCAGAGTGGAAGTGAAAAAAGAAAAAAAGAGGGGCAGAGAGAGTATGAGAATAGATTGGCAGCTAACATAAAAGGGAATTCAAAAGTCTTCTATAGGCACATAATTAATAAATGGGTAGTAAGAGGAGGGGCGAGGCTGATTCGGGATCAAAAAGTAGACCTATGCATGGAGGTAGAGGTCATGGCTGAGGTACTAAACGAGTACTTTGCATGTCTTCACCAAGGAAGAAGATTCTGCCAAAGTCAGTGAAAGAGGAGGTAGTGGAGATGCTGGATGAAATAAAAATTGATAAAGAGGAGGTACTAAAAGGTCTGGCTGTACTTAAAGTTCTTATGTCTCCAGGACAGTATGGGATATATCCGAGGAAGTTTGAGGAAATTGCGGAGCACCTGGCCATAATCTTCCTTGGATACAGGGGTGGTGCCAGAGGACTGGAGAACTGCAAATGTTACACCTTTGTTCAAAAAAGGGTGCAAGGATAAACCCAGCAACTGCAGGCCAGTCAGCTTAACCTTGGTAGGGGGACGCTTTTAGAAACTATAATCCAGGAGAAAGTTAGCAGTGACTTGGACAAGTGTGGATTAATTAAGGAAAGCCAGCACGGATTTGTAAAAGGTAAATCGTGTTTAACTAACTTGATCGTGTTTTTTGATGAGGTAACAGAGAGGGTTGATGAGGGTAATACATCTGACGTGGTGTATACAGATTTCCAAAAGGCGTTTGATGAAGTGCCACATAATAGACTTGCCAGCAAAGTTGACGCCAACAGGATACGAAATTGGCTAAGTAACAGGAAACACAGAGTAGTGGTGAACGGTTGTTTTTCAGACTGGAGGAAGGTACAGTGGTGTTCTCCAGGGGTTGGTTCTAGGACCACTGCTTTTCTTGATATACATTAATGACTTGGACTTGGGTTTACAGGGCACAATTTCAAAATTTGCAGATGATACAAAACTCGGAAGTATAGTGAACAGTGAGGAGGACAGTGATATACTTCAAGAGACAGATGGACAGGCTGGTGAAATGGGGGGACACATGGCAGATGAAATTTAATGCAGAGAAGTGATATATTTTGGTGGCAAAAACCTGAAGGCAGAATATTATCTGAATGGTGGCAGATTAGGAAAAGGGGAGGTGCAACGAGACCTGGGTGTCATGGTGCATCAGTCATTGAAAGTTGGCATGCAGGTACAGCAGGCGGTGAAGAAGGCAAATGGCATGTTGGCCTTCATAGCGAGAGGATTTGAGTATAGGAGCAGGGCGGTCTTACTGCAATTGTACAGGGCCTTGGTGAGGCCTCACCTGGAATATTGTGTTCAGTTTTGGTCTCCTAATCTGAGGAAGGACGTTCTTGCTATTGAGGGAGTGCAGCCAAGGTTCGCCAGACTGATTCCCGGGATGGCAGAACTGACATGTGAGGAGAGACTGGATCGACTGGGCCTGTATTTACTGGAGTTTAGAAGAATGAGAGGGGATCTCATAGAAACATATACAATTCTGACGGGATTGGACGGGTTAAATGCAGGAAGAATGTTTCCAATGTTGGGGAAGTCCAGAACCAGGGGTCACAGTATAAGGATAAGGGGTAAACCATTTAGGACCGAGATGAGGAGAAACTTCTTCACTCAGAGAGTTGTTAACCTGTGGAATTCTCTGCCGCAGAGAGTTGATGAATATATCGAATGAACTTACTTCAAGAGGGAGTTAGATATGGCCCTTATGGCTAAAGGAATCAAGGGGTATGGAGAGAAAGGAGGAAAGGGGTACTGAGATGAATGATTAGCCATGATCTTATTGAATGGTGGTGCAGGCTCGAAGGGCCGAATGGCCTACCCCTGCACCTATTTTCTATGTTTCTATGAATGCCGAGAGACAATCTAAACTAAAGGGTACAATTCTAAAGGAGGTGCATTAACAGAGAATATATGCACAAATCGTTGAAGGTGGCAGGGCAGGTTCAGAAAGCGGTTAAAAAAAGCATATGGAATCATAAATAGAAGCACAGGGTACAAAAGCACGGATGTAATGATGAACCTTTATAAAACACTGGTTTGGCCTCAACTGGAGAATTGTGTCCAATCTGGGCACTGCATTTTTAAGAATGATATAATAAGCTTAGAGAGGGTACAGAAAAGATGTACCAGGGATGTGGGACTTTAGTTACGTGGATAAGACTGGAGAAGCTGGGGTTGTTTTCCTTAAAGCAAACAAGGTTGAGAAGAGATTTGATAGAGGTGTTCAAAATTATGACAGATCTAGACTCAACAGAGATAGAGACAAACTGTTCCCATTGTCGAGAACCATCAGATACCGATAGTGAACAGTTGGGAGGATAGTGGTAGATTTCAAGAAAACAGACAGGTTGGTGGAATGGGCAGACACGTGGCAGATGAAATTTAATGCAGAAAAGTGTGAAGTGATACATTTTGGTAGGAAGAACGAGGAGAGGCAATATTAACTAAAGGGTACAATTCTAAAGGGGGTGCATGGACAGAGAGACTGAGGCTTTATGTGCACAAATCATTGAAAGTAGCAGGGCATGTTTAGAAAGCGGTTAAAAAAGCATATGAGATACTGGGCTTCATAAATAGAGGCATAGAGTACAAAAGCAAGGAAGTTATGATGAACCTTGATAAAACACTTGTACGGCCTCAACTGGAGTACTGTATTAACTTCTGGGCACTGTACTTTAAGAAGGATGTGAAAGCCTTAGAGAGGGTGCAGAAAAGATTTACGAGAATTAATCCAAGGATGAGGGACTTCGTTTACGTGGATAGACTGGAGAAGCTGGAGTTGTTCTCCTTAGAGCAAAGGTTGAGAGGAGATTTGATCGAGGTATTCAAAATCATGAGGGGTCTGGACAGTAGACAGAGAGAAACTGTTCCCATTGGCGGAAGGGTCGAGAACCAGAGGACACAGATTTAAGGTGATTGGCAAAAAAAACATGAGGAAAAACGTTTTTGCGCAACGAGCGGTTAGAATCTGGAATGCGCTGCCTGAGAGGGTGCTGGAGGCAGACTCAATCATGGCTTTGAAAAGGGAATTGGATAAGAACTTGAAGAAAATCATTTGCAAGGCTGCGGGAAGGTGGGACTAGCTGAAGTGCTCTTGCAAAGAGCTGGCACAGGCTTGACTGGCTGAATGGCCTCCTCTTGTGCTGTAACTCTTCTATGATTCTATATTACTATAGACTAAATATATTATTTTTAAAATGGATACAGATACAGATTTGAATTCACTGTAGTCTAGATCAGAGCTCTTTCGACCATCTTTCAGCTCAAGTTTTGCTTTCAACATGATTCAATTGAGCAGTTTTTGTATTACTGACCAATAACAATCTCTCAGCCATTCTTTATCCTATATATCTTCAGCCTTTTAATAAGCTTCATGGAAATACTCAATATAACCTTAATGTAATAGTATTTTACACAGTGGAGTAGAGTTCCTGCTTTGAGCACAATCGGCTACCTACCCGGCAGCAAATTGCGGCCAAAATTGCGCCTGTTTTGAGAGGTGTTATTTTTTCCCCTCGAATTTCTCCTCAACTTCATTTGCATATCGCCAAACACAAAATCTGCCATGAAGCAGCGCAAACTTGCAGCATTTTAAAATCTAATTCAAAAAAAAATTCAAAAAAATTCCTTTATATATTTAACTGTGGTAACTTACTGCAATTTGATTAATACTGCTGAAAGTGGGTTAATCACAAAAAATAAGCATTTTAATCACAATGCCAATCCACCACCTGTGAGGAACCCAATTTTAAATTAAAATGATTTTTAAATAGACAGAACCATTTGCTAGTTATATTTGGGTACAGTAGTCAGTTTCTTAGTAAGTAAAAATAAATACTTTTGAAAGCTTTTAATATTCTTAAAGGTGCCCAAAACAACCAGCTTAATTTTTGGAACCTCCTCAAAGGCCTGCAAACAAGTGCAATGAGTGGAAACTTCCAATGGTGATTAATTCATCCTGGGGACTTGGCAATTTTGGGGGCAGGTCCAGCCTCCAGCGCGATGTTTTTTTAAATTAGCGCAAAAGATCACGGAAACTCGATTTGCGCTGTGTGTAATTTGTGCTTCAACTTTCCCAATCCTTTGAGCGGTTTACGCTGATTTTGGGCTAACTGTGCCGAAAAAATCAGCACAAGCAAGTGGAAACTCTACCATTTTATGTAATTTGGCTTTCTATAGCTGTATGAATGATCTATGTTGTCCACTACCAACATACACAGGAAGTAACTGAATAATTGCATGAATAAACTTGCAGTTAAAATGTATGGAAACACTGCTACCGAATACCTTTCAAAAGTATATTAAAGGTCATAATTCACAATATCTGCAAAACTGTGAGCTCAATTTTAACTTTTGGAAAACCAGATCTTTTATTGTTTCATAAAATTGTGTAAATACGATCCCAAGTTAAAAGGGGAGCTCAAACCTTTAGTCTTGATAGGAATGACTTCCAAAGGGTCTGATGAATTTTTAAATATTTGTGCAAATAAATTTAAGAGACCAAGTATAAAATATTTACATCAGGCCAGATCCAAGACCAGCCCGTGCTCTGTCGTCGAGCTACAGTACGCGGACGACACATGTGTCTGCGCACATTCAGAGGCTGAACTCCAAGTCATCGTCAACATCTTCACCGAGGCATACAAAAGCATGGGCCTTACACTAAACGTCCATAAGACAAAGGGCCTCCACCAACCTTATGACCCTGCCATACAGCACTGTCCACCCACCCCAGTCATCAAGATCCACGGTGCGGCACTGGATAATGTGGACCACTTTCCATACCTCGGGAGCCTATCAGCAAGGGCAGACATCGACGACGAGGTTCAACACCGCCTCCAGTGCACCAGCGCAGCCTTCTGCCGCCTGAGAAAGCAAGAGTTCGAAGATCAAGCCCTCAAATCTGGCACCAAGCTTATGGTCTACAGGGCTGCAGTGATACCTGCCCTCCTGTATGGCTCAGAGACGTACACCACCATATACAGTAGACACCTCAAATCGCTGGAGAAATACCACCAACGATGTCTCCACAAGATCCTGCAAATCCCCTGGGAGGACAGATGCACCAACTTTAGTGTTCTCAATCAGGCCTATGTCCCCAGCATCAAAGCACTGACCACATTCGACCAGCTCCATTGAGCGGGCCACATTGTTCGCATGCCCAACACACAAGACTCCCAAAACAAGCGCTCTACTCGGAACTCCTACTCAGCAAGCGAGCCCCAGGTGGGCAGAGGAAACGTTTCAAGGACATCCTTAAAGCCTCCTTGATAAAATGCAACATCCCCACCGACACCTGGGAATCTGTGGCCAAAGACCACCCTAAGTGGAGGAAGAGCATCCGTGAGGGCGCTGAGCACCTCGAGTCTCATCACCGAGAGCATGCAGAAAACAAGCGCAGGCAGCGGAAGGAGCGTGTGGCAAACCAGACTCCCCACCCAGCCTTTCCTCCAACGACTGTCTGTTCCACCTGTGACAGAGACTGTAATTTCCATATTGGACTGTTCAGTCATCTGAGAACTCACGGAGTGAAAGCAAGTCTTCCTCGATTTCGAAGGATTGCCTATGACGATTATCCACTTCGATATCCAAAAAGCTTTCGACAAGGTATGCACGAGTGGCCTCTGGTATTAGTGGTAATATATTGAGCTGGATTGAGAACTGGATGAAAATACATAGGCAGAAAGTAGTTTTAGCATATGGAGGGAGTCCTGGGAGAGCCTGGGTGCAGCTGTGCACCTCAATGCAGTGATTGTTAGTGTTTGCAGCACCTCAATACTGTAGAACCCTATCACAACTGTCAAAATCAATTTGCACATGGTCCCTTTAAGGAAACCGGCTGATGATGCGCCATCAAATGAAGTCATCAGACCCGCTTCCTTCAGTTGGCCCGGGAAACGTGTCTACAGTTCTGTTGTTATAAATTATCCCGAATTTATTCTTACATAACACGTGGATAAAAATGTTGGGAATACAAAGAAAATGCTTAGGACCAAATCGCAACTTTGTGGCAAGTATAATATAGATGATGACTATTGGAGCAATTAACAGAAAAATAATTTTGACAATTCACAGACATAGCCAGGAAATTTCTTCAGACCTGTGCATGGCTGTGACGTTTTGCATCTGGCTGTGCTGTACTTGACTTGTTAGTGATTGATATTGACACTAGATGCCTCAAATGGGAAACTAACATTCTTTCACCTTGATGAATACAAAAATTAACAAAACATGTTCCTCAACTGCCCAAAAATTAAATCAAACATAATTTTATAGCAGCTCAAATAGTATTTTAGAAACGGATTTAAATCAACAGCCCTACAAGTTGAGAGCTCAATACTTTGCATTAGAAACTAGTGTAAAAATTGCTTCTCAATCATAACTTGTTCTACTTTATACCAGAATTTGCATTTTTCAAATAAGAAAAACTCTCTCATGCAAATAAACATACTTGTAATTGATTCGGCACAAGACTGCATTATGTATGTGTTGACAGAATCACAAGTTGTCAAAATATTTGCGTAAGTCAAGTAGTTTTTTGCTCATCGCGGGAGTTCCGGGGGAATTCTGCGAGGTCGGGAGTTCCGGGGGAGTCAGAGTTCGGGAGGTCGGCAAGGACGGGAGTTCCGCGGAAGTCAGAGTTCGGGAGTTCTGGGGGAGTCAGAGTTTGGGAGGCCGCAGAGGTCGGCGACTTCGGAAAGCCCCGTGAGGTCGGCGAGTCGGGAGTTCGGAGGCTGGTGTGGTGAGTTGGTAAGTAGTTCTCTTTTCTCTATTTCTTTTTAAGTAGGTCGGGCGCTCGGAGGCCGAGAGGCCAGAGGTCGGTGAGTTCTGGAGGCCACTGAGGTGAGTTGGTAAGTAGCTCTCTTTTCTCCATTTCTTTTTAAGTAGATTTTAAATAGATAAGACGAACTAGAGGGATGGCAGTGCAGCTCAGTCCCGTGGAGTGCACATCCTGCAGCATGTGGGAAGTCCTGGACGCTTCGCGCAGCCTAGACAACCATGTGTGCAGGAGGTGGGTGTCTCCAGCTTCAATTGCTCGAGCTCCGCGTTTTGCAGCTGGAGTCAATACGATGCATCCGCGAGGCTGAGAGCTACGTGGATAGCATGTTTCAGAAGGTAGCCACCCCGCAGCTTAAAGGCATGCAGGTAGAGGGGAAGTGGGTGACCACCAGACGTAGTAAGTGTGCTAGGCAGATAGTGCAGGGTTTCCCCAGTGAGTCCATCTTGTTTTCAAACGATATTCACTTCTGAGTATCAGTAAGGACTATGGTGCCTCTGGGGAGTGCAGCCAGAGCCAATTCCAAGGCACCACGGGTGGCTCAGCTGCACAGGGGGGAGGGACGAAGAACAAGAGAGCCCTAGTGACAGGGGATTCCTATAGTTAGGGGAACATACAGGCGTTTCTGCGGCCCGTAGATGTGACTCCCGAATGGTTTTGTGCCTCACTGGTGTCAGGGTCAAGGATGTCACAGAACGGACGCAGGGCATCCTGGGCAGGGGAAGAGGGTAGGTAAACAGCTAAAGGTCGTGGTCCACATCGGGACCAACGACATAGGTAAAATGAGGGATGAGGTCTTACAGGAAGAATTCAGGGAGCTAGGAAGAAAATTAAAGGGTAGGACCTCAAAGGTAGTAATCTCTGGGTTACTACCAGTGCCACGTGCTAATGAGCATAAGAATAGAAGGATAGAAAGGATGAACACGTGGGTGGAAAGTTGGTGTAGGAGGGAGGGCTTTAAATTCTTGAGGCATTGGGACCGCTTCTGGGGGAGATGGGACCTGTACAAACCAGACGGATTGCACCTCAACAGCGCCGGGCCCAATATCCTCGTGGAAAGTTTTACTAGTGCTGTTGGGGAGAGTTTAAACCAGCTTGGCAGGGGGATGGGAACCTGAGAACTAATTCAAAAGGGAAGGAAGTAAAGCAGAAATTGGTTAGCAAAAATCTAGAAAGCCAATTTGTAAGACAAAGGAAACAGGGCTTAGTATGTAGCAAGCAAGGAGGTCTTCCTGTGCTGAATGGTATATATTTTAATGCAAGGAGTATAGCGAATAAAGCGGATGAGCTAAGAGCATACTTGGGAGTATGACATTATAGCCATTACAGAAACATGGCTGAAAGAGGGGCAGGTTTGGCAGATCAATATTCCTGGCTACAGGACTTTTAGACAAGATAGAGAGGAGGTTAAAAAGCGGGGTGGATTACCATACGGATTAAAGAAACTATCACAGCGGTGAGGAGGGATGATATGTTAGAGGGATCAAATGAGGCCATAGGGGTCGAATTGAAAAATAAAAAAGGGGCGATCACACTGCTGGGCATGTATTATAGACCCCCAATACTGGGAGGGAGATAGAGGAGCAAATATGTAGGCAAATTGCTGTGAAGACTAAAATCCATAGGGTAATAATAGTCGGAGATTTTAACTATCCAAATATTGATTTGGACAAATTTAGTGTGAAGGGTATAGAGGGTGCGGAATTCTTGAAATGCATTCAAGAGAACTTTTTGAGTCAGCATGTAACAAACTCATACTCGGGTCAAACATGTGCCCTTAAAGAAAAAGGCTGGGAAAAATAATTCAAGAGCCCCCTGGATGTCTAGGGACTTACAGGGAAGGATTAAGAAAAAAAGGGACGCTTATGTCATATACCAATGGCTAAATACTTTAGAATCTTTAGAGGAATATAGCAAGTTAAGAGGCAAAATTAAAAAGGATATTAGGAATGCGAAGAGAGAGCACGAGAAAGTCTTGGCCAGTAAAATTAAGGAAAACCCTAAGATGTTCTATAAATATACTAAGAGTAAGCGGGTAACTAAAGAAAGGGTAGGGCTTATTAGAGACCATGAAGGTAATCTTTGTGTGGAGGCAAAAGGTGCTGGTAGGGTCTATAACGAATACTTTGCATCTGTTTTCACAAAGGAAAGGGGTAAAGCAGATACTGCTATCGAGGAGGAGTGTGATATTCTGGATGAATTAAATATAGAGAGAGAGGAACTATTAAGGGGTTTAGCAGCTTTCAAAGTAGATAAGTCCCCAGGCCCAGATGAAATGCATCCCAGGCTGTTGAGCGAAGTAAAGGAGGAAATAGCAGAGGCCTTGACCATCATTTTCCAATCTTCTCTGGATCTCGGCATGGTGTCGGAGGATTGGCGGACTGCTAATGTAGTACCCTTGTTTAAGAAGGGAGAAAGGGATAGGCTGAGTAATTACAGGCCTGTCAGCCTAACCGCAGTGGTGGGAAGATTATTGGAAAAAATCATGAAAGACAGGATAAATCTGCATTTGGAAAGGCAAGGATTAATTAGGGACAGTCAGCAAGGATTTGTTAAGGGAAGATCGTGTTTGACTAACCTGATTGAATTTTTTGAGGTAACTAAGTGGGTCGATGAGGATAGTGTGTACGATGTAGTATATATGGACTTTAGCAGGCTTTTGATAAGGTCCCACATGGTAGACTGGTCATGAAGGTTAAAGCCCATGGGATACAGGGCAAAGTGGCAAGTTGTATCCAAAATTGGCTTGGAGGTAGGAAGCAAAAGGTAACGATTGATGGATATTTTTGTGACTGGAAGGATGTTTCCAGTGGTGTTCCACAGGGCTCAGTACTGGGTCCCTTGCTTTTTGTGGTATAGATCAACGATTTAGATTTGAATGTAGGGAGTATGATTAAGAAGTTTGCAGACAACACTAAAATTGGCTGTGTGGTTGATAATGAAGAGTAAAGTCATGGGCTGCAGCAGGATATCAATCTGCTGGGCAGAACAATGGCAAATGGAATTTAATTCAGAGAAGTGTGAGGTTGGGAGGGCTAATAAGAAAAAGGCATACACATTAAGCGGTAGGCCACTTAATAGTGTAGATGAACAAAGGGACCTTGGAGTGCTTGTCCACAGATCCCCGGAAGTAGCAGGCCAGGTGGATAACGTAGTTAAGAAAGCATACGGAATGCTTGCCTTTATTGGCCGAGGCATAGAATATAAGAGCAGGGAGGTTATGCTTAAATTATATAATACTTTGGGTAGGCCACAGCTGGAGTACTGTGTGCAGTTCTGGTCACCGTATTATAGGAAGGATGTGATTGCACTAGAGAGGGTGCAAAGGAGATTTACTAGGATGCTGCCTGGAATGTTGAATGTTAGTCATGAGGACAGATTGGATAGGCTGGGTTTGTTCTCATTGGAACAGAGGAGGTTGAGAGGAGACCTCATCGAGGTGTACAAAATATTGAGGGGCCTGGACAAAGTGGATAGTAAGGGTCTATTTCCATTGGTGGAGTGGTCTATTGCGAGGGGGCATAGTTTTAAGGTGGTTGGTGGAAGGTTTAGAGGGGATTTGAGGGGGGGCTTCTTTACGCAGAGCGTTCTGGAACTCACTGCCTGGAAGCAGAAACCCTCACCACTTTTAAGAGATGGTTGGATAGGCACTTAAAGTGCAATACCCTGCAGGATTATGAACCTAGAGCTGGTAATTGGGATTAGACTGGATGACCTTTTGTTGGACGGCGGCAATATAATGGTAAGTGCTGCAGGGAATAGAATACGGCAAGGGTTATCTCCTGGACTAGTGTCGATTGTCTGGATGGGTCAGAGAGGAATTTTTCCAGATTCTTTCGCCCTACATTGGCCTGGGTTTTTAATCTGTTTTTTGCCTCTCCCAGGAGATCATATGGCTCCGGTTGGGGTGGAGTTTAGATGTTTTCAGTATAAGGGGTGTTGCAGTTGTGAGAGACGGACTGGTAAGGCTGTGTATTCTTTGCCTTTCCGTCATTGTTCATAGATTTGTATGTAACCTTTAGGGCTGCTGACCAAGGGCCGTGCGGCTCTTTGTCGGCCAGCGCAGACATGATGTGCCGAAATAGCCTCCTTCTGCGCTGTAAATGTCTATGTTTCTAAACCTAGGCTGTGGCAAACTCAGATAAATTTGCTGTACTTTGTGCTTTGACAATTCATTGCAATTTTCTTTTTCTTTTTCTCAGGCAGCACAAAATGCCTTTATTTTCCATGTAAGACATTCACTGATAGAGGGAATGGATAACCTACTTCTAGGCCTCTAACAAAGCTACTTTGATCTGGTTACTGGGAGGTACAGAATCTGTGTCCCATTACTGTATTGTTAATATCCAGCACACTGGAGTTACATCATTCTGCACCATTACAATATACATCCACAGACGATCACACAATATCTTTATTGCTATTTTTTTTAATTGAGTTACTTTGTGAATACTTTTGGACTGTATCAAATTAATTTAAACTTTCAATCAAAAACCATTGCTCAAACTTTAATTTGAGGAAAATGAGTCCTAAATGAATAAAATTTACCTTTGATACAGCTAGTCAATGGAACAGGGAACAACAATTTGCATTTCTATAGTACCTTAAATGTAGGAAAACATTCCATAGCATTTCACAGAAGAGTAATCAGACACAAACTAACACCAAGCCAAAGAAGGAGATATTAAAATGGGTGACTTAAAGCTTGATCAAAGAGTGAGGATTTATGGTGGATCTTAAAGGAGAGAGGTGGAGGCGGAGGTTAGGTGGGACTTGAAGAGCATAGGGCTTCGATGGCTGAAGGCACAGCCGCCAATGATGAGAGGAATCGACCACAAAAGATCAAGTGCATTAATAAATCAGAAAGAAGTAATGATGGAGATAATTGCTTGCAAGCTCATTAGTTGTTTTGTTTTGCAGCCTTCTAGCCCTAAAAACGTGCATATCTTCTGGCTTGTTGGCAAATGGCATCTTGCAGCCTGAAACCAACACACAGTAGCAATAATCTAATGGGAAAATTGTGCAGGATACAAGGGTCCTCAAGCACTGATAATCAATTCAGTGTCTGTGACACTAAATGCTTAGCTGGAACACCAGAGGACTCTTAATATTGCTTTGAAGGAGATGAAATTGATGTAAACAAAGTAGTTATTTCCACTTATGAAATCAAATACATGGCTGCTTGTACTGCAAGTACTGTCTAAAAGCTTCTCACTGCTTTTTCTTGGTCCTTTAATGAGAATGTATACTGAACATGGATATTAAATGTATACAGACATTAAAGTTGAGAAGTTGAGAACGTGGGAATTATATATGGACAGTATAAGCTAACAAAGAATTCATGGAGGAATAGCCATGACATCTCAGACTCGAAACTGCAAAATGTTACAACACTAACAGTTTGAAACAAAACTCACAGCTTGCAGAAAAACCTCAAGGTCTTAATAGCTCATAATGGGCCTTTGTGTAAAATCAGACCATACTAGGGTCGGCTTATGAGTGGACAAAGGGAAAGAGGGATCAATGGGGATAGGCTGAACTAGGATGTCACTCTAATTGTATCTTGTTATCTTTTACCGAAAATGTATAACCGTCGTCCCTTTACAATGTAACGTCACTTTGTCCGTAGGAAGTGAATGCAATCTATCACAGTGCATTCCTTCTGTCTGATAAAGTCCTCGATCGAGACTTGCTTTGAAATAAAAGCTTGCTTTGTTTAAGGCAGAAACGGTATTCGTTTCAGTAATTTTGCTGAACCAGATTGAGGGAAAAGAATCCAGAAATCAACATTACCAGATTTTTTCTAAATGCACCAGGTAAAACCCAAAATTGAAGCAAAGTTTATGAAAAGATCTGACTCCAAATTTAAACTCGAAAACTGTACAACTTGACAAATTTATTCAATAACAATGCGAGTTTTCTGAATGGAACTAAGTGGAGTAGGAATTCGTCTAGTTGCTATGTGTAATGACTTCTTCGATGTCTTTAGGCACATTGCTCTGATGAAACATGCCCGAACAAAATGGTAAATCCTCACGAATACATTTACAAAGACACTACACATAGAGAACAGAAGAATTATTTGCCCCCAGTTTGTACATCTTGGTGTTTTTTATATTCATTCGTGGGAGGTTATGTGTCGCTGGCAAGACCTGCATTTATTGCCCATCCCCAGTTGCCCTTGAAATTATCTGCACAGCAATGCACACATGTCCGTAATAAAACAGGGTAGGGATTACTGAGACATGACTACAGAAAAATCAGGACTGGGAATTAAACATGGCAGGGAATAACATATTTACAAAAGAGAGAGAGGGAAAAGGAGGTGAAGCAGCTGTACTTATTACGGATAACATAATGGCAGTAGAAAAAGGACTCAGCTATCAACAAGACAAAAATAGAATCCATAAGGATAGCGATAAAAGATAATAAAGGATCAATCACACTAATAGGTGTAGTCTACAGACAACCTAATAGTGGAAGGGAGGTGGAGGAAGATATATGCAGACAAATTAGGGAAATTAGTAAAAAAACATAGAAAAATCATCATGGAGGATTTCAACTACCCCAATATTAAGTGGACAAAGAGGTAGATAAAGGGGATAAGGGAATGCAGTTCCTACCATGTATACAGGACTGCTTTCCAACCCAATATGCAAAATGCCTAACAAAGAAGGTTTTACTATTGGATCTAGTAATGGGGAATGAACGAGAGCATGTCAGAAAAGTGAATGTAGGGGAACATCTAGGCAATAGTGACCATAATACAATACGCTTTATGATGATAATCGAGAAGGACATAAGTATGATGACAACCAGGTTAATAGATTGGAGAAAAGCTGATTTTGAGGGGCTGAGAAAAGAACTTGGGAAAATAAAATGGGAGACAATATTGACAAACATCAATGTAGAACAATGGGAAACATTTAAAACGGTGTTCAAGAGTGCAGGAAAAATATATTCCGCTAAAAGGAAAGAACAAACTAAACACTAATGACATTTCTTGGATGAATAAAGACATAAGGGAACAATTAAGGGTAAGGAAAGAGGCATAAATTAAGTACATCATCATCATAGGCAGTCCTTCGGAATCGAGGAAGGCTTGCTTCCACTCTTAAAAATGAGTACTTAGGTGGCTGAACAGTCCAATACGAGAGCCGTAGTCCCTGTCACAGGTGGGACAGATAGTCGTTGTGGGAAAGGGTGGGTGGGACTGGTTTTCCACACGCTCTTTCCGCTGTCTGCGTTTGATTTCTGCATGCTCTCGGCGATGAGACTCAAGGTGCTCAGCGCCCTCCCGGACATGCTTCCTCCATTTAGGGTGGTCTTCGGCCAGGGACTCCCAGGTGTCAGTGGGGATGTTGCACTTTATCAGGGAGGCTTTGAGGGTGTCCTTGTAACGTTTCCTCTGCCCACCTTTGGCTCGTTTGCCGTGAAAGAGTTCAGAGTAGAGCGCTTGCTTTGGGAGTCTCGTGTCTGGCATGCGAACATTGTGGCTTGTCCAGCGGAGCTGATCCAAGTGTGGTCAGTGCTTCAATGCTGGGGACGTTGGCCTTGTCGAGGACCCCAATATTGGTGTGTCTGTCCTCCCAGGGGATTTGCAGGATCTTGCGGAGAGATCGTTGGTGGTATTTCTCCAGCGACTTGAGGTGTCTACTGTATATAATCCATGTCTCTGAGGCATACAGGAGGGCAGGTATTACTACAGCCCTGTAGACCATGAGCTTGGTAGCAGATTTGAGGGCCTGGTCTTCAAACACTCATTTCCTCAGGCAGTCGAAGGCTGCACTGGCGCACTGGAGACAGTATTGAATCTCGTTGTTGATGTCTGCTCCTGTTGATAAGAGTACATAGACAGTATGGGAGAATACGAAGGGATTAGCAGATAAGTCAAAAAAAAATTAGGAATGCAAGGACAATACCACAAGTAACAATAGGGAGATGGCAGAAATATTAATTTCGCTTTGGTATTTACCAGGGAGATAGAAAAGGTGGACATGCCATTGGATGATGAGATGAGTAATGAGAAGTGCATTTAAAATAAAGAAAGGGGATATATTAAATAAACAAATCAATCTTAAAGTGGATAAAACCTCATGGATTGCATCCACGCATTTTAAAAGAATCTAGGTGAGAGATTGCAGAGACATTACTACACATATTTAATAATTTGTTAGAAAAAGGTGGAGTGCCAGAGGACTGGCGGATAGCTAACATAATACCTATATTTAAGAAGGGGTATAGAACATGTCCAGGGAATTACAGACCAGTCAGCTTAACATCAGTGGTAGGAAAAATAATGAAATCCCTACTAAAGGAGAAAAAAGAACATCTAGAAACAAGGGGCCCAAGTTTTGGGCCGCGCCGAGAACGGCACAGCCCCGACCTGGACGCCCGTTTTTCGCGCCACAAAGTGCGCCTAAAAAAAACTTCCAGATTCTCCGGCTCCCTCCAGGTCATTTGCAGCTCGGCGCAGCGCAGCACAGCACGAGTTGTAGGGGGCGGAGCTAGGTCCCTGCGCTGAAAACAGTGCCGGGACCTCTGCACATGCGCGCTACAGTAGCTCCAGGTGTCCAAAACTGTGTGGGAGGGGCCTGAAGCACGCAGCCCCTAGCCCTGGCCGAATGGCCTCACTGGGGCTGCTTGTATAAGGCTCCTCCCATGCCCAGCTCCTGCTTCCTCCGGACCGGACCCGACTTGACTCCCGCTCCCACCCCACCGACCCGACCTCCGCTCCCGACCTCTCTTTCTCCCCCCCCCCCCCCCCCCCGTTCCCGACCGCTTTGGTTGATTTATTGATGTTTTTATCATTTATTATTGATGATGGCTCTTTATTTGTAAAACTGAAGTGTTTAATGTTTGTAAACTTCCCTTTAAACCCCCCTCCCCCCATTCCCTACGTCTGATTGGTAACCTACGCCTGATTAGAAAATCAGGCGTAGGTTACCAATCAGGCGTAGGTTACCAAAGTGTAGACAAGGTTTTTTGCAGCGTACAAAAATCTTCACTTACTCCATTCTAAGTTAGTTTGGAGTAGGTTTTCACTGCCGAAACTTTGAAAACAGGCGTAAGTGGCTGGACACGCCCCATTTTGAAAAAAAAATTCTGTTCCAAAGTGAAACTGTTCTAACTGACTAGAACTGGAGCAAACTAAATGCCGAGAATTTGAATTTCTAAGATACTCCGTTCTACATCAGTTGCTCCAAAAAATCAGGAGCAACTGAGGCCGAAACTTGGGCCCAAGAAGTACAACAATGAATAGTCAGCATGGATTTCAAAAGGGAAAATCTTGCTTGACCAACCTTTTCGAATTTTTTGAAGAGATAACAGAGTAGACAATGGAAATGCAGATGTAATTTATCTAGATTTTCAAAAGGCCTTCTATAAGGTCCCCCTTAATAGACTAATAAATAAGATCAGAGAATGTGAAGTCAGGGGACAAGTAGCAGAAGGAATTGCAAGCTGGCTTCAAGACAGAAAGCAGAGAGTAGGAGAAAAGGATAGCTATTCACAGTGGCAGTAGGTGGGAGGTGGTGTTCCACAAGGATCAGTGCTCAGACCACTGCCGTTCACAATTTACATTAACGATTTAGAGTTTGGAATCAAAAACACAATTTATAAATTTGCGAATACCACCAATTTTGGGGAGGGGATAGTCAATACTAAGGAGGACTGCAACAAATTACAGGAGGACATTAATAAACTTGCAGAATGAACTAATTGGCAAATTAAGTTAAACACAGATAGAGGAACAAAAGGATCTCGGAGTACAAAAACACCAATTACTACATGTTGCGCCACAGGTTAACAAGGCAAAAAAAAGCAAACCAAGCACTAGGGTTTATTTCTAGAGGGATAGAATTGAAAAGTTATGCTAAACCTGTATCGAACCTTGGTTATACCACACTTAGAGCACTGATCATAGAATCAGAGAAAGTTACAGCACGGAAGGAGGCCATTTCGGCCCATCATGTCCGTGCCGGCCAACAAAGAGCTATCCAGCCGAATCCCACATTCCAGCTATTGATCCGTAGCCCTGTAGGTTACGGCACTTCAAGTGCACAACCAAGTGCTTTTTAAATGTGTTGAGGGTTTCTGCCTCTACCACCCTTTTAGGCATTGAGTTCCATACCACAGACCCTCTGGGTGAAGAAATTTCCCCTCAAATCCCTTCTAAACCTTCTACCAATTACTTTAAATCTATGCCCTCTGGTTTTTGCCCCCTCTGCTAAGGGAAATAGGTCCTTCCTATCCACCCCATCGAGGCCCATCATAATTTTATACACCTCAATAAGATCTCCCCTCAGCTTCCTCCATTCCAAGGAAAACAAACCCAGCCTATCCAGTCTGTCCTCATAGCTAAAATTCTCTACTCCCGGCAACATCCTCGTAAATCTCCTCTGTCCCCTCTCTCATGCAATCACATATTTCTTGTAATGTGGTGACCAGAATTGCTGGCAGTACTCTAGCTGTGGCCTAACTAGTGTTTTATACAGTTCAAGCATAGCCTCCCTACTCTTGTATTCTATGCCTTGGCTAATAAAGGCAAGCATTCTGTATGCCTTCTTAACCACCTTATCTACCTGGCCAGCTACCTTCAGGGATCTGTGGACCTGCACTCCAAGGTCTCTTTGTTCCTCGACACTTCTCAGTGCCCCTCTATTTACTGTGCATTCCCTTTCCTTGTTAGCCCTCCCCAAATGCATTACCTCAAACTTCTCCGGATTGAATTCCATTTGCCACTGACCAGTTGATTGATATTTTCCTGCAGTCTACAGCTTTCTTCTTCATTATCAACCACGCAGCCAATTTTAATATCATCTGCAAATTTCTTAATCATACCCCCTATATTCAAGTCTAGATCATTGATGTACACCACAAAAAGCAAGGGACCTAGTACTGAGCCCTGTGGAACCCCCACTGGAAACAGTTTCCAGTCCCCAAAACTCCCATCAACCATTACCCTCTGCTTCCAGTTCTGGTTGCCATATTATAAAAAGGATATAGAGGCACTGGAGAGGGTGCAGAGAAGATTTACAAGGATGATACCAGAAATGCGAGGGTTTACATATCAGGAATGGATGAACAGGTTGGGTCTCTTTTCTCTTGAAAAAAGGCTCAGGGGTGACCTAATAGAGGTCTTTTAAATTGTGAAAGGTTTTGAGAGAGAGTGGATACACTTGTGCGGAAGAGCATAACTAGAGGCCATCAATATAAGATAGTCACCAAGAAATCCAAGAGGGAATTCAGAAGAAGTTTCTTTACCCAACGTCTGGTGAGAATGTGGAACTCGCTACCACAGGGAGTGGTTGAAGCGAATAGTATCGATGCTTTTAAGGGGAGGTTGGATAAGCATACGAGGGAGAAGGGAATAGAGGGTTACGCTGATAAATTTAGATGAGGAAAGCCGGGAAGTGGCTCGAGTGGAGCATAAACATCGGCATGGACTAGTTGGGCCGAATGGTCTGTTTCTGTGCCGTATATCCTATGTAATCCTATGATACCACAACTCGGTTAAATGCTGCCTTGATGTCTATAATGGGATTTTTTTGGCTATTCCTGCTATGAACCTAATTTGGACTCCAACATCCACTGACCGAGTCATGAAGATAGGGGAAGCAAGACAAGGGACGGATGGAGGGGGCACACAGCTACACGTTTGTTGTTATTGATATCTGCTTGTTTTTCGGCTGATAAAGGGGAACTGAATGTTTAAACAACAACCTCAGGGTCTCATATATCTTGTTGCGGAATGTGTCTATTCTTCTGTTGTAATCTTGATGACACACGCAGTTGTAGTTTGCGAGCTTAAATATGGGGCACTCTGGGCCAGTCGGAGACATCTGAGGTTATGGCTTGCGGAACCTGAGCACAGATCTCAGACGTATATTAAACTTCTGTGTTTTCCCACTTAAAGCAGACGGGTGTCTCGAGTCTTGCTCTTTGACATAGATTTGTACCCCAACAATGTCAAAGGCATTCACTCAGCTCCTCTCTGGAATTCAGTTCTTTTGTCTATGTTTGGACCAAGGCTGTAATGAGGTCTGGAACTGAGCTGCCCTGGTGGAAGCCAAACTGAGCATCGGTGAGTAGGTACCACTTGACAGCACTGTTGACGACATCTTCTATCACTTTGCTGATGATTGCAAGTCGACTGATGGGGCAGATTGGTTTGTCCTGTTTTTCGTGAACAGGACATACCTAGGCAATTTTCAACTTTATCAGGTAGATGCCAGTGTTGGAACAGCTTGGCGAGAGGCACGACGTGTTCTGGAGCACAACTATTCAGCACTACAGCCGGGATGCTGTTGGGGCTTATAGCCTTTGCTGTATCCAGTGCACTCAGCGGTTTCTTGATATAACGTAGTTGAATCGAATTGGCTGAAGACTGGTTTATTTGATGGTGGGGACTGCAGGAGAAGGCCGAGATGGATCACCCACTCGGCACTTCTAATGGAAGATGGTTGCAAACACTTCAGCCTTGACTTTTGCACTCGCATCTTTGAACATCCCCATCCTCAAGGAGCCTCCTCCTCTTGTCAGTTGATTAAGAACATAAGAACATAATAGGAGCAGGAGTAAGCCATACAGCCCCTCGAGCCTGCTCTGCCATTCAATATAATCATGGCTGATCTGATCATGGACTCAGGTCCACTTCCCTGCCACTCCGCATAACCCTTTATTCCCTTATCGGTTAAGAAACTGTCTATCTCTGTCTTAAATTTACTCACTGAGCCAGCTTCCATGGCTCTCTGAGGCAGCGAATTCCACAGATTTACAACCCTCAGAGAAGAAATTTCTCCTCATCTCAGTTTTAAATGGGCAGCCCCTTATTCTAAGATTATGCCCCCTAGTTCTAGTCTCCCCCATCAGTGGAAACATCCTCTCTGCACCCACCTTGTCAAGCCCCCTCATAATCTTATATGTTTCGATAAGATCACCTCTCATTCTTCTGAATTCCAATGAGTAGAGACCCAACCTACTCAACATTTCCTCATAAGTCAACCCCCTCATCTCCAAAATAAACCTGGTAAACCTTCTCTGAACTGCCTCCAAAGCAAGTATATCCTTTCTTAAATATGGAAACCAAAACTATACGCAGTATTCCAGGTGTGGCCTCACCAATACCCTGTATAGTTGTAGCAAGACTTCCCTGCTTTTATATCGCAATAAAGGCCAAGATTCCATTGGCCTTCCTGATCACTTGTTGTACCTGCATACTAACCTTTTGTGTTTCATGCACCAGGACCCCCAGTTCCTGCAGCACCTTGCAATTTTTCTCCATTTAAATAATAACTTGCTCTTTGATTTTTTTCTGCCAAAGTGCATAACCTCACATTTTCCAACATTATAATCCATCTGGTAAATTTTTGCCCACTTACTTAGCCTGTCTATGTCCTTTGGCAGATTTTTTGTGTCCTCCTCACACATTGCTTTTCCTCCATCTTCGTATCGTCAGCAAACTTGGGGACGTTACACTCGGTCCCTTCATCCAAGTCGTTAATATAGATTGTAAATAGTTGGGGTCCCAGCACTGATCCCTGCAGCACCCCACTAGTTACTGATTGCCAACCCGAGAATGAACCATTTATCCCAACTCTCTGTTTTCTGTTAGTTAGCCAATCCTCTATCCATGCTAATATATTAACCCCAACCCCATGAACTTTTATCTTGTACAGTAACCTTTTATGTGGCACCTTGTCAAATGCCTTCTGGAATTCCAAATACAAATACATCCATTGGTTCCCCTTTATCCACCCTGTTCATTACATCCTCAAAGAATTCCAACAAATTTGTCAAACATGACTGCCCCTTCATAAATCCATGCTTGACTGAATTATGCTTTTCCAAATGTCCTACTACTGCTTCTTTAATAATGGACTCCAACATTTTCCCAACCACAGATGTTCGGCTAACTTGTCTATAGTTTCCTGCTTTTTGTCTGCCTTCTTTTTTAAATAGGGGTGTTACATTTGCAGTTTTCCAATCTGTTGGGACCTCCCTAGAATCCAGGGAATTTTGGTAAATTACAACCAATGCATCCACTATCCCTGCCACTACTTCTCTTAAGACCCTAGGATGCAAGCCATCAGGGGATTTATCTGACTATAGTCCCATTATCTTGCTGAGTACCACCTCCTTAGTGATTGTGATTGTGTTAAGTTCCTCCCCTGCCCCCCCATAGCCCCTTGACTATCCACTGTTGAGATATTTTTAGTGTCCTCGAACGTAAAGACTGATACAAAATATGTGTTCAGAGTATCTGCCATCTCCATGTGCCCCATCACTAATTCCCAGGTTTCGTCCTCTAAGGGACCAACATTTACTTTAGCCACTCTTTTCCTTTTTATATACCTATAGAAACTCTTGCTATCTGTTTTTATATTTTGTGATAGTTTACTTTCATAGTCTATCTTCCCTTTCTTAATCATTTTTTGTGTCATTCTTTGCTGGCTTTTAAAAGCTTCCCAATCATCTGTCCTCCCACTAGTTTTGGCCACTTTTTGTGCCCGTATTTTTAATTGGATGCCATTCTTTATTTCTTTAGTTAGCCATGGATGCCTATCTTTTCTCTTACACCCTTTCCTCCTCACTCGAATAAATTTTTCTTGAGAGTTATGAAATATCTCCTTAAATGTACACCACTGTTCATCAACCGTCCTGCACTTGAATCTATCTTCCCAGTCCACTTCACCCAACTCTGCCCTCATACCTTTGTACTCTCCTTTATTTAAGCTTAGTCCATGGTTTGAGATCCAACTTTCTCGCTCTCCATCTGAATTTGAAATTGAATCATGCTGTGATCACTCATTCCAAGGGGATCCTTTACGAGGAGATTGTTTATTAATCCTGTCTCATTACACAGGACCAGATCTAAGATAGCCTGCCCCCTGGTTGGTTCCGTTACATACTGCTCAAAGAATCCGTCCCTTATGCACTCTATGAACTCTTGCTCAAGGCTACCCTGACCAATTTGAATTGTCCAATCAATATGGAGGTTAAAATCACCCATGATTGTTGCTGTTCCTTTTTACAAGCCCCCAATATTTCTTCTGCCTTCTTTTTGTTTGCCGTACCTGCATGCTAGCTTTCTGTTTTTCTTGCACAAGGACACCCAAATCTCTCTGAACACCAACATTTAAAAGTTTCTCACCATTTAAGTTTTTCTATTCTTCCTACCAAAGTGAATAACCTCACATTTCCCAAAGTTATATTCCATCTGCCACTTAACTGCCCACTCACTTTGCTATCTATATCCCTTTGCAGGCGCTGTGTGTTCTCCTCACAGCTTACTTTCCCACCTATCGCCAGCAAATTTAGACATTACACTCAGTCCCTTCATCTAGCTTAAAACCATCCAGGACAAAGCAGCTCGTTTGATTGCCACCCCATCCACCACCTTAAACATTCACTCCCTCCACCACCAGCCTTGGCTGCAGTATATACCATCGACAAGATGCACTGCAGCAACTAATCATGGCTTCTTCGACAGCACCTGGCAAACCTGAGACCTCTACCACCTAGAAGGACAAAGGCATCAGGCGCACGGGAACACCATCACCCCCTTCAAGTCACACTCCATCCTGACTTAGAAATATATCACCGTTCCTTCATCATTGCTGGGTCAAAATTCTGGAACCTCCTCCCGAACAACGCTGTGGGAGTAGCTTCACCACACAGACTGCAGCACTTCAAGGCGGCGGCTCACTGTCACCTTCTCAAGGGCAGCTAGGGATGAGCAATAAATGCTGGCCTAAAAAGCACACAAAATAAATTTAGAGGAGGAGCCTTTATTCAAAGGCGAAGCTGCACAAACTCCACTAGTCATACCTTGACCTGTCAATGAGTAGTGCTGTGTAGATTTAAGATGTCTGGGGAAGCTTTGTTGGAGACATGTGCGATGCTGGCAGCTGATTTAAACGGATTATTGTGACTCCAACTGCTTCGCCTGTGGTTATGAATGTGACAGCAATCATTAATATTCTGGCCAGTGGGATATTCCAATCACAGCACATGATTTCAGTGGCATTGAACATGGTTCTATGTCCACCCGTGTTCCATTGGTGACTGATTAATTATTTGGGAAGATTGGAAAGCTAACCCATTTCCTTGAGAGTGCAGAGGAACAGTTCAGAATGCAGCAACGCTTTTGCTGGCTTCCCTAGAATCTTTGGTGCAACTGATTATACGCACATGGAGATATAGGAGGTAGCAGTCAACAGCATGGCATAAAGCAATTTTGAGGTCTTGCATTCCCTCAATTCTGACGGGTTTAGACAGGTTAGATGCAGAAAGAATGTTCCCAATGTTGGGGAAGTCCAGAACCAGGGGTCACAGTCTGAGGATAAGGGGTAAGCCATTTAGGACCGAGATGAGGAGAAACTTCTTCACCCAGAGAGTGGTGAACCTGTGGAATTCTCTACCACAGAAAGTAGTTGAGGCCAATTCACTAAATATATTCAAAAGGGAGTTAGATGAAGTCCTTACTACTCGGGGGATCAAGGGTTATGGCGAGAAAGCAGGAAGGGGGTACTGAAGTTTCATGTTCAGCCATGAACTCATTGAATGGCGGTGCAGGCTAGAAGGGCTGAATGGCCTGCTCCTGCACCTATTTTCTATGTTTCTATGTTTCTATGTTTCTATACAACTGGTTGTAACAGCTAAAAATAGATGATCTTGTGAAGGTTTAAACCCCAGGATCTGCACATGATTCTATTCTTGCTCAGTCACATGCACCTGTATATTTTGTGTAGCTTAACTGTCTGCAAAGGGAATCATGTCAGTATTCCTTTTAGAAATCGAATGTTTGAAAATAAATATGAGTTGTTTGAAAATGCTTCTCCCTGTTGACTTTTGAATATTTTGTTTGGTAGTGATAGTGGAAAGTAGCTCATTTGTAGGGCTGGTAGTTGAGGATTTAATAATGCAATGGTTGTGGCAAATATGGTGCTGTAAAAATTTGTTTTGTTTTGTCTCTCGCTGGCACACCGTAAAAGAGATGTGTCATTGCAAATGTAGGGAGTATTAGAAACATCATATCTTGAGAAAATGGCACATACAATAATTTTCTTTGATAAAATAATTCAGCTCTTGGATATGACGAGTTTTTTTCCCCCCACACAGTCAGTGAGACAAAGCCAGTAATTAAAGCAAAAGAAAACTCTGGGACAATAAAAGTCTATTGGGCCCAATGAAACTCATCCCTGCATGCTTTTTCCAATTTTAGGATCAAGTTGTATTCTGAACAGCACTGATGTTTTGGATTTTATCTTATCTGTACCAGTTAATATTCAGAAACATAGAAAATAGGTGCAGGAGTAGGCCATTCGGCCCTTCAAGCCTGTACCGCCATTCAATAAGATCATGGCTGATCTTCCCTCAGTACCCCTTTCCTGCTTTCTCTCCATACCCCTTGATCCCCTTAGCCGTAAGGGCCATATCTAACTCCCTCTTGAATATATCCAATGAACTGGCATCAACAACTCTCTGCGGCAGGGAATTCCACAGGTTAACAACTCTGAGTGAAGAAGTTTCTCCTCATCTCGGTCCTAAATGGCCTGCCCCTTATTCTAAGACTATGTCCCCTGGTTCTGGACTTCCCCAACATCGGGAACATTCTTCCTGCATCTAAGCTGTCCAGTCCCGTCAGAATCTTATATGTTTCTATGAGATCCCCTCTCATCCTTCTAAACTCCAGTGAATAAAGGCCCAGTTGATCCAGTCTCTCCTCATATGACAGTCCAGCCATCCCTGGAATCAGTCTGGTGAACTTTCGCTGCACTCCCTCAATAGCCAAAACATCCTTCCTCAGATTAGGAGACCAAAACTGCACACAATATTCCAGGTGAGGCCTCACTAAGGCCCTGTACAACTGCAGTAAGACCTCCCTGCTCCTATACTGAAATCCCCTAGCTATGAAGGTCAACGTACATACCATTTGCCTTCTTCACCGCCTGCTGTACCTGCATGCCAACTTTCAGTGACTGATGAACCATGACACCCAGGTCTCGTTGCACCTCCCCTTTTCCTAATCTGCCGCCATCCAGATAATATTCAGCCTTCGTGTTTTTGCCCCCAAAATGGATAACCTTACATTTATCCGCATTATACTGCATCTGCCATGCATTTGCCCACTCACCTAACCTGTCCAAGTCACCCTGCAGCCTCTTAGCATCCTCCTCACGGCTCACACCGCCACCCAGTTTAGTGTCATCCGCAAACTTGGAGATATTACACTCAATTCCTTCATCTAAATCGTTAATGTATATTGTAAAGAGCTGGGGTCCCAGTACTGAGCCCTGCGGCACTCCACTAGTCACTGCCTGCCATTCTGAAAAGGACCGGTTTATCCCGACTATCTGCTTCCTGTCTGCCAACCAGTTCTCTATCCACGTCAGTACATTACCCCCAATACCATGCGCTTTGATTTTGCACACAAATCTCTTGTGCGGGACCTTGTCAAAAGCCTTTTGAAAGTCCAAATACACCACATCCACTGGTTCTCCCTTATCCACTCTACTCGTTACATCCTCAAAAAATTCCAGAAGATTCGTCAAGCATGATTTCCCTTTCATGTTGACTTGGTCCGATCCTGTCACTGCTTTCCAAATGCGCTGCTATTTCATCCGTAATGATTGATTCCAACAGTTTCCCCACTACTGATGTCAGGCTAACCGGTCTATAATTACCCGTTTTCTCTCTCCCTCCTTTTTTAAAAAGTGGTGTTACATTAGCTACCCTCCAGTCCATAGGAACTGATCCTGAGTCGATAGACTGTTGGAAAATGATCACCAATGCATGCACTATTTCTAGGGCCACTTCCTTAAGTACTCTGGGATGCAGAGTATCAGACCCCGGGGATTTATCGGCCTTCAATCCCATCAATTTCCCGAACATAATTTCCCGCCTAATAAGGATATCCTTCAGTTCCTCCTTCTCACTAGGCCTACTGTCCCCTAGTACAATCGGTAGGTTATTTGCGTCTTCCTTCGTGAAGACAGAACCGAAGTATTTGTTCAATTGGTCTGCCATTTCTTTGTTCCCCATTATAAATTCACCTGAATCTGACTGCAAGTGACTTACGTTTGTCTTCACTAATCTTTTTCTCTTCACATATTTATAGAAGCTTTTGCAGTCAGTTTTTATGTTCCCTGCAAGCTTCCTCTCGTACTCTATTTTCCCCCTCTTAATTAAATCCTTAGTCTTCCTCTGTTGAATTCTAAATTTCTCCCAGTCCTCAGGTTTGTTGCTTTTTCTAGCCAATTTATATGCCTCTTCCTTGGATTTAACACAGTCCTTAATTTCCTTTGGTAGCCATGGTTGAGCCACCTTCCCGGTTTTATTTTTACTCCAGACAGGGATGTACAATTGCTGAAGTTCACCGAAGTAAATTATATGAAGTAAATTTCATATGCTTTAACGTCTTCCAACCGAAAACAAGAAACAAAAGTGCTGAAATCACAGGATTGTCTGCCCCATGTATTGGGGTGGACAGAACACTTCAAAATCCGTAGGTGCGCCCCATTTCGGGTGAAGGGCAATTTCGGCCCCAGAGTGTTTGACACCTATAAAGAAAGAAAGACTTGCATTTTGTTAGTGTCTCTCAGGACATCTCAAAGCGCTTTACAGCCAAGTAAGTACTTTTGGAATGTAGTCATCGTTGTAATGTGGGAAACGCAGAGCCAATTTGCGCACAGCAAGCTCCCAAAAACAGCAATGTGATAATGGCCAGTTAAACTGTTTTTGTTATGTTGATTGAGGGATAAATATTGGCCAGGACACCGGGGAGAACTCCCCTGCTCTTCTTCAAAATAGTGCCATGAGATCTTTTATGTCCACCTGAGAGAGCAGATGGGACCTCAGTTTAACATCTCATCCGAAAGACGGCACCTCCGACAGCGCAGCGCTCCCTGTGACACTGGAGTGTCAGCCTAGATTTATGTGCTCAAGTCTCTGGAATGGGACTTAAACCCACAATCTTCTGACTCAGAGGCGAGTGTGCTACCCACTGAGCCACAGCTGAAACTGGGTCACATAGCACAACCTCCAGCTATTAATTTAAAGGGGAAGGAAAGTCTGAGAGAGTACAGTTTTCCTTGAATGGTTCCAGTTCAGTCTAAAGTCTCAGCCCCCAATTGTTACCAATGGAGCTTTTCCATGATGTTTCCATGTAGTAATGTCGCGAGAGCAACATAGTAGTCCAATGGAGCTTTTCCATGATGTTTCCATGTAGTAATGCCACGAGAGCAACATAGTAGTAAGGAGAACAGACATAAAGGGCCCAAGTTTCCACATGATTTGCGCCTGATTTTTAGGAGCAACTGGTGGAGAACGGACTATCTTAGAATTTGCAATTCTCCACTTTTTTTTCTGCAGTTCTAGTCAGGTAGAACAGTTCTACTTTGGAACAGAATTTTTTCTTCAAAAGGGGGCGTGTCCGGCCACTGACACCTGATTTGAAAGTTTCCAGTGAAAATGTACTCCAAACTAAAGTAGAATGGAGCAAGTGAAGATTTTTGTAGAACTGAAAAAACCTGTTCTACACATTAAAAAATCAGGCGCAGGTTACAAATCAGGCGTCCAGAACGAGGTGGGGGGGGGGAGGAGAACTCATTAAATTCTACAATAAATCTTTATACTTGTACAAATATTATACAAATAAATCCAACCTGAATAAACATTTATAAGCAAAGAAAAGATTAAATAAACCATCTTCCTACCTGTGTGAAAGTGCTTCAGCCAGGAAGAATGGTGCAGGAAGCCTCACAAAACGAGGGAGCCGACCGAACGCGGGCGGGGTGGGGGGGGGAAGGAGGCAGCCGACCGAACGCGGGCCGGGGGGGGGGGGGGAAGGGAGCCGACCGAACGCGGGGGGGGGGGGGGGGGGAGGGAATGGAGCCGTTCCAGACGGCTGGCGGGAAAGAGAGAAGGCTGCAGGAAGCCTCAGAAATTGAGGAGCCAATTTCCCGACGGCAAAAGGGGGAGGTCGTCGGGAAACGGCTGCCTCAACTTTGAGGCTTCCTGCAGCCTTCTCACTGCTACAAGAAGCCTCTGTGCTGATGGCAATGTACTTTTATTAAAAAATTTTCAAAAACTAAACAACTACAAAGAACTACAAAAATGGCCGAGTGCCAATGTTTTTTTCACACTGAGTATGCGCGAACGCTCCAACGCGCACGTGCAGCGTTGCTGGCAGGAAAAAAACTAATTTAAATAGTACCCACCCCCTCCCACTTACAAAATCGGCGCGAGTGTAGGCTCCGCCCCCCTGGGCGCCGCGCCAAGCAGACAAGGAGCTGCAGAACGCTCCAGAATCGCTCGTTTTTTTTTCCGGCGCCGTTTTAGGCGCAAAAAACGGGCGCCCAGCTCGGAGGGGCGCCCGTTTTTTATCATGTGGAAACTTGGGCCCAAAGTGTCTCCATTTGAGATGAAATTTTGGTGTTTTGCTTAAAATAGAGTACCTTGTACAAACTGTTCCCCTTTAAAGCATGAATTCCTCAACATGCATGTCTACCCTGCAGTGAAGGTGTTTGATAAAACATTTGTCCTGCTCCTTGAAATTGTCTTGTATAGTAATGTTGCCAGTGATAAATTACTGTAGATATTTTTCCCATTTGTTTTATATTAACTCTTCCCTCTGCGAAAAAAGTGTATTAAGCTGAAATGTAGTGCAATGCTCTTAAGATTAAACGCAATTTATCAGCAAGCAAGGCTGATCTGAACTTTGAAAGATTACCCATTGCACTTGCTCTATAAAATTCAAAGAACAGAGTCTTGATGTAAGACAGAAATGTGCAGTCAGTCCTTTATTTAAACAAAGCAGCAGCATCACAAAATGTCATAGATACCATCTTAGCTCATATGCTGTAGATGACTAATGCTATAAATTAATACTGTCAGAAGACTTTTGTTAAATTATTTATTAAACAAGGACATTTGAGAACAAGGCTTAGATATGCATTAGCTTGCAGGATTGTGTTTTCATGTTCTTTGTATGGTCAACAAAAGACCAAAAAAAGGTTTCCATTGCTAATATATACTCATAGTATGTTCTCTTGTTCTCTCTCTCTCTCTCTCTCACACTCACTTGGGCGGCAAGCGCCTTTGCCGCCGAGAATGGGAGCTCCCACCGTCCAGATGGACGGCACAAGTCCCTCATTTGCCGCCTGTTGATCTTCGAAGAACCTTGTTGATTAATATGCCAACCAAAGAATATCCGGTACCTCGACGGTCCTTTGGACGACACTTGGGCGGTCGGGGGCCTTCACCAATTTTGGGCCTTTAGAGTCTAGGGGAATCAAGGGATTTAGACATCAGGCGGGAAAGTGGAGTTGAGGTCGATGATCAGCCATGATCTTATTGAACGGTGGAGCAGGCTCGAGGGGCCGTATGGCCTACTACTGCTCCTATTCCTTATGTTCTTATGAGCTGCTTAAATGTTGTTGGAGCTGCATTCCATCACACTCCAGATTTCAGAACATAAGAAATAGGAATAGGAGTCGGCCATTCGGACCCGCAAGCCTGCTCTGCCATTCAATAAGATCATGGTTGATCTTCTACCTCAACTCCACTTTTGTGCACTTTCCCAATATCCCTTGATATCCAAAAATCTATTGATCTCTGATTTGAATATACTTAACAACTGCACCTCCACATCACTTGGAATTCTCTACCCAGGAGTAGAGAATTCCAAAGATTCGCCACCCTCTGAGTGAAGAAATTTCTCCTTAACTCAGTCCCAAATGGGACGGCGTTGAGCACTTCGAGTCTCATCGCTGAGAGCGTGCAGAGGTCAAGCGCAGACAGAAGGAGCGTGCGGCAAACCAGTCCCACCCACCCCTTCCCTCAACGACTGTGTGTCCCACATGTGACAGGGTCTGTGGCTCTCGTATTGGACTGTTCAGCCACCAAAGAATTCACTTCAGGAGTGGAAACATAGAAACATAGAAAATAGGTGCAGGAGCAGGCCATTCGGCCCTTTGAGCCTGCACCACCATTCAATATGATCATGGCTGATCATGCAACTTCAGTACCCACTGCTGCCTTCTCTCCATACCCCCTGATCCTTTTAACCGCAAGGACCACATCTAACTCCCTTTTGAATATGTACACAACGAACTGGACTCAACAACTCTCTGTGGTAGAGAATTCCATAGGTTCACAATTCTCTGCATGAAAAAGTTTCTCCTCATCTCGATCCTAGATTGCTTACCCCTTATCCTTAGACTGTGACCCCTGGTTCTGGACTTCCCCAACATCAGGAACATTCTTCCTGCATCTAACCTGTCCAATCCCGTCAGAATTTTATATGCTTCCATGAGCTCACTTCTCATTCTTCTAAATTCCAATGAATATATGCCTAGTCGATCCAGTCTTTCTTCATATGTCAGTCCTGCCATCCCAGAATCAGTCTGGTGAACCTTCACTGCATGCCCTCAATAGCAAGAATATCCTTCCTCAGATTAGGAGACCAAAACTGCACACAATACTCAAGGTGTGGTCTCACCAAGGCCATGTACAACTGCAGCAAGACCTCCCTGCTCCTATACTCAAATCCTCTCGCTAGGAAGGCCAACATGCCATTTGCTTTCTTTACTGCCTGCTGCACCTGCATGCTTACTTTCAATGACTCATGTACCATGAAACCCAGGTCTCGTTGCACCTCCCCTTTTAATAATCTGTCACCATTCAGATAATAATCTGCCTTCATGTTTTTGCCACCAAAGTGGATAACCTCACACTTATCCACATTACACTGCATCTGCCATGCATTTGCCCACTCACCTAACCTGTCCAAGTCACTCTGCAGCCTTTTAGCATCCTCCTCACAGCTCACACTGCCACACAGCTTAGTGTCATCTGCGAACTTGGAGATATTACATTCAATTCCTTAGTCTAAACCAGTAATATATATTGTAAATAGCTGGGGTCCCAGCACTGAACCTTGTGGTACCCCATTGCTCACTGCCTGCCATTCTGAAAAGGACCCGTTTATTCCCACTCTGCTTCCTGTCTGCCAACCAGTTCTCTATCCACATCAATACATTACCCCAATCCCGTGTGCCTTCATTTTGCACACTAATCTCTTGTGTGGGATCTTGTCAAAAGCCTTTTGAAAGTCCAAATACACCACATCCACTGGTTCTCCCTTATCCACTCTACTAGTTACATCCTCAAAAAATTCTTCAAGGTTTGTCAAGCATGATTTCCCTTTCATAAATCCATGCTGACTTGGACTGATCCTGTCACTGCTTTCCAAATGCGCCTCTATTACATCTTTAATAATTGATTCCAGCATTTTCACCACTAATGATATCAGGCTAACCGGTCTATAATTCTCTGTATCCTCTCTCCCTCATATTTTAAAAAGTGGGGTTACATTAGCTACCCTCCAATCCAAAGGTACTGATCCAGAGTGTTTGGAATGTTGGAAAATTACAACCAATGCATCTACTATTTCCAGGGCCACTTCCTTAAGTACTCTGGGATGCAGACTATCAGGCCCTGGGGATTTATCGGCCTTCAATCCCATCAATTTCCCTATCATCATTTCCTCCTTCTCGCTAGACCCTTGGTCCCCTAGTATTTTCGGGAGGTTATTTGTGTCTTCCTTAGTGAAGACAGAACCAAAGTATTTGTTCAATTGGTCTGCCATTTCCTTGTTCCCCATTATGAATTCACCTGATTCTGACTGCAAGGGATCTACATTAGTCTTCACTACTCTTTTTCACTTCCGATATCTATCGAAGCTGTCGCAGTCAGTTTTTATATTCCCTGCAAGCTTACTCTCATACTCTATTTCCCCCCTCCCCCAACTAATTAAACCCTTAGTCCTCCTCTGTTAAATTCTAAATTTCTCCCAGTCCTCAGGTTTGCTGCCTTTTCTGGCCAATTTATATGCCTCTTCCTTGGATTTAACACTATCCCTAATTTCCCTTTTTAGCCACAGTTGAGCCACCTTCCCCATTTTATTTTTACACAGGGATGTACAATTGATCTGGTTCATCCATGTGATCTTTAAATGTCTGCCATTGTCTACTTACTGTCGTCAACCTTTTAAGTATCATTCGCCAGTCTATCCGAGCCAATTCACATCTCATACCATCGAAGTTACCTTTCTTTAAGTTCAGGATCCTAGTCTCTGAATTAACTGTGTCACTCTCCACCTTAATGAAGAATTCTACCATATTATGGTTACTCTTCCCCAAGGGGCCTCGCACGACAAGGTTGCTAAATAATCCTCTCTCATTACACAAGACCCAGTCTTGAATGGCCTGCTTTCTCGTTGGTTCCTCGACATATTGGTCTAGAAAACCATCTCTTATAGACTCCAGGAAATCTTCCTCCAGCGTATTGCTAGAAGTTTGGTTAGCCCAATCTATATGTAGATTAAAGTCACCCATGATAACTGTTGTATCTTTATTGCACGCATCCCTAATTTCCTGTTTGATGCCAGCCTCAACCTCACTACTACTGTTTGGTGGTCTGTGCACAACTCCCACTAATGTTTTCTGCCCTTTGGTATTTCGCAGCTCTACCCATACAGATTCCACATCATCCAAGCTAATGTCCTTCCTTACTATTGCATTAATTTTCTCTTTAACTGGCAACGCTACCCCACCTCCTTTTCCTTTCTGTCTACCCTTCCTGAATATTGAATATCCCTGGATGTTGAGTTCCCAGCCTTGGTCACCCTGGAGCCATGTCTCCGTAATCTCAATTACATCATATCCGTTAAGAGCTATCTGCGCAGTTAATACGAATGCTCCTCGCATTGAGACTCAGAGCCTTCAGGCTTGCTTTTTTTTTTTAAGCACTCTTTGTCCTTTTAGAATTATGTTGTAATGTGGCTCTTTTTGATTTTTGCTCTTGATTTCTCTGCTCTCCACTCTTGCTTTTCTCCTTCCTACCTTTTGCTTCTGCCCTCTTTTTACTTCCCTCTGCCTCCCTGCATAGATTCCATCCCCCTGCCATATTAGTTTAAACCCTCCCCAACAGCACTAGCAAACACTCCGCCTGGGACATCGGTTCCGGTCCTGCCCAGATGCAGACAGTCCAGTTTGTACTGGTCCCACCTCCCCCAGAACCGGTTCAATGTCCCAGGAATTTGAATCCCTCCTCCTTGCACTATTCCTCAAGCCGAGGGACTGCCTCGATGATGACTAAATGGTATATACTTCAAGCAAGGAGTTTAGGGAATAAGGCAAATGAGCTGAAAGCACAGATAGACACGGGCGTATGATATTATAGCTATTACTGAGACATGGCTAAAAGAAGGAAAGGTATGGCAGCTCAATATTCCTGGTTACAGAGTTTTCAGATGGGATAGAGGGGGGGATATAAAAGGAGGGGGTCGCAGCATTAATTAAAGAAACAATTACAGCTGTAAGGAGGGATGATATGTTAGAAAGATCATCAAATGAGACCATATGGATTGAATTGAAGAACAAAAAAGGGGCAATTACACTGCTGGGAGTGTAGTATAGATCCCCAGTCAGAGGATGATAGAAGAGCAAATAGGTAGGCAAATTTCTGAAGTGCAAAAACTATAGGGCAGTAATAGTAGGGGATTTCAACTACCCTAATATTAACTGGGATAGAATTCGTGAGAAAGGTATAGAGGGTGCAGAATTCCAAAAATGCATTCAGGAGAACTTTTTTAGTCAGCATGTAGCAAACCCAACAAGAGAGCGGGCGGTTCTGGACTCAGTTTTAGGGAATGATGCTAGGCAGGTGGAAGGGTTCTCAGTGGGAGAGCATTTTGGTGCTAGTGATCAAAATTAAGTTTAGATTTAGGGTAGTTATGGAAAAGGACAAATATAGACCAGAACTAAAAGTTCTCAATTGGGGGAAATCCAATTTTACTAAGCTGAGATATGATATAGCCAAGGTGGACTGGAAACAGCTGCTGGAAGGTAAATCAGTGTCAGAGCAGTGGGAGGCATTCAAGGAGGAGATCCTGAGGGTCTAGAGCAAGTATGTTCCCTTAAAGAAAAAAGGTGAGACTACCAAATCTAGAACCCCTGAATGTCATGGAGCATACATGGTAGGATTAAAAAGTAAATGTTGGTCCCTTAGAGGATGAGACTGGGGAATTAATAATGGGGAACAGGGAAATGGTAGAGATTTTGAACATATATTTTGTATTGGTCTTCACAGTAGAAGACACTAAAAACATCCCAATAATGGATAATCAAGGGGCTATAGGGATAGATAAACTTAAAACAAACACTATCACTAAATAAGTAGTACTTGATAAAATAATGGGACGAAAGGTGGACATGTCCCCTGGATCTGATGGGTTGCATCCTAGGGTCTGAAAAGAAATGGCTGCAGAGATAGTGGATGTATTGGTTGTAATCTACCAACATTTCTTGGATTCAGGGGAGGTCCCAGCGGATTGGAAAACCGCAAATGTAACGCCTCTATTTAAAAAAGGAGGCAGACAGAAAGCAGGAAACTATAGACCAGTTAGCCTAACATCTGTCGTTGGGAAATTGCTGGAGTCCATTATTAAGGAAGTAGCAGCAAGACATTTGGAAAAGCATAATTTAGTCAAGCAGAATCAGCATGGTTTTATGAACGGGAAATCATGTTTGACAAATTTAGTAGCGTTCTTTGAGGATGTGACGAGCAGGGTGGATAACGGGGAACCAGTGGATGTAGTGTATTTGGATTTCCAGAAGGCATTCAATAAGCTTCCACATAAAAGGTTACTGCACAAGATAAAAGTTATGGGGTTGGGGGTACTATATTAGCATGGATAGAGGATTGGCTAACTAACAGAAAACAGAGAGTCGGGATAAATGGGTCATTTTCCGTTTGGCAAACAGTACCTAGTAGGATGCCGCAGGGATCGGTGCTAGGTCCTCAACTAATTCCAATCTATATTAATGACTTGGATGAAGGGACCGAATGTAGCCAAGTTTGCTGATGATACAAAGATGGGTGGGAAAGCAAATTGTGAGGAGGACACACAAAATCTGCAAAGTAATATAGACAGGCTAAGTGAATGGGCAAAAATTTGACAGATGAAGTATAATGTGGGTAAATGTGAGGTTATCCACTTTGGCAGAAAAAAATAGAAAAGCAAATTATTACTTAAATGGGGAAAAATTGCAAAGTGCTGCAGTACAGTGGGACCTGGAGGTCCTTGTGCATGAAACATAAAAAGTTAGTATGTGTTAGGGCAAAGTTAAGTCAAATTAGAGTGTAGGTGAGCAAGGCTGAGAGAAGTGAAAAATGTACGTGCGGCTAAGCACGATGGAATACCGCTGAAGTCATTATCCTGAGAGCAGAATGCTCTTGCTGTTATCAAGGAATAGGCTTATGAAACAACAACCAGGTGCAAAGGGCAGTTTTACTAGTATTTCCTAAAAGGTTTGTGACTGAGTTCATAGAAACTCTCAAGAAGATAGTATCTGGCAAATGTCCTAGTACAAACCAGCTTCTCGTAGTAAAACCAGACAACTGATTGGGGTGGAGACAGTAATCATAGAAAAAACAATCTGCGAGGCTAGCTAAGGAGACACATAGAATTGTACGAGATAAGGGAAGACAAGGAAGGATTGAGACACCCCAGCTTTGTCTGTCAAACCTAGTCAAGAAGATAGTCACACAATAGGTCTGGGAAGGAGTTCACAGAAATGATGTAACACATTATTAATCAGATAAGAGGCGCATGGGATGATGTAACAAAATTGTACGTACCAATGAAATTGCTGCAGTTGTATACACTAATGAAATTATTGTAGGTAGACGAGGACTTGTGACGTGTTAGGGAAACAAGCAATGAAAAACTTCCGCGCGTAGCTTCATGATTTTGTATGTATTTTGACTGTATAAAAACAGCAGCCCCGAAACAGCTCGGGGAGAACAGCTGGTTGGGTCACCGAGTTACTGAACTCATGTAGGCGCTGTCTCTCCCTCGATCAAGTGCTTTATAATAAACGATTCTTTTCTCCGAAACAGACCTGTATTGAGTATCTTTGTAATACTCCTCAACAATTGGCGTAGTCTGGCAGGATGCATCTGGGCATAAGACAGACGGACATTTGCAGACCATCATGAGTGAGTATATTTTAAATACCACTCATAAATTCGATGTAATCTGCCAAAATGTGTCGGTCGCCTGGGGTGTCCGAACTTGTAAGAAGGGTCTGTCACAGTGTAAAAGACTTGGGGGTAATTTAAATGTGTTGTATATCCGTCACTATGTACAAGTCAAAGTGAGAAACCGGTAGTGGTTGCAGACTCTAGATTTGGGAGACCAGATTAGGGAGGCAATCAGTACCGTTAGTCCGGCCGGACGTTAGAGGAGTCCAAAGGCTTGGAGACAGTTCACAGAATCCGGTGGATGGGGTAGATGTGCCCAAACATGAGATGGCATGCAAGGATCTGTTGGACTGGGGACCAAACGGGTTGCTCAGTAGATACTTTGCGGATAACCATAAGAAACTGATCTTAACTGACGGATGGGATCCCAAATTAGGAGATCACGATAGAAACTATATAAGGTATCGATGGGATTGTAGACTCTAGGTTCAAGGAACCCGATTAGAGGGACAATCCGTATCTAAGAATACAGCGCAGTCGATAGAAATATCAGTGGGACCGTAGACTCTGGGTTTAAGTGAAACCGAGTAGAGAGACAGTTGGTATCTGAGAATACAGTGAAACCGATAAGGGGTAGATGTACCGAGCCGAGTATGGTGTGTAAGGATATGCTTGACTGGGGGCTGAACGGCTCCCTTAGGAAATATTTTTCGGACGACCATAAGAAACTGATAGTGACTATGTTAAGTGACGGATGGGATCCCAAAGAAGACCCCACTAAACAAAAAGAATGGTCGGACAAACAAAAACACAAGAAAGCTGCCAAGGCAGGAATGATGATGGTTAGTCAGTGTTTACAATACAAGCCATGGCCAGGCCACAATTGGAGGAATTGCACAAATTAAGAGTAGGAGATAGAGTGGGAAGATCTAAAAAGAATATAAAACCGACACAGAAGATTCAGCTCTTGTGCCGAGAAAGAGAGATAAGCTTTGTTGAATGAAAGTGGTTGTGTGGAAGTATTTTTGACTGTAGAATATTTGAAGTGGGAGTTAATGAATTTTTCATGTGTCTGGAAGCCGGTCTTTTAAAAGAGAAATGGGGCATCTGTATGTTTGTTTTAGCTCCACCCACTTTTTCAGGCTGAAAGCTGAAAGTTTTTAAACCCTTTGTAGTGTTGTCCAAGATGTGGGAAGTTTTAAGAAAGTGTGAACCTAGAATTGAATGACATTTTAAGTTAGAAACACAGATGTGGATTTATTTTGATGATAAGTTACGGAGCCAGGAAATGTACAAAGGATAGGTTTGTTTAACAAAAGATAAAACTTCAATTAAAAATGTGTGGTCTCATTTTAAATCAATTAGAATCGTAACAAAGTGCTGTCTTTTCAATTTGGTTATTGCAAGCCGAGACACCCAATTACTTGTTAAAAAAAAACATGTAATCATTGATTGCATTGGGTTGAAAGACAATAAGTTTAGTCTATTAATGAGATAAAGAAAGGAGAAGGGAGAGTGTAATGCCTTTTTTAAAAAAAAAAGCATGCATGGGTTTCTTGAGGTTACAGGTTGGGGGAAGCTCCGCCCTTGTTTTCCTGTGTGTAGAATTTTATTTTAAATGACGTGAAAGCTTCTAGTTCAGTAAATGAGATTTAAATAAACACAGTATTTGAATTAGTATTTTGAGATATTCTCCTTGATAAACATTTTGGTTATATTGGAAAATTTTGGATTTGAAAACCTTTTTAAAAGAAATACTAAACAGTTTAGGAAAAAAAATACTAAAAAGTTTGGAAACAATCTAAAAATCCCATTTTCTCTGATGAAAGACAGAAATGCTGCTTGGGGAAGATGAGATATGATATGGAAGCAGCCTTGGAAATGATTTGCGAGAACTTGAATTGCGAGCACTTGTATGTTAAAATAGTTTATAAACTATCACTTGTTTCAAATTTGATGTGTAAATTCGAGAGAGGAAGTTTTGAAGATACTAATGAGGTTGTGTGCCATACCAAATCGAACGACAGGATTAAACCCCTATGAGCTAATGACTGGACAAGCACTGAAGTTACCCGAGGGGATAGTTATTGGAGGGGCAGAATTACATAGAAAATAGGTGCAGGAGTAGGCCATTTGGCCCTTCGAGCCTGCACCGCCATTCAATGAGTTCATGGCTGAACATGAAACTTCAGTACCCCATTCCTGCTTTCTCGCCATACCCCTTGATCCCCGTAGTAGTAAGGACTACATCCAACTCCTTTTTGAATATATTTAGTGAATTGGCCTCAACAACTTTCTGTGGTAGAGAATTCCACAGGTTCACCACTCTCTGGGTGAAGAAGTTTCTCCTCATCTCGGTCCTAAATGGCTTACCCCTTATCCTTAGACTGTGACCCCTGGTTCTGGACTTCCCCAACATTGGGAACATTCTTTCTGCATCTAACCTGTCTAAGCCCGTCAGAATTTTAAACGTTTCTATGCGACCCCCTCTCATTCTTCTGAACTCCAGTGAATACAAACCCAGTTGATCCAGTCTTTCTTGATATGTCAGTCCTGTCATCCCGGGAATCAGAATGGTGAACCTTCGCTGCACTCCCTCAATAGCAAGAATGTCCTTCCTCAAGTTAGGAGACCAAAACTGTACACAATACTCCAGGTGTGGCCTCACCAAGGCCCTGTACAACTGTAGTAACACCTCCCTGCCCCTGTACTCAAATCCCCTCGCTATGAAGGCCATCATGCCATTTGCTTTCTTAACCGCCAAGTCAAAGTGAGAATCCGGTAGCTGTGGAGGCTGGGTCATTGAATATATTTAAGGTGGAGATAGACAGATTTTTGAGTGATTAGGGAGCGGGCAGGGAAGTGAAGCTGATTCCATGATCAGATCAGCCATGATCTTATTAAATGGCAGAGCAGGCTCGAGGGGCCACATGGCCTACTCCTGCTCCTATTTCTTATGTTATGACAGATACCAAGGGCTCAATACTGCAGAAACCCTAGAAGAGTATAGAAAGTGTAGGGGTGAAATTAAAAAGGAAATTAGGAAAGCAAAGAGAGAGCATAAAAAGTTAGGCAAGTAAAATCAAGGAAAACCCAAAGATGTTTTATAAATACATTAAGAGCAAGAGGATAACTAAATAAAGAGTAAGGCCCAATAGAGACCATAAAGGTAATCTGTATGTGGAGGCGGAAGACATGGGATCGTTCTTAATGACTACTTTGCGTCTGTTTTCACAAAAGAGAGGGGTGATGCAGATATTGGGTTGTGAAATATTAAATGAAATAAACAATAGTAAGAGAGGAAGTATAAGGAGTTTAGCAGCTTTGAATGTGGATAAATCACCAGGCCCGGATGAAATGTATTCCAGGCTGTTAAGAGAAGCAAAAGAGGAAATCCTGACCATCAGGATCCAGTACTTTCTGGCTATAGTGTGCTTCCAGAGGATTGGAGGACTGCTAATGCTGTACTGTTGTTTAAAAAGGGAGAAAGGGATAGACCGAATAATTACAGGCCAGTCAGCCTAACCTCGGTGGTAGGAAAGTTATTGGAAAAACTCCTGAGGGACAGGATAAATCTTCATTTCGAAAGACACGGATTAAACACAGAATCATAGTAATTTGCAGCACGGAAGGAGGCCATTTCGGCTCATCGTGTCCTTCCCAGCCGACAAAGAGCTCTCCAGCCTAATCCCACTTTCCAGCTGTAGGTAATGGCACTTTAATTGCACATCCAAGTATCTTTTAAATGTGGTGAGAGTTTCTGCCTCTACCACTCTTTCAGGCAGTGAGTTTCAGACCCCCACCACCCTCTGGGTGAAGAAATTATCCCTCAGCTCCTTTAAACCTCCCCCCCAATTACTTTAAATCTATATCCCTGGTTGTTGACCCCTCTGCCAAGGGAAACAGGTCCTTTTTATCCACTCTACCCAGGCGACTCAATTTTATACACCTCAATCAGGTCTCTCCTTAGCCTCTGTTCCAAAGAAAACAGACCCAACATCTCCATTCTTTCCTCATAGCCAAAATTCTTCAGTCCAGGCTTATAAATCTCCTCTACACCCTTTCCAGTGCAATCACATCTTTTCTGTAATGCAGTGACCAGAACTGCACACAATACTCCAGCTGCGGTCTAACCAGTGTTTTATACAGTTCAAACATAACCTCCTTGCTCTTGTATTCCATGCCTCGTCTAATAAAGGCAAGTATTCCATAAGCCTTCTTAACCACCTTATCTCCCTGGCCTGCTACCTTTAGGGATCTGTGGAGCTGCACTCCAAGGTCCCTTTATTCCTATACACTTTTCAGTGTTGTACTATTTAATGTGTATTCCCTTGCCTTATTAGACCTCCCCAAATGCATTATCTCACACTTATCCAGATTGAATTCCATTTGCCAGTGTTCTGCCCACCTGACCAGTACTTTGATATCTTCCTGCAGTCCACAGCTTTCTTCTTCATTATCAACCACACAGCCTATTTTAGTGTCATCTGCAAACTTCTTAACCGTACCCCCAACATTTAAGTCCAAGTCATTGATATACTCCACAAAAAGCAAAGGACCCAGCACTGAGCCCTGAGGAACCCCACTGGATACAGCCTTCCAGTCACAAAAACACCCATCAACCATTACACTTTGCTTCGTACCTTTGAGCCAATTTTGGATCCAACTTGCCACTTTTCCCTGGATCCCACGGGCTTTTACTTTCGTGACAAGTATGCCATGTGGGAACTTATCAAAAGCTTTGCTAAAATCTATATAAACATCATGTGCACTGCCCTCATCGACCCCCCTGGTTACCTTCTTGAAAAATTAAATCAAGTTAGTCAGACACGACCTTCCCTTGACAAATCCATGCTGACTGTCCTTGATTAATCAATCAATGTCTTTCCAAATGAAGATTTATCCTGTCACTCAGGATTTTTGCCAATAATTTTCCCACCTCGGAGGTTAGGCTGACTGGCCTGTAGTTACTTGGTTAATCAAGGACAGTCAGTATTGATTTGTTAAGGGAAGGTCATGTCTTGGTCGTGTTATGCTAGAACAGTATAAGTGTATACAACACTAGTTAGGCCACAGCTAGAGTACTGCGTACAGTTCTGGTCACCACATTACAGAAAAGATATGATTGCACTAGAGAAGGTATAAGGGAAAGTTACGAGGATGTTGCCTGGACTGGAGAATTTTATCGATGACGAAAGATTAGATAGGCTGGATTTGTTTTCCTTGGAACAGAGGACGCTGAGGGGAGACTTTATTGAGTTGTATAACATTATGAACGGCCTCGATAGAGTGGATAGAAAGGAGCTATTTCCCTTAGCAGGCGAGTCAACAACCAAGGGGCATAGATTTAAAATAATTGGTAAGAGGTTTAGAGGGGAATTTTTTTCACCCAGAGGGTGGTGGGGATCTGGAACTCACTGCGTGAAAGGGTGGTAGAGGCAGAAACATCACCACATTTAAAAGATACTTGGATATTGATAGAGAATTCAAACAAGCAGGCTGTGAGAAAGCACAGACTTCCCAGTCAGAGCTGCTACGTGAGTGGGAGCATGTTGCATTAAGTCATGAATCAACTTGACATTTTAGGACCTTTGGCAGCGAGCCAATTAAAGGTTAACAGAATATCAATTGAGCCAATAAGGTCAAAGAAGGCAAGTTCTTTTCTGTAAATTGATCAGGTATAAGAACAGCCATTTTGGCCATGTGTTCTTAGAAAGACCAAGGAACTGGCAATCAGCCAGAAGCTTGTTGCTACTGCCAGAATATGTTATGTTAAACTATCACCGGAGTTCGCATTTCATTGAAAATTGAGGGATCCAACAGATGTGCATTTGAAATGACGTAACCTACAGGGTACGGACCAAGATTTGGAAAGTGGGATTAGGCTGGATAGCTCTTTGTCGGCTGGCACGAATACGATGGGCCGAAAAGGCCTCCTTCCATGCTGTAAATTTCTATGCTTCTATATAGTGGTGTCTGGCATCTTTCATTCTGTTCCACTTTAGAAAGATGATGGTTTCAGCAACTATCACATTTGTGCAGTCGCTCTTCTTCAGCCACAGCCTTGAATATAATCAACGACTCAGCATCCACACCCTTTGGGATAGAGCATTCCAAAGATTCACAATCCTGAGTGTGAATAAATTCCTTCTCATCTCAGTCTTAAATGGCCGACCCTTTATCCTGGGACTATAGCCCCTAGTTCTAAACTCTGCAGCCAGGGGAAACCTCTCAGAATCTACCCTGTCAGGCTCCCTCAGAATCTTGTATGTTTGAATTGAATCACCTCTCATTAGAGAGTATAGGTGCAAGCTACTGAATCACTCCTCAGGACAACTCTCTCATCCCAGGGATCAATCAAGTGAACCTTTGTTGCATCGACTCGAAGGCAAATATGTCCTTCCTCAGAAAAGGTGACCAAAACTGTGCACAGTACTCCAGGTGTGGTCTCACTAAAGCCCTGTACAATTGTAGTAAGACTTCCTTACTCTTATACTCCATCCCCCTTGCAATAAAGGCCAAAATACCATTTGCCATCCTAATTGCTCACTGTCCCTGCATGCTAACTTTCTGTATTTCCTATACAAGAACACCTAAAGCTCTTTGAACAGCAACATTTAATACTTTCTCAACATTTAAAAAATATTCTGTTTCTCTATTCATCCTACCAAAGTGAATAACCTTACATTTCCCCACATTATACTCAATCTTCTATCTTATTGCCCACTCGCTTAACCTATTTATATCCCTTTGTAGGCTTTTTGTAGCCTCCTCACAATTTGCTTTCCCACCTAGCTTTGTATCGTCAGCAAACTTAGATACATTGCAGTTGGTCCCTTCATCTAAGTCATTAATATAGATTGTAAATAGCTGCGGGTCAAGCAATGATCCATTCAACACCCCACTAGTTACAGATTGCCAACCGGAAAATGACCCATTTATCCTTACTCTCTGTTTTCTGTCTGTTAACCAATCCTCTATCCATGCGAATATATTATCCCAACCCCATCAGCCCTTATCTTGCATAGTAACCATTTATGTGGCACCTTATTGTATGCCTTTTGGAAATCCAAATATACTACATCCACTGGTTCTCCTTTATCTACCTTGTTAGTTACATGCCCAAAACCTCTAATAAATTTTTTAGTAACACGGTTTCTCTTTGATAAAACCATGTTGGCTCTGCCAAATCATATGATGATTTTCTAAGTGCCCTATTACCACTTCCTTATAATGGATTCTAGCATTTTCCAGATGACTGAACTGGCCAAGAACTGGCCTGTAGTTTCCCGTTTTCTCTCACACTCCTTTCATGAATAGCAGCGTTACATTTGCTGCCTTCCGATCTGCTGGGACCATTCTAGAATCTAGGTAATTTTGGAAGATCACAACCAATGCGTCCGCTATCTCTGCAGCCACCTCTTAAAATCCTAGGATGTAGGCCATCAGGTCAAGAAGATTTGTCAGCTTTTCTCAAGCACTTTTTCTCTACTGATATTAATTACTTTAAGTTCCTTACTCTGATCAGTCCTTGGTTCCCTGCTATTTTTAGTATGCTTTTTGTGTCTTCTGCTGTGAAGACAGATACAATATATTTGTTAAACATCTCTGCCATTTCCTTATTCCCCATTATAATTTCACCTGTCTCAGCCTTTATTGACCAATGCTTACTTTTGTCAGTCTCTTCCTTTTTACGTACTTGTAGAAGCTCTTGAAATCTGCTTTTATATTTCTTGCTAGTTTACTCTCCTATTGTATTTTCTCCCTTTTAATCAATTTTTGGCCATCCTTTGCTGGTTTCGAAAGCTCTCCCAATTCTCAGGCATACTACTATATGTTGCAACATTATAAGCCTCTTCTTTTAATCTAATACTATCCTTAACTTCTTTAGTTAGTCACAGATGGATCACTTTTGCCGAGGAATTTTTATTTCTCAATGGAATATATATTCCTTGAGAATTTTGGAATATTTCTTTAAATGTTTTCCACTGGTTATCTATTAGACACCCTACTGCAAGCTCCAGGCTGATGCAATATCGGGAGGTTGAGAAGCCAACCCAGTGGAATCAAGGTAGGTCGGAAGAGGCGTTCATGCTCGTGGCGGCAGTGGCCCACACTATTTTTGTGGAGCCCAAAGGAGCTGCCCCACTTAGAATCATAGAACAGTACAGCACAAAAGGAGACCACTGGGACCATCGAGTCTGCGCTGGCTCTTTTGAGGAGCAATGCAGTTAGTCCCACTCCCCTGCTCTTTCCTCATATCCCTGTAATTATTTCTCCTTCAAGTATTGTCTCCCCAGTTGTGTCCCAAAATGGCATTCAGGGTCCTGTGTGTATCACTGGACATGATTTGGCTATTGTAGTAGAAACAAATTAGTCAAGGGGAAAATGAATTTTCGTAAAGTTAAAATCTTAAGCAAGTAGGCTAAAAAAGGCTATTCCTGGTAGAATAGCTGAGCCCTAACTGAACGACTTATTGAACCCATAATCTTGGAACAGAATATGTCCTGTTCTCATCAAAGCTAAAACAAAGAAAAGGCTATAAAAACCCAGCTGAGTGCGTCATTAGAACGAGTTGAGATTGAAGTATCACAGTATAAAACCAGATAGTTGGAAAGAATACACTCCAAGGTGGTCACATGGGATGGTTAGAGATTATGGGAAACAATATACAATTGAAAAACATGTCAAATGTTTCAAGCAGTTAGGATAAGAGGACAACAGTTCAAGGAACTGCAGAATGATGTGACCACGTAACTTATCAGATAAACAGCGCACAGAGGAGGCAACGAAATTTGCTGCAATATAATTGTATCAACCAATTAATTATAGTTGTTAGATGAAAAGTTTGTGACGGGGCAGGGAAACAACAAATGGAAAGCCTCCGCACAGAACTTCATGATTTTGTATGTATTTTGAATGTATAAAAACTAATAACCCAAGATTGTTCGGCGAGAACAGCTGGTTTGGGTCACCGAATTATTGAGCTCGTGTAGAAGCTGTTTCTCCCTCGATCGAGTACTTTATAATAAACAATTCTTTTCTCCAAAACAGACTTGTGTTGAATATCTTTGTAATACTCCACGACAGCTTACAAAGGTGGGCGCTCCAGTTTCCCAATGCAAGGCCCAGGGGAAGATTGCAGCAGGCTCAGTGCAATTCTCAACCGGGGTGTTACAGTGGGGTTTCTGCCAGCCGGGAGGCCTCAACCTTTACTCCAAAGTGTGCAATTGTGTCAAAAGCTAGCATGTTAACTTTATTTAAAAAATCTTTGCACATTTATTTGATAGATTTAAGGCAGATATGGTAGAGATATTGGAGGAAGCAGTATTATGTGGCTGCATTGAGATATATTCTTTTTTTTTTAAGAAAAAATAGTTTGCTTAGGTGATTAGGATATGTTTCTCTTTGGGTCTTCATGAAATAAAGAATTTGTTGAATGCTGACAAGAAAATGGCTTGAAGTACAAAGCAGAAACCGAAAGGAGCTTGGAAGCTCTCTTATTGCTTAAAATACAGATCAAACAAGACAACAGATATGTTGTGTTCCTAACACAGATGAGACTGCACACAGGGGGTTAAAGTAACAGTGACTTCAGTCTTTATTAAGACACTCCAGAGTGAGGAACAGGCCTTAGGGGCCAGCTTATGTACATACTCCCAAGGGATGCTGGGATCCCTTGGGACTTCAGGGGATGCGCTCCATGATGGCGGAACATGGAAGTGCATGTTTTATAGATACACAACATCACTCCTCCCCCAAAGTCAAAGTGAAAACTATTTACAAGGTGAGGCGGTCGGGAGCCTTTCTTTCCCTGGTGGACCGCCTCGGTACAAATGTCTGTTCTGGTGTGTTGGCTGTGCCCTCGCTGGGCTGGCGTATTGTTGGCCCTGCAGGGCTGCTGGGTGAGCCTGGCCTTGCTGGGCTGTTGGGAGTGATGGGTTCAATTTCCTGGTCCGGGGTGGTGTCGTGGGCTCGAAAAAGGTGGTGTCTGCTGTGGGTTGTTCAGGGCAGTCTGTGAACCGCAGCCTCGTTTGGTCCAGGTGCTTTCTGCAAATTTGTCCATCGTCTAGTTTGACTACAAACACCCTACTCCCCATCACCGTGACCGCGATCCACTTGGGACCATGTCCATAGTTTAGCACATACACAGGGTCATTCAGCTCAATTTCCCATGACATAAGGTGCGACCATCATTTACATTTTGTTGCTGCCGCCTGCTCTCTACCTGATCATGCAGGTTGGGGTGAACCAGTGAGAGTCTGGTTTTAAGTGTCCTTTACATGAGTAGCTCAGCCGGGGACGCAGCTCACCACTTCCTGACTTTCAGATCGCTGGCACGTGTAGAACCAATACCTCACCATCAACACGCTTTCCCTCGGGTTAAGATGCTACCGAACCAGTGTACACAGCTCCTCATACGACTTATCGGTGGGTTTCACTGGAACCAGAAGATTCTTCATGAGACTGTAGGTCGGTGCCCTGCAGACTGTGAGGAGGACCGCTCTCCTTTTTGCAGCGCTTCCTTCTCCGTCCAGCTTGTTGGCTACAAAGTACTGGTCTAGCCGTTCGACATAGGCTTCCCTTAATGAAGCACAAAGAGACATATTTGTCATCGGAATCGGCCACGAAGGCCTCCTATACAAATTGCTCTCAGCTGGCATCACGGTCACCCTGCAGAAAGCAATCCAAGTGAGCCAGGCCTACATGGTTTCGGCCGGCGACTCCAGGCGAATACTGACCCAGGACTCTAAACCGGCGAGCGCAGTGCACTGCATGGATACTTCTAAAGGCAGAAATGCTGCCCCGAGTCCCGCAACCCTGAGTCCGCCACATGGGGCAAACCGGATGGCCCTGTGCTGGCGCTGTGGAGGAAACCACAGGGCCCACCAGTGCCGCTACAAAGACTATGCATGCAAAGGTTGCAAATAGAAAGGGCACCTTCAGAGAATGTGCAGAAAACGCTTTACTCACCACGTTTCTGATGAGCTGGCTGATCAACCGGGCTCTGACACAGATGAAGAGGAAGTCGCTCAAACCCTGGAAGTAGAGTATGGAATCTTTACCTGCTCCACCGAAAGTTCGCCGTGGACATCAACGGGGTCCCCGTTTCCATGGAAATCGACACAGAGGCGAGCCAGTCTGTGATGAGCCAAATGACCGTTGAAAAAATTTGGCTGAATCCTGCCACTCGACCAAAACTGTCTCCTGTCCAGGCAAAGCTGCTCACCTACACCAAAGGTAAAATCCAAATCGTTGGCAGCGTAGACATCCAGGTCTCCCAGGGCGGCGTGTTGAACAAACTCCCCCTGTGGATTGTAGCCGGCGACGGTCTCACGCTGCTGGGCAGAAATTGGATGAATCGGGTCCACATCAGGCGAAGTGGCCCTGTGGAAGAAAAGAGTACCACAGCCCTCCTGCAGAAAAGCCAGGAAATGGCTACAGCACCAGCAGCACAAGGAGAAACACTTGTAATCAAAATGGCCTCCGCCATGCCACCAGTGAGCATGGAGGAGCATCACATGACACCGAGCGGCCAATCGGATTTGAAGGCTCCCTTAAAGGAGACCGGTAATCAAAGAAATTTGAAGGGGAAGTTTCAACTATTTGAGTACACGGACTTTAAAGCTAAAGATGCGATTAAAGGGTGCAAGTATGAAAATGTATGCAATGGGGTACTGAAGTTGCATGTTCAGAAAGGGCCGAATGGCCGACTCCTGCACCTATTTTCTATGTAACAATGAATTGTGATGCTGGTTTAACTAATGTGACTAATGATATGAATGCCAGTATCAGTAAGGTTAAGAACAAATTTATTATGCTTAACAGTAATGATAGAGATTGTGAAATGCCTAATGTAACCATGTCTGTTGAAACCAGGATACCCAAAAGTGATGCAAATGCTGGAATGTATAATGCAGGCTCGACTATGTGTAATCAGAGCCAAAGTGTCATGTATACCGGTAGGACACTGCCAAAGGACATTGGGTCCTACAGGGACCATGCTGATGTCAATAGAATCCCCCTGTGGGAGACCCCCAGGTCCAGCAGGCTACCTGGCCATGTAGCCTGGACCTTTGGAACGAATGTGATGCCCCTTGCAGGACACACACAGGCAGTGGGAGCAGAGCCACTACAGGGACAGCAGTCAATGGGCAGCCCAGCCACCACCAATGGCAACCTGCACCAGACCAGCCCTAGAGCCCCTGGCCACCAGGGTCAACACCAGGAGCATGAGGCCAATACCCTCCAGCTTCCCTGGCAAATCCTGGGATGACCTGACCCTCATCCCAATTGGTGGACAAGGAGCCCACCCAGTCTTGAGGCCCTGCCCACATCTCAGTGTATACACACCACCCACTGCTGCCGTGGCTACCTCCCCGAGGGATCCCACAACAGTGACACCCACTTGGTTTGTGTGTGAGGGTGGGGAAACATACAAGGCCAGCCTCAAACACAGGGGTCACACCTGGCAACCACACAGCCCTCACCACAACCTCCCATAGCCCACCATTGATCACCTCCCCATGTCATGACAATAAGGATATGAAAAATGCTCAGGGAGGAGTATTGTTGTGTATGCATGCCTGTTTACTGTGTGATGTCTGTAACACTGTTATGCCACATTGAATGTACCCTTATACTGCACACACCGTACCGGTACACCAGAGGGCGCTGCTGCTGGAGACCTAGGGATTGCCTGCACATGGTAGGTAACCCAGTATAAAAGGGAACTCACAGCTTGTTGTCACTCAGGAGCTGCAAATAAAGGACTACAGGTCTGCACAGTTTAAGTATCATACCCTGCCTCGTGGAGTCATTACTAAAGGTGTCTACATACACTATAGGAGTGTTTGGAGGTCATCACAATGAGCTCCCCAAGACAGAGGACTGCTCCTCGCTTCAGCAATGACTCTTTCCATCTTCTTGTGTCAGCTGTGGTTCAGTGTGTAGCACACTCGCCTCCGAGTTAGAAGGTTGTGGGTTCAAGTACCACTCCAGGGACATGGCACATAAATCTAGGCTGACACTCCAGTGCAGTGCTGAGGGAGTGCTGCACTGTCAGAGGAGCCGTCTTTCAGATGAGCCTTTAAACTGAGGTCCCGTCTTCCCCCTCAGGTGGATATAAAAGATACCATGGCACTATTTTGAAGAAGAGCAGGGAAGTTATCCCCAGTGTCCTCGCCAATATTTATCCCTCAATCAACAGAACAAAAACAAAATATCTGGTCATCACATTGCTGTTTATGGGAGCATGCTGTGCGCAAATTGGCTGCTGTGTTTCCCACATTGCAACAGTGACTAAACTCTAAAAGTACTTAATTGGCTGTAAAGCGCTTTGAGACATCCAGTGGTCGTGAAATGCACTGTATAAATGTAAGTCTTTCTTTTCTTTTTATCAGTCACTCATATGGGTCTGATGTCGAGAAATTGAATGCTCATCATGTGGTTAATGGTATGTTTCTGCAATCAACATCTCAAATATGTAACTGATGTCTTTACTCTCCTACAGGTCCATCAAGAGCCTCCCCACCCCACCATTGTCCAGGAGGAAGACCAAGAGGACTCCTCAGAGGAGCCTCCAGTCTCTGAGGGTGTCACCTCAGACAAGGCAAATCAGCACCAGCGCAGAAATGCATACATTGGTGGGTCTGTCGCGAGAGAGAGTAGTGTTGTCACCTGGTGTCTCACACATCATAAGTGAGCGAGAGCAGATGGTGGAGACAGTAACTGTAGTGGAGACTCCTCGTTGGAGGGTGCAGGAGTCTCCTAGTTCTGCTCAGCTGCATGCAGGCGCTGAACCTCGGGAGCCATCCAGGAAGAGGGCGATCCTGGAGTTGCAGGAACAAGTGCAGGAGGCTACGACAGGTTTTGGAACCTTGGTGACAGAGTGTGAAGAAAATGGAGGGGTCCATCTCAAACATGAGCAGCACTGGCAACTACAGGTTCCTCCATGGATAGGATGGCCACCTGCATGAAGGACATAATGCGCCAGTCGCATAAGAACATGTTTTTACTTCAAAATAAATGGTCATCTTTGGAGGATAGGCAGGAGAGAAACCAGAGGCTCATAGACATCCTTTGTAGGAGGGATGTCTATATAGATGTGGACTCTCATGGCCCCACTGATGTGCACCAAGGTGCTCTCCGGTTACTAGCTAGCAGAGAAGTGGGGGTGGCCCATGAGAGGGATGATGGTGGGAGGGGATATGAAAGTGGGGGCTCTTCTCCAAGTGCTCACACTACCAGCCCCTTTGCCAACCCCTCGGTCAGAGCCCCAGATGCCTCCCTGGACAGTGATGGCCGAGTCTGCCCTTGCACAGTCACAGGAGGAGCAGACTTTGGTGGGGCCCCTCACAGGCTCCAAATCCCAGAGGACGACTGCCAGAAGGCCTAAGTAGGCACAGCAGGGAAGTGAGCAGGCTGCCTCTACCCCTCCTGAAGGCACAGGGGTAGCACCACATAGAAGTACTCGGAAAAGAAAGATCCCACACAAATAGTCACAAGGGTAGTCACTTGGAGTGCCCTGATGGCCACATGTGTTTAGTTGATGATACATGCACCTGTGGGAAGCCAGCCGGAGCGGCAAAGTCGAGCGCCCGCTCAATAACAATGGCTTCATCAGTTGCAAAGTGGATATAATTGGCGGACTTGTCAAAGAGAGCATCAGTGACCTGTCTGATGCATCTGTGGGCGGCCGTTGCGAAATGCCGCAAATGTCTGCTGCAGACACCTGGAAGGAGCCCAAAACAAATAAGTTGCTGATAAGGGGTGTCCATCCCTTCCTCTAGGCTGCAAGTGTTGCTCCAGCAATCTGCAAATGTTGGCGAGGACCTGAGCTTCCTTTGGTACTGCTGCTCAGTCATGTTGAGAAAACTCATCCTCTGCCTGTATACAGTGTTGGGGGTATCGCCTCCAGCATGGTGCAGCGTTTCGCTGATGCCCTCTACCTTGTGCAGCATCAGGTGGTTGAGGAGAAGGTTGGCGCTCTTGTTGTTGGTGCTGCTGGTGTGCCTGGTTCTGCTGCTGCGGCTGATCGTTATCAGATTCTGAGGACCAAGATGAGAGCATAAAGCATGCCCATTCTGATGTTATATATGGCAGCTGAAATTGAGATAACAGAAACAATGTCAATGGGGAAAGAGATTGTTCCAAGGAGGTGACAGTGGAGAGAGCATTTACTCCAAACACTTCCAACCTGCATAAAGCTTCCAAATCCTGAAGGCTCCATCTTCTGAAATTGGAAAGTGAACAGCTGTTAAATGGTAACAAAAACAGATAATGCTGGAAACACTCAGCAGGCCAGGCAGCATCCGTGGTGAGAGAAACAGAGTTAACGTTTCAGGTCTGAGACCCTTTGTCAAGACAGAGAACGAGGGCACAATACTGCAGAAACCCTAAAGGAATATAGAAAGCAGAAGGGTGAAACTAAAATGGAAATTAGGAAAGCAAAGAGAGGTCATGAAAAAAATATTGGCGTGTAACATCAAGGAAAACCAAAAGATGTTTTATAAATACATTAAGAGCAAGAGGATAACTAAAGAAATAGTAGGGCCTATAAAAGACTATAAAGTTAACCTGTGTGTGGAGGCGAATGACATAGATATGGCTCTGAATGAATACTTTGTGTCTATCTTCACAAAAGAAAGGAATGATGCAGACATTGTAGTTAAGAAAGACTGTGAAATATTAGCTGAAATAAACAGTGAGAGGAAGTACTAAGGGGTTTAGCATCTTTGAAAGTAAATAAATCACCAGGCCCGGATGAAACATATCCCAAACCGTTGAGAAGAAATAGCAGAGGCGCTGACCATCATTTTCCAATCCTCTCTGGGTACAGGTATGGTGCCGGAGGACTCGAGGACTGCCAACGTAAGAAATAGGAAATAGAAAATAGGAGCAGGAATAGGCCATTTGGCCCTTCGAGCCTGCTCTGCCATTTATCATTTATAGAGACCAAAACTGTACACAGTACTCTAAGTATGGCCTCACCAATACCCTGTACGTTGTAGTAGGACTTCTCTGCTTTTATACTCCATCCTCCTTGAAATAAAGGCCAGCATTCCATTTGCCTTCCTGATTGCTTGCTGTACTTGCATATTAACTTTTAGTGCAGAGAAGATTGGGAGGAGATTTGATAGAGGTGCTCATAATCATGAGGGGTCTAGACAGGGTAGATAGAGAGAAACTGTTCCCATTGGCGGAAGGGCAGAGAACACAGATTTGAGGTGATTGGCAGAAGAACCAAAAGCGATACGAGGGAAACATTTTTATGCAGCACAGCCTGAAAGGGTGGTGGAGGCAGATTCAATTGTGGCTTTCAAAAGGGAATTGGATAAGTACGGGAAGGAAAAAAAATTGCAGGGCTACGGGGAAAGGGCGGCGGAGTGGAACTAGCTGAAGTGCTCTTGCAGAGAGCCGCACAGGTTCGACGGGCTGAATGGCCTCTTTCTGTGCTATAACCATTCTATGATTCTCTCTTTACTGGGCCACAGTCTTTGGCTTCCTCAAGGATGTCATGAGCCATATCTTCAGTGTATACCCCTCGTCTCCAAGCAGCCAGCCGGAAAGTCTGTTTGAAGATGTTTAGTGCTGAGGGAGGGTGGACTGGTGCAGGACGAATGAGTCATGACAGCTGCCAGGGAATTTTGTGCACACATGCATGATGATCTTCCTATGGTTGCAGGCGTTGAGGGAGTGGAAGCCTTTGCGATTGACAAAGACCTCTGGGTGATGATGGGGGGCACCGATGGCCACGTGTGTCAATGACACCCTGCAGCCGAGGGAAGCCAGCCAGTGACACAGCCAAGCACCCACTCAGTAACACTGGCTTTATCGGTGACAAAGTTGATATAATTGGCTGACATGTCAAAAAGGGCACGTGACCTGTGTGATGCAACTGTGGGCAATCGACTGCGAGAAGCCGCAAATGTCTGCTGCAAATCCCTGGAAGGAGCTTGAGGCGAAGAAGTTGAGGGTGCTGGTGATTTTGACAGCCACTGATAAGTGTTCACCCGCTCTTCTGGGCTGCAGATTTTCCTCCAGTAATGTGCAAATGTCTGCGATGACCTGGCATGACAGCTTCAGCCTCCTTTGGCACTGCAACTCTGTCATCTTGAGGAAGCTCATCCTCTGCCTGTATATCCTGTGTTGGGGTATCGTATCGGCACCGTGCAGCCTTGCTTTGATGCCCTCTGTCCTGTGCAGAATCAGGTGGCTGAGAAGGTTGGTGGTGTTGTTGTTGGTGCTGCTGGTGTGCCAAGTGCTGCTGGTGTTGGTGCTCATCAAGGTCCAATTCTGAGGATCAAGGTGAGACAGTATAAAAAGCACCCAGGCTGATGGAATAGATGGCAGTCGAGCAGAGATGACAGAAGCAATCTGTCAATGGTGTGATAGGTTCCACCAATGAGGTGACAGTGGATGGCGATGTTGCTGGAAACACATGCAACCTCCAGAAAGCTAAATATGTGCTGACAATGCAGTCAGCAACAGCATCTGCATTATGAAAGTGATCAGCTGTGAGATTGGAGTTTTTATTGTACTTTTCATGCCGTGTACTAATGAGCTGGATCAATGGCTACTTAACTTGTGCCTTAGGTTCTCAGATGTGATTCCCGAGCTGCATGATTTCCATGGTCATCCAGGGAAATTTGAAAGATAGGGTGAAAAAGGCGCTTAAGGATCTGACAAGTACCACATATGATTTAAATTAGCTCATCCGTTTCTGCCGTTTTGGTCATTTCCACGCCGACAAACGTTCCTGAGGGAAAGGCGCGTGGGGACGGATGACGGTGGGTTTCTGACCCGCTGCAAGATACTTCACATTTCCCCCTGACCTGTCTTCAATTGCGCCCGCACGGACCCCAGAAAATTCCAGCCTTTGAGTTTGAGAGAATGAAAAATTGTGGATGGAAGGTTTTTAAAAACTATCTTGTGACTTGATTGATTCATCAACTGTTTATTGGTTAGTTTTGTTCACTGGCCATAGTTGTTACAGCGTAATAATTTGTCAATGAGCAAGTGCGACATAAAATTTACTTGTGAAAAAGTGTCATGCTCAATATTGATTACTAAATTATAATGGGCAAAAGACATGCACACATACTATTTTTATTATATATAGATACAAAAAAATGACATACCTTGCTCCATAGGTTTTGTGAATGATGAGCAATAGGGGACTTAAAATAAATCCCTTTAGAACTCAACAAAGCACATCACCCCTCGCATGGAGCTTTTAGCATTTATCATCACTTTCTATTTTCTGTTGCCATTGCAGTTTCCTTTCAATGCCATTAATTCCGTGATCTTTTTTTAAATAAGCTTTACACCTTGGTTCCTATGAATTAATTCTAGGGTCAAACTTAACTGATAATTTAACACAAGCAAGCAGAGACCTTCCCAGAATGGAGTTTTATATTTTTTGGGGGGAGGAAAGATTTTTGCTCTGTGATAGGGAAACAATTGTTAGTGCCTGAGGAGAGGGCAAGAGTAATTTCTTCAGCAGCTATCAATGGGTGTTAGGTTTGGTTCCTCTTCTCCTCCTCGAAATAAGCCACATTGCAAAAGGGGTGAAGTGGAACAGTACTGAACACCATCTCCATCACTAAGTGTAACAGACAGCAATATTCGTTAAATTCTGAAGAAACAAAACCATTTTTTAAATTTAAAACTCCAAAGATAAAACCTTTTTTTGACACTAAGCTTGAAAATGCCTAAACAGCAGCGCCAAGTTTTTATTGGGCAGCTTGCCCTAATCTGCATCTGGCACTATTAAAGGAGATCTGTACAAAGCGATCTGACATCCATTTTCATGCAATTTACACCCTCTTAGGGCACAGATAACAGAAAAGCCAGAGAGTCAGTTCAGGTGCAATGCTGTTCAACTAGAATAGAGGGAATAGGATGAATGCCTATTTTTGCTCTGGCTTGCGCCTATTTTGATGTTAGGAGTGAATTTTTTTTCTTTCATAGAAACTTTTCCTGCTGCAATTAAACACTTTTTAGTTTATTACCCAGTATTGTATTCTGTACATCCATCTCCTTAAAAGCAAATGGTCTAACCACAATTTACTGATGTGGTTAATTTTGAATCAGTATCAATGGTGGAAATATGAATTCTTGCTAAGAGCAGTTTTTTGCTAACATATCCTACTTGCTCATCAGATTAACTACTGCATTTACATTTGGCTAATTGACAAGAGGCTGGAGTAATCCCTGTGCTTATTTGACAAGCATATGTGTTAGCAGGATATGCGTTAATGAGATTTAATTCTACTGTGATTTTCTCAGATTACCATATTCTCAAACTCAACCTATGACAGTCCTGATTGCAGAATTAAATCTTGATTCTTAGTAGTTACCAAGTGAACCAAATGGTAAAAAACTACTTCTTAAAACATTAGAGAAACAGAGCAGATGTTTCATAAAACTGTTATTTGAACAATTCCACTTTCAGTTATAAGGCAGGCTGCCCACTTCACAAATCATTTCACATCTGTCTAAAAAGTGTGCGTATTTTACAAAGAAAATATTATTCAGACGATAACTAGGCTGTCAACTGTAGCTCTATACCTTTCAATAGCTACAGATTTCATGCTGCACTGAAGCTTTTCTGTGGGAATTTTTCTTTGTCCTTCACTAGACATTGCCATTGAATGTGCTATGGCATCTTCATTAGCTGATGCAGCCTGTCCGAATATAAAAATCATCAGCATTTTACATGTACTTATTCCAGCAAGGCATACTGATAACGGTCAACAAATAAGTGCATTTTTTAAAATCTCACCTCTATGGAGATAGAATGCTGAGTGGCAATCCCCATATTTCCTTCTCATTCAAAACAATGCGGATGCAGGAGCAAAGTCTACAAAACTTTCATTAAGTTTGCAAAATAACAGTGCAGCTGGTAGAATGTACCTTGTGCATACGGAATATATTCTAAAAATTGCCAATATTTAGTCTGTCAGAGGTTCCCAAACTGGGAGACGTTCCTTTGGAGGGCACAACAAAGTTATCAGGTGGGCAAAGGAGGAAGCTAGCTGTAACTCATTAACAGATAATGCCTTCAATATATATTTTTGCCATTGGTGGCACAGTTACCACTCTCCTCAACTCTCTAGGGCTGTAAGAAATCGTGAATTGGAAGAAATAACTTCAAACCTAAATATCTCTTCATCTCTTCAGACTGGTGTTAGAATTGAAGGTTTCATTTCATGGTATAATAGCTGAAGCTACTTGAACAGCAGGCAGGGAAGTGGACCCGAGTCCATGATTGGATCAGCCATGATGGTATTAAATGGCGGAGCAGGCTCGAGAGACCGTATGGCCTGCTCCTGTTCCTATTATGGCAAACAACTGAACCACAACTAAGATGCTCCACGTGAGAGCGCAGACCACCCGAGAGACTGAATCTATAAAGGCAATAAGACCTTGGGGGAGGGTGATGTCATGTATCTCACATTACTGTATATAACTGTATCTTACCATGCTATACATGACCAACTGGATATGACCTGTAACAGTAAGCATACCTTACCACCAGAGGTGCACTTGCAGGAGACATTCCATACCTGTCCCACTGAGGTATATAAAGGGAGGTCTCAGGCAAGTGCGGGACTGGAGAGCTAGAATTAAGGTGCAGGTCCTGAGTGACCTTGACTTCAGCATGTATCTCATGTAAGTCAGTACATTAGAGTCAGGACTTAATACTTTGTGTACAGAGGCTTTTTCTATTTTCACTCTTCAAGGTCTGGCTCTATTTCTCATACTATGCCCTCGAGTCCTATACTCCCCCAGTGAATAGTTGCGCCTTGCTCCTCCTGCAGCTCCAATCATGTATTATGTTCAGTTCTGGGCACGGCACCTCAAGAAAGATATACTGGCCTTAGATGTGGTACAGTGCAGGTTTGCCAAAATTATAACTATTAATTCCAAAGGATTGGCAGGTTTGGAGAACTCAGCACTTAAAATAAAAAGCATGCAGACTTCTTTCAAACAATATAAAATAATTCAAGTACCACACTTACAAATTGTACAAATTAATTTCTAGTCACAACAGCAAATGAAAAAAAAACATACAATCATGAAATTATCCAAAACTACAATGTTTAAATAATAACACAAAATTTGGGGAATTTTTAAAAAATTCTAAATTTTCATCTGGTTCACTGTGAAAGAGATGGGTCAAGTGCACTTTAATTGGAACCCAAATACATATTGTGCTGACTCTATTATATTTCAATATTGTGGTTGTGTTAAGGATACAAAGTTAGGCTAAGGCTGTCTCATGAAAGTAGTTAAGACAAATACTTGGGTTATGGGAAAGTGTTTGACAGTAGCTCCTTGCTTGCCAAAAGCAATTTAGTTTCTTTGATGAGCAAGTAACGGGAACCTGAAGAATCAGCGGCCCAAACTATTTTTGTGGGATCCGGAGGAGCATTCCTGCTTCACCATGCCCCACAAAAGTACGTTTTTACTTAACTTGTAGGCCTACGTTTGTCAGCCTCTATTGAGCATACACAGCAGACACTCCATCCTGTAAGCCTTAAAATGGTTTTGGAGCCCTATCTATGTAATAGGACCCAAAATTAAATGCGTTCATGAGACTCCCTTCTGATTTAGGCTTTGATTTTAACTCCCATAATTAAAACCTCTTTTGTTTGGCAATCAACCATCTACTGTGCAATTTCTCCTTTGTGCAGACACAATACCATACAAAAAGAGCTTTTCATCTGCTAATACATCTAGTCTGTTACCCTTTGTCTTTCTAATATCCAGTTAATGTATTACAGGTTGAGCGTCCGAAATCCCGAGTTCCAAAATTCGGAATGTTCCGAAATCGCGCTGATCCGTGGAAGGGTTGTCCGCAATGCGTAAAATGTTCCGAAATCCAGACATTTTTAAAAAACTGATTACCATTGCGAGTTGGGCTTAGGGAGGGGGGAGAAACAGCCCCAAATGATTCCAAAAAACAAAAATTCACAAAACCCTTACCTGCTAAACCGCCGAAAAAGAATTAAAAAATAAAAACTTTAAATTATCTTTTTTGCAGATCTTCAATGCAGGTTTTTCCTGGCCGCCAATGCTGCCGAACCCGCCACCTCCACCGCCACTGACCCTCCACCACCGACGACCCTCCACTGCCGTCCCCCCAGGCCCTCCGTAGACCACCCCCGATCCTCGCCCCACATCCGCCGATCCTCCGCCACCACCCCGGAACCTCCGTCGCCGACACAGACCCTCCCACTCCCCGCCTCCGCCATCGTTCCAGACCTTCTGCCCGAGGGTTCCAGATTTGGGACGTTGGAGGAATTTTCCGAAATCCGGAACGGCCTCGGTCCCGAGTTTTCGGACGCTCTACCTGCAATACTTTACAGTAACCAAGAATGAAAGATTAGTTAATGACAAAATATTTTAAAAATGCAAAAATTTCACAGAGGTTTTCAACACTACGAAAGCTTTTCAAAGCACGAGATTTTTTCTATTCGTTGACAAATCAGTAACAAGAGGATGCACTCATAATTATCACAAGATCAAAGAATAATAGAATCATAGAAGTTTACAGCACAGAAGGAGGCCATTTCGGCCCATCGTGTCCATGCCAGCCAACAAGGGGCTATCCAGTCAATGTATTTACTGAGGCGTACCAACCTGTCCCCGCCACACAGCACTGCCCCCCCCAGTCATCAAGATCCACGGCGTGGCCCTGGACAACATGGACCATTTCCCATACCTTGGGAGCCTCTCATCAACAAGAGCAGACATCGACGATGAGATTCAACACCGCCTCCAGTGCTCCAGTATAGCCTTTGGCTGCCTGAGGAAAAGAGTGTTTGAAGACCAGGCCCTCAAATCTGCCAGCAAGCTCATAGTCTACAGGGCTGTAGTAATACCCGCCCTTCTGTATGGCTCAGAGACATGGACCTTGAACAGTAGACACCTCAAGTCGCTGGAGAAATACCACCAATGATGTCTTTGCAAGATCCTGCAAATCCCCTGGGAGGACAGACGCACCAACGTTAGCGTCCTCGACCAGGCCAACATCCCCAGCTTTGAAGCACTGACCACACTTGATCAGCTTCTCTGGGCAGACCACATTGTTCACATGCCAAACACGAGACTCCCAAAGCAAGTGCTCTACTCGGAACGCCTTCTCGGCAAACGAGCCAAAGGTGGGCAGAGGAAACGTTACAAGGACACCCTCAAAGCCTCCCTGATAAAATGCAACATCCACACTAACACCTGGGAGTCACTGGCCAAAGACCGCCCTAAGTGGAGGAAGTGCATCCGGAAGGACGCTGAGCACCCAGAGTCTCATTGCCGAGAGCATGCAGAAATCAAGCAGAGGCAGTGGAAAGAGCGTGCAGCAAACCAGTCCCACCCACCCATTCCCACAACGACTATCTGTCTCTCCTGTAACAGGGACTGCGGCTCTCATATTGGGACGGTTCAGCCACTTAAGGTCTCATTTTTAGAGTGGAAGCAAGTATTCGATTCCGAGGGACTGCCTATGATGATGATCCAGCCGAATCCCACTTTCCAGTTCTCGGTCCACAACTCTGCAGGTTATGGCACTTCAGGTGCACATCCAAGGACTTTTTAAATGTGATGAGGGTTTCTGCCTCTACCACCCTTTCAGGCAGTGAGTTCCAGACACCCACAACCCTGTGTGTGAAGAAATTTCCTCAAATCACCTCAACCTTCTACTAATTACTTTAAATTTATGCCCCCTGGTTGTTGACCACTCTGCAAAGGGAAATAGGCCCTTTCTATCCACTACATCTCGGCACCTCAACGTTATACACCTCAATGAGGTCTCCCTTCAGCCTTCTCTGTTCCAATGAAAACAAATCCAGCCTATCTAATCTGTCCTCATAGCTTAGATTCTCCACTCCCGGCAATATCCTCATAAATCTCCTCTGAACCCTGTCCAGTGCAATTACATCCTTTCTGTAATGCGGTGACCAGAACTGCACGCGGTACTCCACCTGTGACCTAACCAGTGTTTTATACAGTTCAAGCATAACCTCCGCCCCCCACTTCTCTTGTATTCTATGCATCAGCTAATAAAGGCAAGCACTCCGTATGCCTTCTTAACCAGCTTATCTACTGGGCCTGCTACTTTCAGGGATCTGTGGACATGCACTCCAAGGTCCCTTTGTTCCTCTACACTTCTCGGTATCCGATCATTTAATGTGTATTTCCTTTCCTCGTTAGCCCTCCCCGAATACATTACCTCACACTTCTCTGATTAAATTCCATTTGCCACTGTTCTGCCCACCCGATTGATATCTTCCTGCAGTCTGCAGCTTTTTTGTTCATTATCAAGCACACAGCCGATTTTAGTATCATCTGCAAACTTCTTAATCAAAATCCCCTATATTCAAGTCTAGATTATTGATGTATTTCACAAAAAGCAAGGGACCAAGTACTGAGCCCTGCGGAACCCCGGTGGAACCCCAGTGCATCCGCCTGCAGCACCTGACAGACCGCACTGGAGCACTGGAGCTGCGGGTGGATTTACTCTGGAGCATCCACGATGCTGAGGATGTCATGAATAGCACGTTGAGTGAGTTGGTCACACCGCAGGTAAAGGGTACACAGCCAGATAGGGGATGGGTGACCAACAGGAAGCGCAGCTGAAAGAAAGTAGTTCAGGGGTCCCCTGCGGTCATTCCCCTGCAAAACAGATACATTGCTTCGGGTACTATTGGGTGGGGATGACTCATCAGGGGAGGGCAGCAGCAGCAAAGTTCATGGCACCATGGGTGGCTCTGCTGCACAGGAGGGCAGGAAAAGGAGTGGAAGAGCAAAAGTGATAGGGGAATAGATAGACATTTCTGCGGCCGCAACCAAGACTCCAGGATGGTATGTTGCCTCCCTGGTGTAAGGGTCAAGGATGTCTCGGAGCGGATGCAGGACATTTTGAAAAGGGAGGGTGAACAGCCAGTTGTTGTGGTGCATATAGGTAAAAAATGGGATGAGGTCCTGCAAGACGAAGTTAGGGACCGAGGAACTAAATTAAAAAGTAGGACCTCAAAAGTAGTAATCTCAGGATTGCTACCAGTGCCACGTGCTAGTCAGAGTAGGAATTGCAGGATAGCTCAGATGAATACATGGCTTGAGGAGTGTGCAGAAGGGAGGGATTCAAATTCCTGGGACATTGGAACCGGTTTTGGGGGAGAAGGGACCAGTACAAACCGGACGGTCTGCACCTGGGCAGGACCGGAACCAATGTCCTGGGGGAGTGCTTGCGAGTGCTCTTGGGGAGGAGTTGAACTAATATGGCAAGGGGATGGGAACCTATGCAGGGAGACAGAGGGAAGTAGAATGGGGCAGAAGCAAAAGATAGAAAGAAGAAAAGTAAAAGTGGAGGGCAGAGAAAGCCAATGCAAAAAGTAAAAAGGGCCACATTACAGCAAAATTCTTTAAGGGGCAAAGTGTGTTAAAAAAGCAAGCCTGAAGGCTCTGTGCCTCAATGTGAGGAGTAATCGGAATAAGGTGGACGAATTAACAGCGCAGATAGTAGTTAACGGGTATGATGTAATTGGCATCACGGAGACATGGCTCCAGTATGACCAAGGCTGGGAACTCAATATCCAGGGGTATTCAACATTTAGGAAGGATAGACAGAAAGGAAAAGGAGGTGGGGTGGCATTGCTGGTTAAAGAGGAAATTAATGCAATAGTAAGGAAGCACTTTAGCTTGGATGATGTGGAATCAGTATGGATGGAGCTACAGAATACTGAAGGGCAGAAAACGCTAGTGGGAGTTGTGTACAGACCACCAAACAGTAGTAGAGGGGTTGGGGACAGCATCAAACAAGAAATTAGGGATGCATGCAATAAAGGTACAGCAGTTATCATGAGCGAGTTTAATCTACATATTGATTGGGCTAACCAAACTGGTAGCAATGCGGTGGAGGATGATTTCCTGGAGTATATTAGGGATGGTTTTCTATACCAATATGTCGAGGAACCAACTAGAGGGCTGGCCATCCTAGACTGGGTCTTGTGTAATGAGAAAGGGCTAATTAGCAATCTTGCTGAGCGAGGCCCCTTGGGGAAGAGTGACCATAATATGGTAGAATTCTTTATATATGATGGAGAGCGACACAGTTAATTCAGAGACTAGGGTCCTGAACTTAAGGAAAGATAACTGCGATGGTATGAGACGTGAATTGGCTAGAATAGACTGGCGAGTGATATTTAAAGGGTTGATGGTGGATAGGCAATGGCAAACATTTAAAAATCACATGGATGAACTTCAACAATTGTACATCCCTGTCTGGAGTAAAAATAAAACGGGGAAGGTGGCTCAACCGTGGCTAACAAGTTAGATTAAGGATAGTGTTAAATTCAAGGAAGAGGCATATAAATTGGCCAGAAAAAGCAGCAAACCTGAGGACTGGGAGAATTTTATAATACAGCAGAGGAGCACAAAGGGTTTAATCAGGAGGGGGAAAAGAGAGTATGAGAGGAAGCTTGCTGGGAACATAAAAACTGACTGCAAAAGCTTCGATAGATATGTGAAAAGAAAAAGATTCGTGAAAACAAACGTAGGTCCCTTGCAGTCAGATTCAGGTGAATTTATAATGGGGAACAAAGAAATGGCGGACCAGTTAAATAAATACTTCGGTTCTATCTTCACGAAGGAAGACACAAATAACCTTCCGGATGTACTAGGGGACCGAGGGTCCAGTTAGAAGGAGGAACAGAAGGAAATCCTTATTAGGCGAGAAATTGTTTTCGGGAAATTGATGGGATTGAAGGCCGATAAATCCCCGAGGCTTGATGGTCTGCATCCCAGAGTACTTAAGGAAGTAGCCCTAGAAATAGTGGATGTATTAGTGATCATTTTCCATTAGTCTATCGACTCTGGATCAGTTCCTATGGACTGGAGGGTAGCTAATGTAACACCACTTGTTAAGAAAGGAGGGAGAGAGAAAACGGGTAATTATCGACTGGTTAGCGTGACATCAGTAGTGGGGAAAATGTTGGAATCAATTATTAAAGATGAAATAGCAGCACATTTGGAAAGCAGTGACGGGATCGGTCTAAGTCAGCATGGATTTATGAAAGGGAAATCCTACTTGACAAATCTGCTAGAATTTATTTGAGGATGTAACTGAGTGGACAAAGGAGAACCAGTGGATGTGGTGTATTTGGACTTTCAAAAGGCTTTCGACAAGGTTCCACACAAGCGATTGGTGTGCAAAATTAAGCACATGGTATTGGGGGTCGTGTACTGACGTGGATAGAGAACTGATTGGCAGACAGGAAGCAGAGAGTCGGAATAAACGGGTCCTTTTCAGAATGGCAGGCAGTGACTAGGTGGGGTGCCGCAGGGCTCAGTGCTGGGACCCCAGCTCTTTACAATATACATTAATGATTTGGATGAGGGAATTGAGTGGAATATCGCCCAAGTTTGCAGCTGGGTGGCGGTGTGAGCTGTGAGGAGGACGCTAAAAGGCTGCAGGGTGACTTGGACAGGTTAGGTGAATGGGCAAACACGTGGCAGATGCAGTATATTGTGGATAAATGTGCGGTTATCCACTTTGGTGGAAAATACACGAAGGCAGAATATTATCTGAATGGCGGCAGATTAGGAAAAGGGGAGGTGCAACGAGACCCGGGTGTCATGGTACATCAGTCATTGAAAGGTGGCATGCAGGTACAGCAGGCGGTGAAGAAGGTAAATAGTATGTTGGCCTTCATAGCTGGGGAATTTTGAATATCGGAGCAGGGATATCTTACTGCAGTTGTACAGAGTCTTGGTGAGGCCTCACCTGGAATATTGTGTTCAGTTTTGGTCTCCTAATCTGAGGAAGGACGTGCTATTGAGGGAGTACAGCGAAGGTTCACCAGGCTGATTCCCAGGATGGCAGGACTGACATATGAGGAGAGACTGGATCGACTGGGCCTGTATTCACTGGAGTTTAGAAGGATGAGAGGGGATCTCATAGAAACATATAAAATTCTGACGGGATTGGACAGGTTAGATGCAGGAAGAATGTTCCCGATGTTGGGAAAGTCCAGAACCAGGGGACACAGTCGAAAGATAAGGGGTAAGCCATTTAGGACTGAGATGAGGAGAAACTTCTTCACTCAGAGTTGTTAACCTGTGGAATTCCCTACCGCAGAGAGCTGTTAATGCCAGTTCATTGGATATATTCAAGAGGGAGTTAGATATGGCCCTTACGGCTAAAGGGATCAAGGGGTATGGAGAGAAAGCGGGAAAGGGGTACTGAGGTGAATGATCAGCCATGATCTTATTGAATGGTGGTGCAGGCTCGAAGGGCTGAATGGCCTACTCCTGCACCTATTTTCTATGTTTCTATACATTTTCACCGACACCGTCAACTCTGCTCTTTGGCCAACCTAACAGAAGGCTGGTTCGAGGATACAGAAAGGCAAACTTAGGATGCAGTACAACAATTGCATTAAACACACTGAGAACAAGTAATCATGTGATACTATTAGTCAGGTTTCCGAAATAATTATTGTTAATTACTATAACATTACTAGTGATGTTCTATGATAAGTTCACAGTAAAAAATGCCCGCACTGCACCTATTGGCCCTAATAATCAAGAAAACTTTTTGCATTAAGAGGTGTAGGTTACATTTTAAGGCCTAGAATTTCCACTCAGTTGTGCTGTTTTTTTTGCGCAATTTGCCCCAAATTGGAGAAATCAGCACAAAAGATCGCAGAATTTTAAGCGCAACTTAAATTCAGCGCAAATTCAGTTTCCCCAATCTTTTAAAAAACATTGTGCGAAAAGTACAAAACTGTCCATGACTCTAGAGCGAATTAATCATTGAGACTTTCCGCTAATTGAACTCGTTTGCAGGCCTTCAAGGAGGCTCTAAAAATTAAGCTGGTTCTTTTGGGCGCGAAAACACGAATTGGCCTCCATATAATCTATTTTTAGTTTACTAAGGTACTGTCTACTGTATCCAAATACATCTAGCAAATAGTTCTGTATATTTCTTTGTCATTTTCAGTTATTTAATATTGGGTTACTGACTGGTCGTGGACTAGGTAGTCTTATTAAAATGCTTATTTTTGATAAACCATTTCAGTCGTATTAATCAAACTGCACCAAGTCGGGAGTCGTTGTGCCCCGGTGAGAAGCTCGGGAGGTGTGTGGAGAGCCCTATAAAAAGGCCCAGCGTCCGAGAGTCGTCGGGAGTCGTCGTGCGCCGCCGAGAGGCTCGGGAGGTGTGTGGAGAGGCCTATAAAAAGGCCCAGCGTCCGAGAGTCGTCGGGAGTCGTGGTGCGCTGGCGAGAAGCTCGGGAGGTGTGTGGAGAGGCCTATAAAAAGGCCCAGCGTCCGAGAGTCGTCGGGAGTCGTGGTGCGCCGCCGAGAGGCTCGGGAGGTGCATGGAGAGACGTGCTTGTGCAGCTACAGGAAGAAGGCATAAAAGTAGAAAGAAATCGAAAGGTGACGTCGCAGCCAAGGGGGTACGTGATTGGCTGGTGATTTGTGAGTAGCTTTTCTTTTTCTTTCTTTATCATTAAGTAACCTTTAGCATTGTTGTTGCCAACTTAAGTGTATCTAAGGGTTAAGTCATGGCAGGAGAGCTCGGACACATGTTATGCTCCTCCTGTACTATGTGGGAAGTCAGGGACGCTTCTGGTGTCCCTGACGACTACAAATGCGGGAAGTGCATCCGTCTGCAGCTCCTAACAGACTGCATTGCGGCACTGGAGCTGCGGGTGGATTCACTCTGGAGCATCCACAATGCTGAGAATGACATGAATAGCACGTTTAGCGAGTTGGTCACACCGCAGGTAAAGGGTACTCAGCCAGATAGTAAATGGGTGACCAGCAGCAAGAGCAGTGTAAGAAAGGTAGTGCAGGGGTCCCCTGCGGTCATCCCCTGCAAAACAGATACACTGCTTTGGGAACTGTTGAGGGAGATGACTCATCAGGGGAGGGCAACAGAAGCCAAGTTCATGGCACCATGGCTGTCTCTGCTGCACAGGAGGGCAGGAAAAAGAGTGGGAGAGCGATAGTGATAGGGGATTCAAATGTAAGGGGAATAGATAGGCGTTTCTGCAGCTGCAACCGAGACTCCAGGATGGTATGTTGCTTCCCTGGTGCAAGCGTCAAGGATGTCTCGGAGCGGGTGCAGGACATTCTAAAAAGGGAGGGTGAACAGCCAGTTGTCATGGTACACAAAGGTACCAACGATGTAGGTAAAAAACGGGATGAGGTGCTACGAGACGAATTTAGGGAGCTAGGAGCTAAATTAAAAAGTAGGACCTCAAAAGTAGTAATCTCAGGATTGCTACCAGTGCCACGTGCTAGTCAGAGTAGGAATCGCAGGACAGCTCAGATGAATACGCGGCTTGAGGAGTGGCGCAGAAGGGAGGGATTCAAATTCCTGCGGCATTGGAACCGGTTCTGGGGGAGTTGGGACCAGTACAAACCGGACGGTCTACACCTGGGCAGGACCGGAACCAATATCCTAGGGGGAGTGTTTGCTAGTGCTGTTGGGGAGCAGTTAAACTAATATGGGAGAGGGATGGGAACCTATGCAGGGAGGCAGAGGGAAATAAAAGGGAGACAGAGGCAAAAGATAGAAAGGAGAATAGTAAAAGTGGAGGGCAGAGAAACCCAAGGCAAAGAACAAAAAGGGCCACATTACAGCAAAATTCTAAAGGGGCAAAGGGTATTAAAAAGACAAGCCTGAAGGCTCTGTGCTTCAATGCGAGGAGTATTCGGAATAAGGTGGACGAATTAACTGCGCAGATAGCAGTTAATGGATGCGATGTAATTAGCATCATAGAGACATGGCTCCAGGGTGACCAAGGCTGGGAACTCAACATCCAGGGGTATTCAGCATTCAGGAAGGATACTCAGAGGAAAAGGAGGCAGGGTGGCGTTGTTGGTCAAAGAAGAAATTAATGCAATAGTAAGGAAGGACATTGGCTTGGATGATGTGGAATCAGTATGGGTGGAGCTGCGGAATACAAAAGGGCAGAAAATGCTCGTGGGAGTTGTGTACAGGCCACCAAACAGTAGTAGAGAGGTTGGGGAAAGCATAAAAGAAGAAATAAGGGGTGTATGCAACAAAGGTACAGCAGTTATCATGGGCGACTTTAATTTACATATAGATTGGGTTAATCAAACTGGTAGCAATGTGGTAGAGGAGGATTTCCTGGGGTTTATTAGGGATGGTTTTCTTGACCAATATGTGGAGGAACCGACTGCCATCCTAGACTGGGTGATGTGTAATGAGAAGGTACTAATTAGCAATCTTGTTGTGCGAGGTCCCTTGGGGAAGAGTGACCATAATATTCTTTATTAAGATTGAGAGTGCCACAGTTAATTCAGAAACTAGGGTCCTAAACTTAAGGAAAGCTAACTTCGATGGAATGAGGCGTGAATTGGCTAGAATAGACTGGCAAATGATACTTAAAGGGTTGACGGTGGATAGGCAATGGCAAACATTTATAGATCATATGGATGAATTTCAACAGTTGTACATCCCTGTCTGGAGTAAAAATAAAACAGGGAAGGTGGCTCAACCGTGGCTAACAAGGGAATTTAAGGTTAGTGTTCGATCCAAGGACGAGGCATATAAATTGGCCAGAAAAAGTAGCAAACCTGAGGACTGGGAGAAATTTAGAATTCAGCAGAGGAGGACAAAGGGTTTAATTAGGATAGGGAAAATAGAGTAGGAGAGGAAGCTTGCCGGGAACATGAAAACTGAGTGCAAAAGCTTCTATAGATATGTGAAGGGAAAAAGATTGGCGAAAACAAACATAGGTCCTTTGCAGTCGGACTAAGGTGAATTAATAATGGGGAACAAAGAAATGGCAGACCAATTGAACAAATACTTTGGTTCTGTCTTCACGAAGGAAGACACAAAATGACCTTCCGGATGTACTAGGGGACCGAGGATCTTGTGAGAAGGAGGAACTGAAGGATATCCTTATTAGACAGGAAATTGTGTTAGGGAAATTGATGGGATTGAAGGCCGATAAATCCCCAGGGCCGGATTGTCTGCATCCCAGAGTACTTAAGGCGTTGGCCCTAGAAATAGTGGATGCATTGGTAATCATTTTTCAACAGTCTATCGACTCTGGATCAGTTCCTATGGACTGGAGGGTAGCTAATGTAACACCACTTTTTAAAAAAGGAGGGAGAGAGAAAACGGGTAATTATAGACCGGTTAGCCTGATATCAGTAGTGGGGAAAATGTTGGAATCAATTTTTAAGGATGAAATAGCAGCGCATTTGGAAAGCGGCGACAGGATCGGTCCAAGTCAGCATGGATTTATGAAAGGGAAATCATGCTTGACCAATCTTCTGCAATTTTTTGAGGATGTAACTAGTAGAGTGGACAAGGGAGAACCAGTGGATGTGGTGTATTTGGACTTTCAAAAGGCCTTTGACAAGGTACCACATAAGAGATTGGTGTACAAGATCAAGGCACATGGTATTGGGGGGTAATGTACTGGCATGAATCAAGAATTGGTTGGCAGACAGGAAGCAGAGATTCGGGATAAACGGGTCCTTTTCGGAATGGGAGGCAGTAACTAGTGGATTCCCGCAGGGCTCAGTGCTGGGACCCCAGTTCTTCACAATATACAGTAATGATTTGGGTGAAGGAATTGAGGGTAATATCTCCAAGTTTGCAGATGACACTAAACTGGGTGGCGGTGTGAGCTGTGAGTCGGATGCTAAGAGGCTGCAGGGTGATTTGGACAGGTTCAGAGAGTGGGCAAATGCATGGCAGATGCAGTATAATGTGGATAAATGTGAGCTTATCCACTTTGGTGGCAAACACACGAAGGTAGAATATTATCTGAATGGCGGCAGATTAGGAAAAGGGGAGGTGCAACAAGACCTGAGTGTCGTGGTTCATCCGTCATTGAAAGTTGGCATGCAGGTACAGCAGGCGGTGAAGGTGGCAAATGGCATGTTGGCCTTCACAGCTAGGGGATTTGGGTATAGGAGCAGGGAGTTCTTACTGCAGTTGTACAGGGCCTTGGTGAGGCCTCACCTGGAATATTGTGTTCAGTTTTGGTCTCCTAATCTGAGGAAGGACATTCTTGCTATTGGAGGGAGTGCAGCGAAGGTTCAGCAGACTGATTCTAGGGATGGCTGGACTGACATATGAGGAGAGACTGGATCAACTGGGCCTTTATACACTGGAGTTTGAAGGATTAGAGGGGATCTCATAGAAACGTGTAAGATTCTGACGGGATGGGACAGGTTAGATGCAGGAAGAATGTTCCCGTTGTTGGGGAAGTCCAGAACCAGGGGACACAGTCTTAGGATAACGGGTAGGCCATTTAGGACTGAGATGAGGAGTAACTTCTTCATTCAGAGAGTTGTTAACCTGTGGAATTCCCTGCCGCAGAGTGTCGTTGATGCCAGTTCATTGGATATATTCAAGAGGGATTTAGATGTGGCCCTTATGGCTGAAGGAATCAAGGGTATGGAGAGAAAGCGGGAAAGGGGTACCGAGGTGAATGATCAGCCATGATCATATTGAATGGTGGTGCAGGCTCGAAGGGCCGAATGGCCTACTCCTGCACCTATTTTCTATGTTTCTATATTTCTATGTAAGTTACCATTCTTGAACAGATCAAGGACTTTTTTTTAAAAAAAGCAAAATTGTCAATAAATTTCTGTTCTAAAGCTGCCCGATTGCGCTAGTTCATGGAAATTGTGTGTTCGCCATTGTGCAAATGAGTTTGAGCGGAAACTTGTGGGTACGGGGACAACATTTCTCAAAACTAGCGTAATTGTGTGTGCAATTTGCGCCCAAATCCCCGATTGTGTGTCAAAAGGGGAAACTCTGCCAGATAACTTTTCAATTTGCCGGCCGGCCGAAGGAGGCACTGAAGGAAATCCTTATTAGACAGGAAATTGTGTTCGGGAAATTGATGGGATTGAAGGCCAATAAATCCCCAGGGCCTGACTGTCTGCATCCCAGAGTACTTAAGGAAGTGGCCCAAGAAATAGTGGATGCATTGGTGATCATTTTCCAACAGACTATCGACTCTGGATCAGTTCCTATGGATGGAGGGTAGCTAATGTAACAGCACTTTATAAAAAGAGAAGGTAGAGAGAATACAGGAATTATAGACCGGTTAGCCTGACATTGGTAATGGGGAAAATGTTGGAATCAATTATTAAAAATCTAATAGCAGCGCATTTGGAAAGCAGTGACAGGATCGGTCCAAGTCAGCATGGATTTATGAAAGGGAAATCATGCTTGACAAATCTTCTAGAATTTTTTGAGGATGTAACTAATAGAGTGGACAAGGGAGAACCAGTGGATGTGGTGTATTTGGATTTTCAAAAGACTTTTGACAAGGTCCCACACAAGAGATTGGTGTGCAAAATCAAAGCACATGGTATTGGGGGCAATATATTGACGTGGATAGAGAACTGGTTGGCAGACAGGAAGCAAAGAGTAGGAATAAACAGATCTTTCTCAGTGACTAGTGGGGTACCACAAGGTTAAAGTGCTGGGACCCCAGCTATTTACAATATAGATTCATGATTTAGATGAAGGAATTGAATGTAATATCTCCAAGTTTGCAGATGACACTAAGCTGGGTGACAGTGTGAGCTGTGAGGAGGATGCTAAGAGGCTGCAGGGTGACTTGGACAGGTTCGGTGAGTGGACAGATGCATGGCAGATGCAATATAATGTAGATAAGTGAGGTTATCCACTTTGGTGGCAAAAACAGGAAGGCAGAATATTACCTGAATGGTGACAGATTAGGAAAAGGGGAGGTGCAACAAAACCTGGGTGTCATGGTTCATCAGTCATTGAAAGTTGGCATGCAGGTACAGCAGGCAGTGAAGAAGGCAAATGGCACGTTGGCCTTCATAGCTAGAGGATTTGAGTATCGGAGCAGAGAGGTGTTACTGCAGTTGTACAGGGCCTTGAATATTGTGTGCAGTTTTGGTCTTCCAATCTGAGGAAGGACATCCTTGCTATTGAGGGAGTGCAGCAAAGGTTCACCAGACTGATTCCCAGGATGGCAGCACTGACATATGAAGAGAGACTGGATCGACTAGGCTTATATTCATTGTAATTTAGAAGAATGAGAGGGGATCTCATAGAAACATATAAAATTCTGACGGGATTCGACAGGTTAGATGCAGGAAGAATGGTCACGATGTTGGGAAGTCCAGAACCAGGGGCCACAGTCTAAGGATAAGGGGTAAGCCATTTAGGACCGAGATGAGGAGAAACTTCTTCACTCAGAGAATTGTGAACCTGCAAACTTCTCTACCACAGAAAGTTGTTGAGGCCAGTCCATTAGATATATTCAAAAGGGAGTTAGATGTGGCCCTTACGGCTAAAGGGATCAAGGGGTATGGAGAGAAAGCAGGAATGGGGTACTTAAGTTGCAAAAATGATCAGCGATGATCATACTGAATGGTGGTGCAGGCTCGAAGGGCCAAACAGCCTACTCCTGCACCTATTTTCTATGTTGCTAATGATCACTTCCCACAAACAAATCCCTCAGTCCCGATGAACTAGAATATGCTTGTATAACGATTGACATTTGGTGATGCAGTAAGCTCAGAGTTAAAACGAAACTTGTCTTTATATGTAGTTTACTGGATATGTCACAAGTTATCTCCAAATCTCTCAGTTTATGAAAGCAGCAGAATAAACACTATGAAATCAGGACATAAGTTATAAACTACAGTATAAACTGCACCACAGATTTATCAAAAATAAGCAGTCGCAATGACAACAGTTTAATTAACATTTTTCAGATTTCCAGCATCCACAGATTTAGCTTTTGTATTAGAGATAAAACGAGCACAGTTGTACCCTCCTCAAAACACAAAATTAACATGTATAACCCTTCACTATTGGTAAATTGCACAAACCTGACAGAGCCCCTTGACAATAACTTCTACATTAATTTCTTTGATTTTTTCCCTCAAGGAGTGTCCTCTCGATGCCTTGAGAAGAACCAGTGAACTGGAAGCACGCTGCCAGAGATTTACCCTTGGTACCCATGAAGTGTGACGGAACAAATCCCACTGTAATTTGTACAAATACTTAGTGATACAAAGAATGTCTGCACTGAGGGATTACCCCAGTGTTCGCATTACCCTTTGTGTTGATCTAAATCCACTTGTCATCGGACTGCAAATGCCTTTCACAAGAACACAAGAAATAGGAGCAGGAGTAGGCCATTTGACCCCTCGAGCCTGTTCCACCATTTAATAAGATCATGGACTCAGTTCCACTTCTCTGCCCGCTCCCCATACCCTTTACTCCCTTATCGCTCAAAAATCTGTCTATCTCCGCCTTAAATATATTCAATGACCCAGCCTCCACAGCTCTCTGGGACAGCGAATTCCACAGATTTCAACCCTCAGAAGAAATTCCTCCTCATCTCAATTTTAAATGGGCGGCCCCTTATTGGGTCTGTGCCCCCTAGTCCTAGTTTCCCCCCATGAGTGAAAATATCCTCTCTGCATCCACCTTGTCGAGCCCCCTCATTATCTTATATGTTTTGATAAGATCACTCCTCATTCTTCTGAACTCCAATGAGAATACTTCCAACGTAATCAACCATAAATAAGTCAACCCCCTCATCTCCAAAATCAACCGAGTGAACCTTCTCTGAACAGTCGCCAATGCAAGTATATCCTTCCTTAAATACGGAGACCAAAACTGCATGCCGTACTCCAGGTTTGGCCTCACCAATATCCTGTACAGTTGTAGCAGGACTTCTCTGCTTTTTTAGACTCTATCGCCTTTGCAATAAAGTTCAACATCCCATTTGCCTTCCTGATTACTTGCTGTACCTGCATACTAACTTTGTGCTTCATGCACAAGGACCCCCAGGTACCTCTATACTGATGCACTTTGCAACTTTTCTCCATTTAAATTATAATTTGCTTTTCTATTTTTTTCTGCCAAAGTGGATAATCTCACATTTTCCTACATTATACTCCATCTGCCAAATTTTTGCCCACTCGCTTAGTCTATATCCCTTGGCAGATTTTTTTGTGTCCTCACAATTTGCTTTCCTGCCCATCTTTGTATCATCAGCAAACCTGGCTACATTACACACAGTCCCTTCATCCAAGTCATTAATATAGATTGTAAATAGTTGAAGCCCCAGCACCGATCCCTGCGACACCCCACTAGTTACTGTTTGCCAACCAGAAAATGACCTGTTTATTCTGACTATGTTTTCTGTTCGTTGGCCAATCCTCAATCCATGCTAATATATTACCCCCAACCCCGTGAACTTTTATTTTGTGCAGTAACCTTTTATGTGGCACCTTATAAAATGCCTTCTGGAAATCCATATACACCACATTCATTGGTTCCCCCTTATCCACTCGGCACGTTACATCCGCAAAGAACGGCAGCAAATTTGTCAAACGTGATTTCCTTTTCATAAAACCATGTTGACTCTGCTTGATTGTCCTACAGCATTTTCCAAATAACAGATGTTAGGCTACCGTGGCGAGTCTGGGCAGCCGGGGAGGGGGAGGGGCGACCTCACTCCTGGCTCCAGCCCGCACTGTGTGAAGAACCTTCCCTTGATGGGACTTGTTCAGCCCACCCTGCGATGTTCCCAGCCAATTAAAAGGAAGAGTCTGATGATGTAATTTGATGGCAGGTCATCAACCAGTTTCCTTATAGGGATCATATCCACATTGATTTTGACAGTTGTTCAGTGTTCTGCAGACTCAGGTGCTGCAAACACCAACAGGCACTGCACAAAGGTGCATGGCTGCACCCAGACACTCTCATGACTTCCACCAGATGCTTATGGATGCAGGGAGGTTCTCTTCCCTTACAATGGGTGGAAGGGACCTCTCCAGGACACTAACCCAGCCCGATTGCACATTGCACAGGAGGGCACAAGCAGGGATGCCATCAAGAGGAGCTGGCTGCAGTGGCACAAACATTTCAATGATCCCCGTAGATCACAAAACTTTACTGCAAAGCCACACTCAACCTCATTCTGCTGTGCCATTCATCACATCCCCATCACTCTGCCTTCCCTATCCTCGTCCTGCACATCCTTACTCACACCAACTTTTCTTGCACCTCCACCCATCGCGCTCTCTCTCTCCCTACATTATCACCTCCCCATCTCACTAGCCACACCTCACACTTGCCCTCATCCTTGTCCAATCATACCAACTAATAACACACAAGAGTAGGCACTTGGGTCCTCTAGCCAATGTTCATGTATAGTTAATGTTGATGTATTGTCAAACATTGAAATCTTTATTTTGAACACTTTAATTTCTTAGACAGATTTGTGTGCACCTTTGGAAGTGGCTTAATGAGTTGTTGTGAATGGTGAGACATAACGGTACTCCTGCAACGGTGATGAGTGTGAAAGGAATGGCTTGGACATTGCAGGGATTCTTTATGGTGCTGGTGTGGAGTGGTACCAACCTGGCGCATCACATGGCAGCCAGGGTGTAACAGCGTCAAGTGAAGTAACTCTGGCCATATTGAGCCCATCCCTGGCGTCCCAGCCAGCAATATGGCCTGAAATGTTTGAAAAATTATCAGTACTTGGTAAAATTATTTTCAAATAACTTTCAAGTACCTCTCAATGATGTTAATTGGCTGGCCTGCCGTCAGGTTTGTGAACCGCAGCCAGACCTGGCACTTTGGAAATTGACAAGGAGGTGGGTTTAGAGCGGGATCTCACCCCGCTGTCAATCACTGACATTTTGACAACGGGCCCACCTCCAAACCCACACTGGCGAGGCTGGTAACTTTTACAGAAAATATACAATTTCCCCTCAATACTGCATTGAAGCAATAGTCTCGATTACGTGCTCAAATCCTGGAGTCGAGCTTGAACCCATGACCTTCTAACTCAGTGGTGAGTGTGAGACCACTCGACCAATCTGAAGAAAAATACATTTTACGACACAAGTTTGAAATGCTGCGTGATTTATTGACTAATTACCTCAACAAATAATAATCTACACTTTTATCCATTTTCAGTACAGGGTACTCATGAATCTGGTTCAGAGGTAGGAAACAGAAAACCGATATTAACAATGGAATAGATCTTTATCACTTTCTAAAAATATTACACAATTTTAGTCATCCCTATTGGCTCAAATAAGCAAAGACAACAAATACAGATATCAGCCAGAGACCTTTTTTTTTAATTACCAAGAGCATAATAAATTAAATTTAAGAAGTGGATTTTGTATACCAATGTAACTGTATACAAGTACCACAAAGTAAAGTTTGATTTACTTCCAAATTCTTCTAGGTTGACATACAAGTGATTTTGTTTTACACACTGTTAATCATAGTATTAAACACCTTCACACTTTGTGATTTAATGCTTTTAAAATTGACAAATTACATTAGAGATAGATTTACCATCATTCATCTTAGGGGCAGATGGATTTAAGTCACGTACTCTGTAAAATTGTTCAATCAACTGGTATAATCCCTTAAATATCAAGCATTTGAGTCTAAGTACACCAAGTGTCCATATAATTTTTCTTTCCTGAACAATAGTGCTAGGTTTCGCAGCAAACCATATTTTACTGGAGTTAAAATGCTATTTTCGTCAATATGGTGAAATATTTATTTAATTAAATATAAGTTGATTGCAAGCTCTTTCTCTCCTGACCATTCTGTTCCATCTTTTTTCAAACTTTGTGAACTCAATGTAATACAACTCACAAATAAAATTATTCATTCACACATACCTGTATTTAACATTTTGCCCAACTGTGTTGACAGCAGACATTATTTGAGAATGAGAAAGAATTAGGACAATCTACTTGTTATTTTATTTTTACTGTAATAATTTAGTCTACAATAAATGAATGTTTCATCCAGACTTCCTTTCCTGAAACTATTCAGAGTATATATCAAATAACAGTTTAATATGAGGACTTATTTCTCTCACCGACACCTGTTCAACACTGTATGAAGACGAACGTTTATCAATTAACATATTATGAATTTTTTAATCTTTCCGCTCATCAAAAATGTTACAACATATTACAGACGATGCATCCCCTTTAAAATTGTAAGAACAGGGAGACCTGGGGGTGTTTGTGCACAAAAATCTTTGAAGGTGGCAGGACAGGATTACAAGGCAAATGGGATCCTGGGCTTTATAAATAGAGGCATTGGGCGAGAAATTGGCCTCCTTTGCAACCCCCGTTAGCACCTCCAGAGGGAATAAAGTGGCTCCACTGGCAATGCGACCGACGTCACGAACTTGCCATGGAGGTTTGTGACACGGTAACCCCGAGTGCCACGACCACCTGTGCCTGGAGATCGTGACGTCATCCGGCTGCGCAGCGCCCCGGATCCGAACTTCGGTTCCGCCCCCTACAGCATCGCCAGGTATCAACACAGGCAGCGGCAGGAGGCGCTGCGAGGGAGGCCAGCCATTTGGGGATGGTCGAGTAAATAACGAATATCTTTTCAGCCCTTAGGTTATTTATTTTACAATCTTATCTGCCGCAAAATATATTAGCATGGATAGAGGATCGGCTAACGAACAGAAAACGGAGAGTCAATATAAATGGGTCATTTTCCGGTTGGCAAACAGTGACTAGTAGGATGCCGCAGGGATCGGTGTTGGGTCCTCAACTATTTACAATCTATATTAATGACTTGGATGAAGGGACCTTGTGTAATATAGCCAAGTTTGCTGATGATACAAAGGCGGGTGGAAAGCAAATTGTGAGGAGGACACAAAAAATCTGCAAAGGGATCTCGACAGGCTAAGTGAGTGGGCAAAGATTTGGCAGATGGAGTATAATATGGGAAAATGTGAGGTTATCCACCTTGGCAGGAAAAAAAAAATAGAAAAGCAAATTATAATTTAAATGAAGAAAAATTACAAAGTGCTGCAGTGCAGAGGGACCTGGGGGACCTTGGGGAAGTCCAGAACCAGGGGTCAAAGTCTAAGGATAAGGGGTAAGCCATTTAGGACTGAGATGAGGAGAAACTTCTTCACCCAGAGAGTGGTGAACCTGTGGAATTCTCTACCACAGAAAGTTGTTGAGGCCAATTCACTAAATATATTCAAAAAGGAGTTAGATATAGTCCTTACTACTAGGGGGATCAAGGGGTATGGCGAGAAAGCAGGAATGGGGTACTGAAGTTGCATGTTCAGCCATGAACTCATTGAATGGCGGTGCAGGCTCGAAGGGCCGAATGGCCTACTCCTGCACCTATTTTCTATGATTCTATGTTTCTATGTTTCCTTGTACATGAAACACAAAAAGTTAGTATGCAGGTACAGCAAGTAATCAGGAAGGCAAATGGGATGTTGGCCTTTATTGCAAAGTGGATAAAAGCAGAGAAGTCCTGCTACAACTATACAGGGTATTGGTGAGGCCACACCTTGAGTACTGCGTACATTTTACGTATCTGTATTTAAGGGAGGATATACTTGCATTGGAGGCTATTCAGAGAAGGTTCACTAGGTTGATTCCGGAGGAGGGGTTGACTTTGAAGATAGGTTAAACCTATATACATTGGAGTTCAGAAAAATGAGAGATGATCTTTTTAAAACATAAGATATTGAGTGTGTTATATATGTAAACCTGTATATACCTTGTGTAGCCACCAGAGGGCTCATCCCCTGGAGTCCGAAGGGATCCCACAATCCCTTGGGAGCACTGGGTACTTAAGGAGGCCTCACAGGCTGGAAAGGCCATCTGGAGACCTGCAATAAAAAACTATGGTCACACTTTACTTTGAGCTCACAGTATCCAGTCAGACTCTTTATTCATACTTAACTGGCGACGAGATACAGGTGATGAACCCAGAGAACAGTGGGCATCCTGGAGAAATTTTCGAAGGGAGATGATTGGGAAACCTTCGTGGAGCGACTTGACCAATACTTCGTGGCCAATGAGCTGGAAGGAGAAGCGAACACTGCCAAATGAAGGGCGAATCTCCTCACTGTCTGTGGGGCACCAACATATTGATTCATAAAAAACCTGCTTGCTCCAGCGAAACCCACAGAGAAATCGTACAATGATTTGTGCACACTGGTCCGGGAGCATCTGAACCCGACGGAAAGCTTTCTGATGGCGAGGTACTGGTTCTACACCTACAAAAATGTCTGAAGGCCAGGAAGTGGCGAGCTGTCACCGGGCTGAGACACCTTGCAGGACATTGCAAATTAGAAGGACATTTGGAGCACATGCTCAGGGACTTCTTCGTACTTGACATTGGCCATGAAGTGATACTTAGCAAACTTTTGACTGTAGAGACCCCAACCTTGAGTAAAGCCATAGCGATAGCCCAGGCATTCATTGCCACCAGTGACAATACTAAGCAAATCTCTCAGCACACGAGTGCTGCTACAAGTACTGTGAACAAAGTGATGATGTTTTCAAATCGCAACGTACAGGGCAGGCTCCACATGCCTGCAGCTGCACGTCCGCAGTTGTCTCAAGAGTCCACCTTCAAGGGTGATGAATGTTAAGCCATTAACACCTTGTTGGCGCTGTGGGGGTGATCATCGTTTCCATTCATGCCGCTTCAAAGGGTACGTTTGCAAGGGCTGAATGTGCAGGTGAGCTGCAAACCCTGCTAATGTTGCAAACCACCATGTTGCAAAGGAGGACAGATCCACGGCAGATCACGACGAACCGCAGCTTCAGACCGAGGAGGCAGAGGTATACGGGGTGCACACATTTACCACAAAGTGTCCCCCGATAATGCTGAAGGTTGAATTAAATGGACTCCCGGTGTCAATGGAGCTGGACACGGGCGCGAGCCAATCCATTATGAGCAAAAATACTTTTGATAAATTGTGGTGCTACAAGGCCTCAAGGCCAGTCCTGACTCCCATTCGCACTAAACTGAGAACTTACACAAAGGAACTGATTCCCGTAATCGGCAGTGCTACTGTAAAGGTTTCCTACGATGGTGCAGTGCACAAGCTACCACTCTGGGTTGTACCGGGTGATGGCCCCACGCTGCTCGGCAGGAGCTGGCTGGGGATGATATGCTTGAACTGAGACGACGTCAGAGCACTCTCGTGTGCCCAGGTCTTAAACAATTTCCCCTCGCTGTTCGAACCAGGCATCGGGAAGTTCCAAGGAGCAAAAGTGCAGAGCCATCTAATTCCGGGGGCACGACCCATCCAACATAAGGCGAGAGCAGTACCGTACATGATGAGAGAGAGAGTGGAGATCGAGCTGGACAGGCTGCAACGAGAGGGCATAATTTCGCCGATCGAATTGAACGAGTGGGCCAGTCCGATCATCCCAGTCCTCAAGGGAGACGGCACCGTCAGAATCTGTGGTGATTACCAAGTAGCTATCAATCGTTTCTCCCTGCAGGATCAATACTCACTACCGAAGGCGGACGACCTTTTTGCGACGCTGGCGGAGGAAAGAGGTTCACGAAGCTGGACTTGACCACGGCCTACATGATGCAGGAACTGGAGGAATCATTGAAGGGACTCACCTGCATCAACATGCACAAAGGTCTCTTCATTTATAACAGATGCCTGTTTGGAATTCGATCAGCCGCGGCGATATTCCAGAGAAACATGGAAAGCTTACTGAAGTCGGTCCCACGCACGGTGGTCTTCCAGGACGACACCTTGATTACAGGTCGGGACACAGTCGAGCATCTGCAGAACCTGGATGAAGTTGTTAGTCAACTCAACCACGTGGGGCTCAGGTTAAAACGCTCAAAGTGCATTTTCCTAGCACTTGAAGTGGAGTTCCTGGGGAGCAGAATCGCGGCGGACGGCATCAGGCCCACCGATTCGAAGACGGAGGCAATCGAGAACGCACTGAGGCCACAGAACTTGACGGAGCTGCGGTCGTTTCTAGGACTCCTGAACTACTTTGGTAACTTCTTACCGGGTCTCAGCACACTGTTAGAACCCCTGCACACCTTACTGCGTAAGGGCGATGAATGGGTACAGGGTAAAAGCCAAGAAAATGCTTTTGTAAAAGCTAGAAAATTGTTATGCTCAAACAAATTGCTTGTGTTGTATGATCCATGTAAGCGTTTGGTACTAGCATGTGATGCGTCGTCAGGTGTGTACTGCAACAAGCTAATGAATCTGGGAAATTGCAACCGGTTTGCTTCTGCATCCAGAAATATGTCTAAGCTGAGAGAGCCTGCAGCATAATTGAAAGAGAAGCGTTAGCGTGTGTTTATGGGGTAAAGAAAATGCATCAATATCTGTTTGGGCTCAAATTTGAATTGGAAACTGACCATAAGCCACTGATATCCCTTTTTTCCGAAAGTAAGGGGATAAATACGAATGCATCGGCCCGCATCCAAAGATGGGCGCTCACGTTGTCCGCATACAACTACGCCATCCGCCATAGGCCAGGCACAGAAAACAGTGCCGATGCTCTCAGTAGGCTGCCATTGCCCACCACGGGGGTGGAATTGGCACAGCCCGCAGATTTAGTCATGGTAATGGAAGCATTCGAGAGTGAGCAATCACCCGTCACGGCCCGACAGATTAGAACCTGGACGAGCCCTTACTGTCTCTCGTAAAAAATTGTGTGCTTCACGGGAGCTGGTCCAGTGTCCCAGTGGAAATATAGGAAGAGATAAAGCCGTATCAGCGGTGCAAAAATGAAATGTCTATACAGGCAGACTGCCTTCTGTGGGGTAATCGGGCAGTGGTCCCCAAGAAGGGCAGGGACACTTTCATCAGTGATTTCCACAGTACTCACCCAGGCATTGTAATGATGAAAGAGATAGCCAGATCCCACGTGTGGTCGCCCGGTATCGATGCAGACTTAAGAGTCCTGCATGCACAAATGTAACATGCTCGCAATTAAGCAATACACCCAGGGAGGCGCCACTTTATGGTCTTGGCTCTCCAGACCGTGGTGCAGGGTCAATGTCGACTATGCAGGCCCGTTTTTGGGTAAAATGTTCCTCGTGGTTGTAGATGCGTACTCCAAATGGATTGAAAGTGAGATAATGTCAGCAAGCACGTCCAATGCCACCACTGAAAGCCTGCGGGCCATGTTTGCCACGCATGGCCTGCCTGATATCCTTGTGAGCGACAACGGGCCATGTTTCACCAGTGCCGAGTTCAAAGAGTTCATGATCCATAATGGGATCAAACATGTTACATCTGCCCCGTTCAAACCAGCATCCAACAGTCAGGCAGAGAGAGCAGTGCAAACCATCAAGCAGAGCTTGAAGAGGGTAACTGAAGGCTCACTGCAGATTCGCCTATCCCGAGTCCTGCTTAGCTACCGCATGAGACCCCACTTGCTCACTGGGATTCCACCCGCTGAACTGCTCATGAAAAGGACACTTAAGACAAGGCTCTTGTTAGTCCACCCTGATCTACATGAACAGGTAGCGAGCAGGCGGCTTCAACAAAATACATATGATAGCACAAATGTGTCACGTGAAATTGAAATCAATGATCTTGTATTTGTGTTGAACTATGGACAAGGTCCCAAGTGGCTTCCCGGCACTGTTGTGGCCAAAGAAGGGAGTAGGGTATTTCGGGTCAAACTTTCAAATGGACTCATCCACCGGAAACACTTGGACCAAATCAAACTCAGATTCACGGACGATCCTGAACAACCCACATTGGATCCTACCTTCTTTGACCCCTGCAACATACACACCAGTGACAACCGACGCCGCGGTTGACCACGAAGCAGAACTCACCACACCAGGCAGCCCAGCAAGGCCAGCTGCACAGCAGCCCAGCATGGGCCCAACAAACGATTCACCAAAACTAGCATTTGCACCGAGACGATCAACCAGGGAAAGAAAGGCCCCAGATCGACTCACCTTGTAAATAGTTATACTATTGTCTTTGGGAGGGGGGGGGGGTGGGGGGAGGGGCGCAGTGGGCGGGGAGTGTTGTTATTTTTGTAAACCTGAATATACCTTGTGTAGCCACCAGAGGTCTCATTCCCTGGAGTCCCAAGGGATCCCACAATCCCTTGGGAGCACTGGTACTTAAGGAGGCCTCACAGGCTGGAGAGGCACTCTGGAGACCTGCACTAAAAGGCTAAGGTTACACTTTACTTTGAGCTCACAGTATCTAGTCAGACTCTTTATTCATACTTAACAGAGGGCGCTCGACAAGGTGGATGCAGAGAGGATATTTCCACTCATAGGGGAAACTAAAACTAGGAGACATAGTCTCAGAATAAGGGTCGCCAATTTAAAACTGAGACGAGGAGGAATTTCTTCACTGAAGGTTGTAAATCTATGGAATTCTCTGCCCCAGAGAGCTGTGGAGGTTGGGTCATTGAATATATTTAAGGCGGAGATACAGATTTTTGAGCAATAAGGGAGTAAAGGGTTATGGGGAACGGGCAGCGAAGTGGAGCCGATTCCATGATCAGATCAGCCATGATCTTATTGAATGACGGAGCAGGCTCGAGGGGCCAAATGGCCTGCTCCTATGTTCTTTTGTTCCAGTTTAACCTCCCTTATCCAGAACTCCCTGATCCAGAACCACCCCTCGTTTAGAACCATTCCCGGGTGGCACATGTGCAGAACTCCAACATGAACAAATTGAAGTTCTTCCTCATTGCCGACTCCCACAATTGCTGGCCTGACCCCGTGATCCACCGCCCTCCCACCCCATGATCTCTCTGCCACACCCGCAACCCCAAGCCAGCCAGCCCTGATATCCCTGTACCATCCAATTTAACATGACCATCCCTCGTCCGGAAAAATCCCTGATCCAGAACAGGCCAGATCCCGAGGGTTCTGGTTAAAGGAGGTTCAAGCTCTACACCCTACCTATCACTTTGCACCCCATCCATTACCTCTACCATCTCCGCTTCTACCGATATTATGTCAGCATCCTCTTCCTTAGTAAACACTGATACAAAGTACTCTAGTATTCTAGCCTTGCCCTCTGCTTCTAAGCATATATCACCTTCTTCGTCCCTAATAGGCTCCACCCCGCCTCTTACAACCCGCTTACTATTTACATGCCAGTAGAGGATTCCCCTTTATGTTAATTGCCATTCTATTCTCATATTCTCTCTCCAGTTTTATTTTCCTCTTCACTTTCCCTCATCTTATTGTAGTTGGCCTGTTTCTCACTTGAAGAATTTACCTGACAGGCCTCATCCTGTTTTTGTTTCATCATATCTCCATCGTCATCCAAGAAGCCTGGCTTTGGTTCCCTTACCTTTCCCTCTTGTTGGAATATACCTCGCCTGTACCGGAAACATCTCCTTAAAGATCACCCATTGTTCCGTTACAGTTTTTCCTGTCAATCATTTGGTTCCATTTTACCCTGGCTAGATCGCCTCTCGTCCCATTGAAGTTAGCCCTCTTCCAATTAAGAAGTTCCACTTTAAATGGTTCCTTGCTCTTCTTCATTACTGATCTAAACCTTATGATACGATGATCACTCTTACCCAAGTGCTCTCCCACAGACACTTGGTCCACTTAGCCCAACTCATTCCCCAGCAATGCCTCCTTTCTAGTTAGGCCGAGAAGATACTGGTCAAGGAAGTTCTCCTGAATACATTTCAGAAATTCCGCCCCCTCCTTTCCCTTTACTCTAACATTATCTCAATCGATATTTGGGTAATTAAAGTCCCCCAATATCATCACTCTATAGTTTTTGCACATCTTTGTGACTTCCCTGCAGATTTGCTCCTCTCTCTCTCACTATTTGAGGGCCTTTTTGCTTCTCAACTCGAACCAAATGGATTTTGTCCTTGCCCCGTCAAGGACACCCTCTTACCAACACTACAATGTCTTCCCTAATCAGTGCTGCCAAACCACCTCCCTTTTTTCCTTCCCTATCTCTTCTGAACACCTTGCATTCATGAATATTAAGCACAGAGTCCTTGCCATTTTTAAGCCAAGTTTCCGTTATTGCCACTGCATCATATTCCCACACGATTAATAGTGCCTGTAGCTCACCAACCTTATTCACTACACTTCGTGCATTTACATACATACACTGTAAACCTGTTTGTATTTCTCGTAGTCCTTCTTAGTCTGCTCCTATCTAATACAGTACTACTTCCTTCTCTAGTACTATCCAGCACTCGCTCCTTTATGCACTTTATTCCACTGTTCTACTTCTATATACGCTGGTGCCCACCCCCCCTGCCAATTTAGTTTAAACTCTCCCCAACCACACTAATGAACTTCCCCACGAGGACGTTGCTCCTAATCCTGTTGAAGTGCAACCCATCCCTTTTGAATAGGTGCTTCCTGCCCCAGAACTGGTCCCAATGTTCGGAGAATCTGACACGCTCCCAGGCCAGTTAGCCTGACATCAGCCATCGGGAAACTGCTGGAATCCATTATTCAAGAAGTGGTAACAGGGTACTTAGAAAATCATAACATGATTAGGCAGTCACATGATTTTATGAAAGGGAAATCAAGTTTATTAGAGTTTATTGAGGATGTAATTAGCAGGGTAGATAAAGGGGAACCAGTGGTTGTAGTATATTTGGATTTCCAAAAGGCATTCAATAATGTGCCACATGAAAAGGTTGTTGCACGAGTCAAGGGGCTGGATTTTGGGCTTTTTGGATTTCAGGGAGTTAATCGTGGCGGGGCGATAAAGTTAGCACCTGAAAATAGTCTGTGCCTTCGACTGCAAGTTTTGACGAAAATGTAAGTTGGAGGAACGTTGCAGTTAAGTCAGACTTTGTGCGTCCGAGCCAAAACCTGCGTCGGTAAAGAAGTTTCATTGTTGTTTACTGCTCTGAGACATAACATTGCATATTGTATGGTTTTATTTTGGTAGGGGGAGGTTGTGACTTTGTTGCAGTGAAATTTATGACTCATCATTTGCCATTTGTGTCTTGTGTATCAGTCCAACGTTCACCGGAGATGTGCGTTTATGCTGCATCCCTCAGTTTCCTCCATTTAGGAGAGCCGGTCCATTATCAGCTGGCAACCTGCGACTCTTGGTCCGCTAGCATCTCCACGCTGTCTCCCCATGGATGGGGTGGCTATCCAATAGGGGCCTCGCCAGGCTCCTTTTCGTCGTCCTCCTTCTCCTGAGGTACACATTCAATTCCCATTGGCAATGCCTGACCCCTCATGATGGCCAAGCTGTGCAACATGCAACACACCACAATGAATTCGGATACCTGTTAAGGGGAGTATTGAAGGCTGCCTCCAGAGTGGTGTAGGCATCGATCTGCCTGTAGGATATCTCTATCAGCACTTCCTTTCGGAAGCGCAGCCTTCTCACACACTGCTCCTCAAAGAGCTGGAGGTCTGAGCGTGGTGCCTGTAAACCTGTGGGGGACAAACCCTCCTCCCCGGACGTCTTCGGGCTCTCCTCATCTGTGGACCGACATGGCCAAGAGCCCTTCCTCTATTGACATTGCCTGGCAATGGCATGGAGCATGATATGCTAGCGAACTAGTAATGACCCCATTACATTCTCTCACTGAAGTTGTAAGGGCACTGTAATGGCAGATAAAAGTGAATTTTGCAAGGCGGAGCTTGATTCAGCGTGACGTGCGCAACCATTATAGTCAGTTATGACATGAGATGTCGGATCCTCATCCCTCCATTTAAAGATGCTGCCAATACTACCTGCCGCACCCTGGGACCGCCTGTTTTTTTCAGGCATTTCCTGAGGCGGGCATTAAATGAGGCGGTAAGCACAAATGTTCCATCTAGGGCGCTAGGGTAGCATTGCACGACGATTGACGTCATTATCACGCTAAAAAGGAAGGGCAGGACGTAAAATTTTTGCACTGGCGCTAACCAACAGCTGAATCTTCTGGCTGGGTGCCAAATCCTAAACACCCAGTACAACACCCAAAAACAGCATTTAACACCCCACCGGAGTGCTAAAGGAGGCGCAAAAGAGCCAAAAATCCAACCCAAGGACTTGTGGTTGGGACTAATATATTAGCATGGATAAAGGATTGGTTAAATGACAGAAAACCAAATAGGAGTAAACTGGTCACTTGTCAGTGGCAGATAACTAGTAGGATGCCGCAAGGATCAGTGCTTGGGCCTCAGCTATTTACAATCTATATTAATGACTTAGATGAAAGGACCGAGTGTAATATATCCAAGTTTGCTGACGATACAAAGCTAGGTGGGAAAGTAAGCTGTCAGCAGGACACAAAGGCTGGTACAATTGGAGGCGGGTCAGGAGGGAATTCAAATACCTTGGAGCAGATTGGGACCTCCCCCACGTGCCTTTCCCTCAGGCTTGTTTGCCAGCGTGGCAGTGACCCGAACGGCAGAAGCCGTCGGGGTCATTTAGATCATTACTGGGTATTTGTCAGACCATTAAAACCTCTTTTTAATCCTACCTTTCAAATTTCCCTGAATGACCACGGGCTTCATGCAGCTTGGGAACCATGTCGGTCAACCAGATGGTGGAAGTTCAGGGGCCACTGATCCAGCTCATTAGTGCATGAAAAGTAAATCCATGTCAGAGCAGTAGGAGGCATTTAAGGAAGAGATCCTGAAGGTACACAGCAAGTATGTTCCCTTAAAAAAGGTGGGACTAACAAATCTGGAGGCCTATGGATGTCAAGGGACATACAGGGCAAGATAAAGAAAAAAAGGGAAGTTTATGATAGATTCTGAGAACTCAGTACTGCAGAGACTTCAGTGGAGTATAAGTGAAGGGTGCAATTAAAATAAATATCAAGAAAGCAAAGAGATAGCATGAAAGAATGTTGGCAAGTAAAATAAGGGAAGACCCAAAGATGTTTTATAAATACATTAAGAGCAAGAGGATAGCGAGATAAAGAGTGGGACCTATTAGAGACCACAAAGGAAATCTGTGTGGAGGCAGATGTGGGTCTGATTCTTAACGAATACCTTGCATCTGTTTTCACAGAGAGGGGCACGCAGACTCTGCAATGAGAGAGGCTGGGTGTGAAATATTAGACGAGATGAACATAGTGAGAGAGGAAGTATTAAGAGGCTTAGCAGCTTTGAAAGTGGATAAATCCCCAGACCCGGATGAAATATATCCCAGGCAGATAAGAGGAACAAAAGAGGAAATAGCAGAGGCTCTGATCATCATTTTCCAGTCCTTTCTGGCTACAGGTATGGTGCCAGAGGATTGGAGGACTGCTAATATTGTACCTTTTTTTTTTAAAAGGGAGAAAGGGATAGACGGAATAATTACAGGCCAATCAGCGTAACGTCAGTGGTGGAAAAAATTTGGAAAACTATCCTGAGCAACAGGATAAATCTTCATTTGGAAAGACATGGATTAATCAAGGACAGTCAGCATGGATTTGTTAAGGGAAGGTCGCGTCAGACTAACTTGATTGAATTTTGAGAGGAGGTAACAAGGAGTGCATATGATGTAGTGTATATGGATTTTAGCAAAGTTTTTGATAAAGTCCTACATGGCAGACTGGTCACAAAAGTAAAAGCCCATGGGATCCAGCGCAAAGTGGCAAGTTGGATCTAAAATTAGCTCAGAGGCAGGAAGCAAAGGGTAATGGTTGATGGGTGTTTTGTGGCTGAAAGGCTGTATAAGAACATAAGAAATAGGAGCAGCAGTAGGCCATATGGTCTTCGAGCCTGCTCCGCCATTTAATACGAACATGGCTGATCTGATCATGGACTCTGGTCCACTTCCCTGCCTGCTCCCCATAACCACTTATTAGTTAAGAAACTGTCTATCTCAGTCTTAAATTTAGTCAATGTCCCAGCTTCCACAGCTCTGTGAGGCAGCGAATTCCACAGATTTACAACCCTCTGAAAGAAGAAATTTCTCCTCATCTCTGTTTTAAATGGGCGGCCCCTTATTCTAAGATTATGCCCCCAAGTTCTAGTCTCCCTTATCAGTGGAAACATCCCCTCTGCATCCACCTTGTAAAGCCCCCTCGTAACCTTATACGTTTCAAAGATCACCTCTCATTCTTCTGAATTCCAATGAATAGAGGCCCAACCTACTCAACCTTTCCTCATAAGTCAACCCCCTCATCTCCGGAATCAACCTCGTGAACCTTCTCTGAACTGCCTCCAAAGCAAGTATATCCTTTCGTAAATATGGAAACCAAAACTGTACGCAGTATTCCAGGTGTGACATCACCAATAGCCTGTATAACTGTAGCAAGACTTCCTTGCTTTTATACTCCATCCCCTTTGCAATAAAGGCCAAGACTCCATTGGCCTTCCTGATCAATTGCTGTACCTGCATACTAACCTTTTGTGTTTCATGCATGTATCCCCAGGTCCCACTGTACTGCAGCACTTTGCAATTTTTCTCTATTTAAATAACAACTCGCTCTTGGATTTTTTCTGCCAAAGTGCATGACTCACACTTTCCAACATTATACACCATCTGCCAAATTTTTGCCCACTCACTTAGCCTGTCAATGTCCTTTTGCAGATTTTCTGTCCTCCTCACAGTTTGCTTTTCCTCCCATCTTTGTATAGTCAGCACATGTGGCTACGTTACACTCGGTCCTTTCTTCCAAGTCGTTAATATAGATTGTAAATAGTTGGGGTCCCAGCACTGATCCCTGGAGCACCCTAGTTACTGATTGCCAATCTGAGAATGAACCATTTATTCCGACTCTGTTTTCTGTTAGTTAGCCAATCCTCTATCCATGCTAATATATTACCCCCAACCCCGTGAACTTTTATCTTGTGCAGTATCCTTTTATGTGGCACCTTGTCAAATGCCTTCTGGAAGTCCAAATACACCACATCCACTGGTTCCCCTTTATTCACCCTGCTCGTTACATCCTCAAAGAATTCTAGCAAATTTGTCAAACATGACTTCTCCTTCATAAATCCATGCTGACTCTGCCCGACCGAATTATGCTTTTCCAAATGTCCTGCTATTGTTTCTTTAATTATGGACTCCAACATTTTCCCAACTACAGATGTTAGGCTAACTGGTCTATAGTTTCCTGTTTTTTGTCTGCCTCCTTATTTAAATAAGGACGTCAGATTTGCAGTTTTCCAATCTGCTGGGACCTCCCCAGAATCCAGGGAATGTTGGTAAATTACAACCAATGCATCCAACCATCCCTGCCGCTACTTCTCTTAAGACCCTGGAATGCAAACCATCAGGTCCAGGGGATTGATCTGCCTTTAGTCCCATTATCTTACTGAGTACCACTTTCTTAGTGATTGTGTTAAGTTCCTCCCCCCCGCCCCCCTTATAGTCCCTTGACTATCCACTGTTGGGATATTGTTGGTGTCCTATACCGTAAAGACTGATACAAAATATTTGTTCAGAGTTTCTGCCATCTCCATGTTCCCCATTACTAATTCCCCGGTCTCGTCCTCTCAGGGACCAACATTTACTTTAGCCATTCTTTTCCTTTTTATATACCTATAGAAACTCTTGCTCCATGTTTTTTTATTTCGTGCTAGTTTACTTTCATAGTCTATCTTCTCTTTCTTCATCATTTTTTTAGTCATTCTTTGGCAGCTTTTAAAAGCTTCCCAATCTTCTGTCCTCCCAGTAGTTTTGGCCACTTTGTATGCCCTTGTTTTTAATTGGATACCGTCCTTTATTTCTTTAGTTAGCCACGGATGGCTATCTTTTCTTTTACACCCTTTTCTCCTCACTGGAATATATTTTTCTTGAGTTGTGAAATATCTCCTTAAATGTACACCACTGTTCATCAACTGTCCTTCACTTGAATCTATTTTCCCTGTCCATTTTAGCCAACTTTGCCCTCATACCTTCATAGTCTCCTTTCGAAACACAGAAAATAGGTGCAGGAGTAGGCCATTCGAGCCTGCACCACCATTTAACATGATCATGGCTGATCATGCAACTTCAGTACCCTATTCCTGCTTTCTCTCTATACCCTTTGATCCCTTTAGCTGCAAGGGCTACATCTAACTCCCTTTTGAATATATCTAACGAACTGGCCTCAACAACTTTGTGGTAGAGAATTCCACAGGTTCACAATTCTCTGAGTAAAGAAGTTACTCCTCATTTAAGTTTAGTACGCTGGTTTGAGATCCAACTTTCTCACCCTCCATCTGAATTTGAAATTCAACCATGCTATGATCACTCATTCCAAGGGGATCCTTTACTAGGAGATTGTTTATTAGTCTTGCCTCCTTACACAGGACCAGATCTAAAATAGCCTGGCCTCATGTTGGTTCTGAAGGGGTACTGAAGTTGCATGTTCAGCCATGAACTCATTGAATGGCGGTGCAGGCTAGAAGGACCGAATGGCCTATTCCTGCACCTATTTTCTATGTTTCTATGTTCTGTTGCATACTGCTCAAGGAACCCATCCCTTCTGCACTCTATGAACTCTTCCTCAAGGCTCCCCTGACCAATTTGAATTGTCTAATCAATATGGAGGTTAAAATCACCCATGATTATTGCTGTTCCCTTTTTACAAGCTCCCACTATTTTCTAGTTTATGCTCCGATCCACAGAGTTGCTACTGTTCGGGGGCCTATAGACAATGTCCACCAGTGACTTTTTCCCAATATTATTCCTTATCTCCACCCAAACTGTTTCAACATCCTGATCATTTGAGTCAATATCATTTCTCACTATTGCAGTGATTCCTTCCTTTATGAATAGAGCTACCCCCTCACCCTCACCCCCCCGCCCTCCTTTTCCTTTCTGTCTGTCCTTCTAGATTGTCAAATACCCCATAATATTTAATTCCCAGTCCTGGTCACCTTGCAACCACGTCTTTGTATTGGCTATCAGATCATACCCATTTGTGCCGTCAACTCATCTATTTTGTTACGAATGCTACGTGCATTTAGACAAAGTGCCTTTAAATTTGATTTTTACCCTTTTTTGCTGCTTGTTTCCTCGCTCCTTCAAACTCACTTTCTTTATTTTGCTTTTTAATTCCAGTAGGGTTCCGCAGGGCTCAATGCTGGGTCCCTCGCTTTTTCTGGGATATATCAATGACTTGAACGTGAATGTTGGGGGTATGATTCAGAAGTTTGCAGATGATACTGGGATAGGCTCTGTGAAGAAAGCTGTAGACTGTAGGAAGATATCAATGTACTGGTCAGATGGGCGGAACAGTGACAAATGGAATAAAATCTGGATAAGTGTGAGGTAATGCATTTGGGGAGGTCTAACAAGGCAAGGGAATACACATTAGATGGTACGACACTGAAAAGTGTAGAGGAACAAAGGGACCTTGGCGTGCAGGTCCACAAATCCCTGAAGGTAGTAGGACACATAGATAAGGTGGTTAAAGCGGCATATGAAATACTTGCCTTTATTAATTGAGGCATGGAATATAAGAGCAAGGAGGTTATGCTTGAACTGTATAAAACACTGGTTAGGCCGCAGCTGGAGTACTGTGTGCAGTTCTGGTAACCACATGACAGGAAAGATGTGATTGCACTGGACAGGGTGCAGAAGAGATTTACAAGAATGTTGCCTGGACTGGAGAATTTTGGTTATGAGGAAAGATTGGAGATGCTGTATCTCTTTTCTTTGGAACAGAGGAGACTGAAGGGAGACATGATTGAGGTGTTTAAATTATGAGAGGCCTGGATAGAGTGGATAGGAAGGACCTGTTTCCCTTGGCAGAGGGGTCAGCAACCAGGGGACATAGATTTAAAGTAATTGGGGGGAGGTTCAGAGGAGCTCTGAGAGGAATGGCTTCACCAGAGGGTAGTGGGGGTCTGGAACGCACTGCCTGAAAGGGTGGTAGAAGCAGAAACCCTCACTACATTTAAAAACACTTAAAGTACGATAATCTACAGGGCTACAGACCAAGAGCTGGAAAATGGGATTAGGCTGGATAGCTCTTGGTCGGCCAGCGCAGACACGATGGGCCAAAATGGCCTCCTTCCATGCTGTAAATTTCTATGATTCTATGACCTGACACTTGCTCACTTTCCTAAGGCAGATGTTGTTGTTGAGTGCATTGACAGAACAGATTTAGTTTTCTAGAGGTTGCAAGTCTTTTCAGCAAAGTCAGGATCCACCATCACCTTATTGGTGCAACCTATCACACCATTGACAGCTGGCTTCTGTCGTCTCTACTTGACCTGCCATCTATTACATAAGCATGGATGCCGTTTATACTGTCTCACCTTGGTCCTCAGAATCGGATCAGGATGAGCCCCAACACCAGCAGCACTCTGCACACCAGCAGCACCAACACCAACCTTCTCCTCAATCACCTGAAGCTGCACAGAACAGACTGCAAGAGTGAAGAGCTGCACTGCGCTGGAGGTGATACCCTTAACACTGGGTATACAGGTAGAGGATGAGCTTCCTCAAAATGATGGAGCAGCAATGCCAAAAGAGGCTCAGGCTATCGTGCCAGACGTCACAGACATTTGCAGTTCAGAGGAGCGGGTGGTCATGCCTTCCCAGTGGCTGTCAAAGTCACCAGCGCTCTTAACTTCTTCCCTTCGGGCTCCTTCCAGAGATCTGCAGCAGACATATGTGGCATCTTGTAGTTGGTCGCCCACAGTTGCATCACACACGGGTGATCGATGCCCTCTTTGACAATTCAGTCAATTATATAAACTTTGCCACTGATGAAGCCAGTGTTACTGAGCGGGAGCTGGCCTTTGCCACTCGCGCTGGCTTCCCACAGGTGCAGGGTGTCATCGACTGCACATGTGGCCATTCGGGCACCCCACTCTCAGGAGTCTTTGTGAACCGCAAGGGCTTCGACTCCCTCAATGTGCAGTTCATCTACACCCATATGAAGATCATCATGCATGTGTGCGGCAAATTCCCTGGCCAGTCCGCCCTCCCTCAGCTCTTCGCTCCTCCAAACAGACTTTCCTACTGGTTGCTTGGAGAAAAGGGCTATCCACTGAAGACGTGGCTCATGACATCCTTGAGGAGGCTAAGTACTGAGTCCCAGGAGAGAAATAATGAAGGATGCGACAGCTGTCAACAAACCGGAAGAAGATGCGCAATCAAGTGGGGTTTTTTTGCAAAATGAGGAATAAAGAAGCAGATAAAAAAAATCTTATTCAGTTGTAGTTTAATTTATTAATTGTGTGAATTGTAGAATTTATTCAGGTATGAGCCTCTTGTTTGCGCACTAAATTGTGGTTGGTCAGAGTCGGCAGTTTTCAGGTGGGGTTAGTTTGGCCCCAGCACTGTCTGTATTGCCTGCGAGTAGTTGAGTTTGTTAATATTTTGCAAATTACTGTTCTGAGACTTGAAGCATTCGGAGATTCAAATAACAGTTGTAATGACAGTACATTGAGAATCTCTAACATTAATGGAACTTTTAGTGATGTGCTTCAACACTTCTCAGATCCTCCGTCTGTTGTGGTGAACGTTATTTTTAAATTCTGGGACTTGACAGTTATACGCATAATGCTCCTGCGCAGCTTCCGGCTCGTTGATAGCAGTCACTCTGTATAATGAAAGCTACATTTCCACCAGATGTGTCATAGAGCAGACAATAGGCATGCTCAAAATGTTCTTCAGATGCTCGACAGATCTGGAGAAGCCCTTCAGTACGCACCAGCCATGGTCTCCAGAATCATCGTGGTCTGCTGTGCCCTGCAGAACATAGCGCAGCAGCGAGGATTAATGCTGCATGAGGAGCAAGGCTCTGGGCACACAGCCACTTCAGAGGAGGAGAAGGCGGACCCTGCCATCCAGATCCCACCAACACCTGAGCACATTGCTGCCTGGGAGGCCAGGGATGACCACATCATGGCCACATTTACTTAACTTCAGGCATTATACCCATATGGCTTCCACATGCTGCACCTGGTTCGCATAACCCCACATTAACACCATAAAACATCCCTACAATGACCAAGCCATACCTTTCACACTGACCACCATTGTTGGAGGTAACATTTATGGGCCCAAATTTCCCCAGGAGTTGCTCTGTTTTTTTTTTGGAGCAACTTGATTTTTATGGAGCATCTTTTTAGTTGCAATTCTGGCCATTTAATTTGCGCCCGTGTAAGTGAGTTAGTTAGGTTTTATTTTAAGTTTAGTTTTTTTCCCCCCAAAAGGGGGCATTCCCAGCCACTTACGCCTGTTTTGGCCATTTAAGCGAGTTTGGCCAGCAAATAGTTGCTCCAAACTAACTTAGGCCAGCATATGTTGCCACTTCTGTCCACACAGAAAAGCCTTACCTAGAGTTAAGGAATCGGCGCAAGTAACTACATTTGAAGCACCACCAAGCACCAAACAAAGCACAAAAAGTAATAAGCATTCAATAAAAAATAAAGAACTTAAGTAAATCTGACCTTCAACTAAACTCGGCAGCGGCTGGCCGTGTGGGAGACCCTTCGGCCTGGGATAGGTACGAGAGAACGCAGCATCTGAACTGGGTGGGGGGTGCTGAACGCTGTATCTTAATGGGGGCGGGGGGATTCACAGCGCCCCACTCCCCACCCAATCAAAACTCTCCCTCTCCCCCCCCCCCACAAAAAAACTCTTTCCCTCTCCCCCCCCCCCCCAAAATCTCTTTTCCCCCCTCCCCCCCCCCAAAAGTCTTGCCCTCTTCCGCTCACCACACCCCCCACCCCCAACAAAAGCTCTTACCCCCAGCAACCTGTTCCTTGTAGCCCTCAGCGCGGAAAGGCAGCGGCAGGCCCATGCAGCAGGCCACTCAGCCCGGGATAGGGACGGCGAGCGTCGGCCCCTCCCACACAGCCTGCATCTCACACAGATTCTGGAGGCTAGGAGCTACTGCGCATGTGCAGAGGTCCCCGAGCAGAGCTGGGAGGGTCCTGCGCCCTCCGGCGATGATTCTCCACTGCTGGCCCTGTCTCCACCATCTAGTCTTGTTCACTTGTGACTTGTGAGACACCATGTATCAACACTACTCGATTTTGCGTGGCACCCACCGAGGTGTTGCGCATCTGCCCTGGTGCTGGGGGAGCTCAGAGAATGGAGACTCCTCGTAGGGGTAGTCTTCTTCTTTCTCCTGGACATTAGGGGGTCTCTTGATGGACCTATGGGAGAGTAGAGAGGGGAGTTAGATATGCCATATTAAGAATGGCCACATGATTAATATTCACTGGCTGCAGACACCAGTCCCCATATGAGTGACTGCTATATGCTATGTGGCTGTATGAGATGCAATTGTGTCACCAAGTTGCTGAGATGTCCCCCTCTCTCCGTCTCCCTCCTCCAGCTGCTCTGTGACTCCCAACACTTCCAAGGCAACCTCCTCTACTGCTGTTAAGGTGGCCAATGATGGAGAGCCACCTCTGGTTCTCTCCCTCATTGTGGCTCTCTTCTCCTTCAAGGAGGGCAAGAAGAGAAGGTTAAGTGATGGGATGAGTGTAATGAATGGATGGGTTACATCTTTAAAGGGAGACTATGATGGAGTGGGGTGGCAATGCCAAGTGGCCTATTTGTGTGTTGTTCGTTGGTCTGATTGCATTAGGTTGAGGATGAGTGTGGCTTTGCACTCACCTTTCCTGAACTAATGTGATCATTGAAACTTTTCTGGCACTGATTGCAGGTCCTCCGGACAACATCCCTGCCGTTGACCTCCTCTGCAATTGGGAGCCAGGCTTTCCTTTGGTCTGCTGGGGTGGTGTCCTCCACCCATCGGAAGGGAAGACGACTTTATGTGCTCTCACTCCCTCCACAAGCATATGGAGTGAATCATCTGAGAACCTGGGTGCAGCCCTCTGTCTCTGTGCAGTCATGCATGCTCGTTATTCCAACAATCCAATAGTCCAATGCAGTGCCTGCACAATCCTAGATGAACCTTCATATGTAATGTGGCTATGACTCCTTTAAATATCCCGGCTGAAAACGCATCATCAATGATGTCATCAGACCTGCACCATTTAATCGGACCGGTTAACATACAGGGCGGCCTTAATAAGCGCCATTAAGGGAAAGTCTCTTTCAGGAGTGGGATAAAGAAGAAGAATGGGGTCGGGACCCATCACGGCAACCGCCCGCACCCGACTAGGTACAGAAAATTCCGGCCAAAGTGTCTGCAAAGGGATCTAGGGCTAGACTTTCCTGTCAGCCCCTCAATGCCCGATTGCCCGCTCAGAAAAACCGCTGACGTTTGGTAAATAACGCTGATGAAAATGTACACTTTTATGTTAAAACTAATCGTCCGACGAGAAAATGGGTCTTGCACCTTTATTCTCGGTAGTTTTCTTGGTGGTTAAGGCAGTTTTCTCAGCGGTAAAAGGGAAACTAAGTAAAATGGGGGATTTAAAAAAAATTTTTTGTCTGAGGCTGCGGTTGGGGGGGCGGTTGTGGGGGGGGGGGGGGGGCGGGGAAACTGAAAAAAAAAATTTCACTAAAAAAAAACATTCCCCAGACACTTACACCTAATCGCCATTTTAAAATTAAAAAAAAAAGAAAGAACCTTTACCTTTCTTTGCAGAGTACTCATCTAGCACCCTGTTCAAGCAGATTTTACAGGGCGTTTCCCTCGGCAAACTGGACGGGCTTCTGTTGAGGCCAAATTTACGTCCTGGCGATTTTCTTGGCGCTGCACGTTGGCGGTTTGGTCCCGGCAGGCGTTTTCAGATTTGGACGATACCACTAAAATAATAATGGGGAAACTTTTGCCGGGCGGAAAAAGAGCTGTACCACCGAGAAAATCGCCGAGAATCCGCCGAAAATGATAGGAAAGTTTAGCCCATAGAGAGGTTAAGCGAGTGACAAGAAAGTGGTAGATGGAGTATAATGTGGGGAAATGCAAAGTTATTCTTTTTTTTTAAAAAAAGGAGAAACTATTAAATGTTGCTTTTCACGAAACACACAAAGTAAATATGCAAGTACAGCAAACAATTAGGAGGGCAAATGGCATGTTGGCCTTTAGTGCAAGAAAGTTGGGAGTACAAGAGTAAGGAAGTCTTGCTGCAATTGTGCAGACCTTTGGTGAGATGTCAGGAATGGTAGCATAGTGGGCTCAATTTTGGCCCAGCCAGTTTTCCGGTGCACTTACAGGAGATGCGCCGCTTTTCTCCGTTCAGAAGTGCGCCGGAAAATTTCCTTCCCACTTTGGCCGCTATCTGGCCTCTTACCTGTGGTCATACAATGTGGCCAATCGAGTCGGGGGTGGAGCCACCGTCCTGCGCTGAAAACAGTGCCGGGACGTCCACGCATGCGCAGTAGCTCCTCACCCCCAGCATCTCCCTGTCTTGCTGCAGCCGCTGTGTGGGACCCAATGCCGGCCAAATGTTGTGACAACTGGGGTATGGAGTTGCAATTGCACCAACTGCTTAGTTCCATTTGATTTGAAGCTTTAATCACTTTAATCTTACAAATCGCACCGGGAGGCCACTTGGCCAGGGCATGCGGCGGGCGGGTAGGAGAACTGATAGAAATCATCCAGGCAGGAGCACCATCAGTTCTCCTGCACCGGCCGGCCCGCTGCCTTCCCAGGCTGAGTTTTAAGATGAAGGTAGGACTTACTTAAATGTTTTATTTGTTATTGAATGCTTATTACTTTTTGCTTTCAAGGTTTGGTGCTTTGTAAGTCTTGATGTTTTAGGTGCAGATCCTCTCCGCTTCACTTCCCGCCCCTATCCCAGGCCGAATGGCCTCCGATGTACCTACCTGTGCCGATTTCTTAACTCTCCGCAAGGGTTTTCTGAAGTGGCCACATACGCTGGCCTAAGTAGATTTGGAGTAACTGTTAGCTGGCCAAAGTTGCCTAAATGGGCAGAACTGGCGTAGGTGGCTGGTAACGTCCCCTTTTGAGAAAAAAAACAGAACTAAAAAAATCGTAACTAACTCACTTACACTGGTGTAAATTGATTGTGGAAAATAGAAATTTTTAAAGTTACGCCAGAAAAACCAAGTTACTCCAAAAAAAAAAGAGCAACTCTTGGCCAAAATTGAGCCCATTGTCCTGGTCTAGTAATCCAGAGGTCTGGACTAATGATCTTCAAGACATGAGTTTAAATCCCACCACGGCAGCTGTGGAATTTAAATTCAGTTAATTAAATAAATCTGGAATAATAAGCTAGTATCAGTAATGGTGACCATGAAACTATCGAATCGTTGTAAAAACCCATCTGGTTCACTAATATCCTTTAGGGAAGGAAATCTGCTGTCCTATGTGTGACTCCAGACCCTAGGCAACGTGGTTGAGTCTGAAATGGCCTAGCAAGCCGTTGTATAGCGATGGGCCATAAATGCTGGGCTTGCCAGTGATTCCCACATCCATGAATTAATAATGAAAAAAGCACACCTGGAGTACTGTGTACAGTTTTGGTTTACGTACCAAAGGAAAATATACTTGCCTTAGAGGGGATGCAATGAAAGTTCACTAGATTGATGAGTGGGTTGTCCTAGGAGAAAAGATTGAGTAGAATGGGGTTATACTCTCTGGAGTTTGGAGGAATAAGAGGTGATCTCATTGAAACACAAGATTGAGAGGACTTGACAGGGTAGATGCTGAGAGGATGTTTCCCCTGGCTGGAAGAGTCTAGACGTAAGGGGCATAGTCTCAGGATAAGGGGTCGGCTATTTAGGACTAAGATGAGGAGAAATTTCTTCACTCAGAGGGTTGTAAATCTTTGGAATTCTCTACTCCAGGAGGCTGTGGATGCTCAGCCATTGAGTATATTCAAGGCTGAGATATAGATTTTTGGACTCCAAGGGAATCAAGGGATATGCAGGAAGGTGGAGTTGAGTTCGTAGATCAGCCATGATTTTATTGAATGGCGGAGTCGGCTTGAGGAGCCGTGTAGCCTACTCCTACTCCTATTCCTTTTGTTCTCATGAGATAAAATTAAACCACCAATATGATGTGCCTAATACAGGTTCATGCCCACAATATCCCACAAAGCAAATTCTCTACTTCCACTGTGTTATTGGAGAGCTACTAAGTGGAAATGAGATCCGTCCTCTCAGGGAGGTAGGGAATAAAACAAAACAAAAACTAAAAACTTGCCTCTGGCTTGAGCACATTGCTAAAGGCTGGAGCAGGGCATCTACTTAACCTGTTCGGTACAAAATAGTTCATGGTGTGCAGGAACTCTTAAAGTGGGGAATACAGACCCTATGGAATACATACAATTTTTAAAAAGACATCTGGAAAACCTTTGTACAACATGTTATTCATCCATAAATCAATCTAAGCAGAAACAGACCATTTTACAAAGAAAGCAATCAAAAATATACTCCTGCTTCTCATTGAATTTTGCTTTTTCATAGAAACTTAACATTTACTTGAAAGCAAATATAACCTACTTTTTCACCCTCCATTTAAATATAACTAGCGGATGTCCCATGGTGTTACTCACAGCAAGTCAGAGGATGCTCTGCTTTATAAGGACAGGAGAGTAACAACATATAATATATTATTCCACTGTTGAAGTTCAGCAAGAAGATACTTGGCTCTTCTGGTGCATTCCCACAGAAAATGCAAAGCGAGTGCGCCAGAAGGGCTGCAAATGAGGCCAAAATACACTGGATCCTAAGATTCCCAACATAACGCAAAAGGTAGCAGAAATGAGACTTCCTATGCCAGGAGTTCTTTCAACCTTGGATCTTAAAAGTGTCCAGCAGATCATTGGCCAAGAGACACCTGGTCCCATCAACGGGTCTAAGCAACTATAAAGGCCTGGATCTTCAAAGAGGAGAAAGATTTCTGCAATGGCTGGGAACAAATCAGTACTCTTATTAGACTCTTGGGCAATTAGACGCTACAGAAATTCTGACTTCGGTCTCTTGTTGATGGGGGAAATTGAAAATGATTTGGTTTATTTATTATTAAATGTGACACAAAATTTATTATATGACACCTCAAGTGTGACTGACAAAATATGCACTGTATGCAAGGTTATTAAATATGGATAGATTTGCTAAGGTATGTATGGATAGCATTTGATATCAAAGGTGCATTTAATCATAGGTCATTGAGGTTTGAAGATCATGTTATCATCATGTGGTATTTATGACTAGTTCAAATGTCAAATTGTTCCACCTAAATTGGTATAAATAATTTGGAATTACTATGTATTGATATATAAAGTTCAGCATTCACTGATTTGTAAAATGAAACTAGGCCTATTATCAGTGGCTAGGTTTGTTTTATTTATTATTTTTGATGTTATAAGAAGCAATAAGAATAGAATGAATTTCACTGAAAGGTGCATTCTCTTTGTTCATATATTATACGTAAAATAAACCATTTTCTGACCAAAAGGCTTGGTGGACCCCCTTCCATTGGATAAGCGAAATACATGTGAAGCACATGTGAAATCATAGTATCCAGTACACACAAGTGATCTTATTGTTGCACACCCTTAGTCATGCTCTCGTAAAACTACATATCGGGCAGTAAAGGTAAACAAACTCCTGATCATAGAAGATGTTGGGTCCAGTAACACTGTGCACAAGAGAATATTTAGCAAAGACCCCAAATTTATAACATAAGTTCAACAATCACAAGAGTAAGTGCTTTGTCATGCAGTGTGTTTAATGCCTGGTCTTCCAGGTAGAGTAGTGGAGGCAAAAACTCCGAAGTCACTCAAGGATGAGTTGGATGGGAAATAACCCACTTCATTTGTACATTGTGGAAGTTTGACACCTGGAGCAAATCAGAGCCATTAGGTTAAACCTGGCACTTGGGCTCAGCACCTGAATCCTACAAACCTAAGAAAAACGCTTCTTTCCTTAGCATTATTCCTGCTGAAGTGATATTAACTAACTTGAGAACATCATTTGATTCCACTCCACCTCCCCGGCGCTGTATAGGAGTGCCAGGATTTCCTATCTGAATTCCTAGCATAAGCAAAGGGAAAGCAAGGCACAGCTGCAGGCTTGCATCCGTATGTTGGGCACAGAAATTTGGACTTTCCGGCTGCTGATGTTTATTAAACCTAAAATTCCGAGACATCAGGTAGTCACACCTGTAACAAGGCCCATCAAAGTTTTTGATCTGTCCCTGTAGTCACAATGCCATGTTTTCTGGGTGGAGCAGGGCAGGGGGGGTGCCAAGATGATCCCTTACCTCATCTGCGTAGCTCAATGTCCCTGTGACTGCTGGATGCACAGACCCAGCTCTGTGCCCCCCGCCCCACCCAGGAAAACTCTGCAAATCCTGTGACTTAGTAAAACGGATAGAGACCTGTTGAACCATGACTCTGCCCCTTTTTCCTGACTCTCATCCGAAGAGAAATGGGGGTTCCTTGGTGGGCAATGGTGAAGAAGTCTTTACTGATCCGAGGAAATAATGTAAAAATACTCATTAGTTTTGTAATTGTTCCCCATCCTTCCTCTTCAATTGCAACAATTGTAGGAAAATGGTACGTCTCTAACACTTAAGAACATAAGAAATAGGAGCAGGAGTAGGCCATACGGCCCCTCGAGCTTGCTCCACCATTTAATATGATCATGGCTGATCTGATCATGGACTCAGGTCCACTTCCCTGCCCGCTCCCCATAACTCCTTATCCCCTTATCGTTTAAGAAACTGTCTGTTTCTGTCTTAACTTTATTCAATGTCCCAGCTGCCACAGCTCTCTGAGGCAGCAAATTCCACAGATTTACAACCCTCAGAAGAAATTTCTCCTCATCTCAGTTTTAAATGGGTGGCCCCTTATTCTAAGATCATGCCCTCTAGTTCTAGTCTTCCCCATCAGTGGAAACATCCTCTCTGCATCCACCTTGTCAAGCCCCCTCATAAACTTGTACGTTTCGGTAAGATCACCTCTCATTCTTCTGAATTCCAATGAGTAGAGGCCCAACCTACTCAACCTTTCCTCATATCAACCCCCTCAGCTCCGGAATCAACCTTGCAAAACTTCTCTGAACTGCCTCCAAAACAAGTATACCCTTTCGTAAATATGGAAACCAAAACTGCACGCAGTATTTCAGGTGTGGCCTCACCAATACCCTGTATAACTGTAGCAAGACTTCCCTGCTTTTATAGAAACATAGAAAATAGGTGCAGGAGTAGGCCATTCGGCCCTTCGAGCCTGCACCACCATTCAATATCATGGCTGATCATTCACCTTAGTACCCCTTTCCTGCTTTCTCTCCATACCCTTTGATCCCTTTAGCCGTAAAGGCCATATCTAACTCCCTCTTGAACATATCTAACAAACTGGCATCAACAACTCTCTGCGGTAGACAATTCCACAGGTTAATAACTCTGAGTGAAGAAGTTTCTCCTCATCTCAGTCCTTAATGGCTTACCCCTTATCCTTAGACTGTGACCCCTGGTTCTGGACTCCCCCAACATCGGGAACATTCTTCCTGCATCGAACCTGTCCAGTCCCATCAGAATTTTATATGTTTCTATGAGATCCCCTCTTATTCTTCTAAACTCCAGTGAATACAGGCCCAGTCGATCCAGTCTCTCCTCATATGTCAGTCCTGCCATCCCGGGAATCAGTCTGGTGAACCTTCGCTGCACTCCCTCAATAGCAAGAACGTCCTTCCTCAGATTAGGAGACCAAAACTGAACACAATATTCCAGGTGAGACCTCACCAAGGCCCTGTACAACTACAGTATGACCTCCCCTGCCCCTATACTCAAATCCCCTAGCTATGAAGACCAACATGCCATTTGCCTTCTTCACTGCCTGCTACACCTGCATGCCAACTTTCAATGACTGATGTACCATGACACCCAGGTCTCGTTGCACCTCCCCTTTTCTTAATCTGTCGCCATTCAGATAATATTCTGCCTTCATGTTTTTGCCACCAAAGTGGATAACCTCACATTTATCCACATTGTACTGCATCTGCCATGCATTTGCCCACTCACCTAACCTGACCAAGTCACCCGTCAGCCTCTTAGCATCCCCTTTATACTCCATCCCCTTTGCATTAAAGGCCAAGATTCCATTGGCTGTACCTGTATACTATCCTTTTGTGTTTCATGGACAAGTACCCCCAGGTCCCACCGTACTGCAACACTTTGCAATCTTTCTCCATTTAAATAATAACTTGCTCTTTGATTTTTTTCTGCCAAAGTGCATGACCTCACACTTTCCAACATTATATTCCATCTGCCAAATTTTTGCCCACTCACTTAGCCTGTCTATGTCCTTTTGCAGATATTTGTGTCCTCCTCACATTGCTTTTCCTCCCATTTTTGTATCGTCAGCAAATTTGGCTACGTTACACTCAATCCCTTCTTCCAAGTCGTTAATATAGATTGTAAATAGTTGGGGTCCCAGCACTGATCTCTGCGGCACCCTGTGGATATGTGAAAATGTATAAGCAATAAGGACAGTGAAGTGAACTGGATATGTGAAAATGTATAAGCAATAAAGACAGTGAAGTGAACTGGATGTGTGAAAATGTATAAGCAATGGAAACTAACTAAAAGAATGTCAGACTGCAAATATTACAACATCAGCACCATTAGCAGACTTGCAAGGTCTCAGTTACTAGTCACGCCAGTAAAATTGTAACATTTAGAAGCAATGCCTGAGAAAGTTCTTTGAGCAAAGTGTGAGAAAGTTCTTTAGTAAAAACAGCTCATATAGATGTCAGCTCATGAGTGGACAAAGGAAAGGAGGGATCAAAAGGGATAGGCTAAACTAGGATGTCACTCTAATTGTATCTTGTTATCTTGTACCGAAAATGTATAACTGTGTGCCTTCACAATGTAACTTCACTTTGTCCGTAGGAAGTGGGTGCGATCTATCAGGAAGCATTCCTTCTGTCTGATAAGGTCCCCGATCGGGATTTGCTTTTTAAATAAAAGCTTGCTTTGTTTAAAGCACAATCGGTATTCGACTCAGTGATTTCACTGAACCAGATTGAGGGAAAAGAAATTACACTCAGTCCCTTCTTCCAAGTCGTTAATATAGATTGTAAATAGTTGGGGTCCCAGCACTGATCCCTGCGGCACCCTACTAGTTACTTTTACGGATCTATCACATCACTCCTCAGCCAACCAATCACTATGGTACTTTGGATACTGTGGAAGGGCATCCTTGGAAATTAGTTTGCCTCATTACCATAATGACCCAGTTAAAACAATCAACTTTACCCCTGGGAAAAGCCAACTGTAAATGTCAATTAAGAATGAGATTTGAATTTGCCTCTGCTAATTAAAAAGCAATTATTAAGTTTTGAAAATATATCAGATTTTAAAGTCATAATCATGCCATGTCAATTTTAAGATCGGATAAATTTGTGGTTTCAACCAAACAATACATATCTGCGTATTTATATTTCAACACAGAGCAGAAGGTTGATGAAATATTTACACAGAGTTTAGGTTAAAACTCATCCTCAGATCCAATACATGAATCCAATTTACCACAATCCAAATCTATCTTCCACCAGGAAAATTAGAGTGAAATTCACCAAATAAAATATTAGTGTGTCCCTAAAGGAACACCCCTTAAAGTAAGCAGAGGATTTTGTAACAAAATGGGAAACTTTCCAGATGCAAAGAGCTGCAACCGTTAATGCTCTTCAAGTTTTCCTGCTGTTGTTTTATAATGCCTTTCACTGACCGAACCAGTCGGAGTAGCTTACAAAAATAAAATTCTTTCCAATCTGCTAGATTGTCCAGAGACAGAACAAAGTGTGAATTTTAAAACATTTTAACTGCTTTGCCAGTGATTTTAATTTGTCAACATTACATAGAATTGCATGTTACTGTCTGCCTCTACCACCCTTTCGAGCAGTGAATTCCAGACTCCCACCATCCTCTGGGGTAAATACATGTTTCCACATCTCCCCTCTAATCCTTCTACCAACTATTTTATATCTATGCCCCCTGGTTATTGACCCCTCTGCTAAGGGAAATAGGTTCTTCCTATCCACTCTGTCTAGGCTCCTCATAAGATTATACATCTCAACTAAATCTCCCTTCAGCCTCCTCTGTTCCAAGGAAAACAACCGCAGCCCATTCAATCTTTTCTCATAGATGAAGTTTTCCAGTCCTGGCAACAGCCTCTCCTTCCAGTTCCTGTTTAAATTCCATAATCTTATAAAGTTGTACTATTAATTTAGACCTTCAACTAGTTAAGTATAAATTGAATTATGCTGCTACATAAAAAAGGGATCAGGCTCTACAATGTCAAAAATCATCAGATGCTCATGGAGTAGCTGATAATTTATGACAACTATAATCTGCAGAGTATAATGAATATATTAACGTACAGTATTATGTAACATGACAATCATCTTATTAACGAATGTCACGGACTTCTCAATTTCTCTGAACTCAAATCTTGCTTGCTGCACATGGCAAGAGATGCCATTTATTGGTAGCTATGGAGTGTACAACGGAATGCGTGAAGGGAACCAAATTAGCCCCTAAAGGGAGTGAAGGCAGAAGGCACACATCAACGAATAGGCTGCACAGGTCTAGGAGAAGGGATGAAGTTGAGAAGTAAACCACTTGAATAAGTAATGCTTTTTACAGCAACTCTTTTCAGCAATCTTCCACAAGTTGACATTGACCTCTGCTTAATATATATAGCTTTACCAATTGAACTATCAAATGTGAAATTGCAAGGGAAACACAGAATACCAAGAAGTTTAAATCGATTCTGTATGATTGCATGCTTTCGACTTTCACGTCCTACAATGCACTTAACCGCATGATCAAGGAAGGCTATATTATTCTGGTGTAGAGCTGCATTTTTGGAACTACTGGTACAACGTCGAAAATCCGGAAGCCTGGGGACCGAGACCATTCCGTATTTCCGGACTTTGGAATGTCTTTCTGACGTTCCTAATCCGGAAACGGCTGATCCCAGGTTCAGGTATTTCTGGCCTTCAGAACGTCTTTCTGGCGTCCCGAATCCAGAAATGCCTGGGCCAAGGTAGGTAGGTGGGGGTGGGGGTCAGCCCGAGGCAGAGGTCCGAGGCAGGAGCGAGGTCGGCCCGAGGCAGAGGTGGGTGAGAGGTCGGTGCTGACCTAAGGCGGTGGAGAGGTTGGCGGCAGCCCGAGGCAGGGGAGATGTCGGCGGTGGCTCGAAGCGGGGGAGTCTAGCGGCGCAGGTCCGGATTCCGGACAACACTGCCACGGATCATCAATCCCGGTGTCCGGCTCTGGAATTTCGACGCTGTACCTGTATTGTCTTTGGATGCAACGCTCATCTAGGTTCCATTTGTCTGTTCATGTAAAAATAAAGGATTACATGGTACTGCAGGTTGAACCTCCCTATATTAATGACTTGGATGAAGGGACCGAGTGTAACATTGCCAGGTTTGCTGATGATACAAAAATGGGTGGGAAAGCAAATTGTGAGGAGGACACAAAAAAATCTGCAAAGAGATATAGACAGGTTAAGTGAGTGGGCAAACATTTGGCAGATGGTGTATAATGTGGGAAAATGTGAGGTTATCCACTTTGGTGGAAAAAATAGAAAAGCAAATTACACTTTAAATGGAGAAAAATTGCAGTGTTGCCATACAATGGGACCTGGGGGTCCTTGTGCATAAAACACAAAAAGTTAGTATGCAGGTACAGCAAGTAATCAGGGAGGCAAATGGAATGTTGGCCTTTATTGCAAGGAGTATAAAAGCAGAGAAGTCCAGCTACAACGGTACAGGGTATTGGTGAGGCCACACCTCCAGTACTGCAGACAATTTTGGTCTCCGTATTTAAGGAAAGATATATTTGCATTGGAGGCTGTTCAGAGAAGGTTCATTAGGTTGCTTCTGGAGATGAGGGGGTTGACTTATGAAGATAGGTTGAGTCAGTTGGGCGTATACTCATTGGAGCTCAGAAGAATGAGGAGTGATTTTATCGAAACGTATAAGATAATGAGGGGGCTGGACAAGGTGGATGCAGAGATACTTCCACACAGGGGAAACTAAAACTAGTACATAGTCTCAGAATCAGGGGCAGCCCGTTTAAAACTGAGAAGAAGAGGAATTTCTTCTCAGAGGGTTGTAAATCTATGGAATTCTCTTCCCCAGAGAGCTGTGGATGCTGGGTCATTGAATATATTTAAGGCGGAGCAATAAGGGAATAAAGCATTATGGGGAGCGGGCAGGGATGTGTGCTGAGTCCATGATCAGATCAGCATGATCTTATTAAAGCGGAGCAGGCTCGAGGGGCCAGGTGACCTACTCCTATTTCTTATCCGGAACCTTTGGGACGTGGCCTGTTCTGGATAACGGATTTTTCCAGAAAAGGGGTGGTCACGTTAAATTGGATGGTACAGGTACTGAGCAAGGGGATATCGGGGCTGGCTGGCTTCGTGTGCGGCAGAGAAATTGGGCGGTGGGGGTTAGGGGGGTGGGAGTGTGGATCGTTGGGTCAGGCCAGCATTTGCGGGAGTCGGCAGCGAAGAAGGACTTCAATTTGTTCCATTTGTTCATGTCGAAATTCTTGAGCGGAAAAGGAATAATCTTGTATGTTTCAACGAGATCACCTCTCATTTTTCTATCTGGTAACTAATCCCCTATCCATGCTAATGCATTACCTCCAATCCCATGAACCCTTATCTTATGTAATAACCTTTTATGTGGCACCTTATCGAATACCTTTTGGAAATCCAAATATACATCATCTACTGGTTCCCCTTTATCTACCCCGCTAGTTACATCCTCAAAACACTAAAATTTGTATACACAATTTCTCTTTCATAAACCATGTTGGCTCTGCCTAATCATGTCATGGTTATCTAAGTGCCCCGATACCACTTCCTTAACAATGGATTCTAACATTTTCCCGATGACTGATGTCAGGCTAACTGACCTGTAGTTTCCTGTTTTCTCTATCCTTCTTTTCTTGAATAGCGGTGTTACATTTGCTACCTTCCAAACTGCTGGGACCATTCTAGAATCTAGGGAATTTTGGAAGATCACAACCAATGCATCCACCATCTCTGCAGCCACCTCTTTTAGAAGCAGAGGATGTCGGCAGTCAGGTCCAGGGGATGTGTCTGTTTTTATTCCCATTAGTTTCTCTAACACTTTTCTCTACTTACATTAAATTACATTAAGTTCCTCACCCTCATTAGACCCTTGGTTTCCCACCATTTTAGGTATGCTTTTTGCGTCTTCGACTGTGAAGACAGATACAAAATATGTGTTTAACGTTTCTGCCATTTCCTTATTCCTCATAATTTCTCTTGCCTCGGTCTCTGAGGGACCAATGTTTACTTTTGATACTCTCTTCCTTTTTACAAACTTGAAGAAGATTTTACAAATGTTTTTATATTTCTTGCTAGTTTTCTCTGTCTATTTTATTTCCTTTTTATCAATTTTTTGGTCACCCTTTGCCAATTTCTGAAACTCTCCCAATCGTCAGGCTATAACTACTATTCTTCGCAACATTATAAGCTTCTGCTTTCAATCTAATATGATCCTTAATTTCTTTAGTTAACCACAGATGGATCACTTTTCATGCAGAGTTTGTTTCTCAATGGAATATATATCCTTGAGAAACATGAAATATGTATTTAAATGCGAGCCACTGCTTATCTATTGCCATACCTTTTAATCAATTTTTCCAATCTACCTTAGCCAACTCGCCTTTCATACCTATGTATTGACTTTATTTTTTTAAAACTCTAGTTTCGGATGTGGGTAAGTCCCTCTCAAACATAATGTGAAATTCTATCGTATTATGATCACCCGGCCCCAGAGGACCCTTTACTATGAAATTGCTAATTAACCCTATCTCATCACACAATACAAGATCTAAAATAGCCTGTTCCCTGGTTGGTTCCATGACATATTGTTCTAGGAAACTGTCCCAAATGCATTCCATGAACTCGTCCTCCAGACTACCTTTACCAATTTAATTTGTTCAGTCTATAATATTGTGCAGGTTGAACCTCCCTTATCCGGAACACTTGGGTCCTGACCTGTTTTGGATAAGGAATTTTTCCGGACAAGGGGTGGTCACGTTAAATTGGATGGTACAGATACTGAGCAAGGGGATATCGGGGCTGGCTGGTTTGGGACTGTGAGTGCGGCAGAGAGATCATTGGGGGGGCGGTGGGGGTGGATGGTAGATCGCGGGGTCAGACCAGCGATTGGAGGAGTCGGCAGCGAGGAAGGACTTGAATTTGTTTATGTCGGAGTTCTGTGCATATGCCACCCAGTAGCTGGGATTGGTTCTGGACGAGGGATGGTTCCGGATAAGGGGATTCTGAAAAAGGGAGAGGTTCAATCTGTATTACCTTTGTTACAAGCTCCTATCATTTCTTGATTAATATTCTGTCCAACGGTATAGCTGCTGTTAGGGGGCCTATATACTACTCCCACCAGTGTTTTCTGCCCCTTGTTATTCCTTATCTCCGCCCATACTGATTCTACTTCCGAACCAAGATCCTTTCTCTCTCTATGACAGTACTGACAAATATGGGAAGCCCTTTACACAACCAGCACAGGAAGGTTCCCACCTTTCCCATGAAGCAGTCGAAGCAATCATTATGGCATCTACCTCACTAACTCCAATTACTAAATCATTTAGGAGGAGCTCACTAATTAGAGAATGGTGCAGTTTCATACACAAACAGGAGAAAGCACTGCAGCACATCAAGTTGAATGCATTAACACCAGGCTCACTATTAGTCATTAAAGGAAAAAAAATTAAACCTTTACATAAAATCAAAAATTTAAGCACAGCGTGAGGCCATTTCAGCTCATCATGCATATGTCATTGCTAGCAGCGTGGAGGCCCCGACAGTGAGAACACCAGCGGCAGGTCGGGGCCATAAAAGGAGCGGCATGGAAGCCCCAACCTGTGTGAGAACACCAGCGGCAGTTCGGGGCCATAAAAGGAGTGGCATGGAGGCCTCGGGGAACAGCATGGAGGCATACTACTCCAGGGAGCAGCGTAAGCTGGTGCAGGAGGGCGATGGCAGCAAAGAGTGACATCATCAAGATCCAGGTCCACTTGGGCAGATACAGCAGGAGCGGCAAGGTCAGGGCGAAGAGGCAGAGAGAGAATGTAGAGGGACATGATCGGGGCCCCAGGGGAGGCGTGAGTTCAGGGCCAAGTGCCCAGGGGCAGCACGGGCCAGCCCACACTGTGATGTGTGCGCGCACTGGTCTCCAGTCGTCTTGGTTAACCCTTGCCACTGGACCAAAATCTAGCTCTGTCAAGCCCATGTGGTGGCTGGTGTGCAACGGCCACCACACGTTAAAAAAAATCTACGCACAGACATCTTCCACTCTTGAGGACGTAGTTCAGGTCCTTCATTGAAACTGAGAATGTGAAAAAGGATTGCGAAAGTGGTAGATGGCTAGAGAAGGTAGCAAAAGGATGGAGATAGGGAATCATGGGAAAATGGCTAAAAGAAAATGTCAAGCTGCGATATTTGCCCTGTCGACACAAACAAAGGATTACTCAGAGTTGTGGTCAAACACGAGTTATGCGAAAAATCAAAAGTCAGACATGAGTCAGACGAGGGGCTGCTATATCCAGCCATGAAATAGAGAAGTGTGATGAGATTCTAAACAATAAACACATCCCTGGAGCCCGCCCTATTTGGAGAGTTGCTAGCCTGCAATTGGGTAGGCTATGGGGGAAATCGACCAATGATTGTATAAACTAAGTGTCACTCAAATGTGTTCTGCTGTAACAATGTATAAGTGTTGAGCTTTTGTACTGTTACGTAGCTTGTCAGGACAGAGGTGGACAAACTCGACTCGAGTGGGTTCCCCTTTATCTTAACAGGTCCCGGCCGGGAGATTCTCCAATAAAGGTCTTATGTTGCTAAGACTAAAAGTGTTCGTGTGTCAGTGAATGCGCTGAAACAGATTGAAGGGAAAAGAATCCAGTATCGGCAAAACACCTGTGAACTCATTCTTTTTGGCGTGGAAGCAAGTCATCCTCGTTTCGAGGGACCGCCTATGATCATCATTGCTAACTCCACGTAAGAGTTAACTAGACTAGTCCTATTTTCCTCAGTGATTATCTCAAATGTGATTAAATTGGTTTCAATAGCCCCTTGCAGTAACACAATTCATAGCCTAATAATCCTTCATGGAAACATTTCTTTTAACTCATTTCTTTGTTACTGCTACAAAGTAAAATGTTATGAAATGACACTTCTAGTGGGTGAGACTCCGTCATGAGCACAATTTCATAAAACTAACCCTTATTATAAGCTTGGCTCAATTGGTAGCATTGTTTCCTCTAAATTAGTAGGTTACAAGTGCAAGCTCCACTCCAGGACTGGAGTCCATAATTTAGATTGACACTTCAATGCAATACTGAAGGGATGCTGCTGTCTTTCAGATGAATCAAGGCATATTTCAAGTTTAAAAGAACCCATGGCATTATTCGAAAAGGAGCAGGAAATTCTCCTGGTGTTTTGAGTGACCTGAATCCTGCAAACTGCATTGAAAACAAAGAAACATAGAAAATAAATGCAGGAGTAGGCCATTCGGCCCTTCGAGCCTGCACCACCATTCAATATCATGGCTGATCATGCAACTTCAGTACCCCATTCCTGCTTTCTCTCCATACCCCTTGATCCCTTTAGCTGTAAGGGCCACATCTAACTCCCTTTTGAATATATTTAGTGAATTGGCCTCAACAACTTTCTGTGGTAGAGAATTCCACAGGTTCACCACTCTCTGGGTGAAGAAGTTTCTCCTCATCTCGGTCCTAAATGGCTTACCCCTTATCCTTAGACTGTGACCCCTGGTTCTGGACTTCCCCAACATCGGGAATATTCTTCCTGCATCGAACCTGTCCAATCCCGTCAAAATTTTACACGTTTCTCTGAGATCCCCTCTCATTCTTCTAAATTCCAGTAAATATAAGCCTAGTCAATCCAGTCTTTCCGCATATGTCAGTCCTGCCATCCCGGGAATCAGTCTGGTGAACCTTCGCTGCACTCCCTCAATAGCAAGAATGTCCTTCCTCAGATTAGGAGACCAAAACTGTACACAATATTCAAGGTGTGGCCTCACCAATGTAACTGTTTAACCCCAACAAGGCAAAACCTCGTGGGAAAGGGCAGCCCGGAGGGACAATCCCGACGGGAAGCCCAGGCTCTCAGCCCACCACTGCAGCCCCACCGATCCCACCACAAGGAGCAGTGAGTTGCTTCACAAGTACAAACTACCTCTGGGGTGGGTATTATTTTGTTGGTCGTTTTTCCTCCTCGATGTTGCATCGGTTTCTTCTATTTGCCTCTCGGTTGGCTCCTTAGCAGAAAGCTGCTGGAGTTAAGCACACCTTCCTCAGAGCGAGGGCCCTGTGAAGAGCTGACTCAACTCCCCTTTAACTCAACTCAACCACAACGAAAACTGACTCCCACCTTCTTAACTCAAATCTACAACTCAATGCAAAAAAGCTGACTCCAACCTCCAAACTCCAACTTCCAACACCCTTGTGTGTTTTTGCAGCTTTTTCTTATAGTCCGTTCATCTTCACACCAAAACTGCATGCCATTGTCTTGGGTCTTCCTTGAATAAAATGGGGTGTGAATGGCAGTTCGATGTGTATCGATTTGTCTGGAATGGGAGATCAGCCACACCTCCTGTATCCTGTCGCTCGCTCACGATTGTTCACTATCTCGACAGAGGTGCCACTCTGTCTGGGCTGGCCAAAATGATTGCATCAGACCTGTGGGCCTTTGTTTAATTATTCAAACTGATACCCTTTGTGTTGCCTTGTGTATTACTGGGGATATTTGCCTGGACATGTTGCCTCTTCTGTGAGGGTTTTACATGAAAAGCTGGAGAAATGTCCTTTTAAAATATAAAGTTGCCTTGTATCCATTTTCCTGGAAGAACCGAATGTGCACTCTTCCCCCTTACGGTAGCTGGCTCATCCCCCGTCTGGTTCCGTGCCCCTGCAACACTGTTACTGTACAGGGTGGCCAGAGTCCCATCATCCTCCACGGTTTATAGGTTGTTGGCTGCAGTTGGTCATTTTAAACATGGCATCTTCCCATTCTCCCCGCCACATGTCTCCGTGGTTGGTTTTGCAGAACCTTACACCAAGGCCCTGTACAATTACAGCAAGACCTCCCTGCTCCGATACTCAAATTCTCGCGCTATGAAGGCCAACATGCCATTTGCCTTCTTCACCACCTGCTGTACCTACATGCCAACTTTCAATGGCTGATGTACCATGACACCCAGGTCTCGTTGCACCTCCTCTTTTCCTAATGTCACCATTCAGATAATCTGCCCTCCTGTTTTTGCCACCAAAGTGGATAACCTCACATTTATCCACATTATACTGCATCTGCCATGCATTTGCCCACTCACCTAACCTGTCCAAGTCACCCTGCAGCCTCTTAGCATCCTCCTCACAGCTCACAATGCCACCCAGCTTAATGTCATCTGCAAACTTGGAGATATTACATTCAATTCCTTCATCTAAATCATGAATGTATATTGTAAACAGCTGGGGTCTCAGCACTGAACCTTACGGTACCCCACTAGTCACTGCCTACCATTCTGAAAAGGACCCGTTTATTCCTACTCTTTGCTTCCTGTCTGCCAACCAGTTCTCTATCCATGTCAATACATTACCCCCAATACCATGTGCTTTAATTTTGCACACTAATCTCTTGTGTGGGACATTGTCAAAAGCCTTTTGAAAGTCCAGATACACCACGTCCACTGGTTCTCCCTTGTCCACTCTACGAGTTACATCCTCAAAAAATTCCAGAAGATTTGTCAAGCATGATTTCCCTTTCATAAATCCATGCTGACTTGGACCGATCCTGTCACTGCTTTCCGAATGTGCTGCTATTACATCCAATCATATAATTTGCTGTTTGTGATATCTTGCTGTGTACAAAAGTGGTGGTCATGTTTTCTTACATAACCAAAGTGATTACACTTTAAAAATAATTCAATGGATGTGAAGTGCTTTGGGATATTCTGAGGTTGTCATAAATTCAGTAGGATTGCTAAGATGCCACCCTGAGAGAGTGGCAGTGCCTCCATGGAGCATGAACCTGATTTCCTCTCAGAATGACAGCATTCGTGCTCCCACCACTGCCATTCCGCCAGTGCCTTTGCTGTTGCCTGTCCACCTGCCAGCCAGCCTGCAACAGCAAAGGCCAAAATGGTGCAATCGGAGGCCAGGCCATCGAGGTCGCCCTGCTTAGTTATCTGCAATCTCTTCAATTGGAGGTCAGCAGCCTTCGACCACCTATACTGCCACCACTGGGGAAGCACCTCACAGGAGCACTAGGAAAGGCAATCGCGCACGGAAGACATGCATGAAGGGAATTCACATGGGTGGTTAGTTTATTTTTGTATGTATTATGCCATGACTGAATTTATAAATTTGGATTGGAATGTGCATTTTCTGGTGGGTTTTATTTTTGTGTTGTCGGAGAGAGGACGATGTGATGGTCTGTGATTGAGGAAAGGTAAGGAGCGTGAGTGAATGTGGAGGGGTGAAGGTTACTGGTATTGCTCATTAATTATTTCATCAGAGACCACGCTGAAAGGGGCTGCCTACGTTGCAGTCTTCCTTCCTCTCCCGTTCCTCCACTTCCTGTTGCACTTACTCCTCCTCCACTGCCTCCTTCTCTTACTCGCCCTCCTGCTCCTCAGCTTCTCACATGATAGGTGGTGGCAATGGCTGTTCCCTCATAATGGCATGGTTGTGCAGAATTCTCCCACAAATCTTCATACCCGCTCAGCTGAGCACTGCAGGATTCCTCCAGATTAGTCCAGTCAGCAAAAGCATTCCTTGAGGATGCTGATGGTATCCTCTTTTTGTTTTCCTTATAGCAGCATGGCTCTCTATGTGCCTGCTGAGCACGTGTGGGGGTGGGGGGGGGGGTTCCGGACCAGAGTCATGAGCGAATAACCCTCGTCACCCAGTAGCCAACCTTTTGACTTGCTGCGGTGAGTCAAATGCAATTGGCACAAGGAATCGTGACTACTGCCAGGATAACTGGCATTCAGCTGCATGATGTGCTGCCTGTGGTCGCACACTAAGTGCACACTGAAGGAGTGGAATCCCTTTCGGTCTAGTAAAATGGCAAGAGTTCAGATGAGACGCACGAAAGGCAGTGTGTGCAGTCAATGGCACTCTACACGATGGGGAAGCCTGCAATCCAAGGAAACCCTAGTGTTTGCTCTACCTGCTGATCTCTGGCAAAAGGGAATCGGGTGAAGCTGTCTGTGTATAAAGAGCCTCATTGACCTCCCTTATGCAGCAGTGCATTGCAAACTGCGAGAGATGTTGCATATATTTCCAGCAGCAGACTAGAAGGCGCCAGATGTAATAAGAATTACATAGAATATACAGCACAGAAACAGGCCATTTGGCCCAACCAGTCCATGCTAGCATTTATGCTCCATAGTGCCACGATCATCAAGATCCATGACGAGGGCCTTGGAAATGTGGACTGTGGTGTCCTTACTATAGAATCACGCGAGGCATGTACTGCAGACAAAGTCACTGCATGACCTGAACCTTTATTCCCAGGACCAAGAAGTGCTGACCCTGCTCCGTGTGCGGGCGCCCAATCCCCGATCAGGACACATTTCTTTATCGGGGATAGGAGGGGATCTCTTTTGGTCCAGATTTTGATCTGGCGAGCTGTGATGGGGGAGCCTGCGGTGTCGAAAGCCTCAACGGCCATGACCATCTACGCGCTTTACCCAGACGCCTCCTCGGTGGTCGCCAGTGGGAGCCTGCTGAGTGCGTCAGCACAATTTTCGGTGCCTGGCTGGTGCCGTATGGTGTAGTCATAACGCAGCCAGCGTGAGGGCCCACCGCTGTATGCGAGCCGACGCATTGGCATTGACAGCCTTGCTGTCGGACAACAGGGATGTTAACGGTTTGTGGTCCATTTCTAACTCGAACCTTCTGCCAAAAAGGTACTGGTGCATCTTTTTCACCCCGTAGACACATGCGAGTGCTTCCTTTTCAACCATCCCATATCCCCTTTCTGCTTGGGAGAGCGACCTGGAGGCATAAGCCACAGGTTGGAGTTGGCCCTCATCATTACTCTGCTGCAACATGCACCCAACTCCATAGGATGATGCATCACACGGTAAAACCAGTTTCTTACAGGGGTTGTACAAGGTCAACAGCTTGTTAGAACAAAGCAGATTCCGCACCCTATTGAAAGCCCGTTCTTGACAGTCCCCCCAAAACTATTCACAACCCTTATGCAGGAGCACGTGCAGCGGCTCCAACAATGTGCTTAAGTTCGGCAGAAAGTTCCTGAAATAGTTCAATAGTTCCAGAAATGATCGCAACTCTGATGTGTTGCCGGGCTTGGGCGCACGACGGATCGCCTCAGTTTTGGATTCGGTAGGCCGGATCCCGTCTGCGGCAACCCTCCTGCCCAAAAACTTGACCTCTGGGGCCAAAAACACACACTTGGACTTCTTTAGTCGCAGGCCTACCCGGTCCAGTCGGCGTAGCACCTCCTCCAGGTTGTGTAGGTGTTCCTCGGTGTCTCGACCAGTGATTAGGATGTCATCTTGGAATACGATTGTTCCAGAGATGGATTTAAGCAAGCTTTCCATGTTCCTTTGGAAGATAGCGGCCGCTGTATGAATGCCAAATGGACACTTGTTGTAAACGAATAGCCCCTTGTGCGTCGTGATGGTGGTCAGAAGCTTGGATTCTTCAACCAGTTCCTGAGTCATGTCGGCTGAAGTGAGGTCCAACTTGGTGAACAGCTTGCCACCTTCCAGCGTGGCAAAAAGATCCTCCGCTCTCGGAAGCGGGTATTGGTCCTGTAGTGACACTCGGTTGATGGTGGCCTTGTAATCGCCTGACAAATCCTGACTGAGCCATCCGCTTTAGGGACAGGAACGATGGGGCTTGCCCAGTCACTGAATTCAACAGGCGAAATTATGCCCTCTCTTAGCAGCCTGTCCAACTCACTCTCAATTCTCTCATGCATCACATACGGCACGGCTCTGGCTTTGTGGTGCACTGGTCTGGCGTCCGGGGTGATGCGTATCACTACTTTGGTGCCCTTAAAAGTCCCGACACCTGGTTGAAAAAGTGGTTCGAATTTCTGTAGGACCCGTGAGCATGAACTTCGCTCCACAGATGAAATAACGTGCACATCCCCCCATTTCCAGTTCATCTCGGCTAACCAGCTCCTCCCCAAGAGCGCGGGACCATTCCCCGGGACAATCCAGAGTGGCAGCCGGTTCTCCGATCCATTGTGTGTGACCACCAAGTTTGCACTGCCTAGTACTGGGATGATCTCTCTGGTGTATGTCCGTAACTGCGTGTCATTGTGTTCCAGTTTGGGCCTGTTAGCTTTGAGTGGCCATAGTTTTTCAAATTGTTGGGCACTCATAAGTGACTGGCTGGCTCCTGTGTCCAGCTCCATGCGTACCGGGATGCCATTGAATAGAACTTTCATCATCATCGGTGGCGTTTTGGTTATACGAGCTGTGGACATCTGCCACATGAACCCGCTGGACTTCGGCGTCCATAGCTTTGCCCCAAGCATCACTCTGCATTGCAGACCCCTCGTCTGGTTCCTCTGCCTCGTAAACTAGCTTTGCTACGGGCTTTCTGCACATTCTGGCCAGATGTCCACTGAAGTTACAGTTTCTGCAGATAAATTGTTGAAACCTACAGGTTCTCGCACCTCCAGCATGAGCTGAGATTGTTGTGAACAAAGGAAGTGTTAACAAGCATTCCTCTCTGATTGTCTCTTTGATTACTCCTGAGCACTCTGTTGCTGAGTGTCAATGGTCCCATCCTGGGATGCATTGTCCCTTGTGATGGCGTGAATTGCCGATCCCCCTGCCATTGTCTCTGCTGCTGGCCCACCTTACAGCCTGTTGTTGCCTGGGCGGTGTCGAATTGCCCTTGCCTGCCTGCGGGGTTCTGAATCTTGTTTGCAATGTTAACTCCCTGGTCCATTGTTAACTCCCTGGAACCAGGGCTGTGCGCGTAAATGATCTTGGTCCCCTCTTCCCCTGCCATGAAGGTCTGAGCTATCAACGTTGCCCTTTCCAAAGTCAAGTCCTTGGTCTCAATAAGCTTCCTGAAAATCCCGGCATAAACCAATGCCCTCAATGAAGAAATCCCTTAACATCTCACCCTGCAGGTGTCTGTGAACTTAGAGGCTGGCCAAACGCCGAAGGTCCGCAACGAAGTCCGATATGCTTTGTCCCTCCCGATGCCGGTGTGTGTAGAACCGGTGCCGAGCCATGTGTATACTGCTCACCGGTTTGAGGTGCTCACCGATCAGAGTGCTGAGCTCTTCAAAAGACTTGTCCGCCAGCTTCTCGGGTGCGAGCAGGTCTTTCATCAGCACATTCGTCTTGGATCCACAACTGGTCGGTAGATGCGCCCTCTGTTTGCCAGCCGCTTCCTCTCCCAGCCAGTCCTTTGTGACAAAGCTCTGCTGGAGCCTCTCAACGAAATTGTCCCAGTCCTCACCAACCGTTCCTCTGTGGCCATCCTCGTGGGTCGTTGATTCCCGTTTCTCGTCGCCAAATATGGTGCTCTTCCACCTTACTAGAGCATCACACGAGGCATGTACTGCAGACAAAGTCACTACGTGACCTGAATCTTTATTCCCAGGACCAAGAAGTCCTGACCCTGCGTGGGACCTCCCTTTATATACCTGGATGACCAGGTGAGGAGTGTCTCCCACAAGTTCACCCCCTGTGGTCAAGGTGTGCATTACTCAGGTGTATATAGTGTACAGTGTTGTTACATAAGGGTTACAGTTATGTGAAGGTTACAAACATGACATGGACCACTTTCCATACCTTGGGAACCTACTGTCAACCAGGACAGACGTCGATGACGGTCCAACAATGTCTTCAGTGTGCCAGTGCAGCCTTCAGTCGCCTGCGGGTATAACTACTGCTCATGGTCAACAGAGCAGTAGTGATACCCGCTCTCCTATATGCTTCAGAGACATGAACTATGTACAACAGGCACCTGAAAGCACTAAAGTACCACCAATAACACTGCCTCCGCAAGATCCTGCAAATCCATTGGCAGGATAGCGCACCAACGTCAGTGTTCTCACTCAGGTCAACATCCCCAGCATCGAAGCATTGACCACGCTCGATCAGGCCATATCCTCCGCATGTCCAATACTGGATTCCCAGAACAAGCGCTCTATTCAGAGCTCCGACACGGAAAACAAGTCTCAGGTGGGCAGAGGAAATACTTCAAGGAAACCCTGCTTGAAAAAGTGCAACATCCCTGACACCTGGGAATCCCTGGCTGCTCAAAGTGGAGGAGAAGCATCCGGGGAAGGCGCCGAATACCTAGAGTCTCTTTGCTGGGAGCACGAGGAATCCAAGCGCAAACAGCGCATGACAACCCAAGCACCCACCCACCCGACGTTTCAACCACCACCTTCCTCACCTGTGACAGAGACTGCAGATCCTGCATTGGTCTCCTCAGTCACCTGGAAACTCAAAGTCACGTGGAAACAAGTCATCCGCGACTCCGAGGGATTGCCTGAGAAGAAATCAGCATAACCCTCTATTCCCTTCTCCCTCATATGCTTATTTGGTTCCCCTAGCATGCATCTATACTATCTGTCACAACTACTCCCTCTGGGAGAAAGTTCCACATTCTCACCACTCTCTGCGTAAAGCGATTTCTTGTGAATTCCCTATTTGATTTATTAATGTGTATCTTCTAATGATGGCTTTTAGTTTGCTCTTCCCCACAAGTTCTCTCATTCTCTGTGTCTACTCGATCAAAACCTTTCAGAATTTTAAAGACCTCTACTAGATCACCGCTCAGCCTTCTCTTTTCAAGAGAAACGAGACCTAATCTATTCCTAATTTTCTGATATGTATACCCTCGATTTTCTGGTATCATCCGTGTAAATCCTCTCTACACTCTATCCAGTGCCTCTATATCCTTGTTATAATATGGCACACAGTTCTTCAAGTGTGGTTTGATATAAGTTTAGCATAACTTACCTACTTTTCAATTATATACCTCGAGGATAAACACTAGTGCTTCACTTGCTTTCTTTATGATAATCTGTGTCGCAACTTTTAGTAATTTGTGTATTTGTACTCGGAGATCCTTTTGCTCCTCTATCCCACCTTGACTCGCACCCTTCAATTAACAAGTGACCTCCCTTTTCTTCCTACCAAAATGTAATACCTCAGTTTTGTTTGTGTTGAAATTTATTTAATAACATTTATTTATATAGCGCCTTTAACGTAGTAAAACGTCCCAATTTGCAAAAGATATGCCCCATTCTGCAAGTTTATTAATGTCCTCCTGTAATTTGTTGCAGCCCTCCTCAGTATTGACCATCTCCCCCGGCAATTTGGTGTCATCCACAAATTTTGAAAGTGTTTTTGAAGCCGAAGTCTAAATCATTAATATAAATTGTGAACAACAATGGTCCCAGCACTGATCCTTATGGATCTTCAACACCACTACCCACCTTCTGTCACTGTCAATAGCTACCTTGAACCCCAACTCTCTGCTTTCTGTCTTGAAGCCAGCTAGCTATCCATTCTGCTACTCCACATTCTCTGACCTTGTTCGTCAGTCTATCATGGGGTAGCTTATCAAAGGCCTTTTGAAAATCTAGATGTACTGCATTATCATTGTCTACTCTCACTGTTACCTCTTCAATAAATTCAATGAAGTTGGTCAAGCAAGACTTTCCCTTTTGGAAATCCATACTGACTTCTCATTATTATGTAGAAACATAGAAAATAGGTGCAGGAGTAGGCCATTCGGCCCTTCGAGCCTGCACCACCATTCAATAAGGTCATGGCTGATCATTCACCTCAGTACCCCTTTCCTGCTTTCTCTCCAAACCCCTTGATCCCTTTAGCCGTAAGGCCATATCTAACTCCCTCTTGAATATATCCAATAAACTGGCATCAACAACTCTCTGCGGGAGGGAATTCCACAGGTTAACAACTCTCAGTGAATAAGTTTCTCCTCATCTCAGTCCTAAATGGCTTACCCCTTATCCTCAGACTGTGTCCCCTGGTTCTGGACATCCCCAACATCGGGAACATTCTTCCTGCATCTAACCTATCCAGTCCAGTCAGAATTTTATATGTTTCTATGAGATCCTCTCTCATCTTTCTAAACTCCAGTGAATACAGGCCCAGTCGATCCAGTCTCTCCTCATATGTCAGTCCTGCCATCCTGGGAATCAGTCTGGTGAACCTTCACTGCACTCACTCAATAGCAAGAACGTCCTTCCTCAGATTAGGAGACCAAAGCTGAACACAATATTCCAGGTGAGGCCTCACCAAGGCCCTGTACAACTGCAGTAAGACCTCCCTGCTCCTATACTCAAATCCCCTAGCTATGAAGGCCAACATACCATTTGCCTTCTTCACCGCTTGCTGTACTTGCATGCCAACTTTCAATGACTGATGTACCATGACACCCAGGTCTTGTTGCACCTCCCCTTTTCCAAATCTGCCACCATTCAGATGATATTCTGCCTTCATGTTTTTCCCCCCAAAGAGAATAACCTCACATTTATCCACATTCTACTGCATCTGCCATGCATTTGCCCACTCACCTAACTTGTCCAAGTCACCCTGCAGCCTCTTAGCGTCCTCCTCACAGCTCACACCGCCACCCAGCTTAGTGTCATCTGCAAAATTGGAGATATTACACTCAATTCCTTCATCTAAAACATTAATGTATATTGTAAATAGCTGGGGTCCCACCATTGATCCCTGCGGCACTGCACCAGTCACTGCCTGCCATTCTGAAAAGAACATAAGAACATAAGATCTTTATTAGTCGGGAAATTGTGTTGGGGAAATTGATGGGATTGAAGGCCGATAAATCTCCAGGGCCTGATGGACTGCATCCCAGAGTACTTAAGGAGGTGGCCTTGGAAATAGCGGATGCATTGACAGTCATTTTCCAACATTCCATTGACTCTGGATCAGTTCCTATCGAGTGGAGGGTAGCCAATGTAACCCCACTTTTTAAAAAAAGGAGGGAGAGAGAAAGCAGGGAATTATAGACCGGTCAGCCTGACCTCAGTCGTGGGTAAAATGATGGAATCAATTATTAAGGATGTCATAGCAGCGCATTTGGAAAATGGTGACATGATAGGTCCAAGTCAGCATGGATTTGTGAAAGGGAGATCATGCTTGACAAATCTTCTGGAATTTTTTGAGGATGTTTCCAGTAAAGTGGACAAAGGAGAACCAGTTGATGTGGTATATTTGGACTTTCAGAAGGCTTTCGACAAGGTCCCACACAGGAGATTAATGTGCAAAGTTAAAGCACATGGGATTGGGGGTAGTGTGCTGACGTGGATTGAGAACTGGTTGTCAGACAGGAAGCAAAGAGTAGAAGTAAATGGGTACTTTTCAGAATGGCAGGCAGTGACTAGTGGGGTACCGCAAGGTTCTGTGCTGGGGCCCCAGCTGTTTACATTGTACATTAATGATTTAGACGAGGGGATTAAATGTAGTATCTCCAAATTTGTGGATGACACTAAGTTGGGTGGCAGTGTGAGCTGCGAGGAGGATGCTATGAGGCTGCAGAGTGACTTGGATAGGTTAGGTGAGTGGGCAAATGCGTGGCAGATGAAGTATAATGTGGATAAATGTGAGGTTATCCACTTTGGTGGTAAAAACAGAGAGACAGACTATTATCTGAATGGTGACAGATTAGGAAGGGGGAAGGTGCAGCGAGACCTGGGTGTCATAGTACATCAGTCATTGAAGGTTGGCATGCAGGTACAGCAGGCGGTTAAGAAAGCAAATGGCATGTTGGCCTTCATAGCGAGGGGATTTGAGTACAGGGGCAGGGAGGTGTTGCTACAGTTGTATAGGGCCTTGGTGAGGCCACACCTGGAGTATTGTGTACAGTTTTGGTCTCCTAACTTGAGGAAGGACGTTCTTGCTATTGAGGGAGTGCAGCAAAGATTCACCAGACTGATTCCCGGGATGGTGGGACTGACCTATCAAGAAAGACTGGATCAACTGGGCTTGTATTCACTGGAGTTCAGAAGAGTGAGAGGGGACCTCATAGAAACGTTTAAAATTCTGATGGGTTTGGACAGGTTGGATGCAGGAAGAATGTTCCCAATGTTGGGGAAGTCCAGAACCAGGGGTCACAGTCTAAGGATAAGGGGTAAGCCATTTAGGACCGAGATGAGGAGAAACTTCTTCACCCAGAGAGTGGTGAACCTGTGGATTTCTCTACCACAGAAAATAGTTGAGGCTAATTCACTAAATATATTCAAAAGGGATTTAGATGAAGTCCTTACTACTCGGGGGATCAAGGGGTATGGCGAGAAAGCAGGAAGGGGGTACTGAAGTTTCATGTTCAGCCATGAACTCATTGAAGGGCTGAATGGCCTGCTCCTGCACCTATTTTCTATGTTTCTATAACAATTTGGAACAGGAGTAAGCCAGCTAGCCCCTCAAGCCTGCTCCGCCATTCAACAAGATCATGGCTGATCTGGCCGTGGACACAGCTCCACTTACCCGCCCACTCCCCATAACCCTTAATTCCCTTATTGGTTAAAAATCTATCTATCTGTGACTTGAATACATTCAATGAGCTAGCCTCAACTGCTTCCTTGGGCAGAGAATTCCACAGATTCACAACCCTCTGGGAGAAGAAATTCCTTCTCAACTCGGTTTTAAATTGGCTCCCCCGTATTTTGAAGCTGTGCCCCCTAGTTCTAGTCTACCTGACCAGTGGAAACAACCTCTCTGCCTCTATCCTGTCTATCCCCTTCATTATATTAAATGTTTCTGTAAGATCACCCCTCATCCTTCTGAACTCCAACGAGTAAAGACCCAGTCTACTCAATCTATCATCATAAGGTAACCCCCTCATGTCCGGAATCAGCCTCGTGAATCGTCTCTGTACCTCCTCCAAAGCTAGTATATCCTTCCTTAAGTAAGGTGACCAAAACTGCATGCAGTACTCCAGGTGCGGCCTCACCAATATCCTGTACAGTTGCAGCAGGACATCCCTGCTTTTGTACTCCATCCCTCTCGCAATGAAGGCCAATATTCCATTCGCCTTCCTGATTACCTGCTGCACCTGCAAACTAACTTTTTGGGATTCATGCACAAGGACCCCCAGTTCCCTCTGCACCGCAGCATTCAAATAATATTCCCTTTTACGTTTTTTTTTCCAAGGTGGATCACCTCACATTTTCCGACATTGTATTCCATCTGCCAAACCTTAGCCCATTCGCTTAACCTATCTAAATCTCTTTGCAGCCTCTCTGTCTCCTCTACACAACCCGCTTTCCCACTAATCTTTGTGTCATCTGCAAATTTTGTAACACAACACTCTGTCCCCCCTTCCAAGTCATCCATGTATATTGTAAACAGTTGAGGTCCCAGCACCGATTTCCAACCCGAAAAGGACCCATTTATCCCGACTCTCTGCTTTCTGTTAGCCAGCCATTTCTCGATCCATGCGAATAGATTTCCTCTGACTCCGCGTACCCTTATCTTCTGCAGTAACCTTTTGTGTGGCACCTTATCGAATGCCTTTTGGAAATCTAAATACACCACATCCATCGGTACTCCTCTATCCACCATGCTCATTGTATCCTCAAAGAATTCCAGTAAATTAGTTAAACATGATTTCCCCTTCATGAATCCATGTTGCGTCTGCTTGAATGCACTATTCCTATCTAGATGTCCCACTATTTCTTCCTTAATGATAGTTTCAAGCATTTTCCCCACTACAGATGTTAAATTAACCAGCCTAAAGTTACCTGCCTTTTGTCTGCCCCCTTTTTTTAAACAGAGGCGTTACATTAGCTGCTTTCCAATCCGCTGGTACCTCCCCAGAGCCCAGAGAATTTTGGTAGATTATAACGAATGCATCTGCTATAACTTCCGCCATCTCTTTTAATACCCTGGGATGCATTTCATCAGGACCAGGGGAATTGTCTACCTTGAGTCCCATTAGCCTGTCCAGCACTACCCCCCAAGTGATAGTGATTATCTCAAGGTCCTCCCTTCCCACATTCCTGTGACCAGCAATTTCTGACATGGTTTTTGTGTCTTCCACTGTGAAGACCGAAGCAAAATAATTGTTTAAGGTCTCAGCCATTTCCACATTTCCCATTATTAAATCCCCCTTCTCATCTTCTAAGGGACCAACATTTACTTTAGTCATTCTTTTCCGTTTTATATATTGGTAAAAGCTTTCACTATCTGTTATGTTTTGTGCAAGTTTACTTTCGTAATCTATCTTTCCTTTCTTTATTGCTTTCTTAGTCATTCTTTGCTGCCGTTTAAAATTTTCCCAATCTTCTAGTTTCCCATTAACCTTGGCCACCTTATACGCATTGGTTTTTAATTTGATACTCTCCTTTTATTTCCTTGGTTATCCACGGCTGGTTATCCCTTCTCTTACCGCTTTTCTTTTTCACTGGAATATATTTTTGTTGAGCACTATGAAAGAGCTCCTTAAAAGTCCTCCACTGTTCCTCAATTGTGCCACTGTTTAGTCTGTGTTCCCAATCTACTTTAGCCAACTCTGCCCTCATCCCACTGTAGTCCCCTTTGTTTAAGCATAGTACGCTCGTTTGAGACACTACTTCCTCACCCTCAATCTGTATTACAAATTCAACCATACTGTGATCACTCATTCCGAGAGGATCTTTTACTCGGAGATCGTTTATTATTCCTGTCTCATTGCACAGGACCAGATCTAAGATAGCTTGCTCCCTTGTAGGTTCTGTAACATACTGTTCTAAGAAACAATCCCGTATGCATTCTATGAATTCCTCCTCAAGGCTACCCCGTGCGATTTGATTTGACCAATCGATATGTCGGTTAAAATCTCCCATGATTACTGCCGTTCCTTTTTCACATGCCACCATTATTCCCTTTGATTATTGTCCGCCCCACCGTGAAGTTATTATTTGAGGGCCTATAAACTACGCCCACCAGTGACTTTTTTCGCTTACTTCCTCTAATCTCCACCCACAATGATTCAACATTTTGTTCATTAGAGCCAATATCGTCTCTCACAACTGCCCTGATATCATCCTTTATTAACAGAGCTACCCCACCTCCTTTCCCTTCTTGTCTATCTTTCCGAATTGTCAGATACCCCTGTATGTTTAATTCCCAGTCTTGGCCACCCTGCAACCGCGTTTCTGTAATGGCCACCAAATCATACCCATTTGTAATGATTTGTGCCGTAAACTCATTTACTTTATTTCGAATGCTGCGTGCGTTTAGGTAGAGTGTTTTAATACTAGTTGTTAAACCATGATTTTTAGTTTTGACCCCTCATACAGCACCTTTATATTCATACATATTGTCCCTTCCCATCACTTGGTGGTTTACACTTACCCCAGTGCTACTCTGCTCTGTTGCCTCCTGCCTTTTGCATTCTTTCTTGGAGTCCTGTTCATCTGAGCTCTCACCCACTCTAACGAGCTCAGAGCCCTCTCCTGGGTTCCGAATACTCCTCGCATTGAGGCACAGAGCTTTCAGGCTTGCCTTTTTATTACACTTTGACCCTTTAGAATTTTGCTGTACAGTGGCCCTTTTTGTTTTTTGCCTTGGGTTTCTCTGCCCTCCACTTTTACTCATCACCTTTCTGTCTTTTACTTCTGTCTCCATTTTGTTTGCCTGTGTCTCCCTGCATTGGTTCCCATCCCCCTGCCATATTAGTTTAACTCCTCTGCAACAGCACGAGCAAACACTCCCCCTTGGACATTGGTTCTGGTCCTGCCGAGGTGCAGACCGTCCGGTTTGTACTGGTCCCACCTTCCCCAGAACCGGTTCCAATGCCCCAGAAATTTGATTCCCTCCCTGGTGCACCACTGCTCAAGCCACGTATTCATGTGAGCTATCCTGCGATTCCTACTCAGACTAGCACGTGGCACTGGTAGCAATCCCGAGATTACTACTTTTGAGGTCCTACTTTTTAATTTAGCTCCTAGCTCCCTAAATTCGTCTCGTAGGACCTCATCCCTTTTTTTAACCTATATCTTTGTTACCAATGTGCACCATGACAACTGGCTGTTCACCCTCCCTTTTCAGAATATCCTGCACCCGTTCCGAGACATCCTTGACCCTTGCACCAGGGAGGCAACATACCATCCTGGAGTCTCGATTGCGGCCGCAGAAACACCTATCTATTCCCCTTACAAGGACCCGTTTATCCCGACTTTGTTTTCTGTCTGCCAACCAGTTTTCTATCCAGGTCAGCACATTACCCCCAATACCATGTGTTTTAATTTTGCACACCAATCTCTTGTGAAAGCCTTTTGAAAGTCCAAATACACCACATCCACTGGTTCTCCCTTGTCCACTCTACTGGTTACATCCTTAAAAAATTCCAGAAGATTTGTCAAGCATGATTTTCCCTTCATAAATCCATGCTGACTTGGACCAATCCTTTCACAATTTCCCGCCTGATAAGGATATCCTGCAGTTCCTCCTTCTCAGTAGACCCTCGGTCCCCTAGTATTTCCGGAAGGTTATTTGTGTCTTCCTTCGTGAAGACAGAACCGAGTATTTGTTTAACTGGTCTGCCATTTCTTTGTCCCCATTTTCCATTCACCTGAATCTGACTGCAAGGGACCCAAGTTTGTCTTCACTAATCTTTTTCTCTTCACATATCTATAGAAGCTTTTGCAGTCAGTTTTTATGTTCCCGGCTAGCTTCCTCTCATACTCTATTTTCCCCCTCCTAATTAAACCCTTTTCCCTCCTCTGCTGAATTCTAAATTTCTCCCAGTCCTCAGGTTTGCTGCTTTTTCTGGCCAATTTATATGCCTCTTCCTTGGATTTAACACTATCCTTACTTTCCCTTGTTTGCCATAGTTGAGCCACCTTCCATGTTTTATTTTTACTTCAGACAGGGATGTACAATTGTTGAAATTCATTGATGTGATTTTTAAATGTTTGCCATTGCCTAACCACCGTCAACCCTGTAAGTATCATTTTGCCAGTCTATTCTAGCCAATTCACATCTCATACCATCGAAGTTACCTTTCCTTTTTGGTTTCTAGATGTTCTTCTATTTTCTCCTTTGGTAGGGATTCCATTATTTATGTTAAGCTGACTGGTCTATAATTCCCTGGACATGTTCTGTCTCCTTTCTTAAATATAGGTCTTACATTAGGTATCCGTCAGTCTTCTGGCATTACACCTTTTTCTAACAAATTATTAATAACATGTAGTAATGCCTCTGCTCTCTTCCCTAGATTATTTTAAAATGCGTGGATTGAATCCATCCGGACCAGGGGTTTTATCCTTGGTGTTTGATTTTATTTAATATATCCCCTATTTTAATTTTAAATGTACTCACCTCGGGTCCAATTTTCCTGGCGCACTTCCCCTAAATGCGCCGACTTTGCGCGCTGGAAACGGCACCGAAAAAAAATGGCCCCATCCTGCCCGCTCTGCCGAGTCCCCAGTGTCCCAGCGTGACGTACATAGTGCAGTGGGGCCGGAGCAACAAACCAGCGCAGAAAACACTGCCGGCAGCTGCGCGCATGTGCAGTGGAGTCTGCGCGCAAACTCCTCGTCCTCCCAGCGTGTCCTGCGGGCTGTGAGCAGGACCCGATGCTCGCAGCCCCTATCCCTGGCCGAAGGGATGCCCCGATGTTCGCTGCACCCTATCCCTGGCCGAAGGGGCGCCCCGATGTTCGCCGCACCCTATCCCTGGCCGAAGGGACGCCTCGATGTTCGCTGCACCCTATCCCTGGCCGAAGGGACACCCCGATGTTCGCCGCACCCTATCCCTGGCCGAAGGGACGCCTCGATGTTCGCTTGCTGAGTGGGGAATATCCTGCAGTATTTATTCAGGGTCACTCAGAGTTGTCAGAAACTGAATGCATCATAAACAAAGTATAAAAGTTGGGAATTTGGGTAAAAGTTGGGAATTCGGTGCCGAAGAGAAGGTGGTTTTGTTTTTTGGCTTCAATACTTGTAGTGGTTCATGTTACATATTTAAATATTTCATATAATCTACCTATAACTTAAACTAGATCAAGTAATGAGTTAAAAAAACTATAAGCTAAGTTGATTAAATGTTGAAAGGTTGTTTCCCTTGGCTGAGATTATCCACTTTGGACCCATGAAAGATCAGAATAGATGGTGTGAAGCTCGGAACTGTGGAGCTTTAAGTGTACGAACCTGCGCCGAATTCTTAACTGCCCGCAATGTTTTTCAGAGCTGGCCACATACGCTGACCCAAGTCGATTTGGAGTAAGTTTTAGCTGGCCAAAGTGGCATAAATGGCCAAAACTGGCGTAAGTGTCTGGGAACGTCCCATTTTGAAAAAAAAAACTTTAAAAAAAATCGTACCTAGCTGAGTTACTCTGGAGCAAGTTTATTGGGGAAAATGCCGTTTTTTAAACTTACGCCAGAAAAAACTTACTCCAAAAAAAATTGGAGCAAGTCATGGCCAAAATTGGGCCCCTCATTACTAATCTCATCATCCAATGTCATGTCCACCTGTTCTATCTCCCTGGTAAATACTGAAGCAAAATAAATTAATATTTCTGCCATCTCTCTATCATTAGCTGTGGTATTATCCTGTCTCTAACCCTCATTATAAAAATGATAGAGGCACTGGCGAGGGTGCAGAGAAGGTTTACAAGGATGATACCAGAAATGCAAGGTATACAGATCAGGAAAGGATGAACAGGCAGAGTCTCTTTTCTCGTGCAAAAAGGCTGAGGGGTGACCTAATAGATGTCTTTAAAATTATGAAAGGTTTTGAGAGTGGATAGAGAGATATTGTTTCCACTTGTGGGGAAGAGCATAACGAGAGGCCATCAATATAAGATAGTCACCAAGAAATCCAATCGGGAATTGAGACAAAATTTTCTTGCCAAAAGAGTGGTGAGAATGTGGAACTCGTGACCACAGGGAGTGGTTGAAACGAATCGTATAGATGCATTTAAGGAGAGGCTGGACAAGCATGAGGGAGAAGGGAATAGAGAGTTATGTGGATAGATTTAGATGAGGAAAGATAGGAGACTCGAGTGGAGCATAAACGCTGGCAGAGACTAGTTGGACCAAATGGCTATTTCTGTGCCGTATATCCTATGTAATCCTATGTAATAATGTTCGATAAAACATTGGTGGCGCAATGATACTCTGTCCCTTCCTATATTTGGAATATTTATAAATATGATATAGTTCATCAAACATGAATGTATCAATACTGCACCAAGCTTTATTATTATATTGACTGACAGTTCAAGTGTATTTGGACTTTCAAAAGGCTTTTGACAAGGTCCCGCACAAGAGATTGGTGTACAAAATCAAAGCGCATGGTATTGGGGGTAAGGTACTGACGTGGATAGAGAACTGGTTGGCAGACAGGAAGCAGAGAGTCGAGATAAACGGGTCCTTTTCAGAATGGCAGGCAGTTACTAGTGGGGTGCCGCAGGGCTCAGTGCTGGGACCCCAGCTCTTTACAATATACATTAACGATTTGGATGAAGGAATTGAGTGTAATATCTCCAAGTTTGCGGATGACACTAAACTGGGTGGCGGTGTGAGCTGTGAGGAGAATGCCAAGAGGCTGCAGGGTGACTTGGACAGATTAGGTGAGTGGGCAAATACATGGCAGATGCAGTATAATGTGGATAAATGTGAGATTATCCATTTTGGGGGAAAAAACACGAAGGAAGAATATTAGCTGAATGGCGGCAGACTAGAAAAAGGGAAGGTGCAACGAGACCCGAGTGTCATGGTTCATCAGTCACTGAAAGTGGGCACGCAGGTACAGCAGGCGGTAAAGAAGGCAAATGGTATGTTGGCCTTCACAGCTAGGGGATTTTAAAAAAGGAGCAGGGAGGTCTTGCTGCAGTTGTACAGGGCCTTAGTGAGGCCTCACCTGGAATAGTGTGTTCAGTTTTGGTCTCCTAGTCTGAGGAAGGACGTTCTTACTATTGAGGGAGTGCAGCGAAAGTTCACCAGACTGATTCCAAGGATGGCTGGGCTATCATATGAGGAGAGATTGGATCTACTGGGCCTTTATTCACTGGCGTTTAGAAGGATGAGAGGGGATCTCATAGAAACATAAAAGATTCTGACAGGACTGGACAGGTTAGATGCGGGAAGAATGTTCTCGATGTTGGGGAAGTCCAGAACCAGGGGACATAGTCTTAGGATAAGGGGTATTACAAAGGGGTAGGCCGTTTAGGATTGAGATGAGGAGAAACTTCTTCACCGAGTTGTTGACCTGTGGAATTCCCTGCCGCAGAGAGTTGTTGATGCCAGTTCATTGGATATATTCAAGAGAGAGTTAGATATGGCCCTTACAGTTCAGGGGATCAAGGGGTGGAGAGAAAGCAGGAAAGGGGTACTGAAGGAATGATCAGCCATGATCTTATTGAATGGCGGTGCAGGCTCAAAGGGCCGAATGGCCTACTCCTGCACTTATTTTCTATGTTTCTATGTCTCAGATTATCTTTTGTGTCTAATTGAGAGGAAAACATACATCAGATCTAAACACATGTATAGTTTTAGCACTAACATATACTTACAGACTTCCCTGTATAATAAACCTTAATCTCCTCGGACCCGACTGAAGTTCCACTGTAATCAAAAATTCACAAGTCTCGGTAACATGAACCCATGTTGGAGATTACGTCCCATGATTTTGTCTGTTGGCAAGGATATTTTGGGTAGATTTTCAACTTGCCAGGCAGGCGTCACCTGGCATTGCAAACTGGTCACCACGGATTTCAATGGAAATGAAAAACAAGTAGTTTCTCTAACAGGGACCCGAGTCACAACACCAATATTACAACCCGACGGTAAATTGAAAATCTATTCCACTGGATTTTATTTCCAAATAATAATCAAACGCTGGTGTTTCAGCTGACAATGTGTCAATAAGCAAAATAATAACAAGAAACATGCTTTTGCAACTTAATGCAAATCACTTTTTGTCAGCGAGTATTCTGAAAATTAACTGAAACTAAAAATTATTCTCTGGATACCTGGGTTGAGTGAATGAACAAATTTCTTGTCAGAATAACCTTGAGAATGTTTTTTTCCTAAGAAACACAGAAAAGTGATGACAGAACAATTATTAATACATCCTCGACTATAAGAACATAAGAACTAGGAGCAGAGGTAGGCCATGAGGCCTCTCAAGCCTGCTCCGCCATTCAATAAGATCTTCGACCTCAACTCTGCTTTCCCTTGATTTCCCCCAGTCCAAAAATCAATTTATCTCAGCCTTGAATATACTGAATAACAGCATCCAATGAGCTGTGGGGCAGATAATTTCAAAGATTCACAACCTTCAGTGAAGAAATTCCTCCTCATCTCAGTTTTAAATGGCCAACACCTTATCCTGAGACTATGTGCTGTAATTCTAGAGTCTCCAGTCAGGGGAAACAATCTCTCAGTATCTACCCTGTCAATCCCCCTCAGAATCTTGTAGGTTTCAATGAGATCACCTCTCATTCTTCTAAACACAAAAGAGTATCAGCTCAATCTACTCAATCTCTCATCATAGGACAACCCTCGCATCCCAGGAATCAATCTTGTTGCACCACCTTGAAGGCAAGTACATCTTCCTCAGATCAACATCATCATAGGCAGTCCCTCAAAATTGAGGAAGACTTGCTTCCACTCTCAACGCGAGTTCTCAGGTGACTGTACAGTCCAATTTGGGATTTACAGTCTCTGTCACAGGTGGGACAGTGGTTGAAGGAAAGGGTGGATAGGTAGTCTGGTTTTCCGCACGCCCCTTCCACTGTCTGCGTTTGGTTTCTGCATGCTCTCGGTGACGAGACTCAAGGTGTTCAGCACCCTCCCGGATGCTCTTCCCCGACTTAGGCCAGTCTTGGGCCAGGGATTCCCAGGTGCCGGTGGGGACGTTGCACTTTATCAAAGAGGCTTTGAGGGTGTCCTTGAAACTTTTTCTCTACCCACCTGGGGCTCGCTTGCCATGTAGGTGTTCTGACTAGAGCGCATGCCATCGATATGGCCCGCCCAAAGGAGCTGGTTGAGTGCAGTCAGTGCTTCGATGCTGGGGATATTGGCCTGATCGAGAACACTGACGTTTGTGTGTCTATTCTCCCAGTGGATTTGCAGGATCTTGCGGCAGCAGCGCTGGTGGTACTTCTTCAGCACTTTGGGGTGTCTACTGTATATGTCAACCGTGAGGGACTATGGAGCATCTTCCTCCATTTCGGCTGCCCCCAAAAGTGTATCACCATCCTCCGCCTGCTCCACAATGACATGCAAGCCATGATCCTGACCAACGGATCCACCACAGACCCAATCCGCGTCCGGACCGGGGTCAAGCAGGGCTGCATCATCGTGCCAACCTCTCCTCTTGATCTTCCTCGCTGCAGTGCTCCATCTCACTTTCAACAAGCTCCCCACTGGAGTGGAACTAAACTATAAAACCAATGGGAACCTGTTCAACCTTTGTCGCCTCCAGGCTAGATCCAAGGTCGTCCCATCCTCTGTCACCAAACTTCCTCAGATAAGGTGACCAAAACTGCACAGTACTCTCGAGGTGTGGTCTCACCAAGCCCTGTACAATTGTAGCAAGACTTCCTGTACTCTAACCCCCTTGCAATAACGGACATAACGATTTGCCTTCCTAATTGCTTGCTGCACCTGCATGCTAACTCCCTGTGCTTTCTGTAAAAGAACACGCAAATCTCTGAACACCATTTAAAAGTTTCTCAAGATTTAAAAAATATTCTGTTTTTCTATTCTTTCCACCAAAGTGAATAACCTCACATTATATTTCATCTTCCACCTTATTGCCCACTCATAACCTGTTAATATCCCTTTGCAAGCTCTTAGGGCTAAAAATTTGCCAACCTTGTGCCCGGTTTTTCGGCGATATTTCACCGTTTTTGCCATTGTGAAAATGACCCATTTATCCCTATTCTGTTTTCTGTCTGTCAACTCATCCTCTATCCATTCTAATATATTATACCCAACCTCATGAGCCCTTATCTTGCGTAGCAATCTTTTATGTGGCACGTTATCGAATGCCTTTTGTATATCCAATTATACTGCATCCACTGGTTGCCTTTATCGACCCTGTTAGTTTACATCCTCAAACAAAGTTAATAAATTTGTTAACCACGATTTGTCTTTCAATAAAAATAAGTTGACTCCAAGAGGATTCTTTACTATGAGATTACTAATTAACCCTATCTCATGTCACTGAAAGTGGGCATGCAGGTACAGTCACTCTGGGCCCAAGTTTCCACATGATTCACGCCTGATTTTTTAGGAGCAACTGGTGGAGAATGGACTATTTTAGAAATCGCAATTCTCCACATTTTTTTTTCTGCAGTTCTAGTCAGGTAGAACAGTTCTAGTTTAGAACAAAATTTTTTCTTCAAAAGGGGGCGTGTCCGGCCACTGACACCTGATTTGAAAGTTTCCACAGTGAAAATGTACTCCAAACTAAAGTAGAATGGCGCCAGTGAAGATTTTTGTAGAACTGAAAAAACCTGTTCGACACATTAAAAAAATCAGGCGCAGGTTACAAATTAGGCGCCCAGAACGAGGTGGGGGGGGGGGGGGGGGGGGGGAAGGGAACTCATTAAATTTGACAATAAATCCTTATTTATACTTCTACAAATATTATACAAATAAATCCAACCTGAATAAACATTTATAAGCCAAGAAAAGATTAAATAAACCATCTTCCTACTTGTGTGAAAGTGCTTCAGCCAGGGAGAATTCTGCAGCTGTTCGTGCTGCTGAGCGAGAGAGAGAGGGAAAGAGGAGGGAGGGGGGAGAGGGAGAGGGGGGGGGGGGGAAAAAGAGAGGGGGGGAGGGGAAGCGGGTGTCGGGGGGGGGGAGCGGGTGTCGGGTCGGCGGGGGAGCGGGTGTCGGGGGGAGCGGGTGTCGGGTCGGGGAGCGGGACTCTGGTCGGGGCGGGGGGGGGGGTGGAGAGCAGGTCGCGGGTCTCTGTCGGGGCGGGGGGGAGCGGGTGTCGGGTCGGATCGGGGGGGGGGGAAGAGCGGGTGTCGGGTCGGGGCGGGGGGGGGGGGTCTCGGTCGGGGGAGAGCGGGTGTCGGGTCTTGTCAGGGGCGGGGAGCAGGAGCTGGCCGTGGGAGGAGCCTCATTCACGCAGCCCCAGTGAGGCCATTCAGCCAGGGCTAGGGGCTGCGTGCTTCGGGCCCCTCCCACACAGTTCGGCGCCTGCAGCTACTGCACTTGCGTGCCGACTGTAGCACGCATGTGCAGAGATCCCGGCACTGTTTTCAGCGCAGGGACCTGGCTCCGCACCCCCCTACAGCTCGTGCCGGCTGCGCCGAGTGCCAAAGGACCTGTAAGTCGGTGGAGACTACCGAGGATTTTTTTAGGCGCCGTTTTAGGCGCGAAAAACGGGCGCCCAGCTCGGAGGGGCGCCCGTTTTTTTTCTTGTGGAAACTTGGGCCCTGAAAGTGGGCATGCAGGTACAGCAGGCGGCGAAGAAGGCAAATGGTATGTTGGCCTTCATAGCTAGGGGATTTGAGTATAGGAGCAGGGAGGTCTTACTGCAGTTGTACAGGGCCTTGGTGAGGCCCCACCTGGAATATGGTGTACAGTTTTGGTCTCCTAATCTGAGGAAGGACGTTCTTGCTATTGAGGGAGTGCAGCGAAGGTTCACCAGACTGATTCCAGGGATTGCTGGACTGTCTTTTGAGGAGAGACTGGATCGATTGGGCCTTTATTCACTGCAGTTTGGAAGGATGAGAGGGGATCTCATAGAAACGTATAAGATTCTGACGGGACTGGACAGCTTAGATGCAGGAAGAATGTTCCCGATGTTGGGCAAGTCCAGAACCAGGGGACATAGTCTTAGGATAAGGGGCAGGCCATTGAGGACTGAGATGAGGAGAAACTTCTTCACAAAGAGAATTGTTAACCTGTGGAATTCCCTGCTGCAGAGAGTTGTTGATGTCAGATCATTGGATATATTCAAGAGGGAGTTAGATATGGCCCTTACGGCTAAAGGGATCAAAGGGTATGGAGAGAAAGCAGGAAAGGGGTACTGAGGGAAAGATCAGCCATGATCTTATTGAATGGCGGTGCAGGCTCGAAGGGCCGAATGGCCTACTCCTGTACTTATTTTCTCTGTCTCTATGTTTCTATGACACAATACAAAATATAAAATAGCCAGCTCCCTGGTTGGTTCCATGATGTATTTTTATAGGAAACTGTCTCAAATGCATTCCATGAACTCATCCTCCAGACTACCTTTACCAATTTGATTTGCACAGTCTATAAGAAGATTAAAGTCCCATACGATTATTGGTAACCTTTGTTACAAGCTCCTATTATTTGTTGATTAATACTCTTCCAACAGTATAGCTGCTATTAGGGGGTGTATAAACTACTCCCACCAGTATTTTCTGCCCCGTGTTATTTCTTATCTCCACCCATACTGATTCTACTTCCTGATCCTCCGAGCCAAGATCCTTTCTTACTAGTGTTCTTATTTTATCCTTCGTTAAGCACCCTGGAAATATTTAGTTCCCAGCTAAATGAACTACTCAGCAAAGTAAATCATCATTGCATTACTATTTCAACAATGGCATCTTAAATTTCTGAGTTAAATTGCACTCACCTATTCCCTCTGTTATTAAAATTTTATATGACACCTGTCAAAATTTGTTAGTGAGATTCATGCTCATGTATGTCTAAAATATACATTTAAATAAAAGCAAATTTCGATGACAAATCCAGTTTTATCAAAAAAAAAACTAATCAGATGAGTAAGCTAGATTATAACACCTTGGGGACAGATAATGGCAGTCAGTTCCAAAAGGATGAAAAAAAAATGCTTCATTCTCATTTAAACCTCAATCAATGGACAACTTAAAACATTTAAATGATAAATATTAGAGCAATCAATTCCAATAAAGTGAACAGAATTAAACCAACAATTTGAGCACCAACAATGAATTCACGAACGTGACAGAGATCCTTTTTGATGCATTTGCAAAAGGATGAGTTTGGAAATTGTGTGTTTGTTCTAAAACAAAGACTGGGTGAGCAGGCCCAGAACTCTAGTTTACAGAATGACATTTCTGACAATCATTATAATTCAAGTTCTGCCCTATAGGTTAGATTATTAAAAAAATATTGCAGATAATACAATCAACAACTAACCTAAACCTTAGTTCCAAGAAAGTTAAGAGTTAGTGGAAAGAAAGGAATACCAGGTTATAATCCAATTGACTGGTTCAGAATATCTCAAGGAAGTGCCACAACTCAAAATTTTAACTCCTTCATGTGCATTTGGTATTTTATGAAATTTCTATTTAAGGATGAAACACTTTTTGCCATTTAATAATAAACATTAATGATAATTAAATGCTTTATGAAAAACAGTCAATTGGCGAGATACTGGAGGGCTGTCAACCCTCGTGGAACCATACCTCAATGAGCTACTACCTTGGTGTGCAGAGGAACAGAAGGGAGAAAGTCACATGGAGAAAATAAAAGACTATTTTTCCAGACTGCTAGGTGCTATTTTGATTTAAACACAAACAACTGGCTCTAGTTTTACAGCAAATTACTTTCATAAAAACTCTAACTTAAGAAAAGTTGGGGGTGAAATTTTTTCATTTGCTAACTTTAATAAAAAGTTTCATATAGGATTAAAGCAGCAGGTATTGTTAGGAGAGTTATGTTGTATAGTATTGGAGGAGTTATTTTGGAGCTGCAGGGAATTGTTGCTTGACATACCCCACAAATTGATGTGGGAACTCTTATTATTTCTAATTTTTTTACATTAATGACTTGGATTCACAAGCTCAATGTAAACTGGATGAATTTGCAGACAATAGTAATATTGAGTAGACTGGGTCTTTACTTGTTGGAGTTCAGAAGGATCTGGGGCGATCTTATAGAAACATTTAAAATAATGAAAGGGATAGACAAGATAGAGGCAGAGAGGTTGTTTCCACTGGTCGGGGAGACTAGAACTAGGGGGCACAGCCTCAAAATACGGGGGAGCCAATTTAAAATCGAGTTGAGAAGGAATTTCTTCTCCCAGAGGTTTGTGAATCTGTGGAATTCTCTGCCCAAGGAAGCAGTTGAGGCTAGCTCATTGAATGTATTCAAGTCACAGATAGATAGATTTTTAACTAATAAGGGAATTAAGGGTTATGGGGAGCGGGCGGGTAAGTGGAGCCGAGTCCACGACCAGATCAGCTATGATCTTGTTGAATGGCGGAGCAGGCTCGAGGGGCTAGATGGCCTACTCCTGTTCCTAATTCTTATATTCTTATGTTAAATGTGACTAGACTGCTCAGAATTATAAATTATGCTCGACAAAATATGTAAGTGAGTGGAACAATGGCAGATGAAATTTAGTCAGAATAAATGTAAAGGAAATGGCAAAAGTAAAAATGAATGGTGCTGAATCATAGAGGTTTACACCACAGCAGGCCATTTGACATATTGGGGTCAAGTTTCGGCCTGAGTTGCTCCTGTTTTTTTTTGGAGCAACTGGTTTAGAATGGAGTATCTTAGAAATTGCAATTCTCGGCATTTAGTTTGCTCCAGTTCTGGTCAGTTCGAACAGTTTCACTTTGGAACAGAATTTTTTTTCCAAAAGGGGGCGTGTCCGGCGACTTACGCCTGTTTTGAAAGTTTAGGCAGTGAAAACTTACTCCAAACTAACTTAGAATGGAGTAAGTGCAGATTTTTGTATGCTCAGAAAAACTTTGCCTACACTTTACAAATCAGGCGTAGGTTACAAATCAGGTGTCGGGAATGAGTTTGGTGGGGGGGGGGGGGGGAAACATTTTCTATGTTTCTATCGAGAAAGCAGGAATGGGGTGCTGAAGTTGAATGTTTCGCCATGAACTCATTGAATGGCGGTGCAGGCACGAAGGGCCAAATGGCCTACTCCTGCACCTATTTTCTATGTTCTATGTTTCTAATTAAATTCTACAAGCATTCAACAGTCTTACTTATACACATAAAAAGCCATCCTGAATAAATAATTTTGAACAAAGCAAAGACAAAATATTCAATGTTCTTACCTGTGTGAAGCAGCAGCAGCCTTTGAGCTGCGGTGTTTCAGGCAGGCCTTTTTTCCACCTCAGAGACGGGGCGTCGTCAGTGGCTCCACGGCAGCCGAACAAACAACAAACAAGCAACCTTCAAGTTGCGAAGGGGACTGAGGCTTTTCGGCCACGCGATAAGGGCGGCGGCAGTGGCTCAACGGCAGCCGAAGAAACAGCAAACAAGCAGCCTTCGAGCTGCGAAGGGGACTGAGGCCATTCGGCCACGCGATAGGGGCGGCGGCAGTGGCTCGACGGCAGCTGAAGAAACAGCAAACAAGCAGCCTTCGAGCTGTGAGGGGGACTGAAGCCATTCGGCCACGGGATAGGGGCATCGTCAGTGGCTGGAGGCAGCCGAAGACAGCAAGCAAGCAGCCTTCAAATCAACAAGTCCCTTTAAAAATGGTTGAGTGCCAATGTTTATGCGCTACTGCGCGTGCACGCGCGTTCCAACACGCATGCGCAAGGCTGCCGGCACGACGCTGTCTCATTTTAATTAGCCCCGCCCCCCACCACTTCTAGAATTGGCGCGACTCTCTTGCTCCGTCCCCCCGCTGCTCTGTGCGCACTGCGCCAAGCTCCAAAGGACCTGCAGGGAGCCGGAGAATCTGAAGATATTTTTTGACGCACTTTCGGGCACGAAAAATGGGCGTCCAGGTCAGGACTGTGCCGTTCTAGACACGGCCCGAAACTTTACCCCAATGTGTCTGTAACAGTTCTTTGCTGGAGCAACAACAAATGCCAATGCCCTGCTCTCTCCTTAAATCTTATTCAAACGTTTATCTAATTTTTCTTTAAAAATTGTAATAGTCTTTGCCTCAACCACTCGCTGTGGCCAAGCAGTTTATGCTGCATGCATATAATTTCTCCTCACTTTGATCATTTTAAACTCGTGACCTTTCATAATTGATTTTCCCAACCAGCGAAACATTTATATTCTATACTTTGCATAAACCCAGTACTATGACATTAGCATTTTACGACATCCATTTGAAGTGCTACTTTTCATGTCTTCTGAACCTGAACTCCAAATTCTCCTCCTCTTTCACATCACCCAGCCTTCCTTCAGTCAAAGTAGAAACATGATATTTGTTCGCAAAATGTACCACCTCACAATCACGAACATTGAATTTCATCTGCCACTTTTTTATCCAATACACCAATTGATCAATATCCCCTTACAGCTTTATTTATCCCTTTGCAGAATTATTGGGCCCAAGTTTCCACATGATTCGCGCCTGATTTTTAGGAGCAACTGGTGGAGAACGGACTATTTTAGAAATCGCAATTCTCCACTTTTTTTTTCTGCAGTTCTAGTCAGGTAGAACAGTTCTAGTTTAGAACAGAATTTTTTCTTCAAAAAGGGGGCGTGTCCGGCCACTGACGCCTGATTTGAAAGTTTCCACAGTGAAAATGTACTCCAAACTAAAGTAGAATGGAGCCAGTGAAGATTTTTGTAGAACTGAAAAAACCTGTTCTACACATTAAAAAATCAGGCGCAGGTTACAAATTAGGCGTCCAGAACGAGGTGGGGGGGAGGGGTGGGGAAGGGAACTCATTAAATTCGACAATAAATCCTTATAAATCCAACCTGAATAAACATTTATAAGCCAAGAAAAGATTAAATAAACCATCTTCCTACCTGTGTGAAAGTGCTTCAGCCAGGGAGAATTCTGCAGACGTTCGTGCCGCTGAGCGGGAGGGGGGGGGGGGGGGGAGAAGAAAGCCGTTTGTGTCGCTGAGCGGGAGGGGGAGAGAGAGAGAGAGCGAGAGAGCGAGAGAGCGAGAGAGGGAGAGGGAGAGAGAGAGAGAGGGGGAGGGGGGGGGGGAGAGCGAGAGGGAGGGAGAGAGAGGAAGGGGGAGAGAGAGAGAGAGAGAGAGAGAGACGGAGGGAGAGAGAGAGAGAGAGAGAGGGAGGGGAGAGAGAGAAAGAGAGAGGGAGGGAGGGGGGAAAGAGAGAGAGAGAGAGAGAGAGAGAGCGAGAGAGGGAGAGAGAGAGAGAGAGAGAGAGGGGAGGGGGAGAGAGAGAGAGAGAGAGAGAGAGGGGAGGGGGAGAGAGAGAGAGAGAGAGAGAGAGGGGGGGTGGAAGAGAGGGGGGGTGGGGGAGAGAGGGGGGAGCGGGTGTCAGGTCTCGGGTCGGGGTGAGGGAGCGGGTGTCGGGGGGGGAGGAGAGCAGGTGTCTGGTCGGGGGGGGAGCAGGTGTCTGGTCGGGGGGGGGGGGGGGGGGGGAGTGGGGGTGTCGGGTCGGGGCGGGGGGAGCGGGTGTCGGGTCGGCGGGGGGAGCGGGTGTCGGGTCTTGTCGGGGGCTGGGAGCAGGAGCTGGCCGTGGGAGGAGCCTTATTCACGCAGCCCCAGTGAGGCCATTCGGCCAAGGCTAGGGGCTGCGTGCTTCAGGCCCCTCCCACACAGTTCGGCGCCTGGAGCTACTGCACTTGCGTGCTGACTGTAGTGCGCATGTGCAGAGGTCCCGGCACTGTTTTCAGCGCCGGGACCTGGCTCCGCCCCCCCACAGCTCGTGCTGGCTGCGCCGAGGGCCAGAGGACCTGTAAGTAGGTGGAGAATACCGAGGATTTTTTTAGGCGCGAAAAAACGGGCGCCCAGCTCGGAGGGGCGCCCGTTTTTTTTCTTGTGGAGACTGGGGTGGGGAGAGAAGAGAGACTGGGGTGGGGAGAGAAGAGAGACTGGGGTGGGGAGAGAAGAGAGACTGGGGTGGGGAGAGAAGAGAGACTGGGGTGGGGAGAGAAGAGAGACTGGGGTGGGGAGAGAAGAGAGACTGGGGTGGGGAGAGAAGAGAGACTGGGGTGGGGAGAGAAGAGAGACTGGGGTGGGGAGAGAAGAGAGACTGGGGTGGGGAGAGAAGAGAGACTGGGGTGGGGAGAGAAGAGAGACTGGGGTGGGGAGAGAAGAGAGACTGGGGTGGGGAGAGAAGAGAGACTGGGGTGGGGAGAGAAGAGAGACTGGGGTGGGGAGAGAAGAGAGACTGGGGTGGGGAGAGAAGAGAGACTGGGGTGGGGAGAGAAGAGAGACTGGGGTGGGGAGAGAAGAGAGACTGGGGTGGGGAGAGAAGAGAGACTGGGGTGGGGAGAGAAGAGAGACTGGGGTGGGGAGAGAAGAGAGACTGGGGTGGGGAGAGAAGAGAGACTGGGGTGGGGAGAGAAGAGAGACTGGGGTGGGGAGAGAAGAGAGACTGGGGTGGGGAGAGAAGAGAGACTGGGGTGGGGAGAGAAGAGAGACTGGGGTGGGGAGAGAAGAGAGACTGGGGTGGGGAGAGAAGAGAGACTGGGGTGGGGAGAGAAGAGAGACTGGGGTGGGGAGAGAAGAGAGACTGGGGTGGGGAGAGAAGAGAGACTGGGGTGGGGAGAGAAGAGAGACTGGGGTGGGGAGAGAAGAGAGACTGGGGTGGGGAGAGAAGAGAGACTGGGGTGGGGAGAGAAGAGAGACTGGGGTGGGGAGAGAAGAGAGACTGGGGTGGGGAGAGAAGAGAGACTGGGGTGGGGAGAGAAGAGAGACTGGGGTGGGGAGAGAAGAGAGACTGGGGTGGGGAGAGAAGAGAGACTGGGGTGGGGAGAGAAGAGAGACTGGGGTGGGGAGAGAAGAGAGACTGGGGTGGGGAGAGAAGAGAGACTGGGGTGGGGAGAGAAGAGAGACTGGGGTGGGGAGAGAAGAGAGACTGGGGTGGGGAGAGAAGAGAGACTGGGGTGGGGAGAGAAGAGAGACTGGGGTGGGGAGAGAAGAGAGACTGGGGTGGGGAGAGAAGAGAGACTGGGGTGGGGAGAGAAGAGAGACTGGGGTGGGGAGAGAAGAGAGACTGGGGTGGGGAGAGAAGAGAGACTGGGGTGGGGAGAGAAGAGAGACTGGGGTGGGGAGAGAAGAGAGACTGGGGTGGGGAGAGAAGAGAGACTGGGGTGGGGAGAGAAGAGAGACTGGGGTGGGGAGAGAAGAGAGACTGGGGTGGGGAGAGAAGAGAGACTGGGGTGGGGAGAGAAGAGAGACTGGGGTGGGGAGAGAAGAGAGACTGGGGTGGGGAGAGAAGAGAGACTGGGGTGGGGAGAGAAGAGAGACTGGGGTGGGGAGAGAAGAGAGACTGGGGTGGGGAGAGAAGAGAGACTGGGGTGGGGAGAGAAGAGAGACTGGGGTGGGGAGAGAAGAGAGACTGGGGTGGGGAGAGAAGAGAGACTGGGGTGGGGAGAGAAGAGAGACTGGGGTGGGGAGAGAAGAGAGACTGGGGTGGGGAGAGAAGAGAGACTGGGGTGGGGAGAGAAGAGAGACTGGGGTGGGGAGAGAAGAGAGACTGGGGTGGGGAGAGAAGAGAGACTGGGGTGGGGAGAGAAGAGAGACTGGGGTGGGGAGAGAAGAGAGACTGGGGTGGGGAGAGAAGAGAGACTGGGGTGGGGAGAGAAGAGAGACTGGGGTGGGGAGAGAAGAGAGACTGGGGTGGGGAGAGAAGAGAGACTGGGGTGGGGAGAGAAGAGAGACTGGGGTGGGGAGAGAAAGAGACTGGGGTGGGGGGAGAGAGAGACTGGGGTGGGGAGAGAGAGACTGGGGTGGGGAGAGAGAGACTGGGGTGGGGAGAGAGAGACTGGGGTGGGGAGAGAGAGACTGGGGTGGGGAGAGAGAGACTGGGGTGGGGAGAGAGAGACTGGGGTGGGGAGAGAGAGACTGGGGTGGGGAGAGAGAGACTGGGGTGGGGAGATTTGGACACTACCTCCTGTCAGAGAAAAAAATGGCATTGGGGGCACCAGTGGGACAAGGGTTAAAGTGCTGGTTCCTGCACTGACCCATAAGGAGGTAAAAGGCCTTTCTTTTTGGCCTTGTACATTCCAGTACCAAGGCTCCATGAAGGTATTGTTATGGGTTGGGATACCAGATAGTATTCCAACAAGAAATGTCAATATGAGAGAACCTAAACAGACCACTGATCGGGCCTTGTGAAGAGGCCAGAGATAGACTTCATGGCACCAAAGGAAATGTATAACAAATTCCAACCTAATGATACCATTCTGGGTACGGTCTAAGATGGTCATGAGATGATGGCCTGTCAATCCGAGCTCATGGCCTGTCAATCTGAAGTAGTACCGATAAGGTAGTCCAATTAGAAATCTAGGGAGGTCTTGCCCGGGAACGGAGGGGTTTTTGAAATGTATAAAAGTTGTATGATTGTGCTGTTCGGGGAGCATCTCCACTCACAGGCAGCTGTGATGAGAGGTGTTCCCGGACGTTCGTAATAAAAGATAGTTATACTTTGCCATCTGTCTCTGTCTGCTAACTTCGAGAATTGCTACGTGGGCTGGGGCGAGCGTCGACCCTCTATATCAGTGGGCCCGCTCATGGGAAAAGAAGCCTTCCTGTTCTCCCCTCTACACTCCTCTATGTGGAAATGTATTTTTATCTAAGCTGATACCATACGGTATTTGTGTGCCCTTTGCAATATATATATATCAAAATGGAGTCCTGGCCCTTCCAGAACTTTCTGCATTTTAGCAGTCAGCTTGCATAAACAGCTAAACCTGGTTTGAGATGGCTGATGGCCATCAGACAGCTAGGAGACAAGTCATGCTGAGACAAGTACCCCCCCCATGGTGCTTTCCTATTGTCTACACTACAGGAGTTCCATGTCACCCCACCCTTATCTTCTAGCCATTATCTCTTTCCGAGACCTCATCCATTTGATGCAAACAGATAAACTGACCAGGAAATTGAACTATCCTGACACAATACAAGACAGGTGATAGCCCATTACCTATGACTCACATGGAGTAATGGCCGGCTGGCCAACTGATAACCCTGACAAAAGGAAATATCTGGATACCATGTCAGGACCAGGATATAGTAATTAACTCTTTATCTGTATTCACTGACTGTGAGACAGAGCAATACACAGGGAGAGGCCATAACATGGGTTTTACTGTATAAATATCTTGTTAAACTGAACCATTTCGGAGGTGTTCACTTTGCCTTTGACTGAGTGTAACCTGCCCCTTGCTAGCAAGTAAATTAAAGAAACTTCTACCGGAGCTGTAAGTGTCGGAGTCATTCATTTCGGAGGTCGGGATTTCGACATCTAGCCCTATATCCAAATCATTGAATGACACAATAAACAGAAGTGGTCCCATAAGAATCCAGTGGGACACAGCTACCCACTTACAACCACTGAGAAACTGCCCTGAACTCTTAATCCATTCCCTCTTTTCTAACCAGTTTGTAATCCAATCTAATACCCTTATCTTAATTCCATACTCCCTTCTTCATTAGTCGCGTGTCATACCTTATCAAATGGTTTCTGAAAGCCCAGGTACACCGCATCCGCCATACACCATATCTGCCAGATGATGACCTTGGGTCCTGCTATGAGGAGAAGGATGCTAGCAAAGCATAAGCCACATATGGACGCTCTGCCTGCCCTCTTCAAAGATGTATAGCAAATGGCTGGGATAACCAGTGGAGTGTGCCAACATCCAAGAGGGGTTCAACTCACTGCAGGTAGCCTGGAGAAATTGACAGAAGCATCTGTAAACCTTCCCCCAGTTCATGAAAGAGTCAGGCAAGTCAGTCAGCTCAGGAGAGGTCACTGTCAACCTGACTGAAAAGTATACAATACAGCATCTCAGAAGGACTAAAGGATATCTGGTTGACACTCTCTCAGGTATGGAAGGATGTTTGTGATTCCGTAAGGTCCGTTCTTTCACTGATAGCTGGTAATCCGAATCCTGATCCTAGTCCCAGATAGATGGTGGTGTGTGCCTCAGAGGCTGCTTCCTCTCAAGGCATCAATGAAAATGACAATCTTTAGTATCAAGACAGATGGCAGTGGGAGTTATATAAACTATGCTATTAGATAGTCAATTTGAGACACTGCTGCATTTGTCTGCTATCTGCTAATGATGTTCCCAAAGCAGGTTTTATATAGATCACGTCATAACACTGCCAATAATGTTTTATCAGTTGAGCTTTTACACTGAGGCCAAGATCAATATTTGTAAAACAAATAAAAGGATTCGACAGGGGAGATAAGAAGCCAATTCCTCTAGTGGGGCATAATCTTAAAATTAGAGGGCCCAAATTTGGCCAGGAGTTGCTCCGTTTTTTTTTGGAGCAACTTGATTTTTCTGAGTATCTTAAAAATTCCCATTCTGCACATTTAATTTGCGCCAATGCTAGTTAGAATTTTTTTTAGTTTTGTTCAAAAGGGGGCATTACCAGCCACCTACGCCTGTTTTGGCCATTTAAGCCAGCTAATAGCTGCTCCAAACTAACTTAGGCCAGCGTATGTGGCCACTTGTGGCCGCACAGAAAACCCTGGTGGAGAGTTAAAAATCAGCACAGGTAACTAGAGATGTTGGCCCCAAGTTTCCACATGATTTGCTCCTGATTTTTAGGAGCAACTGGTGTAGAACGGAGTATCTTAGAAATCGGAATTCTCGTCATTTAGTTTGCTCCAGTTCTAGTCAGTTAGAACAGTTTCACTTTGGAACAGAATTTTTTTTTCCAAAAGGGGGCGTGTCCGGCCACTTACGCCTGTTTTCAAAGTTTCGTCAGTGAAAACTTACTCCAAACTAACTTAGAATGGAGTAGGTGAAGATTTTTGTACGCTCGAAAAAACCTTGTCTACACTTTAGAAAATCAGGCATAGGTTACAAATCAGGCGTAGGGAATGGGGGGGGGGTGGTTTAAAGGGAAGTTTACAAACATTAAACACTTCAGTTTTACAAATAAAGAGCCATTATCAATAATAAATGATAAATACATCAATAAATCAACCAATAAATCAATAAAAAAAATTAATAATAAATATTTTTTTTTAAATCAATAAATAAAACATTTTCTACTTACCGACTGCAGCACCGGGAGCCCTCCAACAGCGTGCTGGGATGCCCCCCCCCCCCCCCCCCGCAGTGTGTCTCTGTCAGTGTCTCTATCTCTCTGTCTGTCTGTGTGTTTTTATCTCATTCTCTGTCTGTCAGTGTCTGTGTTTCTGACAGCGAGGGGAGGGGGAGGAGGGGGGGTAGAGGGAGAGAGGGGGGGAGCAGGGGGAGGGATGGGGGAGATGGGGGAGGGGATAAAGGAGATGGGGGAGGGGGGAGGAGATGGGGGAGGGGGAGGAGATTGGGGGGGGGTAAGGAGATTGGGGGGGGGTAAGGAGATTGGGGGGGGGTAAGGAGATTGGGGGGGGGTAAGGAGATTGGGGGGGGGTAAGGAGATTGGGGGGGGGGGAGGAGATTGGGGGGGGGGAGGAGATTGGGGGGGGGGAAGAGATTGGGGGGGGGAAGGAGATTGGGGGGGGGGGAAGGAGATTGGGGGGGGGGGAAGGAGATTGGGGGGGGGGGGAAGGAGATTGGGGGGGTAAGGAGAAGGGAGGGGGGGAAAGGAGAAGGGAGGGGGGGAAAGGAGAAGGTAGGGGGGGAAAGGAGAAGGTGGGGGAGGGGAAAGGAGAAGGGGGGAGGGGAAAGGAGAAGGGAGGGGGAGGGAAAGGAGAAGGGAGGGGGGGGAAAGGAGAAGGGAGGGGGGGGAAAGGAGAAGGGAGGGGGGGGAAAGGAGAAGGGAGGGGGGGAAAGGAGAAGGGAGGGGGGGAAAGGAGAAGGGAGGGGGGGAAAGGAGAAGGGAGGGGGGGGAAAGGAGAAGGGAGGGGGGGGAAAGGAGAAGGGAGGGGGGGGAAAGGAGAAGGGAGGGGGGGGAAAGGAGAAGGGAGGGGGGGGAAAGGAGAAGGGAGGGGGGGGAAAGGAGAAGGGAGGGGGGGGAAAGGAGAAGGGAGGGGGGGGAAAGGAGAAGGGAGGGGGGGAAAGGAGAAGGGAGGGGGGGAAAGGAGAAGGGAGGGGGGGAAAGGAGAAGGGAGGGGGGGAAAGGAGAAGGGAGGGGGGGAAAGGAGAAGGGAGGGGGGGAAAGGAGAAGGGAGGGGGGGAAAGGAGAAGGGAGGGGGGGAAAGGAGAAGGGAGGGGGGGAAAGGAGAAGGGAGGGGGGGAAAGGAGAAGGGAGGGGGGGGAAAGGAGAAGGGAGGGGGGGAAAGGAGATGGGGGGGGGGGGAAAGGAGATGGGGGAGGGAGGCTGAACGGGCCCGTCCCCAGCACCAGATTTACAGGTAGGTGGCATTGGGTCGGGTCGGTGAGGTGGTGGGAGGGAGGTCGGTTCGGTTCGGGTCGGGGGGAGCGCAGGGACCTGGCTCCGCCCCCTACAGCTCCTGCTGCGCTGCGCCGCGCCGAGGGCTAGAGGACCTGCAGGGAGCTGGAGAATCTGGAAGGTTTTTTTAGGTGCACTTTGTGGCGCGAAAAACTGGCGTCCAGGTCGGGACTGCGCCGTTCTAGGCGCGGCTCGAAACTTGGGCCCATTGGGGGGGGGGGGGAGGGAAAGCAGAGGACCTTGCAAACACCTTCACAACAACATTAAAGAAGCATAAAAACCATCAATAATAAATAAATAAATAAATAATAAAATATAAAACTTAAGTCCTACCTTCCTAACTCGGTCCCCCGAGGGACTGGATTTCTCTCCGAGGGACGAATTAGTTGTAACCTAGTACCAGGAAGAGCACCAGTCCTCTAAATCCGTGGACCTCAGTCACAGATGGTAGATGTGTATCTTTTGTAATAAAGTCTATGATCTCCTTTAACCTTGAGACAACACACTGCCAGGGATGCTTTCACTGATCGTGCCCTGTATTGACTTGGGTGAACTTTCTAGTGAGGCTCTGAAACGACTGCAGAAAGTTTCATTGGTTTTCTCTGGTGCATACAATTTTTCAAATTCCAAGCTAAGCAGAACAAACAAAGCCTTGAGTTGATATTGTGTTACAGCTCTGGTCATTGAGGAATGAAATCAGCAAGCACTTATTCACATGAAGGATAGCAGAAATCTGGAACTCTTTCCCCCAAAAGGCTGTTGGATGCTGGGTTAATTGAAACTTTCAAGACTGAGGTCAATATATTTTTGTAGGGTAAGGGCATCAAGAAATATGGATCAAAGGTGGATAAATGGGGTTGAGGCACAGATCAGCCATGATCTACCTGACTGGCAGACTAGGTTTGACTGGCGGAACAAGTTCCAAAGAGCTGAATGGCCTAAATCCCTGTTCCTGTATTCCTATGCAAGATTAAAATCAAGAGTCTCTATCATAAATGTCATTTTAACTGACCGTAACAGTCCAAAGAAAAAGTTGGAGTAATTTTGCATTTATTTATTTTGCTGTAACTGTATTTTGATTAAAAAGTCAAACAGCTGGACGATGTAAATTTTTGCAAACTTTAGTTTTTTTAGAATTCCTCCCCCACTTTTCACACACCAAGGCCACATTACGGATGCCATTGTGTCCCACAAACGTGGTGAAATGAGTATATAAAACTTAGAAATCTCTTAACAATCGATTGCTGGTCTGCATTTGCAGAAATAGCCAAAGAAGTTCCAGTCTGAAGATGAACAGTTTAGTATGGATTTTGCTTTACGAGCTTCATGTTTGAATGTCATCTCCATGTGTGCGGTGTTTTGTAGGCTAAACAGTGAAGAATGTGAATAATGTAAAATATTAACAGTCTGCAGAGGTTTCATGGATACCACAAGTTCTGTCTTATGGTAGAAAAAAATAATTCAGAAATAATTTTAAGGGAAATACTTCAATGCCATTAAGCACCAACATGCGAGCAATTTATTGCTGAATGCTGTAAATGTTGAACATAATATTTGTATAGTATACCCTGTAAGAGGATTATAAACTGAAAACTTTTTATTCTGGTTATTTCCCCTTTAACATCCAGGGTTTATTTTCTTTTCCGACATATTACCAAAGAATTCTCTGTTCATAGCAAATCCTCCATTTACTACTTTAGACAAAGCTTTAACCTGTTGGCTTTAAATGTTGAAATAGCAAACAAAGAAAAATTTATATAAATTCATCAAGTATTGATGCAATAACATTCACAGTATAACTGCTTTGGTTTGTTCTAGCGTGAGACACCAGTCGAATTCTTGATATTTGCCGCGCTTCTGCGCCTTTAGTCAGTAGTAAAACTACAGCTAGAGATTTCTCCTGGCACCACTATTGGGCACAGTTGCCATTGTAAGCTATTTGCTACAGACTGCATGGCATTAGCTTCTCCAAACCAAAGCAGTATGTTGAATTTGTGACTTAGAAATATAATGCAACCTTTCCTAACACAAATTTTAAATCAAAGAGCTGGATTTTACGAACTTCGGTGGGTCCGTGGCAGCAACGTCGGTGGCGGGTGTCGACGCAGCTGCTGTCTCCATCCTGGCCTCTGAAATGAATTTCCCCGATTGGGCTTGTTAAACCCGCCTAGCAAGTTTCCCGGCCAATTAGAGGAACCGGGTCTGGTGTCATGATTTGATGACGCGTCATTAGCCGGTTTCCTTAAAGGGACCATGGCCAACTTTATTTTGACATTTTGCTGCACTGACAAGCACTGCACAAAAGGTGCAGGGCTGCACCAAGGCTCATCCATGATTCCCGGCAGATGCTTATGGAGGGAGTCACAGCATGCAGGGAGGTCCTCTTCCCTTCCCATGGGTGAAAGATTCCCCACTAGGAGATCAACACAGCCTGGTTGCTCATTGCACAGGAGGTCACAAGCAGGGATGTGGTCAGGACCTGGGTGCAGTGCCGCAAACATTTCAATAATCTCAGTAGATCACAAAAAGCTAGTACAAAGCCACACTCAAACTCATCCTGCTGTGCCACTTATCACATCCCTATCACCGCCTTCCCTACCCTACCCCTGCACATCCTTACTCACACTAACGCACGTTGCACCTTCATCCATCCTTCTCTATCTAACATTATCACTTCCCCAACTCACTAGCCACCCCTCACACTCACCCTCATCCTGTGCAATCATACTAACTAACACACGAGGGTAAGCATTTGGGTGTTTTATGCAATGTTCATGTAAAGTTTCGGTTAATGTGGTGTCAAACATTGAAACCTTTATTTTCAACACTTTGCGTTCTTGGACAGATGTGTGTGCAGCTTTGGAAGTGGCTGAGTAAGTTGCAGTTAATGGTGAGTTATAACAGTACCCCCGCAATGGTGATGAGTGGGAAAGGAATCGTTTGGGCATTTCAGGGATGCTTTATGGTTCTGGTGTGGGGTCGTGCCAACCTGGCACATCATGTGGCAGCCAGGAGTGAAGTGAAGTAAATCTGGCCATTGTGAGGCCATCCCTGGCCTCCCGGGCAGCAATGTGCTCGGATGCTGATGCCCTGTTCGGCATCTGTTGATTGCAGCAAAGATTGGTGTTGTTGCTGGTGCTGCCGGTGTGCCAGGTGATGGGGCTGATCATGGAGGGATTCTGTGAACCAAGGTGAGGGAGTTAAGGCCACCCATGCTGATGGAATAGGTGGCAGGTGAAGTAGAGATGACAGAAGCGATCTATCAATGGTGGCAGAGATAATGAGGTCAGACTGGCTGGAGACTTATGTAAAGACTTGCAGCATTCTGAATCTGTAGTGGAAATGCAGTTTAGAGAAGCTAGTGGTTAAGGGAACATTTCTCAATCAGCTGGGAGCTTTGACTTGGCATTTGGAGCCGTCAACTCATCAGCTGATTCAATGCCTCGCGCCTCAGCTTCACAGACGAGATTGAGGCACAGTGGGAAACCCCACTCCATAGGATAGGTTTTAGCTATTCGGAAGCCAGCCGGCAAAGTCTCCATTCATAACTGTACCTACCTTTCCTGTTAGCATCTTGGGGAATTCTAGGCTATCCATTCCCAATAAAAAAATAAGAACATAAGAAATAGGAGCAGGAGTAGGCCACATGGCCCCTCGAGCCTGCTCCGCCATTTAATACGATCTTGGCTGATCCGATCATGGACTCAGGTCCACTTTCCTGCCCGCTCCCCTAACCCCTTATTCCCTTATCGGTTAAGAAACTGTCTATCTCTGTCTTAAATGTATTCAATGTCCCAGTTTCTACAGCTTTGAGGCAGCGAATTCCATAGATTTACAATCCTCAGAAGAAATTCCTCCTCACCTCAGTTTTAAATGGGCGACCCCTTATTCTAAGATTATGCCCCCAAGTTTTAGTCTCCCCCATCAGTGGAAACATTCGCTCTGCTTCCACCTTGTCAAGCCCCCTCATAATCTTATACGTTTTGATAAGATCACCTCTCAATCTTCTGAATTCCAATGAGTAGAGGCCCAACCTACTCAACCTTTCCTCATAAGTCAACCCCCTCATCTCCAGAATCAACCTAGTGAACCTTCTCTGAACTGCCTCCAAAGCAAGTCTATCCTTTCGTAAATATGGAAACCAAAACTGCACGCAGTATTCCAGGTGTGGCCTAACCAATACCCTGTATAACTGCAGCAAGTCTTCCCTGCTTTTATACTCCATCCCCTTTGCAATAAATGCCTTGCAATGCTTTTTTTTTTATTTTTCCTGTCATCGGATGCCCAAAACTGTACACGATACATGTACTCGTTCAACTTTACTCTACTTCTGCATTCTATATTTAATGGCTCCCACTCAGTGGAAGTAGGACTGCATCACAATGACTTTCTGCTTCTCTACCATATTTAAATCTTGCCATTTAAGTGTTTTCCTTTTCCTATTTTTACTTCTAAAATGTATTACCTCATATTTTTCTTCCAAACGGAGTGTGAAAAGACCTCTGCCAATCTTCAGTTGGTCATTAGGTATGCTAGAACAGTATAGCTTAAATATGGTATGGGAAAATATCCTGCTGACAACAATCTGAAGCAAAATATGTAGTAAATGATGAGCAGGAACCTGTCCCTAGCCACTACGTGGCATAGCATGTTATAACACCAACTGAAGAGGAACATAGAACAGGAGTAGGCCATTCTACCCTTCAAGCCTGTTGACCATTCAATGAGATTTGTATCTTAATTCCATCCACCCACCTTGGCTACATATCCCTCAATGTCCTTGGCTGGCAAAAATCGATCAATCTCAGATTTAAAATGATTAATTCAGCTAGCATCTCCTATTTTTTGTGGTTAAGAGTGCCACACTTCTACCACCCTTAGCATGAAGATGTGTTTTCTAACTTCTCTCCTGAATGTCCTGGCTCTGATTTTAAGATTATGTCTCCTTTTCCGAGACTCCCCCACCAGCAGAAAAAGTTTCTCTCCATCTACCCTACCAATTCCTTTCAAAATTCTAAAAACATCAATCAAATCACCCCATAACCTTCTATATTCCAGAGAGTACAAGCCTAGTTTATGTAATCTGTCATTATAATCTAACCGTTGGAGCCCCGGTAACAATCCGGTGAATTTGTGCTGCAGTCCTTTCTTTCTACAGTTTGGTGCGCAGACATGTAGACGGTACTCCAGATGTGGTCTAACCAGGGCTTTGTAGAACTGTAGCAAAACTTCCTCCCTTTTATATTCTAGCCCTCTAGTTATAAAAGCTAACATTACAGTCACCTTTTTGATTATTGTTTTGAACCTGAGACCCACATTTTAATGATCTGTATACATGGATCCCCTCGATCTCGGAGGTGTCTCAGTGCTCCATTAGTTCAAATACAACTACTAGTTTTCAAAATGGACATGCATGTTATGGAGGTCCAATTTCAATTAAAAAATATGAGCATGCTTTTTCACACAATCATTTCCTGCTTTTTACAATGATAATCAGTTTTTGTACAGATTTCCCAAAGCAATGGCATTGCTAATCCTGAAGCCAAGAGCATAATTCTCATTTTAGGCAACACGTATTTTCCTTTTCAGCGGTTTATTTGAATATAATTTACTCCGCTTTTTGTTATTGTGCATCTAAACTCATACCACCATCATAAAATCATGAAATAGACGAATACCAGAATAATACTTTTTCCTTGTTAAATCAAAAAAAATGGGGTTTCATTGCTTTAAGAGACACAAGAGAACTCCATGGGTTACCAATTCACACTATGCAATCAAATTAAAGTGAGAATCCATATGTTTCAGGATTTTATTAAGAACTAAATTTAAAACACACTAAAACAAGAGCACATTATATTATGGTTGCTTGCTGCACTTGTAAAAACATGTGATCAATAAAAATAACTTCCAAGTTTCTATTAAATCCCTAAACTACTCCAGTCCTCTTTGGATCTGGGCATGGTGCCGGAGGATTGGACGACTGCTAATGTAGCACCCTTGTTTAAGAAGGGAGAAAGGGATAGGCCGAGTAATTATAGGCCTGTCAGCCTCACCTCAGTGGTGGGAAAATTATTGGAAAAAATCCTGAAAGACAGGATAAATCTGCATTTGGAAAGGCAAGGATTAATTAGGGACAGTCAGCAAGGATTTGTTCAGGGAAGATCGTGTCTGACTAACCTGATTGAATTTTTTGAGGAGGTAACCAAGAGGGTTGATGAGGGTAGTGCGTACGATGTAGTATATATGGACTTTAGCAAGGCTTTTGATAAGGTCCCACATGGTAGACTGGTCATGAAGGTTAATGCCCAGGGGATACAGGGCAAAGTGGCAAGTTGGATCCAAAAATTTGCTTCGAGGTAGGAAGCAAAGGGTAATGATTGATGGATGTTTTTGCGACTGGAAGGATGTTTCCAGTGGGGTTCCACAGGGCTCAGTACTGGGTCCCTTACTTTTTGTGGTATATAACAATGATTTAGATTTGAATATAGGGAGTATGATTAAGAAATTTGCAGACGACACCAAAATTGGCTGTGTGGTTGATAATGAAGAGGAAAGTCATCGGCTGCAGGAGGATATCAATCTACGGGTCAGGTGGGCAGAGCACTGGCAAATGGAATTTAATTCAGAGAAGTGTGAGGTGATGAACTTTGGGAGGGCTTATAAGGAAAGGTTATAACATTAAGCAGTAGGCCACTGAATAGTGTAGATGACCAAAGGGACCTTGGGGTGCTTGTCCACAGATCCCTGAAAGTAGCAGGCCAAGTCGATAAGGTGGTTAAGAAGGCATACGGAATGCTTGCCTTTATTGGCCGAGGCATAGAATCTAAGAGCAGGGAGGTTATGCTTAAACTGTATAATACTTTGGTTAGGCTGGAGTACTGCGCGCAGTTCTGGTCGGTGTATTATAGGTCGGACGTGATTGCACTAGAGAGGATGCAGAGGAGATTTACTAGGATGCTGCCTGGAATGGAGAATCTTAGTTATGAGGACAGATTGGATCGGCTGGGTTTGTTCTCATTGGAACAGAGGAGGTTGAGAGGAGAGCTCATTGAGGTGTACAAAATATTGAGGGGCCTGGACATAGTGGATAGTAAGGGTCCATTTCCATTGGTGGGAGGGGTCTATTACGAGCGGACATAGTTTTAAGGTGGCTGGTGGAAGGTTGAGGGGATTTGAGTGGGGGGGGGGGCTTCTTTACGCAGAGGGTTGTAGGGATTGAAGTGCAGCGAAGGTTCACCAGACTGATTCTCGGGATGGCAGGTCTGACATATGAAGAAAGACTGGATCGACTAGGCTTATATGCACTGGAATTCAGAAGGATGAGAGGGGATCGCATAGAAACATATAAAATTCTGAGAGGATTGGACAGGTTAGATGCAGGAAGAATGTTCCCGATGTTGGGGAAGTCCAGAACCAGGGGTCACAGTCTAAGGATAAGGGGTAAGCCATTTAGGATCGAGAGGAGGAGAAACTTCTTCATTCAGAGAATTGTGAACCTGTGGAATTCTCTACCACAGAAAGTTGTTGAGGCCAGTTCGTTAGATCTATTCAAAAGGGAGTTAGATATGACCCTTACGGCTAAAGTGATCAAGGTGTATGGAAAGAAAGCAGGGAAGGGGTTCTGAGGGAATGATCAGCCATGATCTTATTGAATGGTGGTGCAGGCTCGAAAGGCCAAATGGCCTACTCCTGCACCTATTTTCTATGTTTCTATGATCTGAAACTCGCTGCCTGGAAGAGTGGTGGATGCAGAAACCCTCACTACTTTTAGGAGATGGTTGGATAGGTACTTAAAGTGTAGTAACCTGCAGGGTTACAGACCTAGAGCTGGTAATTGGGATTAGACCTTTTGTTGGACAGCGCAGATATAATGGCAAGTACTGCAGGGAATAGAATATCCTGCAGTGATCTCCTGGACTAGTTTTGATCGTGTGGATGGCTTGGAGAGGAATTTTCCCAGATTTTCTCTCCCTAAATTGGATTGGGTTTTTATCTGTTTTTTGCCTCTCCCAGGAGATCACATGGCTCCAGTTGGGGTGGAGTGCCGAATGTTTCAGTATAAGGGATGGCGCAGTTGTGTGAGGCGGACTGGTTGGGCTGGGTGCTCTTTGCCTTTCCATCATTGTTCATAGGTTTATATGTAACCTTTAGGCCTGCTGACCAAGGGCCGTGCGGCTCTTTGTCGGCCGGCGCAGAAACGATGGGCCAAAATGGCCTCCTTCTGCGCTGTAAATTTCTATGTTTCTATAAAAAATGCAACTGCAATTAAAATTTTACACCGTTTTGAAGTCAATGCTGTCATCACAGTTTTTCAAAATGGTGCTCCTAAAGGACATTTCATTGGAAATTGTTCCTCTGAAGGGACAGCTTGTCATTGACAAAGAACTCGTGTCAAAAACTTTTTTTTGAAAAGTTTGAACAAAGCCAGTTGCATAATCCAAATCAAAAATGATCCAGATATTATGCGATTAATTAATTATCCCATAAGATATACACCAAGAAAACATTCAGTTTTCATTATAATTATATAAAAATAAAAACTATGATAAAATGTTTAGTTTCAGGTCTCATTCACTGTAGTGTTTCATTATTTTCTTAATCACGTTTGTTTTGGTGTCAGCCGTGACTCAGCGGTAGCACTCTCACCATGGAGTCAGAAGTTCTCCTCCCGAGACTTGAGCACAAAATCGATGTTGGCACGGTCAGAGGTGTTGTCATTTGGATGAGACATGAAGCCATATCTGCCTTCCTTCCCAGATGACGATAAGATTCCATGGCATTATTTCGAAGAAGAGCAGCGGAGTTCTCCTGGGCCAACATCAACCATCCTTCAACCAACATCACTAAAACAGATTATCTGGCCACGATCACATTGCTGTTTGGACATAACACAAGAAATAGGAGCTGGTATAGGCCATTTGGCCCTTCGAGTCTGCTCCACCATTCAACGAGATCATGACTGATCTTCCGCCTCAACTCCATTGATAGAGAATTCAAGCTCTGCAGCCTGGCTGCAGTTTGAGAAAACACAGACCATATTGCATTAAGTCATCAATCAACTTGACATTTTAGGACCTTGGGTAGCGAGCCAATTAAAAGGTTAACAGACTATCAATTGAGCCAATAAAGTCAAAGAAGGCGAGTTCTTTTCTGTAAATTGAAACAGGTATAAGTACAGCCATTTTGGCCATGTGGTCTCAGAAGGACAAAAGCCTGGCTTAAAGCCAAGAGTTTGTTGCTGCTGCCAGAATAAAGTTACATTAAAACTACAACCGGAGTTCGTATTTCATTGGAAATTAAGAGATCTAACAATTTTGGCGTCACGAACAGGATCGCTGGGAAGAAACTGAATTTTGGACATCGGACCTACATACTGAGGTAAGGACTCCTCTCTATAGAAGTCCTCGGTCAAACGTCTAAATTCGCCTCTCCTTCTACGCAATTCCGAAAGCTCCGGTTTGCGAACCTTCCGGTTGGTAGTCGGCTCGAGGTCTCATAGGCGTCCAACTTCGGCGGTGTGTTAGTTAATTAATCACCGACCCACTGATCGGCTGGAAAGTCTACGACTCGAGACCCTAGTAAAGAAATCAGTATTATGGCAGCAGGAGATAAGAGCAAAGAATTGCTTACAACTGTTAAAGGTGGGCAGGCACCACCTGAGGTTTCGATAGATGAAATCCTCCAACAGTTGAAAGAATACATAGAGCAACAAATCAACGTATCTAAAACCTGTATTAAGATCGAACAAAAATACGGTACCTCCAAAGGACAATGGTCCTTGGACGAAATTAAAAGCGTCTGGGGAAAAACGATCTGTATGAAAAATAAAGAGCGAACTAGATGGTCCCTAGCCGTTATGGGACAGATCCGAAAGCGGAATGAAATTATAATGCTTTCCCAACATGATCGCGAACTGACCAGTACAAAGGACCAATTGCAAGCTGTTTGTGCACAGCTGCGACAGAAAAGATTTGAACTTGAAAAGTCGGAAGCAGAAGTTAAAGATCTTAAAGGTGAAATTAAAGAATGGAAAACATAATTTGGTCAAGAGACAGTAATAGGAAAAGGAAAATGTATCGGTCAATTCCCAGGGTACCCATGTTTGGATAAATTAAAAGCGCAAACCCGAAGACACAACCGAGGAATAGATACGGATTCTGAATCCTCAGACGATACAGGGTTGGAGGATGAAGAATTAGGGGTGCGCTTTGCCCAGTTTAAAAAAAGACGAGTTGAAGTCAAATCAGAAGAGACTGCGGATGAGGGCGGAACCAAAAAAACGAGGAAAAGGGTGTATGCAGAATATTTAGTTCATGATCCGGCAGACAGAGAGAAAATTGATAAATGGTCCAAGGAATTGCCCAATCTAAAGAAAGGGGGAGTAAAAACATGGGACCAATTGGACCGCTTAAGAAATATATATCAACTTCATCCCTGGGACGGAGTGAAAATTTTGACCAAAATGGTGCCAAAAACACAGGGAAGAAAATTGCACGACAAGGTAGAAGAAGCTTTGGGGCAGGATGAGCAAGAATTAAACGCAGGATGGGAGGCGATTAAACACTGGCTGCAAGCCTTCAGCCCAGCTGAGACAGACTGGGGAAATATTGCAGCCTGCCAACAGAAAGGAACAGAGGAGGTCCTGGAGTATGACGAGCAGTTTAGATGCACGTGGCTAGAACATTCGGATATGAATAATACGGATGAGGAAATGGATCAACAGTGTTTGGACCCCTGAAAGCAGCTTTCGTGGCAGGTCTAAAGACAGAACTGTCCAAAATGCTTAAGGTAGTGTTACTGGACTGGGAAGGTAGAGGAACTACCTTTGCAGCATTGGTGGATCGATGTAACCAATTAGATCGGGTTATGGGAGCTAAAGTCCGAGCTGTACAGGCTATGGGATGGAAATCTCAGGATTCCGATAAACAGTTATTAGGAAAATTACCCGGAAAACGTCATTATTGTGGGAAAGAAGGTCACTGGGCCAAGACGTGCAGGGCAAAACAGCAAGGTCGTGGCCGGGGAAGAGGACGCAGCCAGGGATACAATTCAGCCAACAAACCAGGCTTGTCACAAGATAATAACCTCATAGAAGCATTTAAGCGACTGACAATACAACAACAGAAGGAGTTACTTGGGATAGCAAAAAACGATTAGAGCCCACCTCCTCGCACAAATACAACAAAGGGGAGATGGGCTATATAAATGACTGAGGGTGGGCGATAAGGATGTGGACTGTCTTTTAGACACAGGGGCGGAATTAACATGCTTACCTCTACAATATGGAGACTTTTTGCCGTTGGATGGTAGGGCACGTACAGCCTATGGAGTTGGGGGCAATAAAATGGGACTTATAGGGCTGGGTTCACATGAACTAACCACACCGGTCTGAATAGGCCCAGTAGATCAACCCCTTTTGGGAATGGACGTTCTAATCCAAGTAGATTCATCGTTGCATTTCGAGGATGGTCGGGTGACATGGTCAATTAGAACTTTGAAGAAAGAAAAATTGAAGGAACACCCGATATGGGCTAAAGATAAGAACGATTGTGGCCTACTCCAGATGGAGCCTGCGTCATTTACCGGGACCAAGCCTCCATGCACTAAACAGTATCCCATCAGTCCAGCTGCCATCGCGGGAATCTTACCGGTTATTCAGCAATTGGAGAAACAAGGGTGCTTATTAAAACGCATAGCTCCTCCAATAGCCCCATGTGGCCGGTACAGAAATCTAAAGAGACTTGGCGTTTGACTGTCGATTATAGGAAAGCGAACCAGTGTATTGATCAAAAAGCTCCTTTGGTCGCAGATCCCTCCACCATTTTTAATGCCCTCAAACCGGAACATAAATATTTCTCGGTTATAGATATGGCCAATGGATTTTGGTCGGTGCCTCTGGCACCGGAGGTTCGACAGTGGTTTTGCTTTCACGGTCCAAGGACAACAGTATACTTGGACCCGGTTACCGCAGGGTTTCCACAACAGCCCTACGTTATTCCACATGGCTTTACAAAGCCATTTGCGAGAATTACCTCCCCTGTCATCCACAGTCATCCAATATGTAGACGATATCCTGCTCGCTTCAAACACGGAAGAACAGCATGAACAAGATTTACGAGCTTTGCTGGACCACCTTTGGCTGAGAGGACATAAAGCCAGCATCGACAAAGCACAAATATCCCAAGAAGAGGTTGTATACCTGGGACAAAAGATTTCACAAGGAAAGAGAGAACTTATCCAGGATAGAACTGCAGCCATTCGGGCTGCGAAAAAACCCACCACTATTCAGGAACTAAGGTCTTTTTTGGGATTGTGTAACTTTAACAGAAATTGGATTGACTCCTTCACACAGCTTGCTCAGCCAATGAATGATATTTTAAAGGGGAAACGTGCCTCTAAAGAAGCCATCACCCTCACTAAGGAACAGCAAGAGGCCTTCCTGAGTTTGAAAAAGGCTGTGTGTTCGGCACCGGCTGTGGGAATCCCCGACAGTGGTAAGCCATTTACCCTGTTTGTCCATGAGAAAGAAGGATATATGACAGCTATACTGACACAAGAACATGGGGATCGGCAAATACCAATTGGCTATTATTCGGCAAAACTGGATGCGGTAGCCCTCGGATGGGGAAGTTGCCTAAGGGCCATGGAAGCTACATGTCGAGCGGTAATGATCACTGCGGGTCTAGTCCTCGACCAAAAGCTGATTGTCAAATGTCCCCACACCGTACATGCTTTGCTGTCTATGAATAGAATGTCTCAGGTGACGGCAGCTAGATGGACCCGCTGGACAGCAGTTTTGGAAGCTCCAAATCTCCATATTGTCCGGGCCAGCCCGGTTAATCCCGCAACTATGCTCCCGATGTCAGAATCGAGGGAGCAAGAGGGGGGAGAATGTGAAGAGCATGACTGCGTGGAGATTTTAAAAGAAACAGAAGAAGCAGCCTTAGCAGCAGAGGAGCCTCTGCGCAACCCAGACCTCATCCTGTTTACAGATGGTTCCTCCTTTGTTGACAATGGTACCAGAAAAGCAGGATGGGCAGTTACAACCTTATATGAGGTAGTGACAAAAGGACGTTTACCCTCAGGAACGTCAGCACAACAGGCCGAGTTACGGGCCCTGTCAGAAGCATGTCGAATAGCAGAAGGACAGACAGTTAATGTCTACACAGATTCGCGTTATGCTTTTGGAGTCGCTCACGACTTTGGTCTGTTATGGCGGAAAAGGGGATTCCTCACTGCTGCTGGTACACCTATCCGAAATGGAAAAGAAGTCAGAGACTTACTAGATGCCATGCAATTACCTCAGGAAGTGTCCATCCTGAAGTGTAAGACCCATACCAAGGAAAATACCATGGAAGCACAGGGAAATGCCCTAGCCGACCAGGCAGCTAAAGATGCCGCCTCACAGGGCGCTCCCCCAGAAGAACCAACACAGATGTGCAGATTGAAAGCAATCAGGACTCTGACACGAGACCTTCAAACAATGCAAGGCGAGTGCTCCAGAGAGGAAAAATGGACATGGATTGAGGCAGGAATTAAGCTATGTGAAGATGGTGTCTGGAGATAAAGTTACCGACAAGCCAGTCGCGCCACAAGCGCTTATGCTTTTTTTTTTTAAGCCCAACAGATCCACTCGTGGGGACACTTAGCCTCGCAACAGATGACGGCACGGTTCCAGAAAAGCTGGTGGGGTCGGGGATTTAAAAAACATGCCCAGCTGGTAGCAGACCACTGTGGTCTGCCAGAAAAATTCTGGACCCATCACGGTAATGCCCCAACTGAGGCCCCCTGCCCCTGTCGGACCATTCCAGCATCTGCAGGTTGATTATATATCTTTTCCTTCATGCCAAGGATACACTAACATTCTTGTCATGGTCGACAGATTCTCTAGATGGGTAGAAGCTGTCCCAACTAAAAGAGCCACAGCCAATCACACTGCAAAGGTCTTGTGTAAGGATTACATTACCCGATGGGGAGTCCCGAGTAGCATTGACTCAGATCAGGGAACACACTTCACAGGTGCTGTCTGCCAAGAAGTCTGCAGGTTACTGAACATTACGTGGGATTTACACTGTCCTTATCATCCACAATCATCAGAACAAGTAGAGCGAATGAATCAAACTCTGAAACAACGGCTTGCCAAATATCACCAAGAAGGAACACCATGGCCCCAGGCACTATCAATAGTGCTATGTAACATTAGGGCAACCCCGAACAGAACTACAGGTCTAAGCCCATTTGAAATTATAACAGGAAGACCCATGTCGCTGCCAGGAACTATCGATTTACGGAAAGCTGATGTTCACTTAATGAGTGACACTTTGTTATCATACTGTCAGAACCTAACCAATGCTATTAGTTCTGTTTCCCGACAGTTATCTGCAGCTTGTGGTAATCCACCCGAAGGAGAACACGACATCATCCCGGGAGTCTGGGTGTATGTGAAAAAGTTGCATAAAGAACCTTTGGGTGCTAAGTGGGAGGGACCTTATCAAGTGTTATTGATAATTTAAACAACATAAACAAACAATATAAAAGTAAAATAATTACAACAACTAGAATTAAACCTTCCACCAATGAAGTTCCTATTGAACCTAGCCATTCAGTGGCTTCGCTCCACAAAGTGAATGATAGGGGTTGCTTAAGTTTTTCTACCTCCTTTTAGATATGCTTCGCTAAGTGGGTAATTTCTTCGGAGCTATCTGGGATATATGTGCAACACTCAGTTCCGAGTAGGGCGCAAGTACCTCCCTTTTCAGAATTCCGGGAGCAGTGTTATTAAATGACCACCCAGGCAGCTGTTAAAGCCTGGATCCACGCTTCACACGTTAAACAAGCACCCGTAACTGAAGCTGAAATCTAATAAGGACAATTACTTTTTGCCAAAATGTATAAATTTACTGTATTACTGATTGTAGGTATTCTAGGCATAGGCCTACTTCTTACTAGCCGACCCTCTGCTCCAAAGGGAAATAGTAGGGTAGCAAGGGAATTATAGTAACTGCTCCCGGAATTCTGAAAAGGGAGGTACTTGCGCCCTACTCGGAACTGAGTGTTGCACATATATCCCAGATAGCTCCGAAGAAATTACCCACTTAGCGAAGCATATCCAAAAGGAGGTAGAAAAACTTAAGCAACCCCTATCATTCACTTTGTGGAGCGAAGCCACTGAATGGCTCGGTTCAATAGGAACTTCATTGGTGGAAGGTTTAATTCTAGTTGTTGTAATTATTTTACTTTTATATTGTTTGTTTATGTTGATTAAATGTTGTTGCAACCAGACGGCTGTAGCTGCTGTCCCACAGGTGAGACACCTAGCAGGTCCCAGCAGACCGTCTGTACGTGGCACAGGGGTATGTTATGCTTAAGGGGTATGTTATGTTTACTGGTTGAATTAAGATATTGATTTGGATTAAATTGGAATAAGGTTAATTAATCTACTAAAACCAGACTTCCATTGTGGCCACGATGGAACTCTGGTTGGTGTAAGTTTGTGTGGAAGCTGCTAGTCCAGACATGTGGTGAAACACATCAACAAATTTTAGAAGGAAACTCTATTAACATGTATGAAATTATTTTGTAGAATGTTTAATCAGTGATAGCTGATGTTTTATTATTCAGTTTGTGAAAGAATCAAAGGGGGGATTGATAGAGAATTCAAAGCTCTGCAGCCTGGCTGCAGTTTTTGAGAAAACACAGACCACATTGCATTAACTCATCAAATTGATATTTTAGGACCTTGGGTAGCGAGCCAATTAAAAGGTTAACAGACTATCAATTGAGCCAATAAAGTCAAAGAAGGCGAGTTCTTTTCTGTAAATTGAAACAGGTATAAGTACAGCCATTTTGGCCATGTGGTCTCAGAAGGACAAAAGCCTGGCTTAAAGCCAAGAGTTTGTTGCTGCTGCCAGAATAAAGTTACATTAAAACTACAACCGGAGTTCGTATTTCATTGGAAATTAAGAGATCTAACAATTTTGGCGTCACGAACAGGATCGCTGGGAAGAAACTGAATTTTGGACATCGGACCTACATACTGAGGTAAGGACTCCTCTCTATAGAAGTCCTCGGTCAAACGTCTAAATTCGCCTCTCCTTCTACGCAATTCCGAAAGCTCCGGTTTGCGAACCTTCCGGTTGGTAGTCGGCTCGAGGTCTCATAGGCGTCCAACTTCGGCGGTGTGTTAGTTAATTAATCACCGACCCACTGATCGGCTGGAAAGTCTACGACTCGAGACCCTAGTAAAGAAATCAGTATTATGGCAGCAGGAGATAAGAGCAAAGAATTGCTTACAACTGTTAAAGGTGGGCAGGCACCACCTGAGGTTTCGATAGATGAAATCCTCCAACAGTTGAAAGAATACATAGAGCAACAAATCAACGTATCTAAAACCTGTATTAAGATCGAACAAAAATACGGTACCTCCAAAGGACAATGGTCCTTGGACGAAATTAAAAGCGTCTGGGGAAAAACGATCTGTATGAAAAATAAAGAGCGAACTAGATGGTCCCTAGCCGTTATGGGACAGATCCGAAAGCGGAATGAAATTATAATGCTTTCCCAACATGATCGCGAACTGACCAGTACAAAGGACCAATTGCAAGCTGTTTGTGCACAGCTGCGACAGAAAAGATTTGAACTTGAAAAGTCGGAAGCAGAAGTTAAAGATCTTAAAGGTGAAATTAAAGAATGGAAAACATAATTTGGTCAAGAGACAGTAATAGGAAAAGGAAAATGTATCGGTCAATTCCCAGGGTACCCATGTTTGGATAAATTAAAAGCGCAAACCCGAAGACACAACCGAGGAATAGATACGGATTCTGAATCCTCAGACGATACAGGGTTGGAGGATGAAGAATTAGGGGTGCGCTTTGCCCAGTTTAAAAAAAGACGAGTTGAAGTCAAATCAGAAGAGACTGCGGATGAGGGCGGAACCAAAAAAACGAGGAAAAGGGTGTATGCAGAATATTTAGTTCATGATCCGGCAGACAGAGAGAAAATTGATAAATGGTCCAAGGAATTGCCCAATCTAAAGAAAGGGGGAGTAAAAACATGGGACCAATTGGACCGCTTAAGAAATATATATCAACTTCATCCCTGGGACGGAGTGAAAATTTTGACCAAAATGGTGCCAAAAACACAGGGAAGAAAATTGCACGACAAGGTAGAAGAAGCTTTGGGGCAGGATGAGCAAGAATTAAACGCAGGATGGGAGGCGATTAAACACTGGCTGCAAGCCTTCAGCCCAGCTGAGACAGACTGGGGAAATATTGCAGCCTGCCAACAGAAAGGAACAGAGGAGGTCCTGGAGTATGACGAGCAGTTTAGATGCACGTGGCTAGAACATTCGGATATGAATAATACGGATGAGGAAATGGATCAACAGTGTTTGGACCCCTGAAAGCAGCTTTCGTGGCAGGTCTAAAGACAGAACTGTCCAAAATGCTTAAGGTAGTGTTACTGGACTGGGAAGGTAGAGGAACTACCTTTGCAGCATTGGTGGATCGATGTAACCAATTAGATCGGGTTATGGGAGCTAAAGTCCGAGCTGTACAGGCTATGGGATGGAAATCTCAGGATTCCGATAAACAGTTATTAGGAAAATTACCCGGAAAACGTCATTATTGTGGGAAAGAAGGTCACTGGGCCAAGACGTGCAGGGCAAAACAGCAAGGTCGTGGCCGGGGAAGAGGACGCAGCCAGGGATACAATTCAGCCAACAAACCAGGCTTGTCACAAGATAATAACCTCATAGAAGCATTTAAGCGACTGACAATACAACAACAGAAGGAGTTACTTGGGATAGCAAAAAACGATTAGAGCCCACCTCCTCGCACAAATACAACAAAGGGGAGATGGGCTATATAAATGACTGAGGGTGGGCGATAAGGATGTGGACTGTCTTTTAGACACAGGGGCGGAATTAACATGCTTACCTCTACAATATGGAGACTTTTTGCCGTTGGATGGTAGGGCACGTACAGCCTATGGAGTTGGGGGCAATAAAATGGGACTTATAGGGCTGGGTTCACATGAACTAACCACACCGGTCTGAATAGGCCCAGTAGATCAACCCCTTTTGGGAATGGACGTTCTAATCCAAGTAGATTCATCGTTGCATTTCGAGGATGGTCGGGTGACATGGTCAATTAGAACTTTGAAGAAAGAAAAATTGAAGGAACACCCGATATGGGCTAAAGATAAGAACGATTGTGGCCTACTCCAGATGGAGCCTGCGTCATTTACCGGGACCAAGCCTCCATGCACTAAACAGTATCCCATCAGTCCAGCTGCCATCGCGGGAATCTTACCGGTTATTCAGCAATTGGAGAAACAAGGGTGCTTATTAAAACGCATAGCTCCTCCAATAGCCCCATGTGGCCGGTACAGAAATCTAAAGAGACTTGGCGTTTGACTGTCGATTATAGGAAAGCGAACCAGTGTATTGATCAAAAAGCTCCTTTGGTCGCAGATCCCTCCACCATTTTTAATGCCCTCAAACCGGAACATAAATATTTCTCGGTTATAGATATGGCCAATGGATTTTGGTCGGTGCCTCTGGCACCGGAGGTTCGACAGTGGTTTTGCTTTCACGGTCCAAGGACAACAGTATACTTGGACCCGGTTACCGCAGGGTTTCCACAACAGCCCTACGTTATTCCACATGGCTTTACAAAGCCATTTGCGAGAATTACCTCCCCTGTCATCCACAGTCATCCAATATGTAGACGATATCCTGCTCGCTTCAAACACGGAAGAACAGCATGAACAAGATTTACGAGCTTTGCTGGACCACCTTTGGCTGAGAGGACATAAAGCCAGCATCGACAAAGCACAAATATCCCAAGAAGAGGTTGTATACCTGGGACAAAAGATTTCACAAGGAAAGAGAGAACTTATCCAGGATAGAACTGCAGCCATTCGGGCTGCGAAAAAACCCACCACTATTCAGGAACTAAGGTCTTTTTTGGGATTGTGTAACTTTAACAGAAATTGGATTGACTCCTTCACACAGCTTGCTCAGCCAATGAATGATATTTTAAAGGGGAAACGTGCCTCTAAAGAAGCCATCACCCTCACTAAGGAACAGCAAGAGGCCTTCCTGAGTTTGAAAAAGGCTGTGTGTTCGGCACCGGCTGTGGGAATCCCCGACAGTGGTAAGCCATTTACCCTGTTTGTCCATGAGAAAGAAGGATATATGACAGCTATACTGACACAAGAACATGGGGATCGGCAAATACCAATTGGCTATTATTCGGCAAAACTGGATGCGGTAGCCCTCGGATGGGGAAGTTGCCTAAGGGCCATGGAAGCTACATGTCGAGCGGTAATGATCACTGCGGGTCTAGTCCTCGACCAAAAGCTGATTGTCAAATGTCCCCACACCGTACATGCTTTGCTGTCTATGAATAGAATGTCTCAGGTGACGGCAGCTAGATGGACCCGCTGGACAGCAGTTTTGGAAGCTCCAAATCTCCATATTGTCCGGGCCAGCCCGGTTAATCCCGCAACTATGCTCCCGATGTCAGAATCGAGGGAGCAAGAGGGGGGAGAATGTGAAGAGCATGACTGCGTGGAGATTTTAAAAGAAACAGAAGAAGCAGCCTTAGCAGCAGAGGAGCCTCTGCGCAACCCAGACCTCATCCTGTTTACAGATGGTTCCTCCTTTGTTGACAATGGTACCAGAAAAGCAGGATGGGCAGTTACAACCTTATATGAGGTAGTGACAAAAGGACGTTTACCCTCAGGAACGTCAGCACAACAGGCCGAGTTACGGGCCCTGTCAGAAGCATGTCGAATAGCAGAAGGACAGACAGTTAATGTCTACACAGATTCGCGTTATGCTTTTGGAGTCGCTCACGACTTTGGTCTGTTATGGCGGAAAAGGGGATTCCTCACTGCTGCTGGTACACCTATCCGAAATGGAAAAGAAGTCAGAGACTTACTAGATGCCATGCAATTACCTCAGGAAGTGTCCATCCTGAAGTGTAAGACCCATACCAAGGAAAATACCATGGAAGCACAGGGAAATGCCCTAGCCGACCAGGCAGCTAAAGATGCCGCCTCACAGGGCGCTCCCCCAGAAGAACCAACACAGATGTGCAGATTGAAAGCAATCAGGACTCTGACACGAGACCTTCAAACAATGCAAGGCGAGTGCTCCAGAGAGGAAAAATGGACATGGATTGAGGCAGGAATTAAGCTATGTGAAGATGGTGTCTGGAGATAAAGTTACCGACAAGCCAGTCGCGCCACAAGCGCTTATGCTTTTTTTTTTAAGCCCAACAGATCCACTCGTGGGGACACTTAGCCTCGCAACAGATGACGGCACGGTTCCAGAAAAGCTGGTGGGGTCGGGGATTTAAAAAACATGCCCAGCTGGTAGCAGACCACTGTGGTCTGCCAGAAAAATTCTGGACCCATCACGGTAATGCCCCAACTGAGGCCCCCTGCCCCTGTCGGACCATTCCAGCATCTGCAGGTTGATTATATATCTTTTCCTTCATGCCAAGGATACACTAACATTCTTGTCATGGTCGACAGATTCTCTAGATGGGTAGAAGCTGTCCCAACTAAAAGAGCCACAGCCAATCACACTGCAAAGGTCTTGTGTAAGGATTACATTACCCGATGGGGAGTCCCGAGTAGCATTGACTCAGATCAGGGAACACACTTCACAGGTGCTGTCTGCCAAGAAGTCTGCAGGTTACTGAACATTACGTGGGATTTACACTGTCCTTATCATCCACAATCATCAGAACAAGTAGAGCGAATGAATCAAACTCTGAAACAACGGCTTGCCAAATATCACCAAGAAGGAACACCATGGCCCCAGGCACTATCAATAGTGCTATGTAACATTAGGGCAACCCCGAACAGAACTACAGGTCTAAGCCCATTTGAAATTATAACAGGAAGACCCATGTCGCTGCCAGGAACTATCGATTTACGGAAAGCTGATGTTCACTTAATGAGTGACACTTTGTTATCATACTGTCAGAACCTAACCAATGCTATTAGTTCTGTTTCCCGACAGTTATCTGCAGCTTGTGGTAATCCACCCGAAGGAGAACACGACATCATCCCGGGAGTCTGGGTGTATGTGAAAAAGTTGCATAAAGAACCTTTGGGTGCTAAGTGGGAGGGACCTTATCAAGTGTTATTGATAATTTAAACAACATAAACAAACAATATAAAAGTAAAATAATTACAACAACTAGAATTAAACCTTCCACCAATGAAGTTCCTATTGAACCTAGCCATTCAGTGGCTTCGCTCCACAAAGTGAATGATAGGGGTTGCTTAAGTTTTTCTACCTCCTTTTAGATATGCTTCGCTAAGTGGGTAATTTCTTCGGAGCTATCTGGGATATATGTGCAACACTCAGTTCCGAGTAGGGCGCAAGTACCTCCCTTTTCAGAATTCCGGGAGCAGTGTTATTAAATGACCACCCAGGCAGCTGTTAAAGCCTGGATCCACGCTTCACACGTTAAACAAGCACCCGTAACTGAAGCTGAAATCTAATAAGGACAATTACTTTTTGCCAAAATGTATAAATTTACTGTATTACTGATTGTAGGTATTCTAGGCATAGGCCTACTTCTTACTAGCCGACCCTCTGCTCCAAAGGGAAATAGTAGGGTAGCAAGGGAATTATAGTAACTGCTCCCGGAATTCTGAAAAGGGAGGTACTTGCGCCCTACTCGGAACTGAGTGTTGCACATATATCCCAGATAGCTCCGAAGAAATTACCCACTTAGCGAAGCATATCCAAAAGGAGGTAGAAAAACTTAAGCAACCCCTATCATTCACTTTGTGGAGCGAAGCCACTGAATGGCTCGGTTCAATAGGAACTTCATTGGTGGAAGGTTTAATTCTAGTTGTTGTAATTATTTTACTTTTATATTGTTTGTTTATGTTGATTAAATGTTGTTGCAACCAGACGGCTGTAGCTGCTGTCCCACAGGTGAGACACCTAGCAGGTCCCAGCAGACCGTCTGTACGTGGCACAGGGGTATGTTATGCTTAAGGGGTATGTTATGTTTACTGGTTGAATTAAGATATTGATTTGGATTAAATTGGAATAAGGTTAATTAATCTACTAAAACCAGACTTCCATTGTGGCCACGATGGAACTCTGGTTGGTGTAAGTTTGTGTGGAAGCTGCTAGTCCAGACATGTGGTGAAACACATCAACAAATTTTAGAAGGAAACTCTATTAACATGTATGAAATTATTTTGTAGAATGTTTAATCAGTGATAGCTGATGTTTTATTATTCAGTTTGTGAAAGAATCAAAGGGGGGATTGATAGAGAATTCAAAGCTCTGCAGCCTGGCTGCAGTTTTTGAGAAAACACAGACCACATTGCATTAACTCATCAAATTGATATTTTAGGACCTTGGGTAGCGAGCCAATTAAAAGGTTAACAGACTATCAATTGAGCCAATAAAGTCAAAGAAGGCGAGTTCTTTTCTGTAAATTGAACCAGGTATAAGTACAGCCATTTTGGCCATGTGGTCTCAGAAGGACAAAAGCCTGGCTTAAAGCCAAGAGCTTGTTGCTGCTGCCAGAATAAAGTTACATTAAAACTACAACCGGAGTTCGTATTTCATTGGAAATTAAGAGATCTAACACCATCTTCCCGCACTATCCCCACATTTCTCAATTCTCTTCATTCCCAAAAATTTAATCGGCCTCGGTCTTGAATATACTCAACGACTGAGCATCTACAGCTCTCTGGGATAGAGAATTCCAAGGATACACAACACTCCGAGTGAAGAAATTTCTCCTCATCTCGGTCCTAAATAGCCGACCTTTTATTTTGAGACTGAGACCCCATGTTCTCGATTCCCCAGCCAGGGGAAACATCTCAGCATGAACCCTGTCAAATCCCTTAAGAATTTTATATGTTTCAATTAGATCATCTCTCATTCTTCTAAACTCTAGGGAATATAGGCCTACACTGCCCCCCCCCGCTCCCAGGAATTAGTCTGGTGAACCTTTGCCCCCCCTCTATGGCAACTATATCCTTCCTTAAGGAGAGTAAAACTGTACACAATACTCCAGGGTGTGGTCTCACCACAGCCCTATATAATTTCATTAGGCGGCCTTACTCAAATCCTCTTGTAATAAAGGTCAACATAGCATTTTCTTTTCTAATTGCTTGTTATACCTGCATGTTAACTTTCAGTGATTCGTGGACAAGGACACCTAGGTCCCGCTGAACATCCAACATTTCCCAGCCTCTCACTATTTAAAAAATACTCTGCTTTTCTATTTCACATTTCTGCACATTATATTTCACTTGCCATGTCCTTGACCACTCACTTAGCCACATTATATCCCCTTGAAGCCTCCTCACAACTCAAATTCTCACCTAGCTTTGTCATCAGCAAACTTGGATATAATACTACATTTTGTCCACTCATTCAAATCATGGATATAAATTGTGAATAGTTGAGGTCCAAGCAATCATCCCTTGCAGTACCCCACCAGTTACAGCCTGCAAACCCGAAAATGACCCATTTATTTCTACTATCTGTTTTCTGTCCGTTAACCAATCCTCAATCCATATTACCCACAATCCCATGAGCCCTAATTTTAATAACTTCTTGTTTGGCACTTTATCGAATACTTTCTGAAAATCCAAATACACCACATCCACTGGTTTCCCCCTTATTTCTTCTACTAGTTACAAACTCAAAAAACTCAAACATGATTTCCCTTTCATAAATCCTTGTTGACTCTGTCCAATCCTACTTTATTTTCCAAGTGCCCTGTTACCATGTCCTTAATAATAGATTCCAGCATTTTCCCTATTACTGATGTCAGACTAACTGGTCTATAGACCCATTTTCTCTCTCCCTCCTTTCTTAAATAGTGGTTCCAGTCTGTGGGAATCAGTCTAGAATCTATGGAATTTTGGAAGACGACAACCAATGCTTCCACTATCTCTATAGCGATCTCTTTCAAAACCCGAGGAAGTAGGCCATCAGATCCAGGGGATTTATCGGCTTTCAGTCCCATTAATTTCACCAGTACTTCTTTTTTTACTAATGCTATTTTCTTTCAGTCCCATATTCTCGCTACACTCTTGGTTCTCTACTATTCCCGGGAAGTTTTTTTTGTGTCGTCTTCCATGAAGACTGACAAAGTACTTGTTAAATTTCTCTGCTATCTCCTTATTCCCCATTATAATTACTCCTGTCCCAGCCTGTAAGAAACCTACATTTACTTTCGCTAACCTTTTCCTTTTTACATACCTATAGAAGCTTTTACAGTCTGTTTTTACATCTCTCACTCGTTTACTCTCATTGTTTTCCTTTTTTAAAAAAAATCAATTTCTTGGCCCTCCTTTGCTGAATTCTGAAATCCTCCCAATCAGGCAACATTATGAGTCTCTTCCTTTGATCTAATACGATCTTTAACTTCTCTCGTTAGCCACGGTTGGACCACTTTTCCTGTGGAGTTTTTGTGCCCTAAAAGGAATGTACGTTTGTTGCAAAGGACAAGGACACTCGGGTCCCTCTGAGTGCAAACATTTCCCAGTCTCTCGCCATTCAAAAGATATTCTGCTTTTGAAGTTTTTCAGACCCAAGTGGATTCACATTTCCCCACATTGTATTCCATTTGACATGTTCTTGCCCAGTCAACCTGAGTATATCTCTCTGCAGCACCTTGGCATCCTCCCCTCAGCTTACTTTCCCACCTAACTTTGTATCATCAGCAATTTTGGATACGTTACACTCAGGGTTGGATTTTTGGCTTTCCGGCTTTCCCGATTTCGGGGCGCTAATGGCAGGGCAGTCCCGATACCGCCTGAAAAAAAGTTTGCGCATTCGACTGGAAATTTCGGCAAAAAAAAAAATCAGTATCCATGATCGCGGCGTTAAATCAGGCATTACATAATGGACTATGTTTCTCCGAGCCAAAAATGGCGGCGTTAAAGAGGCGACCATTTTGCGCGCGTGCAGTCACGTTTTTGTTTTCCCGGGCGTAGACGTTATTTCAGGGCGCGGCAGCTTCCTCTAAGCAAGCGCAGATGACCCGCCCGACTTCTGGTACTTCTGCAGAGATGGAGCAGCAGGAGGCCAGGCAGCATGCCAGGCGTTTCTCAATGGAGGTTGCTGAGGCCTTAGTCCACGCAGTTGTAAGAATAAAAGTGGTTATTAATGATTAACATTGATTCTGTGTATGTATAAATGTTAAGTGTAGATTATACAGAAAGGCTGAGTTTTATATGAAACAAAATGGAAGCCCACAGAGATGCCGCATGGATTTTGTGGTATTGGAAAGGCATTTAATCTAATCAAGAGATGGCTGAGCCAGGCCAGACAGCCACATGTGTGAGGAGAGCCAATAAGGAGCTGCCCTGGAATCAGGACCTAATCCTGAGGCTTTGAAGGACAATAGCTTTTGAGAGGTATAAAAATCTCAGCCAAAAACTTTTCTCTCTCTCCTGAACCAGCCAGCCAAAGGGAAGTAACATGTATCACTCTTCATTATAACCTCATTGTATCCGTTGTACAAGGTGGATGTGCACGAGTGTGTTTTTTTAATAAACTGTTCCAATTGTTTTAGAAGAATTGTCTGTCAAATTTAATGCTGGAGATTTAGAAATCTTACAATTGGTGGAGAATGCAGGCAACTGGCAAGACAGTTTTTTGATGATTCTTTTGAACAATTGGAAATCTCAGGAGTTGTGATTCTAAACTGTGTCGCAAAGTATAGCTTGAAATGATTAAACGGATCGGGAGAAATTGCGTCTTAAGGAGCGGTCATCTTGATAATTGTAACTATTTAAGTGGGGTGGGTTTATGTGGAGACCCACCAGTAGTTATATTCAAAAGACACAGGATGAAGGGGTCGGTCATGGACAGAAAACCAATAAAAAGAAATGTTGAACTAGTTTATCAGGAGAAGTTGTCCAAAAAGTTCCCGATACAAAACATAGAAGAGTTAAAGGCACAGGCACAGCACATCCACGAGGGTTAACCTGCGTCATTTGGTGAGATGGTGAAACTTATCCAGGAAAGGGTAGATAAGGGAGAGATAAGGCCAAAACGGGCAAACAGTCTCGTGGCCTGCAATGAATTTTATTGTGCCCAGAGAGATGAGGAATTAATGAAACACACTCCAAAGTGATACAAGATTTGAAAGAATTGCAAGTAAAAGAGATTAAACTAAAAGAACGAAAGATTGAAGGTATAAAACAACAAAAAGGCGGCGGACTCCACTTGTGAAGCAGTTAAAAGAGGGAGAAATACAGCATTTAAGACAAGAAATTGGCCAATTAAACCACAGCATTAACCAATTAGAAAGAGGGGCTGAACAGGCAGTTTCATTGCTACAACAAAGTCTCTCAAACTTAAATGCTAGAGCAGTTGTTGTTGAAGCAAATGAAAAGAAATTAAGAGTTAAAAAAATATAAATTGGAAAACTTGAGGCTCCAGCAAGAGATAGAAGATCCTAGGGGAGCATTAATGGAAGTAATTAAGAAGCAACATAGGGAGGCAGATCACTCCCAGTGCCAACTAGAAATAGCGAGGCGAAAAAGTAAGTTAGGGGAGCAGCAGGCCCTGGTATCCGTTGTAACATGGGGAGCCATAACAGAGACAGCAGAAGGGGACGTGGGGGAGACAGATTGGGAAGAGGAAGAAAGTCAGTACAATCCCGAGGAGAGTGGTGTAGAATGGGATACCTTGGAGACACAAGAGCCAATCATAGCCGTAGTAACCACTTCTTCATGACGTAATGCACACGGCCACATCACCAGAAACCATACCGACTCACATAGAAATAGAGAAAATAGGTGCAGGAGTAGGCCATTCAGCCCTTCAAGCCTGCACCACCATTCAATAAGATCATGGCTGATCATTCCCTCGGTACCCCTTTCCTGCTTTCTCTCCATACCCCTTGATCCCTTTAACCGTAAGGGCCATATCTAACTCCCTCTTGAATATATCCAATGAACTGTCATCAACAACTCTCTGCGGCAGGGAATTCCACAGGTTAACAACTCTCAGTGAAGAAGTTTCTCCTCATCTCAGTCCTAAATGGCCTACCCCTTATCCTAAGACTATGTCCCCTGGTTCTGGACTTCCCCAACATCGGAAACAATCGACCCACATCTAACCTGTCCTGTCCCGTCCCGTCAAAATCTTGCATGTTTCTATGAGATCCCCTCTCATCCTTCTAAACTCCAATGTAAAAAGGCCCAGTTTATCCAGTCTCCCCTCATATGTCAGTCCAGCCATCCCGGGAATCAGTCTGGTGAACCTTCGCTGCACTCCCTCAATAGCAAGAACGTCCTTCCTCAGATTAGGAGACCAAAGCTGAACACAATATTCCAGCTGAGGCCTCACCAAGGCCCTGCACAACTGCAGTAAGACCTCCCTGCTCCTATACTCAAATCCCCTAGCTATGAAGGCCAACATACCATTTGCCTTCTTTACCAGCCTGCTGTACCTGTATGCCAACTTTTAATGACTGATGAAACATGACACCCAGGTCTCGTTGCACCTCCCCTTTTCCTAATCTGCCACCATTCAGAAAATATTCTGTCTTTGTGTTTTTGCCCCCAAAGTGGATAACCTCACACTGATCCACATTATACTGCATCTGCCATGTATTTGTCCACTCACCTAACCTGTCTAAGTCACCCTGCAGCCTCTTAGTGTCCCCCTCACAGCTCACACCGCCACCCTGTTTAGTGTCATCTGCAAACTTGGAGATATTACACTCAATTCCTTCATCCAAATCATTGATGTATATTGTAAAGAGCTGGGGTCCCAGCACTGAGCCCCGTTTATCCCGACTTTCTGCTTCCTGTCTGCCCACCAGTTCTCTATCCACATCAGTATATTACCCCCAATACCATGTGCTTTGATTTTGCACATCAATCTCTTGTGTGGGATCTTGTCAAAAGTCTTTTGAAAGTCCAAATATACCACATCCACTGGTTCTCCCTTGTCCACTCTACTCGTTACATCCTCAAAAAATTCCAGAAGATTTGTCAAGCATGATTTCCCCTTCATAAATCCATGCTGACTTGGACCGATCCTGTCACTGCTTCCAAATGTGCTGCTATTTCATCCTTAATAATTGATTCCAACATTTTCTCCACCATTGATGTCAGGCTAACCGGTCTATAATTAGCAGCTTTCTCGCTCCCTCCCTTTTTAAAAAGTGGTGTTACATTAGCTACCCTCCAGTCCAGAGGAACTGATCCCCAGTCGATAGACTGTTGGAAAATGATCACCAATGCATCCATTATTTCTCGGGCCACTTACTTAAGTACTCTGGGATGCAGACTATCAGGCCCCGGGGATTTATCGGCCTTCAATCCCATCAATTTCCCTAACACAATTTCCCACCTAATAAGGATATCCTTCAGTTCCTCCTTCTCACTAGACCCTCGGTCCCCGAGTACTTCCGGAAGGTTATTTGTGTCTTCCTTCGTGAAGCCAGAACCAAAGTATTTATTCAATTGGTCTGCCATTTCTTTGTTCCCCATTATAAATTCACCTGAATCCGACTGCAAGGAACCTACGTTTGTCTTCACTAATCTTTTTCTCTTCACATATCTATCGAAGCTTTTGCAGTCAGTTTTCATGTTCCCGGCAAGCTTCTTCTCGTACTCTATTTTCCCCCTCTTAATTAAACCCTTTGTCCTTCTCTGCTGAATTCTAAATTTCTCCCAGTCCTCAGGTTTGCTGCTTTTTCTGGCCAATTTATATGCCTCTTCCTTGGATTTAACACTATACTTAATTTCCCTTGTTAGCCACGGTTGAGCCACCTTCCCAGTTTTATTTTTACTTCTCACAGGGATGTACAATTGCTGAAGTTCATCCATGTGATCTTTAAATGTTTGCCATTGCCTATCTACCGTCAACCCTTTAAGTATCATTTGCCAGTCTATTCTAGCCAATTCACGCTTCAAACCCTCGAAGTTACCTTTCCTTAAGTTCAGGACCCTAGTTTCTGAATTAACTGCGTCACTCTCCACCCTAATAAAGAATTCTGCCATGTTATGGTCACTTTTCCCCACGGGGTCTCGCACAACAAGATTGCTAATTAGTCCTTTCTCATTGCACATCACCCAGTCCAGGATGGCCAGCTCCCTGGTTGGTTCCTCGACATATTGGTCTAGAAAACCATCGCTAATACACTCCAGGAAATCCTCCTCCACCGCATTGCTACCAGTTTGGTTTGCCCAATCAATATGTAGATTAAAGTCACCCATGATAACTGCTGTACCTTTATTGCATGCATCCCTAATTTCTTGTTTGATGCTGTCCCCAACCTTACTACTACTGTTTGGTGGTCTGTACACAACTCCCACTGGCGTTTTCTGCCCTTTGGTATTCCGCAGATCCACCTATATCGATTCCACATCATCCAAGCTAATGTCCTTTCTTACTATTGCATTAATTTCCTCTTTAATCAGCAATGCCACCCTGCCTCCTTTTCCTTTCTGTCTATCCTTCCTAAATGTTGAATACCCCTGGATGTTGAGTTCCCAGCCTGGGTCACCCTGGATCCATGTCTCCGTGATGCCAATTACATCATACCCATTAACTGCTATCTGTGCAGTTAATTCGTCCACTTTATTACGAATACCCCTTGCATTGAGGCACAGAGCCTTCAGGCTCGTCTTTCTAACACACTTTGCCCCTTTAGAATTTGGCTGGTATGTGGCCCTTTTTGCCTTGGGTTTCTCTGCCCTCCACTTTTATTTTCTTCTTTCTATCTTTTGTTTCTGCGCCCATTATACTTCCCTCTGTCTCCCTGCATAGGTTCCCAACCCCTGCCATATTAGTTTAACTCCTCCCCGACAGTGAGAATGTAGATAGAAGGTTTGCGAATGTGTTAGTAAGGGATCATGGGAAAATGGCCAAGAGAAATTGTCCAGCTGCGATATTTGCCTTGTCGACGCAAACAAAGGATTACTCAGAGTTGTGGTCAAACACGAGTTACGTGAAAAAGCAAAAGTCAGACATGATTCAGACGAGGTGCTGCTATATCCAGCCATGAAATAGGGAAATCGAAACAATAAACACATCCCTGGAGCCCGCCCTATTTGGAGAGTTGCTAGCCTGCAATTGGGTATGCTATGGGGGAAATCGACCAATGATTGTATAAACTGAGTGTCACTCAAATGTGTTCTGCTGTAACAATGTATAAGTGTTGAGCTTTTGTACTGTTACGAGACTTGTCAGGAGGAAAGGTGGACAGACTCGAATCGAGCGTGTTCCCTTTTATCTTAACAGGTCCCGGCCGGAAAATCTACAGAATAAAGATCTTATGTTGCTAAGACTAAAAGTGTTTGTGTGTCAGTGAATTCGCTGAAACAGATTGAAGGGAAAAGAATCCAGTATCAACAACAGTACTAGCATCAATCCCCTGAGGATATTGTTTCCGGTCCTGCCCAGGTGCAAACCGTCCGGTTTGTACTGGTCCCACCTCCCCCAGAACCAGTTCCAATGTCCCAGGAATTTGAATCCCTCCCTGCTGCACCACTCCTCAAGCCACGAAGTCATCTGAGCTATTGAGATTCCTACTCTGACTTGCACGTGGCACTGGTAGCAATCCTGAGATTACTACTTTTGAGGTCCTACTTTTTAATTTAGCTCCTAGCTCCCTAAATTCGTCTTGTAGGACCTCATCCCTTTTTTTACCTATTTTATTAGTACTTATGTGCACCACGACAACCGGCTGTTCACTCTCCCTTTTCAGAATGCCCTGCACCCGCTCCAAGGCATCCTTGACCCTTGCACCAGGGAGGCAACATACCATTCTGGAGTCTCGTTTGCGGCCGCAGAAATGTCTATAGGGAGGGAGAAAACAGGGAATTATAGACCGGTCACCCTGACATCGGTAGTGGGTAAAACGATGGAATCAATTATTAAGGATGTCATAGCAGCGCATTTGGAAAGAGGTGACACGATAGGTCCAAGTCAGCATGGATTTGTGAAAGGGAAATCATGCTTGACAAATCATCTGGAATTTTTGGGGGATGTTCCAGTAGAGTGGACAAGAGAGAACCAGTTGATGTGGTGTATCTGGACTTTCAGAAGGCTTTCGATAAGGTCCCACACAAGAGATTAATGTGCAAAATTAAAGCACATGGGATTGGGGGTAGTGTGCTGACGTGGATTGAGAACTGGTTGGCAGACAGGAAGCAAAGAGTAGGAGTAAATGGGTACTTTTCAGAATGGCAGGCAGTGACTAGTGGGATACCGCAAGGTTCTGTGCTGGGACCCCAACTGTTTACATTGTACATTAATGATTTAGACGAGGCGATTAAATGTAGTATCTCCAAATTTGCAGATGACACTAAGTTGGGTGGCAGTGTGAGCTGCGAGGAGGATGCTATGAGGCTGCAGAGTGACTTGGATAGGTTAGGTGAGTGGGCAAATGCATGGCAGATGAAGTATAATGTGGATAAATGTGAGGTTATCCACTTTGGTGGTAAAAACAGAGAGACAGACTATTATCTGAATGGTGACAGATTAGGAAAAGGGGAGGTGCAACAAGACCTGGGTGTCATGGTACATCAGTCATTGAAGGGTGGCATGCAGGTACAGCAGGCGGTTAAGAATGCAAATGGCATGTTGGCCTTCATAGCGAGGGGATTTGAGTACAGGGGCAGGGAGGTGCTACTACAGTTGTACAGGGCCTTGGTGAAGCCACACCTGGAGTATTGTGTACAGTTTTGGTCTCCTAACTTGAGGAAGGACATTCTTGCTATTGAGGGAGCGCAGCAAAGATTCACCAGACTGATTCCCGGGATGGCGGGACTGACATATTAAGAAAGACTGGATCAACTGGGCTTGTATTCACTGGAGTTCAGAAGAATGAGAGGGGATCTCATAGAAACGTTTAAAATTCTGAGGGGTTTAGACAGGTTAGATGCAGGAAGAATGTTCCCAATGTTGGGGAAGTCCAGAACCAGGGGTCACAGTCTAAGGATAAGGGGTAAGCCATTTAGGACCGAGATGAGGAGAAACTTCTTCACCCAGAGAGTGGTGAACCTGTGGAATTCTCTACCACAGAAAGTTGTTGAGGCCGATTCACTAAATATATTCAAAAAGGGAGTTAGATATAGTCCTTACTACTCGGGCGATCAAGGAGTATGGCGAGAAAGCAGGAATGGGGTACTGAAGTTGCATGTTCAGCCACGAACTCATTGAATGGTGGTGCAGGCTCGAAGGGCCGAATGGCCTACTCCTGTACCTATTTTCTATGTTTCTATCTATTCCCCTTACAATTGAATCCCCTATCACTATAGCTCTCCCACTCTTTTTCCTGCCTTCCTGTGCAGCAGAGCCACCCACTGTGCCATGAACTTGGCTGCTGCTGCCCTCCCCTGGTGAGTCATCCCCCCCAACAGTACCCAAAGCGGTGTATCTGTTTTGCAGGGGGATGACCGCAGGGGACCCTTGCACTACTCTTCCTGTTGTTCATCCATTCCCTATCTGGCTGTGTACCCTTTTCCTGTGCTAAGACCAACTCACTAAACATGCTATTCACGTCATTCTCAGCACCGTGCATGCTCCAGTGAATCCACCCGCAGCTCCAGTGCCGCAATGCGGTCCGTCAGGTGCTGCAGCCGGATACACTTCCCGCACATGTCGTCGTCAGGGACACCGGAAGCATCCCTGACTTTCCACATAGTACAGGAGGAGCATAACACGTGTCTGAGCTCTCCTGCCACAACTTAACCCCTAGATAAACTTAATTTGGCAACAAGGCTAAAAGGTTACTTACTGATAAAGAAAAGAAAAAGAAAAACTACTTACCAATCATCAGCCAATCATTTACCCCCTTGGCTGTGACGTCACCTTTTGATTTCTTTCTACTTCTTTTTTGCCTTCTCTCCCTGCTGCAGCTGCACAAGCATGCCGACGATGACGAACTCCTGCTGGGCCTTTCTTGGCCTCTCTTCCGACCTCCCAACGACGCTGCTCCCCGCTGGCCTCCAACGACGAACTCCTGCTGGGCCTTTATCGGCCTCTCCTCTGACCTCCCGACGACACTGCTCACGGCCCATATCTGGTGCTGACGCCACGGCATGTAGCCACGAGTTGGGGCCCATTAATGATGGGGAGGACCCACTGGAAGTTAATAGGAGGTGAGCAAATCTTAGGAGGGATCACCCAGAGTTGGAAGAGAGAGACTTAACACTGGTCCTCTTCTTGGCCTGCTCCACTTCCCTAAAAGATAATCTGCCTTCAGTCATGAGTCCTCCAGCCTGCCGCAGTGGCCGATGCATTCATGACCGAAATCCTAAACATTTAGGGATCCAAAACTTGAACTTAGTGGCTCTGCTTAATCAGACTAAGCAGCGCCCAGAAGAGACCCCTTGAGCCTTCAGTAATCGCCTGTACAATATCTATCAACGTACGCAGAACCAGGCACCCGCAAATACGATAGTAAGAAAGAATCAGGAACTATTTAAATCGATGTTCTTGACCCAACTCCACCCTTTAGTTAAAACCACCCTGGGAATAGCCATGAGGCTCACCAATCAGTGGACAGATATAGAGATCAGCGCTCAAAGAGCCGAGGAGATGGTTAAAGACCAATTAAAGGTGAAGTCACCACCCACAGCAAATAAACCAGTGTCAATGTTGGAGGGATCTCGAAACTACCCCTTTGTAATTGTAAGAAGGTAGGCCACCTAGCAAAAGACTTCAGCAGACCCAGACCAGCACCGAAGCATAGATAGCTCCCGAGGGACAAATCTGAGCCCTCTGTGACAGATCAACGATTGGATCAACTGATATCCCTCATACAAACCCAAATTGCCACGGGGAGGATGCAAAATCATTTACCGGTGCATGCCGATGCACACTCATTCAAGTTACCCATTCAAGGATCGACCCTATGACTGGGTTCGGCCCCCAAAGTGGGTCGGAAGTGGGGTTCCGACGTGATGGTAGTGGGAGACCAGGAGTCCTTGTTGTCTTAAAAAGGGGGCAGACAGCAGATGATGCTTATTGACACTGGCTCAGCCATTACCATCATCCACACCCCATATCCTGAACGGCATGCGGTGATAGGCAAGGGTTATATGATCCTTAAAGAGTTTAACGGTGATACAACCACTGTACGTACAGGGAAGGTCATTAAACTTCAGTTGTGAGGCCTCACCTGTAAGGTCCCAGCACCAATGCTGATGACCACCCCCGACGGAAGGGGAATTTTAGGGACTGATGTGTTGGATCAGTATGGCGTGGTGATAGATTATAATCAGGACTGTGTTTGGATGGGATTGAGAGATAAGACAGGAGTGATAGAAATTTCAGATGCTCACTCAGTTTTTGCTATTAAAAAGCCATCCAAGAATGACGCTCCAGGGAGCGAAAATGAAGCTGTGGCAAAACTAATTCAGAAACAGCTAGTGGTGTTTGCCACATGCAAGCATGACTGTGGAAAAATGGCAGGCAAGGGATCTATTGAGGGACCCCCCCACTCATTCACTAAACAGTAGTTTGGTGGGATAGCAAAGGAACTTTATCCCAGGTTTTGCAGAGTGTGCGAAGCCCCTGTATGATTTAATAAAATTGCAGGGTGATGACATATGCCCGGCATGGACTGATGCCCACACCCAGTCCGTGGCTAAATTAAAAACTGCAGTGATAAAGGCCGCATGTCTGATCCCTCCTGATCCCACGCAGCCCTTCCATTTGGAGGTCACGGCCACAGAGCAAAGCCTCACTGCAGCTCTGTGCCAAATGCGAGCTTATTGACTGTAGCCCATTGCATATGCGTCTCGAATCCTGCAGGGGGCAGAAAAGATGTATACTGCATGCGAGCGCCACCTACTGGCCGTCTTCTGGGCGGTATATCACTTTACTTTTATTACTGGGTTACAGGCTACAATCTTGCACAACGAACACACACTTCAAACTACTGATGAAACCTGGAGATTCGCTAGTTTCCTCGCAGTGCCTCAGCAAATGGACATTGGAATTTATGGAAAGAGACATTGATACCATTGCCAAACCCACCACATTGCTGCCACAATTTCTGATCTATGAGGGGGACCTGCATGAATGTCCGTTACCCCTGATTAACTTTGAGACCCATCCTGTGTAGAAGGAGCCCATGCAGGGTGCCTCAGATGTCTACATCGATGGGTCCTCATATCACATTGAAGGATCCCCTCACACCGGATATGCTGTGGTATTGCCAGAAAGAACCATCCAGCGAAGATGCAACAGACAGTCTTCACAATATGCAGAAATCGCCACACTTCTAGCTGCTGTAAAGGAGACCTCAGATAGACCCGTGAATACTTGGTCCGATCGAATCTATGCTATAAACACCCTGCCCCTTTACCACAAAAATGACTATTGTACAATAGACGGCAAGGCCCTGGTCCACGGCCCCTGGTTACGCCCGCTCTGGTCATACCTTAAACAGCGATCCCAGCCCTGCTTCATAGGAAAGATAGCAGCCCATAGAAAAGGGGGTCCACAGTGAGGGAAATTCCAGAGCAGACAGAGCAGCCAAGGACGCTGCGATTGATGGGGAGATAGAGGATATAGTTATTGAGCCCTGCAATGCTGTTCGCAAGGCCTCCCCAACAGATCACCTAGATTTAAAATCCCTGCAGCAGCAACACTGGTCAAATGCTGTTGTTAGCGCCTGGCACGAGGAAGGCAGACCCCTTCCTCAACCAACAGCCTGGGCTCCCAATACCATACAAGCCACTGCCCCTGACTCAGATGAGCAGTTGCTGATGTTCAAAAGAAAGCCAAACGCCTGCCCGGTGGTGTGTGTTCCACCAGAGATGGGTCAGGAGCTGCTCTCCCTCTTTCACTCTCCTCCTCCTCCGACACACAGCAGGACACTATTCGGCCCTGGTAATCTTCTAAAAGGTAGCAGCCACCGCTTGAAGGCCTTCCATGAGGGAAGCAATCAACCAACACGTGGCACAATGCCTACCGTGCCTGCAACACAATCCCCCCCGCATGCACTAACCGAGCCTTGCTTCAAAGCGCACCCTCACCTCAAGGGCCATGGACTCATCTCCAGATAAGCTTCATTGGGCCACTTCCACAGGCGCAAGGCAATTTTCAGCATGCCCGAGTGGTGGTGGATCAATTCACTAAATGGATCGAAGCATTCCCCCTGCCACTCCAACACCACAATCACAGCAGCCAAAACACCACTGAATCATGTGTTTTGTAGGTGGGGAGTACCAGTACAAGTGAACAGCACACTTTACCGGTAAAATTTTTACCCACCTCTGGGGATAAAACACAAATTACATATTGCTCACCACCCCCAGTCATCCTGAGGGGTCGAAAGGGGGAAACAGGACCCTCAAGTTAATGTTTAAAAAATTGTGCGCGGACCACCTCACTCAGTGGGCTAACATGCTGCCAATGTGCTTAATGGCAATGAGCTCCACACCTCATTAGAACAACAGAGGTCTCCCCATGAGGCCATGACAGGGAGGCTCATGAGAACACCAGGCCAGCTAACACTAACAGGGATGAGTCCCCTGACGATGAAAACATGTAGTTCCAAGTGGCTGGTACAAGTGGTGGATCACACCGATCAGATCAATCGATTTGTGGCCACCAAATTGGAGAAGTCAAAAAGACAAATTAAAAAGTACTTTGACAAGAAAGTACGTCCCTTTGAATACGAGGCGGGAGGCTCAGTCATGATTCCAAATTATGGGAAAAAGCAGCATGCTATTGAGCCCAGGTGGTGGGGACCGCATAAGATTCTAGACCGACTGAACTGATTTATTTGATTCAGTTACTGGGGAAAAAGGGTGTCAAGTACAAGAAGTTAAAAACTGCCAAAGAGTAAATACTGCACTAACCTTGTTTCCCCACAGAGAATCCTCACAATTGTCAGGATGATACTGGCTAAGACCGAAGCCAAGGGAAGATGGAGAAGCGAGAGCTGCAGCATCACTCACGAACATCAATCATCAATGTGCTTTGAGAAGCGACTGTGCATTGAAGATACGGGAAGGGGAGAGTCTCCACTGGAGATGTTATTGGACTGTAGTAAATCCCCTACGTGGCCTACACCTTACGAGGTGGGGCCAAGTCAGGCCATCCACTTTTCTCTCTTCATCTCAATGTTTATGATATGTGAACCCTGAGGAGATAAACCATGTGAGGAGTCGATAAGGATATTTCCCCCTCAAGGTGGGGAGCTTGCAAGAATAAAAGTGGTTATTAATGATTAACATTGATGCTGTGTATGTATAAATGTTAAGTGTGGATTATACAGAAAGGCTGAGTTTTGTAAGAAACAAAATGGAAGTCCACAGAGCTGCCGCATGGGTTGTGTGTATTGGAAAGGCATTTAATCTGATCAACATAGGAACATAGAAACATAGAAAATAGGTGCAGGAGTAGGCCATTCAGCCCTTCTAGCCTGCACCGCCATTCAATGAGTTCATGGCTGAACATGCAACTTCAGTACCCGCTTCCTGCTTTCTCGCCATACCCCTTGATCCCCCGAGTAGTAAGGACTGTGAGGTTATCCACTTTGGTGGTAAAAACAGAGAGACAGACTATTATCTGAATGGTGACAGATTAGGAAAAGGGGAGGTGCAAAGAGACCTGGGTGTCATGGTACATCAGTCATTGAAGGTTGGCATGCGGGTACAGCAGGCGGTTAAGAAAGCAAATGGCATGTTGGCCTTCATAGCAAGGGGATTTGAGTACAGGGGCAGGGAGGTGTTGCTACAGTTGTACAGGGCCTTGGTGAGGCCACACCTGGAGTATTGTGTACAGTTTTGGTCTCCTAACCTGAGGAAGGACATTCTTGCTATTGAGGGAGTGCAGCGAAGGTTCACCAGACTGATTCCCGGGATGGCGGGACTGACCTATCAAGAAAGACTGGATCAACTGGGCTTGTATTCACTGGAGTTCAGAAGAATGAGAGGGGATTTCATAGAAACGTTTAAAATTCTGACGGGGTTAGACAGGTTAGATGCAGGAAGAATGTTCCCAATGTTGTGGAAGTCCAGAACCAGGGGACACAGTCTGAGGATATGGGGTAAGCCATTTAGGACCGAGATGAGGAGGAATTTCTTCACCCAGAGTGGTGAACCTGTGGAATTCTCTACCACAGAAAGTTGTTGAGGCCAATTCACTAAATATATTCAAAAAGGAGTTAGATGAAGTCCTTACTACTAAGGGGATCAAGGGGTATGGTGAGAAAGCAGGAATGGGGTACTGAAGTTGCATGTTCAGCCATGAACTCATTGAATGGCGGTGCAGGCTAGAAGGGCCGAATGGCCTACTCCTGCACCTATTTTCCATGTTTCTATGTTTCGATGACTTCATCTAACTCTCACTTAAACATTAAATGCAATTTATAGCAGGGAAATCAATCCATTCTTGCCCACCAATTTGGTTAGGAATTTTCAGGTCACACATTTTTGTTCTCCAAATGACATACTGGGACCTTTAAACTGCTGTGGACACGAGTCTTCCAGAAGCAGCAATTTTCTAGACAGAAATCTTGCCAGACAAATCTACGTTAGGCTGACCCTGGGAAATTCACAGTTCTGTAAAAGTCGGGTTTGTACAAAATCTGCCTTGCCAAATTAACATTGATGATTCCAGCTACAATCTAGGCTTCTATATCTTAGCTGTAACTAAAGATAATTTTTAATTCATACTACTATGTCTATCTAGAGTCATATTAAAAAAAGTGATACACTCAATTTGGGGATTGAGATCTTTGCTTCAGTTACAAGACGACATATTCGGAGAAAAGTTCAATTAGGAATCATTTATTTAAAAAGGATGCCTACTCTGGCCTGTCCCTCGACAGCTCTAATTGTATGAGGTCAATTACAGGTTAATTGCAATTGGTAAGGGAAGCTTATATATTGGCAGATGCTTCAAAATTTAGATGCAAATCAGAAGAAACAAGCATGAACTGACTGCATCTGTTACTTCTGACACATTGGGCTAGAAATTCAGTTTTATACGTTATCAGGTTTTTAACGTTATTTTACGTCAAAAATAGCACTAAAAACGTTGCCACTTTTTAAAGGGGTAAAATTGCAAAAAAAATGCAGCAGATGGTAAAAATCGGCGATGCATGAGGATTCGCAGTCCGCCAACTTTAGCCCGAGGCCTATCACCGACAAAAATACAGGCCCTGGGAGGGGGGAAAAAAAATACAAAAAAATTGCAAATCATAAAATAAAATCAGAAAACATTCACTATACATTTAACTAATGAATCGCTGAAAGGAAATTAAAAAATAAAAACTTCAACTTACCTTTTTTGTAGGTCTTCATACTTATCGTTGTTTCTGGGGCTTCAACACACGCTTTTTTCAGGTGCTTTTTTTTCCATCCTGAATACGGATTCTCTGAATGGCTAATTTTAAGCGGTGCTTTTTTTTTGGCGTTGCACATGGTCGATCCGCTTTTCGGCAATATGTCCAAACCAATTTAGGCAAGTACAGCAAAAGTGATAGGTCGACCCATCACTAGCAGCTACAGTATGAAATTTGGAAAAAGTAACCAGATAAAATATAATAATCTCTATTTGTTTGTGATACATAAACTAAAATACAAATGAAGGTATGCATTTCCATTTTAACAGGTTTTCAAAACAACTTCACTAATACTAAAGCTACATACTACAGATGCTTCAAATCCGAAATAAAAACAGAAAATGCTGTAAATACATGAGCGGGTCAGCCAGCAACAGAGTTAACGGTTCAGGTCAATGCCTAACGAAAGGTCTGAAAAACCTGAAACATTGGGCTGGATTTTGTGGGGGGGGGGGCGTCAGCAGGCGCGATCGGTAGCGGGTCGGGTCGGAAATCCCGCTCTGAACCCGCCGCCACACGTCTTCCCCCGATGTCGGGTCTGTCAGCACTGAGCAGACCCAACTCGCGGCAGTGAGTTCACAGCAGGGGACCCAATTCAGATAATTAGTGGCTTGTTTAGAGCCACTATGAATTTCAGTTCAGCTTCTGCATTTGACAGCTCGTCAATAGGGTCCACACTGGTTGTGGACCACGTCTGTCAAGCTGAGGTGGGAGTTCCATGTCCATTGAATCAGCTGCTCAGTTGACAGTTTCAAATGTATAGTAAAAACTCCAGAGATATCTTCCCTCAGCCACAAACTCTTCCTCACTGAATTTCCACAACAGATTCACCATGCTGCAAGTCTTTACACAAGTTTCCATCCAGTCTGATCTCGTTACCTCTCTCATCACTGACAGTTCGCTTCTGTCTTCTCCACCTCACCTGCCATCCAACACGTCAGCTTGGGCGCCCTTTATACTCTCTCACCGTGATCCTCAAATTCCTACAACGACCAAACCCAACACCAGCAGCACAACACCACTACCCTTCTCCACAATCACCTGATGCTGCACAGGACATCAGCACCAACCACACTGCTGCCCTGGAAAGCCAGGGATGGCCTCACCATGTCAGATTTACTTCACTTGACGCTGTACACTCTGCCTGCCACATTATGTGCCAGGTTGGCACCATCCCACACCAACATCATAAGGCATCCCTACAATGCCCAAGCTATTCCTTTCACACTCATCACCATTGCGGGGATTATCGTTCTGTCTCATCATTCACTACAACTCACTAAGCCACTTCCAAAGGTGCACACACATCTGTCCAAGAAGGCAAAGCGTTGAAAATAAAGGTTTCAATGTTTGACACCACATTAACAGAAACTTTACATGAACATTACCCTTGTGTATTGTTAGTTGGTATGTTTGCATTAGGATGAGGGGGAGTGTGGTCTTTGAGGGGGGTCAGGTTCCTTTCTGACCAACTTCAGCGGTTTCGAATCGCTCCCCCCTCCCTTGGGTTCTGTACTCTGGATTTATTTGGGGGGTGTGACAAAAGTGCACAGGACACTGGTTTGATGCAAAGAACTTTGGTTTTTATTACAGTCAAAGTAATACAGGCTTATTACTCTCGTAAGAAAATACACCGCCAAACTTACAATCACTCTAATAAAGAAGACAAGGAAAGGTACATGGTCAAACTTAAAATCACTAATAAAGTACCATACACTACACATTCAAAGGGGGTTGCAGTAAAATTAGACCTCCCACCTCCCAATACTTAATTCTAGCTAGGTTAGACTCCAGGGCAGGGACTTATGCTTACCAATCCTTTTGATAGTTAATGGTAGATGGTGATGTTCTTCCTTCCTTCAGGACTTCAAGACTTCGAGGCTGGAGAAGTTAGTTTTACAACTGTTACGTTGGTTTCTCTCCTTGTCTTGATGAGGTAGTAGCGACCACCTCTCTCCCCTACTAACCTCTGTTGAAAGCAGGGGCAGTTATACGATTTCAGTGTTCCAATCTTGCCACCCAATCTGTTCACAATCCTTTGAATAATTTTGGCGGGCTTGGTTCTTCTTTGTAATATTTTGTCGGGCTCGTTAAAGTTGATGTGTCTTGGGTGGGTTGATCTTCAAAAACTGTTTCCTGATGGAAAAATTAGTTTGGTAATTGAAATGTCCTTTTGTCTTTAGTCTTTCGCATACAGGCTAGATTGGGCCTCTTTGTGATGTACATGCTGAAATGGTTTGTCCAGACCCATGTTGATGGAGAGCTATCGCTGGTGATACTGTGATGGTAATGTCTCTTGTGGAGGAAGATTTCCAAATACTCATTCTTCCAGACAGGTTACCTCAGTCCTCACACCCAGACAGTTCCAATAATCAAGTAGGCTTCCTTTGTTCCCTAGGTCCGCCCACAGGCTTGAATTTATCTTGTAAAAGTTCATAATTCTATTAAAGTTCACAGTTTCTTCCATAAGTACTTTAGAGTTCAAAACTTTTCAGTAGATAGTCCCAAATTAAATTTCCTTTTGAATGAGCCCAAACACAGGAGGGGGTTCTGGTGAATTTTGCTCACTGCACTAGTTAAATGGGGTTGTGATAATAGAGAGAGGGGGATTGGTGGAGGTGCAAGGTAAGTTGCTGTGAGTAAGGATGTGCAGTAGTAGGGTAGGGAAGGCAGAGTGATCGGGATGGGATGAGAGGCCCAGCAGGATGAGGTTGAGTGTGGCTTTGTACTAACTTTTCATGATCTACTGAGATCATTTAAATGTTTGCGGCACTGCACCCAGGTCCTCCTGACCACATCCCTGCTTGTGCCCTCCTGTGCAATGTGCAACCAGGCTGTGTTGATCCTCTGGGGAGTTCTCTTCCACCTATGGGAAGGGAAGAGAACCTCCCTGCGTGCTGTGACTCCCTCTACAAAGATATGGAAGGAGTCATGGGAGAGTCATAGAAACATAGAAAATAGGTGCAGGAATAGGCCATTCGGCCCTTCTAGCCTGCACCGCCATTCAATGAGTTCATGGCTGAACATGCAACTTCAGTACCCCATTCCTGCTTTCTCACCATACCACTTGATCCCCTTAGTAGTGAGGACTTCATCTAACTCCTTTTTGAATATATTTAGTGAATTGGCCTCAACAACTTTCTGTGGTAAAGAATTCCACAGGTTCACCACTCTCTGGGTGAAGAAATTCCTCCTCATCTCGGTCCTAAATGGCTTACCCCATATCCTCAGACTGTGTCCCCTGGTTCTGGACTTTCCCAACATTGGGAACATTCTTCCTGCATCTAACCTGTCTAACCCCGTCAGAATTTTAAACGTTTCTATGAGGTCCCCTCTCATTCTTCTGAACTCCAGTGAATACAAGCCCAGTTGATCCGGTCTTTCTTGATAGGTCAGTCCCGCCATCCCGGGAATCAGTCTGGTGAACCTTCGCTGCACTCCCTCAATAGCAAGAATGTCCTTCCTCAGGTTAGGAGACCAAAACTGTACACAATACTCCAGGTGTGGCCTCACCAAGGCCCTGTACAACTGTAGCAACACCTCCCTGCCCCTGTACTCAAATCCCCTTGCTATGAAGGCCAACATGCCATTTGCTTTCTTAACCGCCTGCTGTACCTGCATGCCAACCTTCAATGACTGATGTACCATGACACCCAGGTCTCTTTGCACCTCCCCTTTTCCTAATGTCACCATTCAGATAATAGTCTGTCTCTCTGTTTTTACCACCAAAGTGGATAACCTCACATTTATCCACATTATACGTCATCTGCCATGCATTTGCCCACTCACCTAACCTATCCAAGTCGCTCTACAGCCTCATAGCATCCTCCTCGCAGCTCACACTGCCACCCAACTTAGTGTCATCCGCAAATTTGGAGATAAATTTGGAGTCGGGGTGCTACCCTGCACCTCTGTACAGTGTTTGCAGCACTTCAATGCTGTAGAACACGGACAGCACAAATGTCAAAATAAATTTGGCCATGGTCCATTTAAGGAAACCGGCTGATAATATGCCATCAAATGACGTCACCAGACCCACTTCCTCCAATTGACCTGGAAACTCGCTGGGTGGGCTTAACAAGCCCCATTGAGGGAAATTCATTTCAGAGGCCAGGATAGAGGCAGCTGCAGGGCCGGGACCCGCCACCGACATCTCCCGCCTCAGTTCGTAAAATCGCGGCCTTTAACTCTTTTTCTTTTTCCAGAGATGCTGCCTGACCCACTCAGTATTTCTAGAATTTTCTGTTTTTATTAATATAATACATTAATAGTATGATACTGGGAATGAAATGGTTCAAAGGGAAGAGATGCAGCAATTAGATAACTAGAGATAAGGAAGTAGTACTGAAAAAGTACTGTATCTTGATGGCATACATTCTAGATTGCTGCAGCAAGTCAGAAGAAATAGTAGAGACTACAATTTTTTAAATATCCTTCGACATAGTGGGTTGCCAATGTATTTTTGTTCAAAAAGGGAGACAAGGATAAACCAAGTAACTATAGACCAGCTTGCTAAGATGACTTATGTGCAATATCAAGAGATATTTGCGGGGGGGGGGGGGGGGGGCGGGGGGAGGAAAGAGAGAGAGAGAGAGAGAGAGAGAGAGAGAGAGAGAGAGAGAGAGAGAGAGAGACTATTTCCTAAAATTAGAGTTAGGGGTGATGTAGTGGAAATCTGGAACTCTCTCCCCAAAAAAGCTATTACGGCTAGTTCAATTAAAAATATCAATTTTGTTTACTGAGTATTAAGGGACATGAAACCAAGGTAGGTAAATGGTGTTAAGATAAAGTCACATATCCAAATTTGCCGATGACACAAAGATAGGCGGCATTGTCGGCAGTGTAGATGAAAGCATAAAATTACAAAGGGATATCGATAGATTAGGTGAATGAAATCCATTTGTCACACTTTTGCCCAATGTAGGCAAATGTGAGGTCATCCATTTTGGACGTACAAAGGATAGATTTTTGTTAACCAAAGGTACTAAGGGATATGGGCCAAAGGCGAGTATTTGGAGTTAGGTCGCAGATCAGCCATGGTCTCAATGAATGGCGGAATAGGCTTGAGGGGCTAAATGCCCTACTCCTGTTCTAATGTAACATACAAAAATGACAGGCCAGAAACAATCAGCTGATCCATCAAGTCTGCGCCACCTCCATAACACCTGGATCATCATGACTAGACACTTCTTACCCCACAATAGTCATGTAATCTCCTGGGAGAGACGAAAAAAGGGCCTGAAAGGGAAAAAAGTTACATGGAAAATTCCTCTCTGACCCCTCAGGTGATCAAAACCAATCTCGGAGACTACATTGTCCATACTTATGTTAACTGTTACCTTTGAAAGATTTTGAACTTTTCAATATAGACTTTTCATACTTACTTTTAAGAAAGACTATAAGATTGGACTTGGCAAGAGAGCATGATGGATTAAAAGTATTAAACAAAGGATAACTTGTGTGTAGCCAACATAACATGAAATTACAGGTAGAGTCATTTGGGATCGATAGCCGACCAAGGAACAGATCATATATATCAAAATACTACTGAAGCAAAAGACTATAATACCGTGATCGAAATCAGAAAGGATGCTGGATGTTAAACATAGAAAATAGATGCAGTAGGCTATTTGGCCCTTCGAGCCTGCACCACCATTCAATGTAATCATGGCTGATCATGCATTTCAGTATCCCGTTCCTGCATTCTCTCCACACCCCTTGATCCCTTTAGCTGTGAGGGTTACATCTAACTCCCTCTTGTATATATCTAACGAACTGGCCCCAACAACTTTCCGTGGTAGAGAATTCCACATGCGTACAACTCTGAGTGAAGAAGTCACTCGGTCCCAAATGGCTTACCCCTTATCCTTAGACTGTGACCCCTGGTTCTGGACTTCCCCAACATCGGGAACATTCTTCCTGCATCTAACCTAGGTCCAATCCCGTCAGAATTTTATATGTTTCTTCAAGATCCCCTTATTCTTCTAAATTCTATTGAATACAAGCCTAGTTGATCCAGTCTTTCCTCATATGTCATTCCTGTCATCCCGGGAATCAGTCTGGTGAACCTTCACTGCACTCCCTCAATAGCAAGAATGTCCTTCCTCAGATTAGGAGATCAAAACTGTACATAATATTCAAGGTGAGGCCTCACCAAGGCCCTGTACAACTGTAGTAAGACCTCCCTGCTCCTATACTCGAATCTTCTCGCTATGAAGGCCAACATGCCGTTTGCCTTCTTCACCGTCTGCTGCACCTGTATGCCAACCTTCAATGACTGATGTACAATGACACCCAGGTCTCGTTGCACCTCCCCCTTTACCAATCTGTCACCATTCAGATAATAATCAGCCCTCCTGTTTTTACCACCAAAGTGGATGACCTCACATTTATTCATATTATAACTTTACCAAGTTCGAAAAGTATTATGGATTTTATTACTTCACTGTCTTGGGAAAAACTATCTTTTGTTGGTAGGCAAGGACAAGGGACAGATAAGCAGAGAACAACAAAGGACAGCTGCTTTACTGAATTGGGAGAAACCATCGTAAATGCCAGTCTGTTTTGTCCAGCACCAAACTAGGAAACACAGATATAAAAAAAAAAAATAGGCAACACTACAAGGCCAGGGTCTGGTAAACATGCTGACTACTACGATAAGAGGCTATGGCCCCGAAATTCACAGTCGCGGGAAGGTCAGTTACTGCTCGTTTGCGTCGGCCATTCGTCAAAATCGAACAGCCGGCGCTTTGGGCTCAACTGGCCGCCCCGAAATAGATTCGGCCTGGGAGGTCTAGCAGTAGTGTGGGCCACCGCCAACTCTCGTGGTGGTGTGGATCTTGTGGCAGTAGTGATGCGTTAAAAGAGCGCACCGCTGCCGCTTCATCCCCAGACCCATTTTCAACGTGCCCCTGCCAGCTTTCAGGGCCAGTGCAGAGTGGCAGAGATCTCAGGGAGCAGAGAGAGACAAGAAGGCAAGATCCAAAGCTGAGGATGTTCAGCACAGAATCCACACTCAGAGGGTGGGAGAGCGCGAGACAGAGCGAGCGCGAGACAGAGTGACAGAGAGAGAAAGAAAAAGAGAGATGCCGAGATTCATAGAAACTTAAATCTCAATCCAGGGGCTCAGACTGGAAACATCGCCTCAGCTCAGCATTCCAAGCAGTTACAAATGGGAATCTATTCCACCTCCGCCGCCTCAAGGCTAGATCCAAGGCCGTCCCATCCTCTGTCATCTAACTACAGTACGCAGATGCCACTTGCATCTACACACACTCTGAGGCCAAACTCCCAAGGCATCATCAACACGTTCACCAAGGCATACGAGAGCATGGGCCTTACACTAAACATCCGTAAGACAAAGGTCCTCCACCAACCTGACCCAGCCACACAGCAGTGCCCCCCGGTTATCAAAATTCACGTTGAAGCCTTGGACAACATGGACCATTTTCCATACCTCAGCAGCCTACTGTCTCAGCAAGGGCAGACATCGATGACGACATCCAACACCGCCTTCAGTGTGTCTGCGCAGCCTTTGGTCGCTTGAGGAAGAAAGTTTTTGAAGACCAAGACCTCAAATCTGGCAGCAAGCTTTTGGTCTAAAGGGCAGTAGTGATACCCGTCCTCCAAATGGCTCAGGAGATGTGGACTATTTCCAGCAGACACCTCAAAGCACTGGAGAAGTACCACCAACGCTGTCTCCGCAAGGTCCTGCAAATCCATTGGGAGGGCAGACACACCAACATTAGTGTTCTCGCTCAGGCCAACATCCCCAGCATCAAAGCACTGACCATGCTCGATCAGCTCTTCAGGACGGGCCAGATCATCCGCATGCCTGACACGAGACTCTTCTCGAAGCCTCGACACAGCAAGCAAGCCCCAGGTGGGCAGAGGAAACGCTTCAAGGACACCCTCAAAGCCTCCTTGATAAAGTGCAACATCCCCACTGGCACCTGCGAATCCCTGACTCAAAACCGCCCAAAGTAGAGGAAGAGCATCCAGGAGGGCGCTGAGCATCTCGAGTCTCTCGCCGAGAGCATGCAGAAACCAAGTGCAGACAGAGAAAGGAGCATGCGGCAACCCAGGCTCCCCACCCATCCTTTCCTTCAACTATTGTCGGCCCCACTTGTGACAGAGACTGTAGGTCCAGCAGTGGACGGTTCAGCCACCTGAGAACTCATTTTTAGAGTGGAAGCAAGTCATCCTCGACTTTGAGAGACTGCCTATGATCATATGTGTGCCTAACCTACGCCTTCGCCTCAGTGTCTCCCCTGTGGCTGCCTCATGGGTCTGGGAAGGCCGCTGTGTTGTGCGTGTGGAAGCTGCAGATGTCCCATCACCTCAAGGGCTGCGCTCTCCTGGGAGGGTTCAGTCTGACTTGACTCGGGCGAGGCCATGCGTGGAGGCATTGGTGGAGTGACAGATCTGGGGCCAGGAATGCTGCGAGCCGGAGGGAGCGCATCATCCGTATCCTGGCTCGAGGAACCTGAAGAACTCACCAGGGGCGGCACAATACCACCACCAATCTAAGCGAGCTCAGGTCGATGCTGTGGTGCCACACCGGAAGGTCCCCCGTAGGCCATGGTGGACCCTGCCGCAAAAGCAACAGAGGTCTCGGGGGGCATCCAGCTGAGACTGCATGTGAGCAGCCACAGTCTGAAAGCCACCAGATATGACAGCACTTAAGACGCTCCATCGACTCTTGCAGAGCCACGGCCATCCTCTCCAAAGCAGCACCGATACGTTCGTTCCCTCGTGACTGTGTTGCAATGGCAGCTGCCACATCAATCTAAGGGTGAATTTCCCATGGGAATAACGCCCCAATTAAGACTGCAAACTTTCAAGTTTGGAGGGCTTTTTTTTTTTAGGTCAAAAGGGTGAATTTGGATCCAATGGCCACTGCAAACTTTGCAGCGCTACTCGGGGGGAAAAAAGGCCTCAACACCGGCTTTCTGGCTGCACTGAATTTCGGCCCCTGTGCCTGAAAAACATATAAAATACTCAACTTACAATGGAATTTTTTTAGGAGAACTATATGCGACATTGGAATAAAATGGCATAGAAGAGGAACCTTCTTAATTCCCATTAAAAGAAACTGATCATTCCTTCATTCCTGAATTGCGCTCACTGTAAAGGTTGTATGAGAAGCTGCTTCTTTTTTCTTTCTTTCTGTCTTTCTTTCTTTCTGGTTTAAAACGGGCTGAATGTATAATTAAATTCGTTAGAGTTAGAAAATACATAGTGTCTTGCTTGATCTTTTACCTTTTGCATTCTGAAAGAGAGGGGAAGTCCCTACACTTAAGATATGATCTCTGCCCCAGCCAAGAACTGGTCCAGCTCCCTTTTGAAGGCTGCAGAGAGTCAGCACACACCGCACAAGCTGGCAATGTATTCCAAAAGTTCACTACTCTCTGGGAAAAGAAGAACAGCCTAACTTCTAGCCTATTTCTACCTTTGCAAAGTTTAAATGCACAACTCCTGGTCTGGCCCACTCTGTCAAGCTGAAATAATCCATCAGTGGACATGCAATCCAGCCCTTTTATTATTTTATATATCTCTATCAGCTCTACTACAATGCTCTAAAGTAAATAGACCTATCTCTTTAAAGCTATCTGAGTAACTTAGGTTCTTCAAGCTGGGAATTATTCTTGTGGCTCTCCTCTGAACATTTTCCAAGGCCACTATTTCACCCACCATGTGAGGGGGCCAAAACTGGATGTATTACTCTAGATGTGGTTTAACCAAGGACCTGTATAAGGACAGAATGGGTGTCAGACTTTGACTTGTATTTAATGATTCTTTCAATATAACTTTGCTTTGGCTACATCTTCTATGCGTTGGTTGTGAACCAAGTTCTGTGATTCTCTTAAATTTTAGGGTGAGAGAACAATAGCATTTTTTTCAGGAGACTAAAACGTTGAAATAGTCCTGCAGTATTGGTAATTAATATTTTAGGCCATCTCCATGGGCTATTTTAAAGCATTCATTAAACTGTCTACTTTAAATGGTTTAACAAATGGATTATAATAATACACAAAAGAATTTCAGAGGACCATGCCAATTTGTTTGATATAAATACTATATAACTTAATTCCAACTTATAAATTGAGTAGAGTCCACCATTCGGAAAATTTATACATGACTCAGATTGATCAGATTTGGTACTGTTAATGCCTTCTCATTTCCTGCTTTACAGTATTTTGAATTATAAGAAATGGATACATTTCACATGCTGCATGTAAAACATATTGCACATATTAGGGCCCCAGAGTAAATAATTGCTATCAGTGATCTCTGTTGCCACCACATAGTTCACCTGAATTGGACACATGGCAGATTAAACTTTAGTACCCAGAGCTACTCCAATACAGGTGTACAGGAGCAGTCAGCCGTGGCTCAGTGGGTAGCACACTCACCTCTGAGTCAAAAGGTTGTGGGTTCAAGTTCCACTCCAAGAACTTGAGCACATAAGTCTAGGCTGATGTTCCAGTGCAGCACTGAGGGAGTGCTGTACTGTCGGGGGTGTCTTCTTTCAGATGAGATGTTTAATTGAGGGCCCCGTCCCCCCCTCTCAGGTGGACGTAAAAGATCCCATGGCACTATGTCGAAGAGGAGTAGGGGAGTTATCCCCAGTGTCCTGGCCAATATTTATCCCTCAATCAACATAACAAAAACAGATTTTCTCGTCATCACATTGCTGTTTGTGGGAGTCTGCTGTGCGCAAGTTTGCTGCCGCGTTTCCCACATTACAACAGTGACTACACTCCTGCAAAAGCGCTTTGAGACATCCAGTGGTCATGAAAGGCTCTATATAAATGCAAGTCTTTTTTTCCCTTTTTATCAGTGCTCTGGCAAGTTTTCATCTTTTGGAGAGAAAAAAATTGGCAAAAAAAAATGATGCTTGGTGTTTTAATCCATAATGTGTAAAAGGAAATGGATCAGTTTTTCAAAAGGAAGGTAAGGGTAATGAAGAGCTAACACGAGCTGTGGCCTCCATCTGTATTGTAATTTCTGGATTCTATCATTCTAATTATTTGTACATTCTTCATTCCAGCATTGACCACATTGGAATAAAACTGATCATAGATCATGAGAATTTCTTCTTAAAGACCTACTGAAAGATAAATAAAATTGAATTTTAGCTGGCATGGCCAAACAGAACCAATCTGGGAAGAGGTCTAAAGAGTCTGTCTGAGAACAACCACACAATGGAAGCCACAGGAGACTCATTAATTGTTGATAGTTGTGCTTTTATGTTCTTTTTAGTCTTTCACATGAAGGTCAGCTTGTCTGACCTCAGTGATGGAAGGTTAACCTGCCTAACAATAGAACTCTTCTCATTCCACTGCACTTGAAACAAATGGGTCTGGTCTGTCGCTTCGACAGTTTTTCTATATTCCAAACTCAGAATTATTTCTGTGCTTTCAGGGAACTGTATTTCACCTAGTCATAGCAATAATCTTCTGTTTGTAAAATAGTTGTTAATTTCTGTGTTTTTGACTCCAAAGGAGGAAATAATTTCTCATCTACCACTTGGTTGAAATACAATGCCACTTTCACCACACATTAAAAGACAACTCTTGTCTAACAAAGGCCACATTTAATAGAACTTCCAACTGAACTGCAACTTAATCTGTAATTGATTATAAGGGCAGGGACTCACTCCGAGGCAGGCCATTCCAGTGACATGTATTGCGTGCCAAAGCAATTCCATTGCAAACAGTGGGATTACACCTCAAGACTAGCCGGAGATAACTCGGGAGCTACATGATCTTGGGAAATCACACATTTTGGAAAATTTGCATTCCCAGCTGTAAAGCAAGAACTGTATTCATAGAGCACTATGCAAGTCCTCAGGATATCGCAGCACGTTCAGTCAATAAATTGCTTTCGAAGTATAATCACATACACAAACACAATCTGTAGAAAAACTTGGCAGCTACTTTGAACAAAGCAATATCCAATGAACAGTAAAAGGGATAAATAACCATGTTGGTGTTGTTGGTTGAGAGATGAATGTTGGCCAGGACACCAAAACTCCCCACTCTTCTTCAAACAGTGCTGTGGACTATTTTACATCTATCTAGACAAGTCAATTGGGTGTCAGTTTAATGTCACATCATGTGATAGTACTTGCCAACAATGTAGCACTCCTTTAGTTCCGCACTAAACCGTGGTTCCGCTCATTAAGGGGCACAACGGACATGATCTTCGCTGCATGACAAATCCAACAAAAATGTAGGGAGCAGCATCAACCCTTGTACATGGCTTTCTTTGACCTCACAAAGGCCTTTGACACTGTCAACTGGAAGGGATTATGGAGTGTGCATCTCAAATTTGGCTGTCATCAAAAATTTTTCACCATCCTCCACCTGCTTCACGATGACATGCAAGCCGTGGTCCTTACCAACAGATCCACCACAGACCCAATACAAGCGCAGACTGGGGTCAAGCAAGGTTGTGTCATTGCACCAATGCTCTTCTCAATCTTCCTCGCTGCAATGCTTCATCTCATCTTTAACAAGCTCCCCGCTGGAGTGGAGTTAATCTACAGGACAAGCGGGAAATTGTTCAACCTCCGATGCCTCCAGTCCAGATCCAAGGTTGTTCCAACCTCTATCATTGAATTACAATATGCAGATGACGCTTTGTGCACTCGGGAGTCCGAACTCCAAACCATCGTTGACATCTTTACTGAAGCGTACGAGTGTCTGGTCCTTACATTAAACATCAGTAAGACAAAGGTTCTCTACCAACCTGCCCTAGCCACATAGTACTGCTCCCCAATTATCAAGATCCATGACAAGACCTTGGATAATGTGGACCACTTCCCATTTTGGGAGCCTACTATCAGCAAGGACAGATATCAATGGCGAAGTCCAACATCGCTGTCAGTGTGTCAGTGCAGCCTTCGGCCGCTTGAGGAAAAGTGTGTTCAAAGATCAGGATCTCAAACCCGGCACTAAGCTCATGGTTTTCGATACCCGCCCTCCTATATGCCTCAGAGACATGGATTATGTACAGCAGGCACCGCAAAGCACTGAAGTACCACCACCAACGCTGCCTCCACAAAATCCTGCAAATTCATTGGCAGGATAGGCGCACCAACTTCAGCATTCTCTCTCAGGCCAACATCCCCAGCACTGAGGCATTGACCAAGCTCGATTAGCTCCGATGGACGGACCACTATGTCCATATGCCTGATACTAGACTCCCGAAACAAGCACTCTCCTCTACATCATGGCAGGCGATTCCCAGGAGAGCAGAGAAAACGCTTCAAGGACTCCCTCAAAGCCTCCTTGAAAAAATGCAACATCCCCACCAACTCGAGAATCTACGTGGAAGCCAAGTACAAACAGCGAAAGGAGCGTACGACAAATCAAGCACCCCATCCAACCATCATCTGCCCCACCTGTGACAGAAACTGTAGATGCCGCATCTTAGATCAGTCATCTTAGAACTCATTTTAGAGTGGAAGCAAGTTATCCTCGACTCCGTGGTGCTGTCTGAGAGAGGAGAGAGTGTACTGGACTCAGTCCAGATAATTTACTGGAGTGGGGTTTGAACCAATACTCTTGACTCCAAAACAATACTGCTACCAATTAACCAAACTGACACTGCTCTCTCAGGGTTGGATGGCTACTGAATGACTCTCAGACACTATGAGCCCTTTATAATGTAGTTGCTTGATAATAATCTCCATAATTGATAATACCTAACAGTGAGAGAGAACCCATCTCAGGGTGTGGATTTCATTGATAAAATTATTATTTCTGAAAAAAGTCAAAGAAATTGAAGGCAAGGATGCTATTTTCCTCTATAAAATAAAATACTTGGAACAGGCTACCATAGGGAGGTAATTGAACTTCTGGCATTATGTAGCTGTGCAGGAGTCACTGGAGGTGGCACTCACTACCAAGACCACTTCATTCCACTGAGCCTGGATAATGCCCTTCATAGCCTCCTTCTCTCCGGACCAAAAAGCTGAACCATGTCACATTTCAGCCAATAACGCCTCAACTGAATAGTTCCTACATTTAAGGGCTCAGTGCAGCCTCAGACATTGTATTGGTTCAAATTTAGAAAAAACTTCTTTACCCAGAGAATGGTGAGAATGTGGAACTCACTACCACAGGGAGTGGCTGAAACAAATAGTATAGATGCATTTCAGGGGAGGCTAGACAAGCATATGAGGGAGAAGGGAATGGAGCGTTATGTTGATAGATTTAAATGAGGAAAGATGGGAGGAGACTCGAGTGGAGCATAAATGCCGGCATGGACAGGGTGGGTCGACTGGCCTGTTTTCTATGTCACATATCCTATGTAATATTATGCAAATTGTTTTAGACACAAAATGGCTACCATAACCTTTTATGTAGCTGCAGTAGCACAGGATTTCCCTCCCCCAGTTCCAAAGGCTAGCTTCCAAAAAGAGCATGGAATAGGTATTGGGAGCCAGCAGACAATATTAAAATGTAGATGGCCAAGGAAAATTGGATGGATATGCACTACGAGCACCATGGAGAAAAATCTAGGCCTTCTACTCTGAAGAGTTGCACATAGCAGTTCCATACTGCTTGTGTGGAGGGAAAACACCAACATAGGCTGGTTGGGCCAAACGGCCCTTTTCTGTGTACAATTCCTATGTAATTCTGTGTGAAAGGAGAGCAGAATTCCTCAGTCACCAGAGGGAGCGCTATTTATATAGCTCACTGAGGATCTCCAGTGGCCCAAACTGGTATTGCATTATTATAAAACCATATATGAATTGTCTGAGGACCTAAACATTTTGACAGTTAAAATCGTGAAACAATATTTCTTCTTAATCCAGTTAGAAAAAATACAAGTCACCTGAAATTGGGTAGCTCTCTAGCATTAGAGCCCCTGCAGCACCCCACTGAGGTCATTAGCGCCTCATTTACTGCCCCTCCCCTCCTTCCTGGGGCGCTAAATCCCGACTTAGCAGAGTTAACAATCATTTGCGACTGGTGCTAACTTTTCAAACATTTAAAAGTTAGCAGCCCAAACGGGGCACTACTGAATATTGCCCAGTTGGAAAACAAATCATACATCAGTAGGTCAGTCCTTCTCCTAGTACTAAGATACATCATGAGTAACCAACTGAGGGGTCAGAATATCAACACTTTGGACATGTGGACACCCTTGTGTCAGCCTGGCACAGCAATCTAGGAAACAACACCTAGCACATTGACTGCCGCCCCCGAGAGCTCGAGTTCGATTTACCTGTTTTAGCAAACACCCAACAGCCATATAGGAAAGGAACGTGGATTTAAATGGACAGCGGGTCCCCGTTAAATTCGCCTCTTGCAGTTCTTGGGAGGCATCAGTTTTGGAGGAGCTGGGTGTGTCTGACTGACGGCGGAGAGAGACAACACGGATGATTCGACAGTCCCTGCATGTCAGCCTAACCCACCTTAGACAAGATATGCGTGGCCAAGATACTGGGCAGAGCGACAGTGGGGAAGGTCTTCCAGAGAGAGCTGCGAACCATGCTGAAGGACACCACTGTGAGACCGCAGCAGGCTGTCCGACAGGTGTACTCTTAGGTGTCAGCCAAGCCCGGGAGGGAGGGTTAGCAGCTCACCCACTGCTGAAACCCTCATCCATGCCCTTGTTACCTCTAGACTGCCCACGCTCCAATCACCGACCTGGCCCTTGATGACGTCACTCTTCGCCGCCGTCACCCTTCTGCACCAGCTCGCGCTGCTCCCTGAAGTAGTAAGCCTCCACGCTGCTCCTGAGGCTGTTCGCCACTCCTTTTATGCCCCCGACCTGCCATTAGTGTTCTCACGCAGGTCGGATCAGCGAGATCGGGGCGAAGGAGCGGCGAGAGACTGTAGAGGGACCTGATTGGGGCCCAGGAGTGGCATGGGTTCGGGGTCAGGGGCAGCACGGGCCAGCCCACACTGCGATGTGTGCGCGCACTAGGTCAGTGCAACAGAGCAGGTATCCAGTCGTCTTGGATAACCCTTGCCACTGGACCAAGACCTAGCTCTGTCAAGCCCGTGTGATGGCTGGTGTGCAACATTAAAAAAATCCTCGTACAGGCATCCTCCACCCTTCAGGGTGTAATTCAGGACCTGCAATATTAGGTCCTTCATTGAAACACCTGTGAACTCATCCTTTTTTGGCGTGGAAGCAAGTTATCCTCGTTTCAAGGGACTGCCTATGATGATGACTAAGATTGAAGGGGCAATATTCAAACCTGAGTGCCACGAAGTTCAACGACCTCAGTCGGATGGTCAAGGGGAGGACATGCTTCCACACCTCCTACATACTAGCCCGTGAACCTCATTATGTGCACACTGAGCAAACCACCAATCTCCCACCAAACATGTGCAGCTGCTCAAACTCATATCCTCATCACATGCTTTGCCTTCATTCACAGCTATTCAATGATGGTAGGCATAACTCCCACATGCATAGCTGGACTCTTCATACAATCATAGAAATTTGCAGCATGTAAGGAGGCCATTTCGGCCCATCGAGTCCGCGCCGGCCGACCAAGAGCTATCCAGCCTAAACCCACTTTCCAGCTCTTGGTCTGTCGCCCTGTAGGTCACGCCATTTTAATTGCACATCCAAGTTTTTTTTAAAATGTGGTGAGGGTTTCTGCCTCTACCACCCTTTCAGGCAGTGAGTTTTAAACCCCACCACCCTCTGGGTGAAGACATTTCTCCTCTTCTCTCCTCTAAACCTCCCCACAATTACTTTAAATCTATGCCCCCTGGTTGTTGACCCCTCTGCTAAGGGAAACAAACCCTTCCTATCCACTCTATCCAGGCCCCTCATAATTTTATACACCTCAATCAGGTTTCCCCTCAGCCTCCTCCGTTCCAAAGAACACAGACCCAGCATCTCCAATCTTTCCTCATAGTTAAAATTCTCCAGTCCAGGCAACATTCTTGTAAATCTCCTCTGCACCCTTTCCCGCGCAATAACATCTTTCCTGTAATGTAGTGACCAGAACGGCGCACAGTACTCCAGCTGCGGCCTAACCAGTGTTTTATACAGTTCAAGCTTAACCTCCTTACTCTTGCATTCCATGCCTCGCCTAATAAAGGCAAGTATTCCATAAGCCTTCTTAACCACATCCACCTGGCCTGCTACCTTCAGGGAATCTGTGGACCTGCACTCCAAGGTCCCTTTGTTCCTCGACACTTTTCAGTATTGTACCATTTAATGTGTATTCCCTTGCCTTGTTAGCCCTCCCCAAATGCATTACCTCACACTTCCCCAGACTGAATTCCGTCTGCCACAGTTCCGCCCACCTGACCAGTATATTGATATCTCCCTGCAATCCGCAGCTTTCTTCATTATCAACCACACAGCCTACTTTAGTGTCATCTGCAAACTTCTTAATCATACCCCCAACATTCAAGTCCAAGTCATTGATATAAACCACAAAAGGCGAGTGACCAAACACTGTGCCCTGCAGGAACCCTACTGGATACAGCCTTTCAGTCACAAAAACACCCATCAACCATTACCTTTTGCTTCATGCTTGAGCCAATTTTGGATCCAACTTGCCACTTTGCCCTGGATCTCATGGGCTTTGACTTTCATGACCAGTCTGCCATGTGGGACTTTATCAAAATCTTTGCTAAAATCCATATAAACTACATCATACGCACTGCCTTCATCGACCCTCCTGGTTACCTCTGAAAAATTCAATCAAGTTAGTCAGACACGACCTTCCCTTAACAAATCCATGCCGACTGTCCTTGATTAATCTATGTCTTTCCAAATGAAGATTTATCCTGTCCCTCAGGATTTTTCCAATAATTTTCCTAGCACTGAGATCAGGAGGACTGGTTTGTAATTACTCAGTCTATTCTCCCTTTCTCCCTTTTTAAACAAAGGTACAACATTAGCAGTCCTCTGGCACCACATCTGTAGCCAGAGAGGACTGGAAAATGATGGTCAGAGCCTCTGCTATTTCCTCTTTTGCTTCTCTTAACCTGGGGATTGATCCACTTTCAAAGCTGCTATGCCCCTTAACACTTCCTCTTTCACTATGTTTATCTCATTGTTTAATAACTCACACTCCTCCTCCCTCATTGCAAAGTCTGCATCACCCCTCTCTTTTGTGAAAGCAGATGCAAAATATTCATTAAGAATCATACCCACATCTTCTGCCTCCACACACAGATTTCCTTTGTGGTCACTAATAGGCCCCACTCTTTCTCTAGTTATCCTCTTGCTCTTAATGTATTTATAAAACATCTTTGGGTTTTCCCTGATTTTACTTGCCAACGTTCTTTCATGCTCTTTCTTTGCTTTCCTGATATCTTTTTAAATTGCACCCCCGCGCTTTTTATATTCCTCTCAAGTTTCTGCAGAGGTACGCTTATCAGAGGGGTCTGCACTGGGTGATGCACCAGGGCCGAGTGGGCTGCAGCAAGGTCAAGGGAAAAGGGTACCTCGGGAGCTAGCTCATCAGAGGGAGAGTTTGCATGCAAGTTCTGCTGCACAGGATTCAGATGAGGATCGCGATAGGGAGGCATTCACAAGAATGGTGATGGCCATGTACTCAGATGATAGGTGCAATGGCAAGGGTGCCAGAGAGCCTCTCCGCTATGGTAAGGAGTGCGGAGAAGTCCGCCTTCAGCATTGTAGAGAGGCTCTGCGCACACCATGGAGCCAATCACTTCCAGTCTGCAGACAATGGTGGACCCCCAGCGAGACCATGTGGATCCAGACTTTATGAAACACGTCATGGCTGAAATGGTAGCTTCCATTCCAGCACAGACGGAAGCAACGAAACGCCTTAGCGCTGTAATGCAGACAATGGTTGCTGGCATCGAAGCTCAGACTGATCTCATGACGTCTCAGCCGGATGCCACGCGTGGTCTTAGTGCGGTCATGCAGTCAATGACTGCTGGCATCGAGTCCGAGACTACTCTCATGCAGTTTGGTGGGGATGCGGAGGTGCTGCCCCAGGTGAGCGGCAGTGGGTCAGTGGAGCGGGAACCTGCTGTCCTCTCTCAGCATGACAGCATTCCTAATACCACCACTGCCATTACACTCGACAGCCGCAGCCCTGTCTGAGATGGTGCAGTCTACAGCCGGGCCTTCCAAGCCCAGAGCTGGTCGAGGGCATCCTGCAAGGCCATCTGTAGTCTCTGGCCTTGACACACAGCTGCCTTCCACCAGCCATGCTGCAGCCACAGGGAACACACTGCTGGCGGAGCTGTAGAATAGTTAAACCGAGTGTTAAGAGGGGATATAAGGAATTGCACAATGGTAATTGTTACATATATTTGTTGTTTATGATACTGTTCAATGTAATGAGATTAATTTTCATTGGAATGTTGCATCTTTGGTGGTGTGTCTCATTTCAGTTTTGGGGCTGTGGTATGGAAGGGAAAATAGATGTGCTGATGGGGATGTGCAGAGGAACCAGGAAATGGATAAAATTCACTGGAACTGAAACTGAAGTCCGATAAGATGGTCGCAGACCAAGTTTGCACAATTGCTCCTTCGTCGCTGGTGTTGCTGCTCCGCCTCCTCCTCATCCTCCTGAGGTGGTGGAGCTATGCCTGGTGGCAATGGCCGCGGCCTAATGATGGACAAGTTGGGCAGCAGGCAGCGACAAAAAGGCCCACCTGCTCAGTAGAATACTGGAGGACTCCTCCCGAGCGGTCATGGCAGCGGAACCATTGCTTGAGCACTCCAATGGTCTGCTCAATGATGTTCCTGGTGGCAGCATGGCTCTCATTATGTGAGTGCTGTGCAGGAGTGTTGGGGTTGCGGAGGAGAGCCACGAGCCAGGTGAAGAGCAGATAGCCTTCGTGGCCGACCAGCCAGCCATGAGCTTGATGTGGTGGCTGGAAGAGAGCTAACACACCAGACTGGCGCAGGATGAATGCATCGTGACTGCTGCCAGGATAACGGGTATTGACAGTGAAGATTGAGTGTGTGTGTTAATTCAGAGACTCGGGTCCTGAACTTAAGGAAAGGTAACTTCGATGGTATGAGATGTGAATTGGCTAGAATAGACTGGCGAGTGATACGGAAAGGGTTGACGGTGGATAGGCAATGGCAAACTTTTAAAGATGAACTTCAATTGTACATCCTTGTCTGGAGTAAAAATAAAATGGGGAAGGTGGCTCAACCGTGGCTAACAAGGGAAATTAAGGATAGTGTTAAACCCAAGGAAGGGGCATATAAATTGGCCATAAAAAGCAGCAAACCCCAGAGGACTGGGAGAACTTTGTAATACAGCAGTGGAGGACAAAAGGTTTAATTAGAAGGGGGAAAATAAGAGTATGAGAGGAAGCTTGCTGGCAACATAAAAACTGACTGCAAAAGCTTCTATAGATATATAAAGAGAAAAAGATTAGTGAAAATAAACGCAAGTCCCTTGCAGTCAAATTCAGGTGAATTGATAATGGGGAACAAAGAAATGGCAGGCCAGTTAAACAAATACTTTAGTTCTGTCTTCACGAAGGAAGACACGAATAACCTTCCGGAAATACGAGGGGACAAAGGGTCTAGCGGGAAGGAGGAACTGAAGGAAATACTTATTAGACGGGAAATTGTGTTAGGGAAATTGATGGGATTGAAGGCCGATAAATCCCCGGGGCCCGATAGTCTGCATCCCAGAGTACTTAAGGAAGTAGCCCTAGAAATAGTGGATGCATTGGTGGTCATTTTCCAACAGTCTATCGACTCTGGATCGGTTCCTATGGACTGGAGGGTAGCTAATGTACCACCACTTTTTAAAGGAGGGAGAGAAAAAACGGGTAATTCTAGACCGGTTAGCCTGACATCAGTAGTGGGCAAAATGTTCGAATTAATTATTAAAGATGAAATAGCAGCACATTTGGAAAGCAGTGACAGGATCGGTCCAAGTCAGCGTGGATTTATGAAAGGGAAATCCTGCTTGACAAATCTTCTAGAATTTTTTGAGGATTGTGGACAAGGGAGAACCAGTGGATGTGGTGTATTTGGACTTTCAAAAGGCGTTTGACAAAGTCCCACACAAGAGATTGGTGTGCAAAATTAAAGCACATGGTATTGGGGGTAATGTACTGACATGGAGAGAGAACTGGTTGGCAGACAAGGAAGTAGAGAGTCGGGATAAACAGGTCCTTTTCAGAATGGCAGGCAGTGACTAGTGGGGTGCCGCAGGGCTCAGTGCTGGGACCCCAGCTCTTTACAATATACATTAATGATTTTGATGAGGGAATTGAGTGTAATATCTCCAAGTTTGCAGATGACATTAAGCTGGTGTGAGCTGTGAGGGGGACACTAAGAGGCTGCAGGGCGACTTACAGGTTAGGTGAGTGGGCAAATGCATGGCAGATGCAGTATAATGTGGATAAATGTGAGGTTATCCACTTTGGGGCAAAAACATGAAGACAGAATATTATCTGAATGGTGGCAGATTAGGAAAAGTGGAGGTGCAAGGCCTGGGTGTCATGGTTCATCAGTCATCGAAAGTTGGCATACAGGTACAGCAGGCGGTGAAGAAGGCAAATGGTATGTTGGCCTTCACAGCTAGGGGATTCAAGTATAGGAACAGGGAGGTCTTACTGCAGTTGTACAGGGCCTCAGTGAGGCCTCACCTGGAATATTGTGTACAGTTTTGGTCCCCTAATCTGAGGAAGGACATTCTTGCTATTGAGGGAGTGCAGTGAAGGTTCACCAGACTGATTCCCGGGATGGCAGGACTGTCATGAGGAGAGACTGGAACAACTGGGCCTTTATTCACTGGAGTTTAGAAGGATGAGAGGGGATCTCATAGAAACATATAAAATTCTGACAGGACTGGACAGGTTAGATGCAGGAAGAATGTTCCCAATGTTGAGGAAATCCAGAACCAGGGGAAACAGTCTAAGGATAAGGGTTAAGCCATTTAGGACTGAGATGAGGAGAAACCTCTTCAGTCAGAGAGTTGTTCACCTGTGGAATTCCCGACTGCAGAGAGCTGTTGATGCCAGTTCATTGGATATATTCAAGAGGGAGTTAGATATGGCCCTTCCGGCTAAAGGGATCAAGAGGTATGGAGAGAAAGCAGGAAAGGAGTACTGAGGTGAATGATCAGCCATGATCTTACTGAATGGTGGTGCAGGCTCGAAGGGGCGAATGGCCTCCTGCATCTATTTTCTGTGTTTCTATGTGGTCACACACCAATTGCACATTTAGCCTTTGCAGTTATGAAATACCTCAGGATTGAGTCGGTGCCCGGAAAGCGATGTGGGTGCAGTCGATAGTGCCCTGCACCATGGAGTAGCACGCTATCCTGGCAAAGCCAAATGCACGCTCCAGCTGCTTCTCTCTGGTCATGGGGAAGGACATGTATTCTCTTCCCCTTCTGTACATAGCATCTGTGACCTCCCAAATGGAGCAATGGATGGCAATCTGGGAGATGTTGAAGATGTCACCTGTGGTACCCTGGAAGGATCCGCTGACATTGAAATTGAGCACGATGGTGACCTTGACTACCACAGGGAGCAGTCCTCACCCTGGTCTGAGGCTCGAGGTCGGTTTGCAGGAGATGGCAGAGCTCTGTGACCACATCCTTACTGAAGCGCAGCCTTCAAACACACTGTTCCTCAGTGAAATTGATGCAGGAGAACTGCTGTCGGAATACCCTGGGAGGGCAAGGTCTTCTGTTGACAACCCTATTGGGCCTCTTCCCTCTGGCCACATTTTTCTGTCATTCTCTCTGCCATTTTCCCTACCTTTCTCTCTGCCTAAGTTGCCTCAGATGGTGACGTGGGAGCAAGTGGTCGAGTACTCCCAGGAAATGATATAAATGTTGTTGTTTCAAATCTGCCCTCAATGAAAGACAGGAATGTTTAACAGCCAAAGATTCATTCAACTGAAAAATTGCTGAAATCTGTCAAACAGCCTGTCTGTCGATATGGTTGCATGCTGCAAACAGTAATGGCCGACTAAAATTTTTTCCAAAGATGGCACCTTTAAATAGCCAACTCCCAACTGAAACGCGACAGCTGAAGCTGTTGTCAGTGCCAGGTGGTAAGAAAGGGGGTGCGACTGAATTTAGCTTCCAGGACACAGCCAAGTGGGGCGCTGTTAGCGGCACCACAAAGCGCAAAACCAATTTAGCGAGAGACGTTGTTTTCACCGTGCCTGGGCAAAAATTTATTTGCACACCATTGCCCGCATACTCCACTTCTCTTTGCCAGCACGGACATGATGAGCCGAAATGGCCGCCTTCTGCCCTGTAAATTTCTATGTTTCTATTAGCGTCCCACACGGGCACTAACAGGAGGTGCGAAGTACCTGAATTTCGGCCCCAGAGTGTCTTACGTTTGCTGATTAAGCTTGCTCCCAACAGTGGCAACCAAGTTGGAGTGACACATTGACCTGAAAAATGAATCTCAAGCTAATTTCTAAAGTAGTTAAAAAATTAAGATCATGGTTCAGACAGGATGAAACTGACCTGAACTCATTCTTGATGTTGCAGTAAAAGGACAAAAAATATACTAAGATGGATGGGAATAATATGGGATTTACATTTATGACACTATCTGATTTTAATAGGCTTTGATCTCAATCTTCAAGCATAGAAGGCTATTCAGATTATCGCTTGGACAAATATTTGTAATGCAATGAACCTGTGAATATCGGTTTGAAGTAGAGGGCTGTTCCAATTAAAGTGGTACAAAATGTTGCTTTAGTCTTTATCATTATCAGGGATAGTATATGGTAATAACACAAGTTGCAATTCAATCATTTGAATTGCCTACCCTATTCAACAGAGTCTAAATGTAATACAGAAACTTTTTTTTAAAACAATCCAACCAATAGAACAACTGAGCTTATTACATTGTCAATGATTAGCTGCCACCATTTCAACCTAGCAAAAACTCTTTATTGATTGAATCTTTACTGCCGAATATGAAGTCAATTTGAATTAGTTCTATTAATTGAATCAGAATAAGCTTTTATCTTCAGCAGGTCAGGTAGCATCTGTGGAGAGAGAAACAGATTATCGTTTCAGGTTGATGACCGTTTGTCAGAACTGTAAAAAGTTAGAGATGTAACAGGTTTTTAAGCAAGTGTAGGGGCAGGGAAAGGCGGAGGGGAGGAAAGAACAAAAGGAAGGTCTAATAGGATGGAAGGCAGAGGAGATTAAAAGACAAAAAGAATGATGGTGCAAGGCAAAAGGAGATGGTAATGGGACAAGTTAAGAAACAAACGATGAGTCTGGAGAGGGTGTAAATGGAGATGGCAGAATCATCAACAGCTGCCATGGGAAAGAGAAAAATACAGAAAAAAATAGGGGCAGAGATTATGGTGAAATTATTGAACTCGATGTTGAGTCCAGAGAGCTGTAAACCAAAGAAGAGGTGCTGTTCCTTCAATTTGCATTGAACTTCATCCACCACCTGTGATCCCACCACCAAACACATCTTCCCCTCCCCTTTCAGCATTCCAAAGGGACCGCTCCCTCCGCGACATACTGGTCCACTCCTCAATTACCCCCAGCACCCCTTCCCCTAGCACCTTCCCGTGAAAGCGCAGGAGATGCAACACCTGCCCTTTTACTTCCTCGCTTCCCACTGTCCAGGGTCCCAAACACTCCTTCCAGGTGAAACAGCAATTTATTTGTACTTCTTTTAATTTAGTATGCTTCAGTATTACTAAAAATTTGCTAAACATGAATAGTTTTGATTTCATTTTGTGAACTGCAAAGGAATTGAAATGATTCATTTTAGCAGCACAATAAACGGGACTGTCAAACCACTACTTAAGTATTGGGGTTGCACCATTGTGCACTGTTTTTTTTTTAAAAAAGGGATAAAACTGAATTAGTCTTTTTCCTAAAAACAATAAAATATGGATAAACCACAAGAAGAAATTCTATTTTACTTCTTTCCGCTGGGAAAAAAAAACACTTTTTTCTAATTTCTGTCTCGCTCGAGACCTGTTAATATTGCATGCCCCCTTATTCTACATGTTAAATAATCTGCTTAGATCTGCATTTAGAACCATAGAAATATAGGTTAACAGCACAGAAGGAAGACATTGCACTTGTACCAGATCTTTTCTAGAATAAACCAAAACTAATCCTCCTGCCACACACTCTCCTCATAGCTGTATCCTTTCCTCCTTGCAGCTGCTGCTTATTTCCTTTCCCCTTCTTCATTTGATTGACAATCGCAACCACACGAATAGCAAAAAATTCAATCTGATATGGAAACATTGTGAACGCAGAGCCACCATTGGCTGATTTCAATAGTCGAGGGATACTTGAACTGAATAGAACACAATTGTTGCTGGTAACGTATGGTAGTGAGAGGATTCAGAGAACAAGGGGTGAAAGTAGAAGAGCAACTGCCCCAATTAGCCCGGGGGAAGGGGGAACAACAAACGCAGCGTGGTGTTAGGACAAGTGTGGTGGGGGAGGAGGGGCCAAATATACAGCGGGACTTGGAAAGAAGACATAGCTCGAACCGGGGATCTGCTCTCAGCGACCCTCGCTTCTCTGCGCCCAGCAGCAGCTTCCACTGTCCTCGCTCAGACATTTTGGCCGTGATTTCGCCCGTGGCGCGTCAGGTGCGGCCGGCATCAGTGACGTGTGGGGAACCGGCTTCAGCCGCCCTCTCGAAACAATCTTCCCCTGATGGGGCTTGTAAAGCCTGCCCAGAGAGGCTCCCAGCCAATTAACAAGAAGGTCTGATGACATCATTTGATGACACATCATCAGCCGGTTTACTTAAAGGGACCATGCCCACATTCATTTTGACAGTTGTTCTGTCAGTGTTTTGCAGCATTGAGTTGCTGCAAACACTGCACAGAACAGGGGTCCCTCTTCCATTCCAATAGGCAGAAAAGACCTCCCCAGGACACCAACACAGCCTGGTTGCACATTGCACAGGAGGCACAAGCAAGGATGTGGTCAGGAGGACCTGGCTGCAGTGGCACAAACCTTTCAGTATCAGAAGATCACGAAACATTACTGCAAAGCCACACTCAACCTCTTCCTGCTATGCCACTCATCACAGCCCCATCACTCTGCCTTCCCTACCCTACCCCTGCACATCCTTACTCACACCAAATTACCTTGCACCTCCATCCATCCCTCTCTCTCGACCTAGATCACCACCTCCCCATCTCACTAGCCACATCTCACACTCACCCTCATCCCAGTGCAATCATACCAACTAACACACAAGGGTAGGCATTTGGGTTCTTTAGCCAATGTTCATGTAAAGTTTGTGTTGATGTGTTGTCAAACATTGAAATCTTTATTTTCAACACTGCGTTCTTTGACAGATTTATGTGCACGTTTGTAAATGGCTTAATGAGTTGTAGTAATTGGTGAGACATAAAGATACCCCCGACAATGATGAGTGTGAAAGGAATGGTTTGGGCATTGCAGGTATGTATGTTTTATGGAGCTAGTATGGTGTGATGCAAACCTAGTGAGAATGTAGATAGAAGGTTTGCGAATGTGTTAGTAAGGGATCATGGGAAAATGGCCAAGAGAAATTGTCCAGCTGCGATATTTGCCCTGTCGACACAAACAAAGGATTACTCAGAGTTGTGGTCTAACACGAGTTACACGAAAAAGCAAAAGTCAGACATGAGTCAGACGAGGGGCTGCTATATCCAGCCATGAAATAGGGAAGTGTGATGAGATTCGAAACAATAAACACAGCCCTGGAGCCCGCCCTATTTTGAGAGTTGCTAGCCTGCAATTGGGTATGCTATGGGGGAAATCGACCAATGATTGTATAAACTAAGTGTCACTCAAATGTGTTCTGCTGTAACAATGTAAAAGTGTTGAGCTTTTGTACTGTTACATAGCTTGTCAGGACAGAGGTGGACAAACTCGACTCGAGTGTGTTCCCCTTTATCTTAACAGGTCCCGGCCGGGAGTATCTACAGAATAAAGAACATAAGTGTTCGTGTGTCAGTGAATTCGCTGAAACAGATTGAAGGGAAAAGAATCCAGTATCAACACTAGCACATCATATGGCAGCCAGGGTGTAGTGTCAAGTGAAGTAAATGTGGTCATGGTGAGGCCATTTCTGGCGTCTGGGCAGCATTGTGGTTGGGTGCTGATGCCCTGTGTCTTGCATAGCATCAGGTGACTGGGGAGAATGTTGTTGTTGATGATGATGATGGTGGTGTTTAGTGATGATGGTGTGTGGGCTGATCGTGGTGGGATTCTGAGGACGAAGGTGAGATCTTTTCAAAGGCACCAATCGTGCTGGAATAGATGGCAGGTGAGGTTGAGATGACAGAAGCAATCGGTCAAAGGGGAGAGAGGTTGCTCCGAGAAGGTGAAGTGGATAGAGAGTTCACTAAAAACACTTCCAAACTGCATACAGCTCAAAAGAAACCTCCAAATTCTGAACGCTTCAACTTATGACATTGGAAAGTGAACAGCTGTGAAATGGTTGCTTTTATACCACTGCTGTAGCTGTCAACTAGTCAAAGCAACGTAAAGTCATTGAGAACCCGACACACGATCCTGATCTGTTCCTGGAAGATCAGCAAACTCATCAAAAACTTGTAAAATGGTAAGTGCCTGGCTAAAATCTGTTTAAATACCTTTAACGCACCTGTTAAAACATCTTAATTGACCGGCCCGCCGCTTGTCAGAACGGACTTCCAACCCGTTGTCAATCGGTCATTTTGACAGCAGGCCCGCCTCCAAACCCGCACTCGCAGGGCTGCTAAGATTCCAGCCTTGGGTACGGTAGTATAGTAATTACGTTACTGGACTAGTAATCCAGAGGCCTGGACTAATGATCAGGGGATATTAGTTCAAATCCCACCACGGCAGCTGGGGAATTTAAATTCATGTTAATTCAATGTTTTTTTATAAATCGAATAGAAAGCTAGTATCAGTAGCGGTGACTATGAAACTAACGGATTGTCGTAAAAATCCATCTGGTTCACGAATGTCGTTTAGGGGAGGAAATCTGCCGCCCTCACCTGGTCTGGCCTATTGGTGACTCTAGACCCACAACAATCTGGTTGACTCTTAAATGCCCTCTGAAATGGCCTAGCATGACACTCAGTTGTCTAAGGCAGCGCACCACCACCTTCTCAAGGGAAATTGGGGATGGACAATCAATGCTGGTCGTGCCAGCGACACCCACATCCCAGGAATGAATACATTTTAAAAAGAACATTTGGGAGGGGGGAAAACAAGTCCAATTCGGTGCCAAAGCCGCCAGTTTGCACAGCTCGATCCCACCTTTACGCGACAGTGTATTTTTCTAGTTTTAAAATTAATCTTGATTTTTAAAAAAAAATTAAATCGCAGGTTTATATGATACAAACATATGAAAAATGACAGACAGGTAAACACCATCTGGTCCATCCAGCCTGTCCCACACAATTGCAATACCTTGTACATCACAACATATACACTCTCCACCCCACCCAAAACCATGTGATCTCCTGGGAGAGGCAAAAAACATTAAAAAAAATCTAGGCCAATTTGGGAAAACAAATCTGGGAAATTCCTCTCCGACCCATCTCGGCGATCAAAACCAATCCAGGAGATCACTCTGGCCATTAAATTCCCTGCAGGGTCTACCTTCACTTGAAGGAATTCAGCGAGTCTGCAACCACCATGAGTGAGGGCAGCTTGTTCCAAAGGTTTACTATTCACTGTGAAAATAACCACCTCCTGACATCTAACCCAGATCTAACCTTATACAACTTAAATGTGTGCTCTCTGGTCCTGCCCAACCTATTTAATTGAAATAAACTGTAGGCTGGAACACCGTCTATTCCCTTTGTTATCTTATAAAGGATGTAACTAATAGAGTGGAGAAGGGAGAACCAGTGGATGTGGTGTATTTTGGACTTTCAAAGGGGTTTTGACATGGTCCCACACAAGAGATTTGTGGGCAAAATTAAAGCACATAGTATTGGGGGTAATGTATTGACGTGGATAGAGAACTGGTTGGCAGACAAGAAGCAAAGAGTAGAAATAAACGGGTCCTTTTCAGAATGGCAGGCAGTGACTAGTGGGGTACCGCAAGGTCCAGTGCTGGGACCCCAGCTATTCAATATACATTAATGATTTAGATGAAGGAATTGAATGTAATATCTCCAAGTTTGCAGATAACACTAAGCTGGGTGGCAGTGTGAGCAGTGAGGAAGATGCTAAGAGGCTGCAGGGTGACTTGGACAGAGTAGGTGAGTGGGCAAATGCATGGCAGATGCAGTATAATGTAGATAAATGTGAGGTTATCCACTTTGGTGGCAAAAACAGGAAGGCAGATTATCTGAATGGCGGCAGATTAAGAAAAGGGGAGGTGCAACTGATAATACGGATTCTTTTTCCCTCAATCTGCTTCAGCGAATACACTGACACCGAACACCTTTGTTGCCTTTTCTATAAAAGACCTTTATTGAAGATTCTCCGATCGGGACTTGTCAAGATAAAGGAACACTCTCAATTAGAGCTTGTTCAACTCCCTCAGGACAAGTCATCTCCTAATAATTTGTTCAAGCTCCAGATAACAGTCTAAATTGTCCAGCTCTTTCAGGGAATTCTTCACATAACTTCTATAGCGGACTACCCACATCCGTGGTTTTATCCAAGTGGTTACCCATTCCCCAATCTCCCCGCTTTTTCTTGGCACTACGGTTTTTATCTCATCCAGAGCCTAGGTGGACCAAGTGATATACAGGGTCGACACCACACCTGACATGAGTACAAGTTAACTTTACACAATCCCTCGCGTCTTCCCCGCGACCTTTTAAACCCAATCAGTCCCTGCATCTTCCCGTGACCTTTTAATACCTCGCGTTTCTTCCGCGACCTTAGAGTCCCGCATCGCCCCGCGGTTTCCTAAGTTTAAAAGGTATTCGCCAGATTGACCTGGATCTCGTTCAGACGCTACCTGAGAACCAGTGAGTGGCAAAACTTTCCTCAGACTTTTGGAACTGAAGGAAACCGAAGTGGTATTTAAAGTATACTCACTCCAGTGGCCACTTTTCTCCCGTCTCGTCCGAGGCTAGTTCGGCTCTTAGTTCGCAAGTTTTCGGCAGTCGTCTGTTGAGATCCCACTTCTGACAACAAATGATAATACGGATTCTTTTTCCCTCAATCTGCTTCAGCGAATACACTGACACCGAACAGTTTTGTTGCCTTTTCTATAAAAGACCTTTATTGAAGATTCTCCGATCGGGACTTGTCAAGATAAAGGAACACTCTCAATTAGAGCTTGTTCAACTCCCTCAGGACAAGTCTCGTAACAGCTCGAAAGCACAGTAATTATACATTTTCAAAACAGAACACATTTGATTAGCACTTAGTTCATCCAATCACTTTCTGCTTCCCCCAGAATACATCCAATGGCAGGCCGACAGGTCCCCCAGACAGGGCGGGCGCTAATGTTAGTTTGTTTACAGTTTCGCTTCATCGTTGTTCCCTATTTCATGGCTTTTATAAGCAGTCTTTTTCGTCTGACTCATACCTGACTTCGCTGTTCGCGTAACTCATGTTTGACCACACTCTGAGTAACCTCTCTGTGTCGACACTGCAAGTATTGCAGCTTGACATTTCTTTCAGCTATCTTCCCATGATTCTTTTCACCACTTGACACATTCACAACCCCTCTATTCACATTCTCAAACAAGACCTGGATGTCATGGTACATCAGTCATTGAAAGTTGTCATATAGGTACAGCAGGCAGTGAAGGCGGCAAATGGCATGTTGGCCTTCATTGAGAGGGGATTTGAGAATAGGAGCAGGGAGGTCTTACTGCAGGTGTACAGGGCCTTAATGAGGCCATACCTTGAATATTGTGTATAGTTCTGGTCTCCTAATCTGAGAAAGGAAATTCTTGCTATTGAGGGAGTGCAGCGAAGGTTCACCAGACTGATTCCCTGGATGGCAGGACTGACATATGAAGAAAGACTGGATCCACTAGGCTTATATTCACTGGAATTTAGAAGAATGAGACCACCTCATAGAAACATATAAAATTCTGACGGGATTGGATAGGTTAGATGCAGGAAGAATGTTCCCGATGTTGGGGAAGTCCAGAACCAGGGGTCACAGTCGAAGGATAAGGGATAAGCTATTTAGGACCAAGATGAGATGAGGAGAAACGTCTTCACTCAAAGAATTGTGAACCTGTGGAATTCTGTACCACAGAAAGTTGTTGAGGCCAGTTCATTAGATAGATTCAAAAGGGAGCTAGATGTGGCCCTTACAACTAAAGGGATCAAGGGGTATGGAGAGAAAGCAGGAGTCGGGTACTGAAGTTGTATGATCAGCCATGATCATATTGAATGGTGGTGCAGGCTCGAAGGGCCAAATGGCCTACTCCTGCACCTATTTTCTATGTTTCTATGTTTCAATCATATCTAAATCTAAGCTGCTCTAAGGTAGAGACCCAACTCTTTTAGCCTATCTTGATAACTAAGATGCTTTAGACTTGGAATTAGTCTAGTGGCCCTCTTCTGCACCCTTTCCAGAGCCTCAATGAGACCACCAAAACTGGACACAGTATTCCAAGTGCGGCCTGACTGAGGTTTTGTACAAGGACAAAACAGTACGCCTCGTCTTAAACAGGTGCAGTGTCCCAAATCCGGAACCCTCGGATCCGAGGCCATTCCGGATTTTGCGTTTTGCTGGATTTTGGAATGTCTTTCTGACGTCACAGATTCGGAAATGCCCGAGCCCAGGTTCGGATATTTCAGAACATCAGAAATGGAGAGAGGGGAGCGGTGCTCGCCGAAGAGCTGTTCGGGTCGCCGGGCGATGAGGTGTTCGGGTTGGGCTAGAGGCCGGGTGGCGGCGGCGAGGCTGGGCCAGAGGCAGCGAGGCGGGTGGTGGCAGCAAGACCGGGCGGTGGCAGCAAGACCGGGCGGTGAGGCGAGGCCTGAGGTCGGCAGGGTCCGGAATCCGGAACTCCGGATTTTTGACGCTGCATCTGTACTCAGTTGTTCTATGGATACACCCCAACACCCTATTTGCTGTAGCTATCGCAGCACGGCACTGACCGTGTACCTTTAAGGATGCCCACTAGAATGCCCAAATCGCTTTGTCTCCACCATCTTTAATGCCTTTCCCCGGAGTGTGTATGAATGTTGAGCATTTGCCCTGCCCACATGCATAACACTGAACTTATCTAAGTTATACATTCTTTTCCAGTCTTGAGCCCGGTCTCCCAACACATTAAAATCTGCCTGAATCAAACGAGCCTCTTCTACAGTTCTAGCACTCGCACAGATTTTGGTATCATCTGCAAATTGTGCCGCCATCCCCTGAATCCAGATCATTAATAAAAATAGTAAAAAGCAAGGGTGTCAACACAAGGGTCCCTGCGGGACACCACTGGTGATCAGTCTCCAAACAGATCCAAATCCCCTTTGAAACTTTCTCGCGGACATTTTGGGGGTCACGGACTCCCAGGGAGAACCACTGTGCTAGATGATGATCTACTGTAAACACACTCCACTTGCCCTACTTCATTTCCGAGAACCAGATCCAATACTGCTTCCTTCCATATTGAATTGGATCTTCTACTTAATATTTATTTCCTTAAAAAATGCAATATTTTCTGCCTCAACCACCCCCTGCGGCAACCTACCAATAACCCTCGAGGTAAAGATTTTTTATCCTCACCTCTCTCCTCATTGACTATTTCAAATTGATGACCCCGATCACTAACTCCAAACCAATGAAAATAATCTTTCCTTACTCACTGAAAAGCATCCATTATTTTAAAACATGTTAAATCTCCGATTACCCTTCTCTACTCCAGTGGAAATAGTGCCAGTATTTCAGTTTTCTCTTAATAACTACAGTTTTTCATTGTTCACATCATCCTGTTGAATCTACGCTGTACACACAAATGGCATTTTCTGTACCTCTTAGCATTCCTCCAGTACACTTTTCTCTCCAATGACACTATTCCATAGCAATATTCAAAGGAGAGCAGGCAAGATCTCCTGTTACCCTGGCCAATATTAGTATCTCAGTCAACACCACGAGAAACAGATTAACTAGCCATTTATCTCACTGCTGTTTTTGCGACCTTGAGGTGTAGAAATTAGTCACACATCAAAACCAATTCAGCTGTGAAACATTTTGGACATCCAGAGGACATGAAAGTTGCAATACAAATGCAAATTCTTTCTTTTTTTGAATTCAAGGTCAGTTCTGCGAGCCTCTCTTTACAATTTAAAGGCCCAAAATCCCTTATCCTGAGATGGAACAAAGAGCTTCTTTGATGGAAAACCCCATCTCAAATAATGAAGTGATAACTCTTCAAAATTAATTCATACTATTCTTTTCAAACTTGCAATCAATTGCTTCACATACAATAGATTATTTTAAAGTGTAATGACTTAAACAGGGTAATGTCACAAACATTCCAGAGGTAATGCATTTGGGGAGGGCCAACAAGGAAAGACAGTATACATTAAATGGTAGGACACTGAGAAGTGTAGAGGAACAAAGGGACCTTGGAGTGCATGTCCACAGATACCTGAAAGTAGCAGGCCAGGTAGATAAGGTGGTCAAGGCAGCATACGGAATTTTTGCCTTTATTAGCCAAAGCATAGAATACAAGAGCAGGGGGGGTTATGCTTGAACTGTATAAAACACTGGTTAGGCCACAGTTGGAGTACTGCGTGCAGTTCTGGTTACCGCATTACAGGAATGACATGATTGCACTGGAGAGGGTACAGAGGAGATTTACGAGGATGTTGCCGGTAGTGGAGAATCTTAGCTACGAGGACAGATTGGATAGGCTGGGTTTGTTTTCCTTCGAACAGAAGAGGCTGAGGGGAGACCGCATTGATGTGTATAAAATTATGAGGGGCCTACATAGGGCCCAAGTTTCGGCCTCAGTTGCTCCTGATTTTTTGGAGCAACTGGTGTCGAACGGAGTATCTTAGAAATTCAAATTCTCGGCATTTAGTTTGCTCCAGTTCTAGTCAGTTAGAACAGTTTCACTTTGGAACAGAATTTTTTTTCTCCAAAAGGGGGGCGTGTCCGGCCACTTACGCCTGTTTTCAAAGTTTCGGCAGTGAAAACTTACTCCAAATTAATTTAGAATGGAGTAAGTGAAGATTTTTGTACGCTCGAAAAAACCTTGTCTACACTTTAGAAAATCAGGCGTAGGGAATGGGGGGGGGGGGGGGGGTTTAAAAAGGGAAGTTTACAAATATTAAACACTTCAGTTTTACAAATAAAGAGCCATCATCAATAATAAATGATAAAAACACCAATAAATCAATCAAAAAAAATTAATAAGAAATAATTTTTTTTTTTAAATCAATAAATAAAACATTTTCTACTTACCGACTGCAGCACCAGGAGACCGCCAACAGCGTGCTGGGATGCGCCCCCCCCCCCCCCCCCACCCACCCCCCCAGTGTGTCTCGATCTCTCTGTCTGTCTGTGTGTGTCTCACTCTGTCTGTCAGTGTCTGTGTTTCTGACAGCGCGGGGAGGGGGAGGAGGGAGGCAGAGGGGGAAGGAGGGAAGGGGGAGAAGGGGAAGGAGGAGAAGGGGGGGGAAAGGAGGAGAAGGGGGGGAAAGGAGGAGAAGGGGGGGGAAAGGAGGAGAAGGGGGGGGAAAGGAGGAGAAGGGGGGAAAGGAGGAGAAGGGGGGAAAGGAGGAGAAGGGGGGGGGGAAAGGAGGAGAAGGGGGGGGAAAGGAGAAGGGGGGGGAAAGGAGGAGAAGGGGGGGGAAAGGAGGAGAAGGGGGGGAAAGGAGGAGAAGGGGGGGAAAGGAGGAGAAGGGGGGGAAAGGAGGAGAAGGGGGGGAAAGGAGGAGAAGGGGGGAAAGGAGGAGAAGGGGGGGAAAGGAGGAGAAGGGGGGGAAAGGAGGAGAAGGGGGGGAAAGGAGGAGAAGGGGGGGAAAGGAGGAGAAGGGGGGGAAAGGAGGAGAAGGGGGGGAAAGGAGGAGAAGGGGGGGAAAGGAGGAGAAGGGGGGGAAAGGAGGAGAAGGGGGGGAAAGGAGGAGAAGGGGGGGAAAGGAGGAGAAGGGGGGGAAAGGAGGAGAAGGGGGGGAAAGGAGGAGAAGGGGGGGAAAGGAGGAGAAGGGGGGGAAAGGAGGAGAAGGGGGGGGAAAGGAGGAGAAGGGGGGGGAAAGGAGGAGAAGGGGGGAAAGGAGGAGAAGGGGGGGAAAGGAGGAGAAGGGGGGGGAAAGGAGGAGAAGGGGGGGGAAAGGAGGAGAAGGGGGGGGAAAGGAGGAGAAGGGGGGGGAAAGGAGGAGAAGGGGGGGGGAAAGGAGGAGAAGGGGGGGAAAAGGAGGAGAAGGGGGGGAAAAGGAGGAGAAGGGGGGGAAAGGAGGAGAAGGGGGGGAAAGGAGGAGAAGGGGGGGAAAGGAGGAGAAGGGGGGGAAAGGAGGAGAAGGGGGGGAAAGGAGGAGAAGGGGGGAAAGGAGGAGAAGGGGGGGAAAGGAGGAGAAGGGGGGGAAAGGAGGAGAAGGGGGGGGAAAGGAGGAGAAGGGGGGGGAAAGGAGGAGAAGGGGGGAAAGGAGGAGAAGGGGGGAAAGGAGGAGAAGGGGGGGGAAAGGAGGAGAAGGGGGGGAAAGGAGGAGAAGGGGGGGAAAGGAGGAGAAGGGGGGGGAAAGGAGGAGAAGGGGGGGAAAGGAGGAGAAGGGGGGGAAAGGAGGAGAAGGGGGGGGAAAAGGAGGAGAAGGGGGGGAAAGGAGGAGAAGGGGGGGAAAGGAGAAGCGGGGGGAAAGGGAGAAAGGAAAGGAGAAGGGGCGGGGGGGGGGGAGGAGAAGGAGGAGGGAGGCTGAACGGGCCGGGCCCAAGACTTCGGGCAGGGCCCGTCCCCACCACTAGATTTACAGGTAGGTGGGCGTTGGGTCAGGTCCGGGGTCCGGGGGGTCGGGAGGAAGCAGGAGCTGGGCGTGGGAGGCAGCCTTATGCACATAGCCCCAGTGAGGCCATTCGGCCAGGGCTCGGGGCTGCGTGCTTCGGGCCCCTCCCACACAGTTTTGGGCGCCTGGAGCTACTGCAATGTAGCGCGCATGTGCAGAGGTCCCGGCACTGTTTTCAGCGCAGGGACCTAGCTCCGTCCCCCACAGCTCGTGCTGCGCCGCGCCCGACTCCAGAGGACCAGCAGGGAGCCGGAGAATCTAAGTTTTTTTTAGGCGCACTTTCTGGCGCGAAAAACGGGCGTCCAGTTCGGGGCTGCGCCGTTCTAGGTGCGGCCCGAAACTTAGGCCCATAGAGTGGATAGAAAGGGCCTATTTCCCTTAGCAGAGGGAACAACCAGTAGGGGGCATAAATTTAAAATAATTGGTAGAAGGTTTTGGAGGGGATTTGAGGGGAAGTTTCTTCATGCAGAGGTTTGTGGAAGTCTGGAACTCACTGCCTGAAGGGGTGGTAGCGGCAGAAACCCTCAGTACATTTAAAAAGTACTTGGATATGCACTTGAAGTGTGAACAAGAACATTGAGGAAACCCCAGCTGTAACAAGCAAGTAGGACTTTGGTTGAACATCTCATTCAAAAAACAGCACATTTTGCATTCGTTTCACAATGCAACAATCTCTCAGTACTGCACTAGAATGTCAATCTGGATTATTTTCTCATGGCTTGTGTGGTTTAACCCCACGTCCCTCCAAGTCAGAAGTGAGATTACCATCAACTGAGCTAGCCTGACACTACATATCTTCACAAATGCTGTTGATGCCAGTTCTCAGCTGACCTGCCAGGAGCCAAATTTTGCTTAAAAGGGCACAATCCCTCATTGTCCTATTATTTCTCTTTTCTTGCCCCACACCCCCAAACAGCCTAAGCGAGATTTAAAGCCCTCCCAAACTTACAGCGTACAAGAATTAATATCAAACAAAACTGGAACTGGAACGGAGATATTATAGTTTCAAATCCCACATTCTAGCACTGCAGTTACTGGGCTATGCAACCAAAACTTAGTCATGAAAAATCAAAAAATAAAATCTGCGGTTGCCCAAAGAATCAGCTAACTAGCAGTTTTGTTTGACATTTTTTCAGATCTTGGCATGCCTTTTTCATCTGCCCATACATTTAGTCCACTAACCTCTTAAAATGTATACAACCAATACAGAAAGCCATGAACATCCTATTCCCACCTCAGAAATCGCTCAGACAATTTATCTGAAATGTTACTGACTGAGCTGTGACAAGCATTAGAGAAAAACTGATCCTCCCTTTGGGTAGGCGTCTGTACATTCTGAGCTCAACTGCAGACATATAATAAAACAATGATGAAAACTCTTGGGATTGAAGTAAGCCCCTCAGAAATGTAATGAGAATGTAGAGTTTGTAAATAAACAAACATGCGTCAATTTCTACTTTAGGAAATAATAATTCTCGTGTAGCAATTTATGTACAGATTACTAGATTTAAATTTTCTGCAAAGGTATCAAAAGCATCCTCAAAGAACTGTTGTTTCGTATGACAGGAAAAGCTTATGATGGAATGTCTTATTTTAACTATCCATTTGATGGCCTCCTTAGTGGAGAAATTAGGTGCCTCCCACAACAGATCTTAGTGGGCAGGTTGATGTAATGTGTTCCATGGTCTGAGACTCATAGCCATAGCTGCACTTCAAAGAACTAATAGTTTGAAAAGACTATTATCCACCACTGTAATTTTCTCTCAATAAGTCAGTTGAAGATTTTTGCAAACTATTTCTTCCAACTACGCAAGTCCTTTTATTTCTTATTCTATAATTCAGCAAAGTTTTGTTACACTTTTACGAGAAGCCTATCTTGGTAGTCTGTCGTATCCAACAAAGACGTTGATGTGCTAATCATCAATGGCATGTGTCTTCAAGTGGCTGTATAGGCCAATTCTGGATGCACATTGTCTCTTGCACGTCGGACAAGGGAAGTTCGATGTGCCTGATGTTGACAGTACTGCCACCTGATGTCGTCTATCTCGTGACCCGCAGGCGTTGACATTGGCTTTCTTCGAAGGTCTGGCAGGCAGTCCTCGTGAGGATTCGCCACTGGATTTTATTAGCTGCTGTATTCTCGAGGTCCTTTGGTCGGATACCAGAGTACTGGGGGTTAGCCTTGATGCAATCTTTGTCACACTTGCGGGGGCGCCCTTGGTGTCTTTGACCTTCACAGAGCTCGCCATGAAGAAGCCGACGAGTGATCCTTGACTCATCCATGCGGATGACATGTCCAGCCCACCGGAACTGGGCTCGCATGATCATCACCTCGATGCTAGTTGATTGTGCTCTCTCCAGAACCTCAAAGTTTGACACCCGGTCTTGTCAGTGTATGTGGCGTATAGATATGAGACTGTGCATATGGAAAGCTTCCAACTTTTTGATGTGACGCCTGTAGGGTGTCCAGGTCTCACATCCATAAAGGAGAGATGAGAGAACAACTGCTCTATACACCAACAATTTAGTTGACAGTTGGATGTGGTGGTGACTCAACAGCTTAGTGCGCAAGCGACCAAGTGCCTGGCTGGCTTTACAGATCCTTGCATCAATCTCCTTGTCCAAGGACCCATCACTTGATATGGTGCTGCCAAGGTACTTGAAGCTGTCCACTGACTTCAGTTGTATACTGCCGATGAATACTGTGGGAGCAGGTGCTGTGGTGCCAGGGACAGGCTGATAGAGAACCTCGGTTTTACTAAGGCTGATGGTTAGGCCAAACAATTCTGTTGCCTCAGAAAATTTGCTCAGTATGAATTGTAGGTCGCTCTCCTTGTGTGCCATAAGGGCGCAGTCGTCAGCAAAGAGTGCCTCTAGGATGAGTCGTTTCCGTACTTTGGTCTTTGCAGCAAGGCGGCGGAGGTCGAACAATGAACCATCTAATCAATATTTCAGGTAGACCCCAAACTCCAAGTCTTTTATGGCATAGTTCAAGACGCAAGTAAAGAATAGGTTGAACAGAACTGGAGTGAGTACACAACCTTGTTTCACTCCATTTGAGATGGCAAATGGGGCCGTGGTTGTGCCGTCTGAGAGCACTTCACCTGTCATGTTGTCATGAAACAGCTCAATGATGTGGACAAACTTCCTTGGACACCCAAATTTCGTCAAGATTGACCACAGTGCTGCTCTGTTGACAGTATCAAAGGCCTTGGTGAGGTCAATAAATACAGCGTACAGGTCTATGTTCTGCTCAATGCACTTCTCCGCGTGCAAAGATCATGTCCGCTGTGCTCCAACCAGATCGAAAGCCACATTGTGTTTCTGGAAGATTTACTTCTGAGACACTAGCTATGAGTCGGTTCAATACTATGCGGGCGATGATCTTCCCAGCAATGGACAGAAGCGATACTCCCCTGTAGTTGCCACAGTCTGCTTTGTTGCCCTTGTTCTTGTAGAGGGAAACTATCATAGCGTCACAGAAGTCCTGTGGCATGTCTTCATCTTCCCAGATGCTAGTTATTATGTCATGAAAGGCCTCAAGAGTTGCCAGGAATTCCACCCTTTCCTGGAGCCTTTCCAGTACTCATCTGGTTGATGGCTTTCTTTACTTCATCCATGCTGGGAGGAAGATCAAGATCTTCTTTGATAGGTTGCTGGGGTATGGAGTCAAGTGCTTCTTCATTCACTGTTGAAGGTCGATTAAGAAGATTACTGAAGTGTTCTCTCCACTGCTCATTTATGCCAGTCCTGTCTTTGATCAAAGTGCTGCCATCTGTTGAAAGGAGTGGAGTAGTGCTGGGTTTTGATGGTCCATAGACTGACTTGATGGTGCTGAAGAACATCTTGGTATTGTGAGTTTCAGCATAATGTTCCACTTCCTCTGCTTTCGTCTGCCACCATTTATCTTGCATCTGGTAAAGGTCTCTGTGCTTTGCTCTGCATGTGTCGGTAGCGGTCCCTCTTGGAAATTGAGGAAGGGTCATTTTGCCATTCTAGGTATGCTTTTTTTTTCATTCAGCGTCTTGCAGATCTCAACGTTGTTTTCATCGAACCAGTCTTGGTGTACCTTCTTTTTAAGTCCAAGAGTTGTCTTTGCTGAGGTCGGTCACCATCTGTTTGAGCTTTGTCCACTTCTGTGTGGTGTTGCCGATGAGTGGTCCGTGAGACATCAGCCTGTTATCGAGGTCATCCTGGAACTGGTCACGGTAGCACTGATGTTTCAGCCTAGCTGTGTTAAAGGCATTTCTGCTCGGTTTTGGACGCTTGCGCTGAAGTGGAGCAATGTACAGCTGGAGTGTCTCAAGGACTGCAGCAAGAATGTCCTGGAGCGCTTATGCAAAATATATTCACATTTCGCTGATGTAATGGTTAGTAAGATGGAGAGAAATATAATCTAATTTCAGAGTGAAAGAAAACTAAAAATAAATCAGTAATTCCCAGGTTTCTGGCTGTGAAATTTCTCGGAGCTGTTCCTCCTCCACCACCGTAGCTTCGCACCGAGGTTGGCGAGTTGGTAGGCCCCGAGGTCGGCGAGTCGGGAGTTCAGAGGCCTCGGAGGTCGGTTGGTAAGTAGCTCTCTTTTCTCTATTTCTTTTTAAGTAGATTTTAAACTAGATAAGGCTAACTAGAGGGATGGCAGTGCAGTTCAGTCCCGTGGAGTGCACATTCTGCAGCATGTGGGAAGTCCTGGACGTTTCGCGCAGCCTAGACAACCATGTGTGCAGGAGCGGCCTACAGCTTCAACTGCTCGAGCTCCGCGTTTCGGAGCTGGAGCAACGAGTGGAGTCAATAAGGTGCATCCGCGAGGCTGAGAACTACATGGATAGCACGTTTCAGGAGGTGGTCACCCCGCAGCTTAAAGGTGTGCAAGTCGAGGGGAAGTGCGTGACCACCAGACATAGTAAATGTGCTAGGCAGGTAGCACAGGAGTCCCCCTGTTAGTCCATCGCGCTTTCAAACCAATATTCACTTCTGAGTATTGGTAAGGACGATGGTGCCTCTGGAGAATGCAGCCAGAGCCAATTCCAAGACACCACGGGTGGCTCAGCTGCAGAGGGGGGAGGGACAAAGAACAAGAGAGCTCAAGTGATGGGGGATTCTATAGTTAGGGGAACAGACAGGCGTTTCTGCGGCCGTAGATGTGATTCCCAAATGGTTTTGTGCCTCCCTGGTGTCAGGGTCAAGGACGTCACAGAGCGAATGCAGGGCATCCTGGGGATGGGGGGGTAAATCAGCAAGATCGTGGTCCATAGGACCAATGACATAAGTAAAATTAGGTATGAGGTCCTACAGGAAGAATTCAGGGATCTAGGAAGAAAATTAAAGGATAGGACCAGAAACGGTAATAATCTCCGGGTTACTACTGGTGTCACGTGCTAATGAATAGAAGGATAGAGAAGATGAACACGTGGCTGGAAAGTTGGTGTAGAAGGGAGGGCTTTAAATTCTTGAGGCATTGGGACCACTTCTGGGGGAGATGGGACCTGTACAAACCGGATGGGTTGCATCTCAACAACATCGGGACCAATATCCTCGCAGTGAGTTTTGCTACTGCTGTTGGGGAGAGTTTAAACTAGTTTGGCAGGGGGATGGGAACCTGAGAACGAATTCAAAAGGGAAGGAAGTAAAGCTGAAATTGGATAGCAAGAATCTAGAAAGCGAATCTGTAAGACAGAGGAAACAGGGTTTAGTATGCAGTAAGGAAGGAGGTCTTCCTGTGCCGAATGGTATATACTTTAATGCAAGGAGTATAACGAATGAGGCGGATGAGCTCAGAGCATAGGTAGACCCTTGGGAGTATGACATTACAGCCATTACAGAAACATGACTGAAAGAGGGGCAGGTCTGGCTACAGGACTTTTAGACAAGATAGAGAGGAGGTTAAAAAAGGGCGGGGGGTTGCGGTACTGATTAAAGAAACTATTACAGCGGTGAGGAGGGATGATATGTTAGAGGGATCAAATGAGGCCATATGGGTCAAATTGAAAAATAAAAAATGGGCGATCACACTGCTGGGCATGTATTATAGACCCCCAAACAGTGGGAAGGAGATAGAGGAGCAAATATGTGGGCAAATTGCTGTGGTCCAAAAACCATAGCATAGTAATAGTAGGGGATTTTAACTATCCAAAAATTGATTGGGACAAACTTAGTGTGAAGGGTGTAGAGGGTGCGGAATTCTTGAAATGCAGTCAAGAGAACTTTTTTAGTCAATATGTAGCAAGCCCAACATGAGAGGGGGCAGTCTTGGATTTAGTTTTGGGAAATTAAGTTGGGCAGGTTGAAGGGGTATTAGTGGTAGAATACTTGGGTGCCAGTGACCATAATTCAGTCAGATTCAAGTTGGTTATGGATAAGGACAAGAATAAGCCTGGAATAAAAGTTCCGAATTGGGGGAAAAGCTAATTTTGCTAAGTTAAGGAGTGATTTGGCCATAGTGGACTGGAAACATCTACTTGTGGGTAAATCAGTGTCGGAACAGTGGGAGGCATTTAAGGAGGAGATCCGGAAGGCTCAGGCCAAACATATGTCCTTAAAGAAAAAGGCTCGGTAAAATAATTCTAGAGTCCCTTGGATGTCTCAGGACTTGCAGGGGAGGATTAAGAAAAAAAGGGACGCTTATATCATATCAATGGCAAAATACTATAGAATCTTTAGAGGAATATAGAAAGTTAAGAGGCAAAATTAAAAAGGATATTAGGAATGCTAAGAGAGCACGAGAAATTCTTGGCCAGTAAAATTAAAGGAAAACCCTAAGATGTTCTATAAATATATTAAGAGTAAGAGGGTAACTAAAGAAAGGGTAAGGCCTATTAGAGACCATGAGGGCAATCTTTGTGTGGAGGCAGAAGATGTTGGGAGGGTTCTTAACAAATACTTTGCATCTGATTTCACAAAGGAAAGTGGCAATGCAGATACTGCTATTGAGGAAGAGTGTGATATTCTGGATGAAATAAATATATTGAGAGGGGAAGTATTAAGGGATTTAGCAGCTTTGAAAGTAGCTAAGTCCCCAGGCTGTTGAGCGATGTAAATAGCAGAGGCCTTCACCATCATTTTCCAGTCCTCTTTGGATCTTTGGATATTGTGTTCAGTTTTGGTCTCCTAATCTGAGGGAGTGCAGCGAAGGTTCACCAGACTGATTACCGGGATGACAGGACTGACATATGAGGAGAGACTGGATTGACTGGGCCTGCATTCACTGGAGTTTAGAAGGATGAGAGAGGATCTCATAGAAACATATAAAATTCTGATGGGACTGGATAGGTTAGATGCAGGAAGAATGTTCCCGATGTTGGGGAAGTCCAGAACCAGGGGACACAGTCTAAGGATAAGGGGTAAGCCATTTAGGATGGAGATGAGGAGAAACTTCTTCACTCAGAGTTGTTAACCTGTGGAATTCCCTACCAGAGTTGTTGATGCCAGTTCATTGAATATATTCAAGAGGGAGTTAGATATGGCTCTTACGGCTAAAGGAATCAAGGGGTATGGAGAGAAAGCAGGGAAGAGGTACAGAGGTGAATGATCAGCCATGATCTTATTGAATGGTGGTGCAGGCTCGAAGGGCCGAATGGCCTGCTCATGTATCTATTTTCTATGTTTCTATGGGCATGGTGCCGGAGGATTGGAGGACTGCTAATGTAGTATCCTTGTTTAAGAAGGGAGAAAACGATAGGCTGAGTAATTACAGGCCTGTCAGCCTAACCTCAGTGGTGGGAAAATTATTGGAAGAAAATCCTGCAAGACAGGATAAATCTGCATCTGGAAAGGCAAGGATTAATTACAGACAGTCAGCAAGGATTTGTTAAGGGAAGATCGTGTCTGACTAACCTGATTAAAATTTTTGAGGAGGTAACAAAGAGGGTCGATGAGGGTAGTGCGTACGATGTAGTATATATGGACTTTAGCAAAGCTTTTGATAAGGTCCCACTGGTAGACTGGTCATGGAATACAGGGCAAAGTGTCAAGTTGGATCCAAAATTGGCTTGGAGGTAGAAAGCAAAGGGTAATGATTGATGGATGTTTGTGTGACTGGAAGGCTGTTTCCAGTGAGGTTCCGCAGATCTCAGTACTGGGACCCTTGCTTTTTGTTGTATATATCAACGATTTAGATTTTAATATAGGGAGTATGATTAAGAAGTTTGCAGACAACACTAAAATTGGCTGTGTGGTTTATAAGAGGAAAGTCATGGACTGCAGGAGGATATCAATCCACTGGTCAGGTGGGCAGAACAGTGGCAAATGGAATTTAATTCAGAGAAGTGTGAGGTGATGCACTTTGGGAGGGCTAATAAGGAAAGGGTATACACATTAAATGGTAGGCCACTTAATAGTGTAGATGAACAAAGGGACCTTGGAGTGCTTGTCCACAGATCCCTGAAAGTAGGCCAGGTGAATAAAGTGGTTAAGAAGGCATACGGTATGCTGTCCTTTATTGGCTGAGGCATAGAATACAAGAGCAGGGAGGTTATGCTTAAATCGTATAATACTTTGGTTAGGCCACAGCTGGACTATTGCGTGCAGTTCTGGTCACCGTATTATAGGAAGGACGTGGTTGCACTAGAGAGGGTGCAGAGGAGGTTTACTAGGATGCTGCCTGGAATGGAGAATCTTAGATATGAGGACAGATTGGATAGGCTGAGTTTGTTCTCATTGGAACAGAGGAGGTTGAGTGGAGACCTCATTGAGGCGTACAAAATACTGAGGGGCTTGGACATAGTGGATAGGAAGGGTCTATTACGAGGGGGCATAGTTTTAAGGTGGTTGGTGGAAGGTTTAGCGGTGATTTGAGGGGGGGCTTCTTTACGCAGAGGGTTGTGGGGATCTGGAACTCGCTGCCTGGAAGAGTGGTGGATGCAAAAACCCTCACCACTTTTAGGAGATGATGGATGGGCTATTAAAGTGCAGTAACCTGCAGGGTTGGAGAGAGCAGATATAATGATAAGTACTGCAGGGAATGGAATATGGCCAGGCTGATCTCCTGGACTAGTTTCGATCACCTGGATGGGTCGGAGAGGAATTTTCCCAGATTTTTTCCTCCCTAAATTAGTCTGGGTTTTTAATCTGGTTTTTGCCTCTCAGGAGATCAATGGCTCCGGTTGGGGTGGAGTGTAGAATGTTTTAGGATAAGGGGTGTCATAGTTGTGGTGAGGCGGATTGATTGGGCTGGGTGCTCTTTGCCTTTCTGTCAGTGTTCAAAGGTTTATATGTAACCTTTTGGGCTGCTGACCAAATGCCGTGTGGCTCTATGTCGGCCGGCGCAGACACGACGGGCCAGAACTGCCTCCTTCTGCGCTGTAAGTCTCTATGTTTCTATCAGGAAATGTGAGTACAAAGTCACACTCGCCTTCATCCTACTGTGCGCCTCATCACATCCCCATCACTCTGCCTTTCTTGCCCTATCCCTGCACATCCTTACTCACACCAACTTACGTTGCATGTCCACCCATCCCTCTCTTTCTATCTACATTATCACATTCCCATCTCACTAGCCACCCCTCACACTACCCTCATCCTACTGCAATCATACCAACCAACACACTGGGTAGGCACTTGGGTGTTTTATGCCATGTAAAGTTTCTGTTAATGTGTCGTCAAACACTTTGCGTTCTTGGACAGAATTGTGTGTACCTTTGGCAGTGGCTTAGTGAGCTGCAGTGAATGGCGAGACATAATGGTACCCCTGCAATGGTGCGGGAGCGTGAAAGGAATGGCTTGGACATTGTAGGGATGCTTTATTGGGCCCAAGTTTCCACAAGAAAAAAAAAAGGGCGCCCCTCCGAGCTGGGCGCCCGTTTTTCGCGCCTAAAAAAATCCTCAGTATTCTCCACCTCCTTCCAGGTCCTCTGGCCCTCGGCGCAGCCAGCACGAGCTGTGGGGGGGGGGGGGGGTGCGGAGCCAGGTCCCAGCGCTGAAAACAGTGCCGGGACCTCTGCACATGCGCGCTACAGTCGGCACGCAAGTGCAGTAGCTCCAGGCGCCGAACTGTGTGGGAGGGGCCCGAAGCAGGCAGCCCCTAGCCCTGGATGAATGGCCTCACTGGGGCTGCGTGAATAAGGCTCCTCCCACGGCCAGCTCCTGCTCCCCGCCAAGACCCGACACCCGCTCCCCCACCCCCCCGCCGCCGACCAGACCCAACCCCCCCCTCCGTCTCTCTCTCCTTCCCCCCCACCCCCCTCTCTTTCTCCTCCCCTCTCCCTCTCAGCGACACGAACGGCTTTCTCCCCCTCCCGCTCAGCGGCACGAATGGCTGCAGAATTCTCCCTGGCTGAAGCACTTTCACACAGGTAGGAAGATGGTTTATTTAATCTTTTCTTGGCTTATAAATGTTTATTCAGGTTGGATTTATTTGTATAATATTTGTAGAAGTATAAATAAGGATTTATTGTCAAATTTAATGAGTTCCGTTCCCCCCCCGCCTCCCCCCCACCTCGTTCTGGACGCCTAATTTGTAACCTGCGCCTGATTTTTTAATGTGTAGAACAGGTTTTTTCAGTTCTACAAAAATCTTCACTGGCTCCATTCTACTTTAGTTTGAGTACATTTTCACTGTGGAAACTTTCAAATCAGGCATCAGTGGCCGGACATGCCCCCTTTTGAAGAAAAAATTCTGTTCTAAACTAGAACTGTTCTACCTGACTAGAACTGCAGAAAAAAAAATGTGGAGAATTGCGATTTCTAAAATAGTCCGTTCTCCACCAGTTGCTCCTAAAAATCAGGCACGAATCATGTGGAAACTTGGGCCCATTGTGTTGGCGCATCATGGGGCAGCTTGGGTGTGCAGAGTCAAGTGAAGTAAATCCGGCCATGGTGAGGCCATCGCTGGCAGCAATGTGTTCGGGTGCTGATTCCGTGTCCTGTGCAGCATCAGGTGATTGCGGAGACGGTTGGTGTTGCTGTTTATCAAAATCGTGGTTAGACTCCGAGGACCAAGGTGAGACAGTATAAAGGGTACCGATTATGTATATAAGAACTCCACGAGGCTGAATACGGTGAGCAAAACTTAGTGTGACCTTAGTCTTGTTTATGACAACTCCACGGTGCCGAAACAACATGGCAACCAACCTTTTATATTGGTTCTGCACGTGTGTGCAGATGACCATTAGGACTCCAACAGTCACGCCCTCTGGTGACAAGTATGACATAGTTGCATACATAACAGTACCCATGTTGCTGAAGTACAGATGACAGAAGCATTCTGTCAATGGTGAGAGATTTCTTCCAAAGAGGTGATACTGGATGGAAAGTGGACAGTTGGAGCTGGTGCTCTCCACTCTCCCCTCCTGCGACAGTTGGAGCTGGTGCTCTCCACTCTCCCCTCCTGCGACAGTTGGAGCTGGTGCTCTCCACTCTCCCCTCCTGCGACAGTTGGAGCTGGTGCTCTCCACTCTCCTCTCCTGCGACAGTTGGAGCTGGTGCTCTCCACTCTCCCCTCCTGCGACAGTTGGAGCTGGTGCTCTCCACTCTCCCCTCCTGCGACAGTTGGAGCTGGTGCTCTCCACTCTCCCCTCCTGCGACAGTTGGAGCTGGTGCTCTCCACTCTCCCATTGGTGTAGGAGGGAGGGCTTTAGTTTCCTGAACAATTGGGACCGCTTCTGGGGAAGGTGGGACCTGTACAAGTCGGACAGGTTAGACCTCAACAGAGTCGGGACCAATGTTCTCGCGGGTGGTTGGGAGGGCTTTAAACTAGCTTGGCAAGGGGATGGGAACCCAGGAGAGGGCTCTGAGCTAGTTAGAGTGGGTGAGAGCTTAGATGAACAGGACTCCAAGAATGCATGCAAAAGGCAGGAGGCAACAGAGCAGAGTAGCACTGGGGTAAGTGTAAACCACAAGGTGATAGGAAGGGACAATATGTATGAATATAAAGGGGCTGCAGGAAGAGTCAAAACTAAAAATCATGGTTTAAAAACTAGTATTAAAACACTCTACCCTAAACGCATGCAGCATTCGAAATAAAGTAAATGAGTTTACGGCACAAATCATTACAAATGGGTATGATTTGGTGGCCATTACAGAAACGTGGTTGCAGGGTGGCCAAGACTGGGAATTAAACATACAGGGGTATCTGACAATTCGGAAAGATAGACAAGAAGGGAAAGGAGGTGGGGTAGCTCTGTTAATAAAGGATGATATCAGGGCAGTTGTGAGAGACGATATTGGCTCTAATGAACAAAATGTTGAATCATTGTGAGTGGAGATTAGAGATAGTAAGGGGAAAAAAGTCACCGGTGGGCGTAGTTTATAGGCCCCCAAATAATACCTTCACGGTGGGGCAGACAATAATCAAGGGAATAATGGAGGCATGTGAAAAAGGAACGGTAGTAATCATGGGGGATTTTAACCTACATATCGATTGGTCAAATCAAATCGCACGGGGTAGCCTTGAGGAGGAATTCATAGAATGCATACGGGATTGTTTCTTAGAACAGTATGTTACAGAACCTACAAGGGAGCAAGCGATCTTAGATCTGGTCCTGTGTGATGAGACAGGAATAATAAACGATCTCCGAGTAAAAGATCCTCTCGGAATGAGTGATCACAGTATGGTTGAATTTGTAATACAGATTGAGGGCGAGGAAGTAGTGTCTCAAACGAGCATACTATGCTTAAACAAAGGGGACTACAGTGGGATGAGGGCAGAGTTGGCTAAAGTAGACTGGGAACACAGACTAAACGGTGGCACAATTGAGGAACAGTGGAGGACTTTTAAGGAGCTCTTTCATAGTGCTCAACAAAAATATATTCCAGTGAAAAAGGGTGGTAAGAGAAGGGATAACCAGCCGTGGATAACCAAGGAAATAAAGGAGAATATCAAATTAAAAACCAATGCGTATAAGGTGGCCAAGGTTAGTGGGGAAACTAGAAGATTGGGAAAATTTTAAAACGACAGCAAAGAATGACTAAGAAAGCAATAAAGAAGGGGAAGATAGATTACGAATGTAAACTTGCGCAAAACATAAAAACAGATAGTAAAAGCTTTTACCGATATATAAAACGGAAAAGAGTGACTAAAGTAAATGTTGGTCCCTTAGAAGATGAGAAAGAGGGTTTAATAATGGGAAATGTGGAAATGGCTGAGACCTTAAACAATTATTTTGCTTTGGTCTTCACAGTGGAAGACACAAAAACCATGCCAAAAATTGCTGGTCACGGGAATGTGGGAAGGGAGGACCTTGAGACAATCACTATCACTAGGGAGGTAGTGCTGGACAGGCTAATGGGACTCATGGTAGACAAGTCCCCTGGTCCTGATGAAATGCATCCCAGGGTATTAAAAGAGATGGCGGAAGTTATAGCAGATGCATTCGTTATAATCTACCAAAATTCTCTGGACTCTGGGGAGGTGCCATCGGATTGGAAAGCAGCTAATGTAACGCCTCTGTTTAAAAATGGGGGCAGACAAAAGGCAGGTAACTATAGGCCAGTTAGTTTAACATCTGTAGTGGGGAAAATGCTTGAAGCTATCATTAAGGAAGAAATAGCGGGACATCGAGATAGGAATAGTGCAATCAAGCAGACGCAACATTGATACATGAAGGGGAAATCATGTTTAACTAATTTACTGGAATTCTTTGAGGATATAACGAGCATGGTGGATAGAGGTGTACCGATGGATGTGGTGTATTTAGATTTTCAAAAGGCATTCGATAAGGTGCCACATAAAAGATTACTGCAGAAGATAAAGGTACGCGGAGTCAGAGGAACTGTATTAGCATGGATCGAGAATTGGCTGGCTAACAGAAAGCAGAGAGTCGGGATAAATGGGTCCTTTTCGGGTTGGAAATCGGTGGTTAGTGGTGTGCCACAGGGATCGGTGCTGGGACCACAACGGTTTACAATATACATAGATGACCTGGAAGAGGGGACAGAGTGTAGTGTAACAAAATTTGCAGATGACAAAGATTAGTGGGAAAGCGGGTTGTGTAGAGGACACTGAAAGGCTGCAAAGAGATTTAGATAGGTTAAGCGAATGGGCTAAGGTTTGGCAGATGGAATACAATGTCGGAAAATGTGAGGTCATCCACCTTGGGGAAAAAAAAAAAAACAGTAAATGGGATTATTATTTGAATGGGGAGAAATTACAACATGCTGCAGTGCAGAGGGACCTGGGGGTTCTTGTGCATGAATCCCAAAAAGTTAGTTTGCAGGTGCAGCAGGTGATCAGGAAGGCGAATGGAATGTTGGCCTTCATTGCGAGAGGGATGGAGTACAAAAGCAGGGAGGTCCTGCTGCAACTGTACAGAATATTGGTGAAGCCGCACCTGGAGTACTGCGTGCAGTTTTGGTCACCTTACTTAAGGAAGGATATACTAGCTTTGGAAGGGGTACAGAGACGATTCACTCGGCAGATTTCGGAGATGAGGGGGTTACCTTATGATGATAGATTGAGTAGACTGGGTCTTTACTCGTTGGAGTTCAGAAGGATGAGGGGTGATCTTATCGAAACATTTAAAATAATGAAGGGGATAGACAGGATAGAGGCAGAGAGGTTGTTTCCGCTGGTTGGGGAGACTAGAACTAGGGGGCACAGCCTCAAAATATGGGGGAGCCAATTTAAAACCGAGTTGAGAAGGAATTTCTTCTCCCAGAGGGTTGTGAATCTGTGGAATTCTCTGCCCAAGGAAGCAGTTGAGGCTAGCTCATTGAATATATTCAAATCACAGATAGATAGATTTTTAACCAATAAGGGAATTAAGGGTTATGGGGAGTGGGCGGATAAGTGGAGCTGAGTCCATGGCCAGATCAGCCGTGATCTTGTTGGGTGGCGGAGCAGGCTCGAGGGGCTCGATGGTCTACTCCGGTTCCTAATTCTTATGTTCTTATGAATGTTGGGGAAGTCCAGAACCAGGGGTCACAGTCTAAGGATAAGGGGTAAGCCATTTAGGACCGAGATGAGGAGAAACTTCTTCACCCAGAGAGTGGTGAACCTGTGAAATTCTCTACCACAGAAAGTTGTTGAGGCCAATTCACTAAATATATTCAAAAGGGAGTTAGATGAAGTCCTTACTACTGGCGGGATCAAGGGGTATGGCGAGAAAGCAGGAAGCGGGTACTGAAGTTGCATGTTCAGCCATGAACTCATTGAATGGCGGTGCAGGCTAGAAGATCTGAATGGCCTACTCCTGCACCTATTTTCTATGTTTCTATGTATGTTGCCTCCCTGGTGCCAGAATCAAGGATGCCTCGCAGCAGCTACAGCGCATTCTGTTCCTATTTCTTATGTTCTTATGTTCTGAAAAGGGAGGGAGAGGAATTTCTGGACAGTTTGATCCAGAATAGTCAAACCCCAGAGGAAACAACTGGTTCAGGAAAGGGATGGTGTGACTGTAAGGGAGCCAGGTAGCAGGGATTTTGGAGAGGTTGAGAAGGAGGTCTTGCAGAAACTGGTCCTGTCTAACAGGTACTATGTACTCGCTACCTGTGAGGACAAGGAGAAAGACTAAAAGGAGGAAAGCCCACAATGCAGACCAAGGCAACAGAAGGTTGTCCAAGGGGTGAGAACGGGGATGGAGCTGAATAGAAATGTTGTAGTTACAGGGGACTCTTATAATTAGGGTGATAGATAACGTCTTCTGCAGCCAAGAACGAACATCCTGAAGCGTGTGTTGCCTACCCGGTGCCAGGGTAAGAGCTATCTCATGTCGGCTGGAGAGGAACTTGGAAAAGGAGGGGGGTGAATCCAGTTGTCGTGGTCCATGTTGGAACAAATGACAGCTGTACGATCAGGGAGGAGGTCCTGCTGAGGGAGGATCAGGAGTTGGGCTCTAAATTAAAAAGCAGGACATCAAGGACAATAATCTCTGGATTAACGCCCGAGCAAATTGGCGTAGAACCAGGCAGACAAGGAGAATTAACACATGGCTAAAGGGTTAGTGTGGGAAAGAGGGCTTCCTTTTCATGGGACACTGGGACCAGTACTGGGACAGGAATAAGCTGTACCGATCGGACTGGCTACACCTGAACCAGGATAGGACCAGTGTACTAGTATAAAGGGTCAATAGGGAAGTGGGAAAGGCTTTAAACGAGTAAGATGGGGGGGGGCGGGGGGATCTATAAGAAACATAACCAGCCTAAATAGGAACAAAATAGGGTAAAAGAAAAAGAAAAAGGGAAGGAAGGAAACGTGACAGCCAATTTGGGCACAGCAAGCTCCCATGTGACAAACAACAATGTGATAATGACCAGATAATCTGTTTTAGTGACTTTGATTGAGGGATAAATATTGGCCAGGGCACTTGGGATAACTCCCCTACTCTTCTTTGAAATAGTGCCATGAGATCTTTTACGTCCACTTGAGAAAGCAGACCCTGTTTAACGTCACACCCGAAAGGATAAAGTAAGGGAGGACACTAATGGCAAAGGAATAAATAGAGTTATAGAACAGGAGTCTAAAAAGATGGTTAAACATGAAGTGAAAGGAAATCCTATTAAAAATAAGTTAAATTTTCTGTACAGCAATGCACTGTGTCCGTAGTAAAACAGGAGAGCTGGAGGCAATAGTGCATTGCGAGGAATCAGACTTAGTAGGGATTACTGAAACATGGCTACAGAACAGAATTGAGAATTAAACATTGCAGGGTTTAACATATTTAGCTAAGATAGGGCCCAAATTTGGCCCACCAGTATTTTTGGCGCACTCGCCGGAGATGTGCCGACTTCCTAGGGTGAAAACAGCGCTGAAAAGATCACCCCAGATTCTGGCCGCTCTGTGGCCTCTCCCATGGCTTTGAGAATGTGTACAGAAGGATTGCGAATGTGGCAGAGGGATAGAGAATCATGGGAAAATAGCTAAAGAAATGTCAAGATGCAGACAATTGCAGTGTCGACATAAAAAGAGGTTACGAAGAAGCTGTGGTCAGCACGAGTCACGCGAAAGGCAAAGTTCGGCATGAGTCAGGGGCACATGATTTCAATAAACCTCAAATAAGGAAGGACAATGTAGAGCGAAACTGTAAACAAGGACCCTGGAGCCTGCCCTAATTAGGAGACATTTTGATCTGCCATTGGACGTACTCGGGGGGGGGGGGGGGGGGGTGGGGGGGAGGTAGAAAGGGATAGGATAGACCAAGTGTGAATCAAATGTGTTCTGTTTTGAAAATGTATAACTGCTGTGTTTTCACGCTGTAACGGGGCTTGTCCAGAGGAAGGTGAACAAGCTCTGACAGAGAGTGTTCCTTTGTCTTGACAAGTCCCGGCCGGAGAATCTTCAATAAAGGTCTTTTACAGAAAAGGCAACAAGGTGTTCGTGTCAGTGTATTCGCTGAAACAGATTGAGGGAAAAAGAATCCATATTAACAGCTTGGCACGGCGTGGTCTGTCCATTAGGGGGCGGAGCTAGGGCCCTGCACGAAAAACAGTGCCAGCAGCTCAACGCATGGGCACTGGAGGTTTTGCACATGCGCAGTAGCTCCTGCCCCCAGCCGTGCTGCAGCGTGGGACCCAATGCGTCCCGCCCCTATCCCCGGCCGAGTGGCCTCACGACGCGCACTGGGCTGGCTGCTGGAATAGTCAGATTGCTGGAATAGTCAGAGAGAGTGAGAGTGAGAGTGAGAGTGAGAGTGAGAGTGAGAGTGAGAGTGAGAGTGAGAGTGAGAGTGAGAGTGAGAGTGAGAGTGAGAGTGAGAGTGAGAGTGAGAGTGTGAGAGTGAGAGTGTGAGAGTGAGGGATCAAGGGGTATGGCGAGAAAGCAGGAAGGAGGTACTGAAGTGCATGTTCAGCCATGAACTCATTGAATGGCGGTGCAGGCTAGAGGGGCTGAATGGCCTACTCCTGCACCTATTTTCTATGTTTCTATGTTAATGGCCAAAACTGGCGTAGTTGTTTGATAACGTCCCCTTTTGAAAAAAAACTAAACTAAACTAAAAAAATCCTAACTAACTCATTTACACTGGCGCAAATTGAATGTGCAAAATGGGGATTTTTAAGATACTCCAGAAAAATCAAATTGCTCCCAAAAAAACGGAGCAACTCCTGGTCAATTTTTAGCTCATAGAGAGGGAGAATGGGAGGTGGAGCTGCTGTACTTATCAGAGATAACATAAAGGCAGTAGAAAAAGGGACGCAGCTATCAGCAAGACAAAGATAGAATCCATATGGATGGAGATAAAAGATAATAAAGGATCAATCACACGATTAGGTGTAGTCTACAGATCACCTAATAGGGGAAGGGAGGAAGAAATAAGCAAATTAGGGAAATTAGTAAAAAACATAGAATAATCATCATGAGGGATTTCAACTATCTCGATATCAATTGGACAGAAGAGGTAGGTAAAGGGGAAAAGGGAATGGAGTTGCTACAGTGTACAGGACCTCTTTCTAACCCAAAATGTAAAAAGCCCAACAAGGATTCGCTATTGGATCTAGTAATGGGGAATGAACCAGAGCAAATCAGAGATCTAAAAGTAGGGAAACATCTCGGCAATAGTGACCATAATACAATACGCTTTATGATAATTGAGAAGGACTCAAGTTTGACGAAAACCAGGGCAATAGATTGGAGAAAAGCTGATTGAGGGGCTGAAAATAGAACTTGGGATAATAAAATGGGCAACAATATTGACAAACCACGATGTAGAACAGCAATGGGGAACATTTAAAACGGTGTTCAACAGAGTGCAGGAAAAATATATTCTGCTAAAAGGAAAGAACAAACTAAAGACTAATGAGACTCCATGCATGAATAAAGGCATATGGGAATAATTGAGGACAACGAAAGAGGCATACATTAAATACATAGACAGCAAGGGAGTACATGATGAGAGAATACGAAGAAATTAGGAGAGAAGTCAAAAAAACAACTAGGAAGGCAAAGAGGAACTATGAAATTAAATTATCAAGGAACATAAAACAAAATAGTAAAATATTTTACAGGCACATCAAGAAAAAAGGAAGGTTGCGATGAGAATACAGCCATTAAGGGATTGACAGGAAAATATCACATGTAACAATTGAGAGATGGCAGAAATAGTAGATAATTATTTTGCTTCAGTGTTTTCCAGGGTGCTAGAACAGGTGGATATAACATTGCTGACAGTAGGCTCCTGAGGTACGGAAAACAGTCCAAGGCCTCATCGTGAATTTTGATAATTGGGGGGAAGTGCTGTGTGGCGAGGTGAGGTTGGTAGAGGACCTTTGTCTTACGGATGTTTAGCGCAAGGCCCATGCTCTCATATGCCTCAGTGAAAGTGTTGACAATGGCTTGGAGTTTGGCCTCAGAGTGTGCACAGATGCAAGCGTCGTCTGAGTACATTAGTTCAATGACAGAGGATGGGACGACCTTGGATCTGGCCTGGAGATGGCGGCAGTTGAACAAATTCCCATTTGTTCTATAATTTAGCTCCACTCCAGCAGGGAGCTTGCTAAGGGTGAGACATTGATGAGGTCCAATACCGTCTTCAGTGTGCTAGCGCAGCATTCAGCCGCCTGATGGAGTTTTTTTTGAAGACCAGGACCTCAAATCCAGCATCAAGCTTATGGTCTACAGGGCAGTAGTGATACATGCCCTCCTATATAGCTCAGATGTGGACTATATGCAGCAGCCACCTCAAAACGCTGGAGAAGTACCACCAGCGCTGCCTCTGCAAGATCCTGCAATTCTATTGGCAGGATTGATGCACCTACGTCAGTGATCTCGCTCAGGCCAACATCCCCAGCATCGAAGCATTGACCACGCTCGATCAGCTCCATTGGGTGGGCCACATCGTCCGCATGCCCGACACGAGACTCCCAAAGTGCTCTACACGGCAAGCGAGCCCCAGGTGGGCAGAGGAAACGCTTCAAGGACACCCTTAAAGCCTCCTTGATAAAGTGCAACATCCCCACCAGGGGGGGGGGGGGGCGGAGGGAAGAGAGCGAGCAAGAGACTGGAGGGAGAGAAAATTAATGTTTACTTCTGTTAAATCATAGCATTTGGTTATTAATTCAGTGTCGCAAAATGTGTATTTTTCTGCACTTGTGATTAAGTGCGGCATTACCGACATGATACATGAGGGTGTCCTAATTCAAGAAGGCAATGTTTATTAATAGAAGTAACTGAAGTTGGAAATACGGATATCCGTTTTTGTTCAATTATTTTTTAATACTGTGATCTAAAGAACTGCAGCACTTTATATTTGTTGGTTGTCTGGTTGCATTGTGATTAATATACTAATTACTTATGTGGACATCCAACACATCAGCGCTATAGGATAGCTGATGCATCTGCTGCTTGTGCAATAGTGACATGAGGGATGGGCTAATAAGTTTAAAACTTTAAAATTAATACAAATTCTACTGTGTTCCTAACACAGATGAGACTGCACACAGGGAGGTTAAAGTAACAGTGACCTCAGTCTTTATTAAGACACTCCAGAGCGAGGAACAGGCCTTAGGGGCCGGTTTATATACAGTGCTCGCAAGGGATGCTGGGATCGCTTGGGACTTCAGGGGATGTGCTCCCTGGTGGCGGAACATGGGAGTGCATGCTTTACAGATACACAACAAATTCCCCAAATAGATATGCCTCTTTCAGCACACCTTGGGCTTTGGATTGTTTGTCGATGTAACTGAGTGACGTTTCTGAAGTGTTAAAACATTATTATGCAGTTCTTTTATATCCCTGTCATTTCTGACAAGTAATTTTTTTTTTATTAAGAGTTTGTACGTGACAAATTAAAAGCTTTTAATTAATTCTACTGTAAACAAACTTGCAGAATGGGCATGCAAGTGACAAATGAATTTCAATATAAATAAGTATGAGCTGGTGCATTTTGGTAAGAGGAGGAAGGCGGCTACCTTTTCCTTGGAAAGAAAGCGTCTAAATGGAGTAGAGGTGCAAAGGGATCTCGGGGTATAGATTCACAAAACATTAAAAGTAGCATTGCAGGTTAAAAAAAAAGCCATACAAGTGCAAATAAAACACTGGGGTTCATTTCTAGAGAAATAGAATTCAAAAACAGAGAAGTTAGGTTAAACTTATATAGAACCTTGTCTGATTGTCTCATGATTTGAGACGGTGGGGTGGCAATATGGCATCACTGTATATATGCTTTTAAGTGGTTGCTGTTGTTGTTGTAAAAGTTCTTGTTGTAAAAGTTGATGTTACTGTTGTTTCAAAATTTGCTCACAGCTGAAAAGGTCGTACTCAAAAGGAGTTTATGGCCCACTCAGTACAAAAAAAAATTAGAGGGAACATTGCCCATATATCGTGGATAGAGAACTGGTTGGCAGACAGGCAGCAGAGAGTCGGGATAAACGGGTCCTTTTCAGAATGGCAGGCAGTGACTAGTGGAGTGCCGCAGGGACCCCAGCTATTTACAATATATATCAATGATTTAGATGAAGGAATTGAGTGTAATATCTCCAAGTTTGCAGATGACACTAAGCTGGGTGGCGGTGTGAGCTGTGAGGAGGACGTTAAGAGGCTGCAGGGTGACTTGGACAGGTTAGGTGAGTGGGCAAATGCAGTATAATGTGGATAAATGAGGTTATCCACTTTGGTGGCAAAAACACGAAGGCAGAATATTATCTGAATGGCAGCAGATTAGGAAAAGGGGTGGTGCAACAAGACCTGTGCGTCATGGTACATCAGTCATTGAAAGTTGACATGCAGGTACAGCAGGCGGTAAAGAAGGCAAATGGTATGTTGGCCTTCAAAGCTAGGGGATTTGAGTACAGAAGCAGGGAGGTCTTACTGCAGTTGTGCAGGGCCTTGTTGAGGCCTCACCTGGAATATTGTGTTCAGTTTTGGTCTCCTAATCAAAGGAAGGGCGTTCTTGCTATTGAGGGAGTGCAGCGAAGGTTCACCAGACTGATTCCCAGGATGGCAGAGACTGGATCAACTGGACCTGTATTCACTGGAGTTTAGAAGGATGAGAAGGGATCTCATAGAAAGATATAAAATTCTGACGGGACTGGACAGGTTAGATGCGGGAAGAATGTTCCCGATGTTGGGAGAGTCCAGAACCAGGGGACACAGTCTAAGGATAAGGGGTAAGCCATTTAGGACTGAGATGAGGAGAAACCTCTTCACTCAGAGAATTGTGAACCTGTGGAATTCTCTACCACAGAGAGTTGTTGATGCCAGTTCGTTAGATATATTCAAGAGGGAGTTAGATATGGCCCTTACGGCTAAAGGGATCAAGGGGTATGGAGAGAAAGCAGGAATGGGGTACTGAAGTTGCATGATCAGCCATGATCTTACTGAATGGTGGTGCAGGCTCGAAGGGCCAAATGGCCTATTCCTGCACCTATTTTCTATGTTTCTATCCCTGCAATTTTTTTCTCCAAGTATTTATCCAATTCCCTTTTAAAAGCTACTATTGAATTTGCATCCATCACAGTATCAAGGCAGTGCAGCCAAAACCTTGTTGGGTAAAAAAGTTTTCCTCATGTCATAACAACAACAACTTGTATTTCTATGGCACCTTTAACATAGTAAAATGTCCCAAGGCACTTCACAGGAGTGTTAGAAGACAAAAGAAAGCCATCGATTCAGAGAAACTTCAAAAGCCCTTCCCACGACCTCAACCACCTAGTAGGACAAGGGCAGCAGGCGCATGGGAATACAATCACCTCCAAGTCACACACCATCCTGACTTGGAAATATATTGGCGTTCCTTCATCATCACTGGATCAAAATCCTGGAACTCCCTCCCAAACAGCACTATGGGAGTACCTTCACCACACGGTACCTTCACCATATGGACTGCAATGTTTCAAGGCGGCGGCTCACCACCATATTCTCATGGGCAATAATGGATGGGCAATAAATGGTGGCCTTGCCAGCAATGCCCACATCCCAGGAACGAATAAAAAACAACTTACAGCGCAAAGGCGGCCAGTCAGTCGTGCCTGTGCTCAATCTTTGAAAGAGCAGTCGTGCTTAGTCCCACATTCCCACTTTTTGTAACCCTGTAAGTTCCTCAGCCTCAAGTACCCGTCGAACTCTCTTATAAAATTATTTATGGAATCAACTTCTACCACCTTTTCAGGCAGATAGTTCGAGATCCCGACAACTCACTGAGTGAAAACATTTCTTCACATCTCCCCTCTACATCTTTTGTCAATAATTTTGAATATATGACCTCTAGTTACTGACCCACTCGCTAGAGGGAATAATTTTTCTTTATCTACACTGTCAAAATCTCTCATCAATTTGAAAATCTCTATTAGGGGTCATCTCTTAATCTTCTCTGTTCCAAGTCCTAACTATTCCAACCTCACATAAGAACAGAAGAAATAAATGCAGGAGTAGGCCATTTGGCCCTTCGAGCCTGCTCCGCCATTTAATAAGATCATCGCTGATCTGATCTTGGGCTCAGCTCCACTTCCCTGCCCGCTCCCCATAACCCTTTGCTCCCTTATCGCTCAAAGCTCTGTCTATCTCCGCCTTAAATATATTCAATGACCCAGCCTCCACAGCTTTCTTGGGTAGAGAATTTCACAGATCCTCCTCATGTCAGTTCTAAATGGGCGACCCCTTATTCTTAAACTATGCCCCCTAGTTCTAGATTCTCCCCAGAGTGGAAACATCCTCCCTGCATCTACCCTGTCAAGCCCCCTCAGAATCTTTTATGTTTCAATTAAAATCACCCCTCATTCTTCAAAACTCCAATGAGTAAAGGCCCAACCTTTCTTCACAAGTCAACCCCTTCATCTCAGGAATCAACGTCGTGAACCTTCTCTGAACCAATGCAAGTATTTTACTCCTTAAATAAGGAGACCAAAACTGTACGCAGTAGTCTAGGTGTGGCCTCACCAATACCTTGCACAGTTGTAGCAGGATTTCCCTGGTTTTATACTCCATTCCCCTTGAAATAAAAGTCAACATTCCATTTGCCTTCCTGCATGCTAAGTTTTGTGTGTTTCATGCACAAGGACCCCCAGGTCCCTCTGTACTGCAGCATTTTGTTATCTCTCTCCATTTAAATAATAATTTGCTTTTTTATTTTTCATGCCAAAATGGATAACCTCACACTTTCCCACACTGTACTCCATCTGCCAAATGTTTGCCCACTCACTTAGCTTGTCTATATCCTTTTGCAGATTCTTTGGGCCGCACCTACAATGGCACAGCCCTGATCCGGACACCCGTTTTTCGCGCCAGAAATTACGCCTAAAAAATACCTGCAGATTCTCCGGCTCCCTGCAGGACCTTTGGAGCTCGACGCAGCGCAGCACGAGCAGTGGGGGGCGGAGCCAGGTCCCTGCGCTGAAATCAGTGCCGGGACCTCTGCACAGGCGCGCTACAGTGGGCGCGCCTGTGCAGTAGCTGCAGGTGACCGAAACTGTGTGGGAGGGGCCCGAAGCATGCAGCCCCTAGCCCTGGCCGAATGGCCTCACTGGGGCTGCGAGGATCAGATTGCACCTCCCTCCTCCAGCTCCTGCTCTGGCTCTCAATCCCCCCGCCCTCCAGCTCCCGCTCCGCTTCCCCCCGGACGACCCCCCCCAACCCCCGCTCTCCACTGCCCCCCGGACGACCCCCCCCCCCCCCCACCAGCTCCTGCTCTGCTCCCCCCCCAGAACCCGCTCTGCTCCACATCGGACCCCCCCCCCCCCCAGCTTCCGCTCCCCACTGGACCACCCCCCTCCAGCTCCCGCTCCGCTCCCCCAGCTCCTTCTCCGACGACACCCCCAGCTCCCGCTCCGACGATCCCCACCCCCCAACTTCGGCTTCCCCCAGCCACCTACCTTTAACTCCGGTCCACTCCTCTCCCTCTTTCTTCGGCGGGGCACGCCCGCCCAGCATCTTGCTGGGGGTGGGCCCCACCCGAAGTCTTGGGCCCGGCTTCTTCACGTCAGCCGGGCCCGTTCAGCCTCCCCCCCCCCTCCCTCCCGCTGTCAGAAACACAGACAGTGAGAGAGAGGAGAGACACACAGACAGACAGACAGACAGACAGACAGAGACAGACAGACAGACAGACACAGAGAGACACACACACACACACACTGGGGGGGGCCCTGTCCCAGCACGCTGTTGGCGGGCTCCTGGTGCTGCAGTCGGTGAGTAGAACATTTTTTATTTATTGATTTTTTAAAAAAATGTTATTAATTTTTTTTGATTGATTTATTGGTGTATTTATCATTTGTTACTGATGATGGCTTTTTATTTGTAAAACTGAAGTGTTTAATGTTTGTAAACTTCCCTTTAAACCCCGCCCCTCCCCCCATTCTCTACACCCGATTTGTAACCTACACCTGATTTTTTGGCGTACAAAAATCTACACTTACTCCATTCTAAGTTAGTTTGGAGTAAGTTTTCATTGCCTCAACTTTCAAAACGGGCGTAAGTGGCCAGACACACCCCCTTTTGAAAAAAAAAGCTCTGTTCCAAACTGAAACTGTTCTAACTGACTAGAACTGGAGCAAACTAAATGCCGAGAATTGCAATTTCTAAGATACTCCATTCTAAACCAGTTGCTCCAAAAAAACAGGAGCAACTCAGGCCAAAATTTGGGACCTTTGTGTCCTCCTCACAACAGGCCCAAAATTGTCCACAACACTTCAGCTGGGGTTATCCAGTGATTTATAAATTTCTAGCATGATCACTGTTTTAATATTCTATTCCTCGATTTATAATCCAAGTGACCCATATGCTTTTTGAACCACCTTCCCAACTTGTCCTGCCACCTTCAGGATTTGTGCATATGGACACCACCAAGGTCTCGCTGCTCATCTACATCTTTCAAAATCGTGTCATTTATAGCATACTGTCTTTCCAAGTTAGTTCTCTCAAAGTGCATCAGTTCATATTTCTCCGCATTTAACGCCATCTGCCATGTTCTTGCCCATTTCACCATCCTGTAGCCGATATCGATCTTTATAATGATCTACTACTTTGCCAAGTTTTGTATCATTTACTACTTTGTAATGCTGCTCTCTGCACTCTATTCTAGGTATTTGTATAAAAACTCAAGAGCAGTGGACCCAAAATTGACCTTCAGAAACACGTCCATCCACCACCATTGAGCCAATTTTATATCCACACCACCACTTACCCCTCAATTTCATGGGCTTCCATCTTCATAAATCTCCTGTGTGGCACTTCGTCGAATGCCTTTCGAAAGTCCATATATACATCTACTTCACTACCTTGATTAAACCTCCGTTACCTCATCAAAAAATTCAATCAAGTTAGTCAGACACTACGGGCTGAATTTTCGGTTGCCTAAAGCCTCAGTTAGCAACCAGAGAGGACATTAATGGGAGCGCAAGAGGTTACCAACCAGGAGTGCAGCTTTTAGCGCCCCGACCAAAAATTCAGAGGCTCACCGGAAGAGCAAACCAGTCGTGCTTGGCTGCTGACGATCAGTGCGATCCCGACGTCAGTCCTGGTGCAACATCCATGCTGGCATCTCATTCAACGGCCACCAAGAACTTCTGAAAAAAGTCAGTACAGGCTTGCAGAGTCGTTAACTGGTGGCTACTTAAAGGGATGAGGAAACGCTTCCCTCAGAGGTCACAGTCAGTGCAATGTTTACACAGAGCACAGTGCATGAGCCTCTGAGTTTGCAGCGGCAGATAGAAATAAGAGCTCACCTTGAGAAAAAGGGTCTTTGAAAACTTTAATGGGTGCATTACTATGTCGCGCCTATAAGACTCGGCTTTTCCTGGGATCGGAATCTGAGTTCAGCACATGCACAATGGCTCGGTTAAATTTAGTGCCAGCTTTCGTTCGCGTCCTCCCAGCTCTGGTGTGCAATGGCTGATTTAGCGCCAGTCAGCTCTTCGACTGATTCTGACGAATTTCTGGGCGGGAGGCGCCAAAAGTACCGCTCCGCCTAGATGAACATCATCACAGAGTCACGAACGAATTTCTCCCCCTATATGCCTTCAACAAATTCATACCAGCTCTCCTTGATTTCTCTCACCCATGGTTTTCCAAATTAAAGTTTATTTTGTTCCTGATGATAGTTTCCAATAACTTCCCCACCACTGATGTTAGGTTGACTGGCCTGCAGTTTCAAGTTTATCCCCCTCTCCTTTTTTGATAGTGGTATAACATTAGTAACCCTTCAGTCCACTGTATGACTCCTGTATCCAATGAGGATCGAAAGATTGTGACCAAAGCCTCTGCTATTTCTACCTTTGCTTTCTTCAGCAACCGAGGATCCAATCCATCTGGTTCTTTTGCTAATCACCGCAGGTCTGCGCCCTTTGGTTATCGACCCTTCAGCCATTTGAAACAGTTTCTCTTTATTTACTCAATCTAAACACTTCACGATTTGAAACACTTCCACCAAATCTCCTCTTAGACTTCTCTGCTCGAAGGAGAACAGGTAACTGTAATCCCTTATCCCTGAAACTATTCGAGTAAATCGCTTCTGTACCCTCTCCAAAGCCTTCATGTCCTTCCTAGTGTGATGTACAGAATTGTACATAATACTCCAGCTTGGGCCGAACTAGTGTTTTATATAGGTTTAGCATAGCTTCCTGACTTTTGACTCTTTATAAAACCTATATGCTGTATTAACTGCTTTGTTAACCTGTCCTGTCACTTTCAAACATTTGTGCACAAACATCCCGAGGCCTCTTTCTTCTTGCACCCCCTTTAAAATTGTACCATTTAGTATATATTAGCTCTCCCCATACTTTCTACCAAAATGTAATCTTCATAAGAACATAATAGGAGCAGGAGTAGGCCATTTGGCCCCTCGAGCCTGCTCCGCCATTCAATAAGATCATGGCTGATCTGATCTTGGCCTGAACTCCACTTCCCTGCCCGTTTCCCATAACCCTTGACTTGCTTATCTTTCAAAAATCTGTCGATCTCCACCTTAAATATATTTAATGACCCAGCCTCCACAGCTCTCTGAGGTATAGAATTCCAAAGATTCACGACCCTCAGAAGAAATTCCTCCTCATTTCTATTTTAAATGCGCGACCCCTTATTCTGAAACTATGCTCCAGAGTTCTACATCTCCCCCACAAGGGGAAACATCCTCTCTCCATCTCCCTGTCACGCCCCCTCAGAATCTTATACATTTCAAGATCACCTCTCATTCTTCTAAACTCCAATGAGTATAGGCCCAACCTTTCTTCAGAAGACAACCTCTTCATCTCAGGAATCATATCCTACCAGTATGTTCGCCCATTCCACTCCTATGTCCTCTTCAAGTCTATTATTACCTTCCTCACTATTCATTACACTTAAGTTTCATGTCATCTGCAAATTTCAAAATTGTGTCCTGTACCCCCAAGTCCAAGTCATTAATGTATCGCAAAAAAAATAGTGGTCCTAGTACTGAACCCTGGGGAACTCCACTATATGCCTCTCCAGTCCGAAAAACAGCCCTTCACCACAACTCTGTTTTCTATCTCTTAGCCAATTTTATGTTGATGCTGCTCCTGCCCCTTTTATCCCATGACCTTCAATTTTGCTAATAAGCCTATTACGTGGTACTTTATCAAATGCCTTTTGAAAGGCCAGATTCAGATCACCAACTGCACTGCTCTTTCACCTTCTCGATTACCTCACACACGATTTGCCCTTAACTGATCCCTGCTGGCTCTCCTTTATTAGTCCATACTTTTCCAAGTAGCTATTAATTTTCTTCTAGATTATAGTTTGTAAAACCTTGTCCACTACCAACATTAAACTGACTAGCTGTAATTGCCAGGTTTACCCTTCTTAGAAGATTGTGGACAGCACCTGCACAATTTCTACCCTCGCTTCCCTCAGCAACCTTGAATGCATCTCATCCAGACTGCACTTATCCACTTTAAGTACTGCCAGCTTTTCTAGTACTACTTCTTTATCTATTTCGATCTCATCCAGTATCCTGACAACCTCCTCTTTTATTATAGCTTTGGCAAAGTCCTCTTCCTTGGTAAATACCGATGCAAAGTACTTCAGCCATACCATCTGCCTCCACCAATAGAATGGTTACTGTTGTGTAATGATGTGTGTATCGTCCCAGTACCTTAAATGTAATGTAAGTACTATGCCACACCACAGAGGGCGCTGCAGTGGGAAACCCTGGTAGTACCTGTAACAAGGACGATATCAGGCTGACCACCACATCTGGGAGGCACTCTGGAGCTGAACAATAAAGGACGAAGGTCACAGCAGTTAGACTTACACTAGACCGTGTGGAGTCAGTGATTTGTGTGCTACATACACCACAGTTACGGCATAGATAAAGGCCATTTGGCTCGTCGAGCCTGTGCTGGCACTCTGCAAGAGCATTTAGTCTCGTCCCACTTCCCCGCCCTTTCCCCGTAACCGTGCATTTTTTTTCCTTCAGGTACTTATCCAATTCCCTTTTGAAAGCCACAATTAAATCTGCCTTCACCACCCTTTCAGGCAGTCAATTCTAGATCCTAACCACTCGCTGCGCAAAAAGGTTTTTCCTCATGCCACCTTTGGTGCTTCTGCCAATCACCTTAAATTTGTGTCCTCTGGTTCTCAGCCCTTCTGCCAATGGAAACAGTTTCTCTCTATCTACTGTGTCCAGACCCCTCATGATTTTGAACACCTCCATCAAATTTCCTTTCAACCCAACCCCAGCTTCTCCAATCTATCCACGTAACTGAAAGCCTTCATCCCTGGAACCATTCTTGTAAATCTTTTTTGCACCGTCTCCAAGGCACTGACATCCTTCCCAACATGCGGTGCCCAGAATTAGGCACAATACTCCAGTTGATGCCAAACCAATGTTTTATAAAGGTTCATCATAACTTCCTTGCTTTTGTTCTCTATGCCTCTATTTATGAAGTTCAGTATCCCATATGTTTTTTTAACTGGTTTCTCAACCCAAATCTCTCTGTTCATGCACCCCGTTTGGAGTTGTACCCTTTAGTTTATATTGCCTCCCTCGTTGTTTCTACCAAAATGCATCACTTCTCACTTTTCTGCATTAAATTTCATCTGCCACGTGTCCACTCATTCCACCAGCCTGTCCATGTCTTCTTGAATTCGATCACTATCGTCCTCACTGTTTACTATACATCCAATTTTTGTGTCATCTGCAAATTTTGAAATTGTGCCCTGTACACCCAAGTCCATGGGGCCCGAATTTCCCCAGGAGTTGCTCTGGTTTTTTTGGAGCAACTAGATTTTTTGGGAGTAACTTAAAAATCGCAATTCATCCCATTTAAGTTGCTCCAGTGTAAGTGAGTTAGTTAGTTTTTTTTTGTTCTTTTTTTCCAAAAAGGGGTGTTACCAGCCACTTACACCTGTTTTGGCCATTTAAGCAAGTTTAGCCAGCTAAAACTTACTCCAAACTAAGTTAGGCCAGAGTAAGTGGCCACTTTCTGAAAAACCCTGTGGTGAGTTAAGAGATCAGTGCAGGTAGCCTCCAAATGACAGTGTTATGATAGGAATGCCAGTATTTTTAAAATCCCAAGCAGCAAGACTGAACACAGTGTCGGTGCTATCAGCCTGATTAAACAGAGCATGTTTTTACTAAAGATAGCTAGATATTAAAGTACTGGAAAATCTTTGAAGATTCTTTTCTTCTCTTCCCCCCCCCCCTCCCCACCAGCCTGTCTCTTGTAGCCCTCAGCATGGGAAGGCAGCGGCCAGCCTGTGCGGCAGGCCACTCGGCCCGGGATAGGGGTGGCGAACATCGCGTCGTCCCTTCAGCCAGGGATAGGGTCGCCCGGAGCCAGGAGCTACTGTGCACGCGCGCCGACTCCACTGTGCACGCGCACAGTTGCCGGCACTCTTTTCGGCGCAGGGCTGTAGCTCCGCCCACCACGTGTTCCAATGCGCTGCGCCACAGGCCACAGGCCTGGAACCAACAGGGAGAATACGGAGGGAAGAAATCGGCACCATTTCTGTATGGCAAAGTCTGCGCACCTCATGGAGGTGCGCCGTTCTAGCAGCGGGGGTAAACTTGGGCCCAAAGTCATTAATATACATCAAGAAAAGCAGTTGTCCTCGTACCGATCCCTCGTGAACACCACTGTAGCCTCCAGTCGGAAAAACAACCATTCACCACTACTCTCTGTTTCCCATCACTTAGCCAATTTTACATCCATGCTGCCACTGTCTCTTTTATTCCATAGGCTTCAACTTTGCTGGCAAGCCTATTATGTGGCACTTTATCAAACGCCTTTTGGAAATCCATGTACACCACATCAACCGCAGTGCTCTCAGTAATCCTCTGTTACCTCATCAAAAAAAAAATCAATCAAGTTAGTTAAATATGATCTGCCTTCAACAAATCGGTGCAGCCTTTCCTTAATTAATGCATACTTGTCCAAGTGACAGATAATTTTTCCCCCGATTATAGGGCCCAAGTTTCCACAAGAAAAAAAACGGGCGCCACTCCGAGCTGGACGGCGCCTAAAAAAATCCTCTGTATTCTCCACCTACTTACAGGTCCTCTGGCCCTCGGCGCAACCAGCACGAGCTGTGGGGGGGGGGGGCGGAGCCAGGTCCCGGCGCTGAATACAGTGCCGGGACCGCTGCACATGCGCGCTACAGTCGGCACGCAAGTGCAGTAGCTCCAGGCGCCGAACTGTGTGGGAGGGGCCCGAAGCACGCAGCCCCTAGCCCTGGCTGAATGGCCTCACTGGGGCTGCGTGAATGAGGCTCCTCCCACGGCCAGCTCCTGCTCCCCCCCCAACAAGACCCGACCCCCCCGCCCCGAACTCCTGTTCCCCGGCCCTCCCTCCCTCCCTCCCTCACGAACGGCTGCAGAATTCTCCCTGGCTGAAGCACTTTCACACAGGTAGGAAGATGGTTTATTTAATCTTTTCTTGGCTTATAAATGTTTATTCAGGTTGGATTTATTTGTATAATATTTGTAGAAGTATAAATAAGGATTTATTGTCGAATTTAATGAGTTCCCTTCCCCCCCCCCCCTCCCCCCCACCTCGTTCTGGACGCCTAATTTGTAACCTGCGCCTGATTTTTTAATGTGTAGGACAGGTTCTCAGTTCTACAAAAATCTTCACTGGCTCCATTCTATTTTAGTTTGGAGTACATTTTCACTGTGGAAACTTTCAAATCAGGCGTCAGTGGCCGGACACGCCCCCTTTTGAAGAAAAAATTCTGTTCTAAACTAGAACTGTTCTACCTGACTAGAACTGCAATGTGGAGAATTGCGATTTCTAAAATAGTCCGTTCTCCACCAGTTGCTCCTAAAAATCAGGCGCGAATCATGTGGAAACTTGGGCCCATAGTTTCTAAAAGTTTCCCCACTACTGAGGTTAAGCTGACTGGCCTGTATTTGGTGTGTTTATCCTTGCACTCTTTTTTGAACAAGGATGTAACATTTGCAACACTCCAGGCCTTTGGCCCCAAGCCCAGTATCCAACGAGGATTGGAAGATTATGGCTAGTACCGTTGCAATTTCCACCTATACTTCTCTCAGCATCCTCAGATGCATCGCACCTGGTCCTAGTAACTGATCTACTTTAAGTACAGACAGCCTTTCTGGTACCTTCTCCTTATCAATTTTTATCCCATTTAGTATCTCAACTAAATCTTCTTTCACTATGACTTTGGCAGCATCTTCTTCCTTGGTGAAGACAGATGTAAAGTACTCATTTCGTACCTCAGCCATACCCTCTGCCACCATGCGTAGGTCTCCATTTTAGTCCCTGATTGGCCCAACACCTCTTCTTACTGCCCATTTACTATTTATATGCCTATAGAAAACTTTTGGATTACCTTTTATGTTAGCTGCCATTCTATTCTCATACTCTCTGCCCCTCTTATTTCATTTTTCACTTTCCCTCTGAACTTTCTATATTCAGCCTGCTTCTCACCTGTATTCTCAACCTGACATCTGTCAGATGACTGCTTTTTCAGCTTCATCTTACTCTCCATCTTTTCCATCATCCAGGGAGCTCTGGCTTTGGTTGCCCTACCTTTCCCCCTTGTAGAAATGTACCTCGACTGTACACAAACCATCTCCTCTTTAAAGGCTGTTCGATTACAGTTTTGCCTGCCAATATTTGATTCCAATTTACCCAGGCCAGATCCATTCTCAACCCACTGAAATTGGCTTTTCTCCAATTAATTATTTTTACTCTAGATTGCTCCCCGTCTTTTTTCATAGCTAGTCGATCAAGAAAGTGCTCCTGAACACACTTCAGAAATTCTTCCCCCTCTCCGCCCTTTACACTATTACTATCTCAGTCTGTATTAGGATAGTTGAAGTCTCCCATTATTACGACTTTATAGTTCTTGCACCTGCCTGTAATTTCCATGAAAATTTGCTCCTCTATATCCTTCCCACTCATTGACTGCCTACCCAATACTCCTAGTAGTGTAATGGCACATTTATTGTTTCTCAACTCTAACCAAATAGATTCTGTCCTTGACCCCTCTAGGACATCCTCTCTCTCCAGCACTGTATTATTCTCCTCAATCAATACTGCCACTCCACCTTTCTTTCCTGAACACCTTTATAAGCGATAATATTTAGAACCAGGTCTCCGTTATTGCCACAACATTATATTCCCATGGGGCTATTTGCGTCTGCAGCTCACCAACCTTATTTACCACACCGTGCATTCACACATGTGCACTGTAAACCTATCACCTTGTATTCTCTCTTAGTCTGACCCCACCGAATACCTTACTATTTCTTACTCTAATGCTATCTGTCTCTCCCAATCCTTTGTGCACCTTTTTTTTTCCTTACTAGTGCTACATCCTGGTACACAATCCCCTGCCAAATTAGTTTAAACCTCCCTAACAGCACTAGCAAACCACCCCTCCGCGAGGACACTGATCCCAGCTCTGTTGAGGTGCAACCCATCTGACCTGTACAAGTCCCACCTCTCCTCGAACTCGTGCCAATGTCCCAGGAATCTGAAGCCCTCCCTCCTGCACCATCTCTCCAGCCTCGTATTCATCTGCTCAATCATCCTATTTCTATACTCACTAGCTCATGGCACCAAGAGTAATTCGGAGATTAATATTGTAATGTATGCACCTGTGATCATGCTCACAGGTTTGGTTCCATGGTGTAATGGTGAGCACTTTGGACTCTAAATCCAGTGATCAGAGTTCAAATCTCGGTGGAACCTGAATTCTTTGTCCCTGGAGATGGAGCACGTGGTGTCCACCGGTACGCTCGCGGCCTTCCGCAAAAGGTGGGCGCCGGAAGAACTGGAGTGCATCTTCACCCCCGGCAACTAAATTTTAATTTGATTTTAGATGTTTTAAAGTTTAATTTGTTTTATTGCTAGGTTTTAGTGTCCCCTCCCTTTTAGCCAGGGGGCACTTGTATAATTTGTGGTTAAAAAAAACCCACAAAAAAAACCCCAAAAGGGCACTTGAAAAGTGTTTGGAGTGTCCCCTTCCTTTAATCAGGGGGCACTTGATCTAACTGTTTAATTTGTCATCAACTAAAAGAGTTGTAGAGCTGTTGATCTCTATGCGGGAGTCCTCCCTTTATTTATTGGGGACTTGGCCTGGAGGGTGTTGCACAGAGCAGTCCCATGCAATAAGTTTTTGAGTCGGTTCATGGACTCCCAGGCTGCCTGCAAATTCTGCAGTCTGGAGGAGTCCGTGTTCCATGTATATGTTGAATCTGTGATGTTGCAGCCCCTATTCCATTACTTGAAGGGGCGGCTCCTCAAATTCTGGTTGCACTTCAGGCCCACACTCCTGATCTTTGGGCCCTCCTGGGCAGAGGGGGAGCGGGTAGGTCAGAGGGCCTCTTCGTAGGACTGCTCCTGGGCACGGCCAAGGGTGCCATCAGCCGGTCCAGGCAGCGGGCAGTTGACGGGGTTGTTCAGCCTGACTGCCTGCCTCTCTTCCGCGGCTACGAGCGGGGAATGACACTACCATGTTCGCGCCTCCACTAACTCCCACGCAATTTCATGGGAGCTAGTAGCGCCTCTCCGTATGCGAAAAACAATCTCGCGACCGCCCCCCCCGCAGCGATAATGAAAGACTCAGAACAGGGCAATTTCACCCCCTTCAAATACTACCCCCTGGGAGATGGCAGGACCAGAATATTGGTTGTTTAAACCTTCATTTTTAATAAGATTTCAGTTCTGAAAATAGTGAGACTACTGTCAGATAGCAAAATTGAGCTCATAATTCAAAACATTCTGACTAGTGAACTGTTGTGAATAAGGACAGAATTACGTTCTGAAAGGACAGAATTGCTCTGGCAGGTAGCATACCCCATGGAAACTAACTAAAACTTCTAACAAGGTTTCCACAGGATAAAAAACGGGCGCCCCTCCGAGCTGGGCGCCCGTTTTTCGCGCCTAAAACGGCGCCAGAAAAAAAAACGCGCTATTTTCGAGCGCTTTGCAGCTCCTTGTCTGTTTGGCGCGGCGCCCAGATGGGCGGAGCCTACACTCGCGCCGATTTTGTAAGTGGGAGGGGGCGGGTACTATTTAAATTAGTTTTTTTCCTGCCGGCATCGTTGCGCGTGCGCGTTGGAGCGTTCGCGCATGCTCAGTGTGAAAAAAACATTGGCACTTGCCCATTTTTGTAGTTCTTTGTAGCGGTTTAATTTTTGAACATTTTTTAATAAAAGCACATTGCCATCAGCACATCAGCACTGAGGCTACCCTTCTCACTGTCTCCTTCCCCTCCCCACCCTCCACGGCAACAAACCGCTGTCTCCTTCCCCTCCCTCCCCTCCACAACAACAACCCGCTGTCTCCTTCCCCTCCCTCCCCTCCGCGGCAACAACCCGCTGTCTTCTTCCCCTCCCTCCCCTCCGCGGCAACAAACCGCTGTCTCATTCCCCTCCCTACCCTCCGCGGCGGCAAACGGCTGTCTCCTTCCCCTCCACAACAACAAACCGCTTTCTCCTCCCCCCCCCCACTCCCGCTCAGCGGCACGAACGGCTTTCTTCCACCCCGCCCCCCTTGCTCAGCGGCACGAACGGCTTTCTCCCCCCCCCTCCTGCTCAGCGGCAATGAACGGCTGCAGAATTCTCCCTGGCTGAAGCACTTTCACACAGGTAGGAAGATGGTTTATTTAATCTTTTCTTTGCTTATAAATGTTTATTCAGGTTGGATTTATTTGTATAATATTTGTAGAAGTATAAATAAGGATTTATTGTAGAATTTAATGAGTTCCCTTCCCCCCCCACCTCATTCTGGACGCCTAATTTGTAACCTGCGCCTGATTTTTTAATGTGTAGAACAGGTTTTTTCAGTTCTGCAAAAATCTTCACTTGCTCCATTCTACTTTAGTTTGGAGTACGTTTTCACTGTGGAAACTTTCAAATCAGGAGTCAGTGGCCAGACACGCCCCCTTTTGAAGAAAAAATTCTGTTCCAAAGTAGAACTGTTCTACCCGACTAGAACTGCAGAAAGAAAAATGTGGAGAATTGCGATTTCTAAGATAGTCTGTTCTCCACCAGTTGCTCCTAAAAATCAGGCGCAAATCATGTGGAAACTTGGCCCCTATGTGATCCATCTTAGGGAGTCAATCATTTTGGGTGAGAAATTGGTTCATAACCGAATCCAGGCACAAAACAGGTGGTGGCATAACTGCAATGCATAACCAGGGATTGGGTGACTGGTGAGCAGCATTAGGACACCCGATTGATGCCTGCAGCTCATCGGTTTCATGGTACTGCTGACAACGCTAGGGTCGGCGTGACCTCCCACATAAATACTGTGGCAACAAAAGCAGGTTAGAGGCTGGGTATTCTGCGGCGAGTGTCTCACCTCCCAACTTCCCAAAGCCTTTCAACCATCTACAAGGCACAATTCAGGAGTGTGATGGAATACTCTACTGGATGAGTGTATCTCGAACACTCAAGAAGCTTGACACCATCCAATGGACAAAGCAGCCTGCTTGATAGGCACCCCATCCACCACCTTCAACATTCACTTCCTGCACCACCAGCGCACTGTGGCTGCAGTGTGTACCATCTACAAGATGCACTGCAGCAAGTCGGCAAAGCTTCAGTAGCACCTCCCAAACCTGCAACCTCTACCGCCTGGAAAGACAAGGACAACAGGCGCATGACAACACCCTCACCTGCAAGTTCCCCTCCAAGTTACGCATCATCCCGACTTGGAAATATATCGCCGTTCCTTTATCATTGCTGGGTCAAAATCCTGGAATTAAAGTATAGATCTTGCTGTACCAGAAATGACATCAGTGTACAAAGTTACTACTTATGTCAACAGTTACAAAATATTTGATCTTTGGCTAAAGGAAGACACCCGTGCAATAATGCCCTGAGTTTAAGAACTGTGCTCTGTAATATACTACAGGATGAACCTCTCCAGTCCGGCACCCTCTGGACCTGACCGGTGCCGGACCAGAGAATTTTCCAGACCATGGGAGGTCATGCCGAGAGGCCAAGTGACAAGTGGTTAACTTTGTAAAACTGTGGAGAGACTGTCATGTATGTAACCACAATGTAACACCATTGTATTACAGTATACACTCAACCTAGATGCACACCTTGACCACAAGGGGTGAACTTGTGGGGGCGATTCCTTACCTGATCACAGGTATAAAAAGGGAGGTCCCACGCAGGGTCATCATCTTTGGAGTCCTGTGAATAAAGAGTTAAGGTCACAGAGTGACCTTGTCCCCAGAATGTGCCTCGTGTGGTTTCATCCTGTTGAGTAAGGACTTCACATTGGCGACGAGAAACGAGAATTCACAACCCACGAGAATGGCCACAGGTAGCACAGAGGAACGGTACTGTGTTGGGGAAGACTGGGACGATTTTGTCGAGAGGCTTCGGCAAAGCTTAGTTACGAAAGAATGGCTGGGGGATGCAGCAGCCGACAAGCAAAGGGCTCATCTTTTGACCAGCTGCGGACCAAAGACTTATGTGCTCATGAAGGGCTTACTAGCACCCCAAAAGCCGCCGGACAAAACCTTTGAAGAACTTAGCAAATTGATCGGGGAGCACCTCAAACCGGCGAGTAGCATACATATGGCCTGACACAGATTCTACACCCACCGACGTCATGAGGGACAGAGCATACCAGACTTCGAAGCGGACCTCCGGCGTTTGGCCAGCCTCTAAGTTCACAGACGCCTGCAGGGGGGAGATGCTAAGGGACTTCTTTATTGAGGGCATCGATCATGTGGGAATTTTCCGCAAATTAATTGAGACCAAGGATTTGACCTTGGAAGCGGCGGCATTGATAGCTCAAACTTTCATGGCGGGGGAGGAAGAGACAAAAATAATATACGCGCGCAATTCTGCCTCTAATGCAGCGATGGATCAGGGAGTCAACATCATCAATGCGACTCAGAGCCCTGCAGGCAGGCAGGGGCAGTCCGACACTCCCCAGGCAGCAATAGACCCCAGAATAGATACTGATAAGTTGGGTGGCAGTGTGAGCTGCGAGGAGGATGCTATTAGGCTGCAGAGTGACTTGGATAGGTTAGGTGAGTGGGCAAATGCATGGCAGATGAAGTATAATGTGGATAAATGAGAGGTTATCCACTTTGGTGGTAAAAACAGAGAGACAGACTATTATCTGAGTGGTGACAGATTGGGAAGAGGGAGGGTGCAGCGAGACCTGGGTGTCATGGTACATCAGTCATTGAAGGTTAGCATGCAGGTACAGCAGGCGGTTAAGAAAGCAAATGGCATGTTGGCCTTCATAGCGAGGGGATTTGAATACAGGGGCAGGGAGGTGTTGCTACAGTTGTGCAGGGCCTTGGTGAGGCCACACCTGGAGTATTGTGTACAGTTTTGGTCTCCTAACTTGAGGAAGGACATTCTTGCTGTTGAGGGAGTGCAGCGAAGGTTCACCAGACTGATTCCCGGGATGGCGGGACTGACCTATCAAGAAAGATTGGATCAACTGGGCTTGTATTCACTGGAGTTCAGAAGAATGAGAGGGGACCTCATAGAAACGTTTAAAATTCTGACGGGTTTAGACAGGTTAGATGCAGAAAGAATGTTCCCAATGTTGGGGAAGTCCAGAACCAGGGGTCACAGTCTGAGGATAAGGGGTAAGCCATTTAGGACCGAGATGAGGAGAAACTTCTTCACCCAGAGAGTGGTGAACCTGTGGAATTCTCTACCACAGAAAGTAGTTGAGGCCAATTCACTAAATATATTCAAAAGGGAGTTAGATGAAGTCCTTACTACTCGGGGGATCAAGGGTTATGGCGAGAAAGCAGGAAGGGGGTACTGAAGTTTCATGTTCAGCCATGAACTCATTGAATGGCGGTGCAGGCTAGAAGGGCTGAATGGCCTGCTCCTGCACCTATTTTCTATGTTTCTATGTAATAGGACTTCAACAGAGACAATGGCAGGCTGAACGGACATTCACGCCATCACAGTGGACAATGCGGCCCAGGATGGGGCCATTGACACCCACTAATAGGGTACTTAAGAGCAGTCAAAGGGACAGTCAGCACGGAATGCCTGGCCATAGTCCCTTTGTTCCCAAAAATGGAAACTTGAACTCATGTTGGACGTGTGGGGGAAAACACTCAGCTAGATCTTGCAAATTTCAACAGTGTGTCTGCAGGAACTGCAACCTCAGTGGCCACTTAGCTCGAATGTGCAGGAAGTCTGCAACCAGACTAATGTATGAGGCAGATGGACCAGAAGAGGGTTCTTTGAGGCAGGATGACTTTTGGAGCAAATCGATGGACGCAGAGGTTCAGCGGGTCCATGTGGCGAATATTCACAGTTCATACACCAAATGCCACCAATGATGAGAGTTTTATTAAACGGTAATCCAGTACGCATGGAGCTAGACACTGGGGCGTTCAGCAATTTGAGAAGCTATGGTCACTGAAAGCCAGTAGACCCAAATTAGCACGTATTGAGACACAATTACGGACTTACACTAAAGAAATCATTCCGGTGCTAGGTAGTGCAATGTTGGCTGTCACACACAATGGGTTAGTGAATCGGCTGCTGCTCTGGATTGTCCCGGGCAATGGTCCCGCACTGTTGGGGAGGAGCTGGTTAGCCGAGATGAACTGGAAATGGGGGGGATGTTCACGCAATGTCATCTGTGGAGCAAAGTTCGTGCTCAAGTCCGACAACAATTCGATTCACTATTCCAACCTGGCGTCGGGACTTTCAAAGGCACTAAAGTAGTGATACACATCACCCCGGACGCCAGGCCAGTGCACCACAAAGCCAGAGCGGTGCCGTATGTGATGCGGGAAAAGATAGAGAGCGAATTGGACCGGCTGTCGAGAGAGGGCATCATCTCGCCTGTTGAATTTAGCGACTGGGCGAGCCCAATCGTTCCCGTCCTAAAAGCGGATGGCTCGATCAGGATCTGTGGTGACTACAAGGCCATCAATCAGGTGTCCCTACAAGATCAATACCCGCTCCCGAGAGCGGAGGACCTCTTCGCCACTCTGGCGGGCGGCAAGCTGTTCACCAAGTTGGACCTCACTTCAGTCTGTATGACCCAGGAACTGGCCGACGAATCTAAACTACTGACCACCAACACCACACACAAGGGACTGTTTGTTTATAACAGGTGCCCGTTTGGCATTCGATCAGCGGCCACGATTTTTCAACGAAACATGGAAAGCCTGCTTAAATCCATTCCTGGAACGACTGTATTCCAGGACGACATCCTCATCACAGGTCAAGACACCGAGGAACACCTCCACAACCTGGAGGAGGTGCTACACCGACTGGACCGGGTAGGCCTGCGATTCAAGAAGTCTAAATGTGTGTTCTTAGCTCCTGAGGTTGAGTTTCTGGGCAGGAGGGTTGCTGCAGATGGGATTCAGCCCATCAAATCCAAAACAGAGGCGGTTCGACAAGTACCCAGGCCCTGCAACACATCGGAGTTGTGTTCATTCCTGGGACTGTTGAACTATTTCGGGAACTTTCTGCCGAACTTGAGCATGTTGTTGGAGCCGCTACATGTGCTCCTGTGTAAGGGTTGCGATTGGTTTTGGGGGCACTGTCAGGAACGGGCTTTTGATCGGGCACGAAACCTACTTTGTTCAAAGAAGTTGTTGACGCTGTACAACCCCTGTAAAAAATTGGTTCTGGCATGTGATGCATCGTCCTATGGGGTTGGGTGCGTGTTGCAGCAGGGCAATGCTGAGGGTCAACTACAACCTGTGGCTTATGCCTCCAGGTTGCTCTCTCAAGCAGAACGGGGATATGGGATGGTCAAGAAGGAAGCGCTTGCATGTGTCTATGCATCAGTGCCTCTTTGGTAGGAAGTTTGAATTAGAGGCGGACGAGAAGCCATTAACATCCCTGTAGTCAGACAGCTAGGCTATCAATGCCATCGCATCAGCTCGCATACAGCGAAGGGCTCTCACGCTGGCTGCTTATGACTACCCCATCCGGCACTGAAAATTGCGCTGATGCGCTCAGCAGGCTTCCACTGGCCACCGCTGAGGGGGCAGCGGAGCAAAGCACCAAGATGGTCATGGCTGTCGATACTTTTGACAGCGCAGGCTCCCCCATCACAGCCCGCCAGATCAAACAGAGATCCCCTCCTATCCCTGATTAAGAAATGTGTCCTGACTGAGGATTGGGCACCCGCACACGGGGCATGCCCTGAGGTCAGACCGCTCCACAGATGGATGTATGAGCTCTCCAGCAGTTAAGGGCAGGGAGGCATTCATCAGGGAACTCCACAGTGAGCACCCAGGCATTGTGCTGATGAAGGCCATTACCCGGTCACACGTTTGGTGGCCTGGAATTGATTCAGACCTGGAACACTGTTCGCAGATGCACGACGTGTGCCCAGCTGGGTAATGCCCCCAGGGAGGCCCCGCTCAGCCCGTGGCCCTGGCCCACCAAGCCATGGTCACACATTCATGTTGACTATGCGGGCCCGTTCATGGGTAAGATGTTCCTTATTGTGGTAGATGCGTACTCGAAATGGATCGAGTGCATCATTCTGAATTCATGCAAGTCATCCACCACCGTGGAAAGCCTACGTGCGATCTTTGCAACCCATGGCTTGTCAGACATCCTGGTTAGTGATATTGGCCCATGTTTCACAAGCTACAAATTCCGAGAGTTTATGTCGGGCAATGGCATCAATCACGTCAGGACTGCGCCGTTCAAGCCGGCCTCCAATGGCCAGGCAGAACATGCGGTCCAAATCATTAAGCAAGGTATGCTCAGGATTCAAGGACCCTCCCTACAATGCCGCCTATTGCATCTCCTGCTGGCCTATAGATCCCGACCGCACTCGCTCACGGGGGTCCTGCCCGCAGAGCTACTAATGAAACGGACACTCAAAATTCGGTTATCCCTCATTCACCCAGTCCTGACCGACATAGTTGAGGGCAAGTGCAAGTCACAAAACGAGTACGATGACCGTAATTCGAGGGGGAGATGTATAGAAATAAATGATCCTGTATTCGTCCTCAATCACGCCATGGGGCCCTAATGGCTTGAGGGCAGTGTAATTGACAAAGAGGGGAATAGGGTCATCGTGGTAAAACTCAACAATGGTCAGATATGCCGTAAGCATCTGGACCAAGAAGGTTCAGCATCGACACGGAGATACCTGAAGAAGACTACGAGATGGAGCTCACCACACCACCAGTGAATGAGCAACAAGAGCAATCAGAAGAATGCAAAGTTCCTGCGGTCAGCCCGGAATCACCACAGGTGACAGACACTCACGTCAGTGTCCAACAACCAGAGCCCCAACTGCGGCACTCCATGAGGGAGCGCAGATCACCTGAAAGTCTAAACCTATGATCCCAATAAGACTTTGGGGGTGGGGGGGGGGGGATGATGTCATGTATGTAACCACAATGTAACACCACTGTATTACTCTATACACTCAACCTAGATGCATACCTTGACCACAAGGGGTGAACTTGTGGGAGACACTCTTTACCTGATCACACAGGTATAAAAAGGGAGGTCCCACACAGGGTCATCGTCTTTGGAGTCTTGTGAATAAAGAGTTAAGGTCACAGAGTGACCTTGTCCCAGAATGTGCCTCGTGTGGTTTCATATTGTAGAGTAAGGACTTTACAGAGACCATGTTGAATATCTGGTTTGTAGAATATATAACAATGTTATCCTTTTTTTTTTCCATGTGTTCATCAAGTTGAGTAATTTTTAAGGAGTCATCATCATCATAGGCAGTCCCTCGAAATAGAGGAAGACTTGCTTCCACTCTTTTAAAAAAAAAAGTGAGTTCTCAGGTGGCTATACAGTCCAATACAGGAATTACAGTCTCTATCACAGGTGGGACAGACAGTCGTTGAAAGAAAGGGTGGGTGGGAAGACTGGTTTGCCGCACGCTCCTTCCGCTTGCTTTCTGGATTCTCTCAGCGACGAGACTAGAGGAGCTCAACACCCTCCCGGAGGCTCTTCCACCACTTAGGGTGGGCGGTCTTTGGGCAGGGACTCCCAGGTGTCGGTAGGGGTGTTGCATTTTATCAAGGAGGCTTTGAGGGTGCCTTGAAACGTTTCCTCTGCCCACCTGGGGCTCACTTGCCGTGTAGGAGTTCCAAGTAGAGCGCTTGCTTTGAGAGTCTTGTGTCGGGCATGCAAAAAATGTGGCCTGCCCAACGGAGCTGGTAGAGTGTGGTCAGTGCTTCGATGCTGGCCTGATCGAGGACGCCAACATTGGTGCGTCTGTCCTTCCCAGGGGATTTGCAGGATCTTGTGGAGACAACGTAGGTGGTATTTATCCAGCGATGTGAGGTGTCTACTGTATATGGTCCATGTCTGAGCCATACAGGAGGGCGGGTATCACTACAGCCCTGTAGACCATGAGCTTGGTGCCAGATTTGAAGGCCGATCTTTGAACACTCTTCCTCAGTCAGCCAAAGGCTGTGCTGGTGTGAATGTTTAAAATGTATAGAGACATTGAAGTTGAGAACGTGGGAATTGTACAAGGACAGTATAAGCTAACAAAGAATTCATGGAGGAATAGCCATGACATCTCGGACTCGAGACTGCGAAATGTTACAACACTAACACATATTGAAACAAAACCCACAGCTTGCAGAAAAACCTCAAGGTCTTATTAAATCATGTTATTAACCTGAAACATTAACAGAAGGTCTTTGTTTAAAATCAGACCATACTTAGGTCAGCTTATGAGTGGACAAAGGGAAAGAGGGACCAAAAGAGATAGGTTGAACTAGGATGTCACTCTAGCCCTATCTTGTTATCTTTTGCCGAGAATGTATAACTGTTGTCGTTTTACGATGTAACTTCACTTATCCGTAGGGAGTGTGTACGCTCGACCGAGAATGTATATCCTCTGTCTGATAAGTCTTGCCGGCCGGTAAAATAAAGACTGCTTTGTTCAAAGCACAAGAGGTATTCGACTCAGTAATTTTACTGAACCAGATTGAGAGAAAAGAATCTACATTTACACTGGCGCACTGGAGGCGATGTTGAACCTCGTCGTCAATGTCTGCCCATGCTGATAATAACCTCCCAAGGTATGGAAAGTGGTCCACATTGTCCAGGGCCACACCGTGGATCTTGATGCTTTCGTACGCCTCAGTGAAGATGTTGACTATGACTTGGAGTTCAGTCTCCGAATGTGCGCAGACGCAAGCGTCATCCGCGTACTGTAGCTCGACGACAGAGGTTGGGACGGTCTTGGATCTGGCCTAGAGGCGACGAAGGTTGAACAGGTTCCCACTGGTTCTGTAGTTTAGTTCCACTCCAGCGGGGAACTTGTTGAATATGAGGTGGAGCATTGCAGCGAGGAAGATTGAGAAAATAATTGGCACGATGACACAGCCCTGCTTGACCCCGATCCGGACGTGGATTGGGTCTGTGATGGATCCGTTGAGTCAGGATCACGGCTTACATGTCGTCGTGGAGCAGGCGGAGGATGGCGACAAACTTTAGGGGGCAGAAGAAACGGAGGAGGACGCTCCATAGACCCTTGCAGTTGACAGCATCAAAGGCCTTTGTAAGGTCAAAGGAGGCCATGTACAAGGGTTGGTGCTGTTCCCTGCATTTTTATTGCAGTTGTTGCGCCATAAAGATCATCTCCATTGTACCCCGTAGTGAACGAAATCCGCACTGTGACTCTGGGAGGAGCTCTTCAGCCACAGGGAGAAGATGGTTGAGGAGGACTCTAGCGATGACTTTCCCAGTGGTTGATAACAGGCAGATTCCTCTGTAGTTGTCGCAGTCGGACTTGTCCCCTTTTTTAAGGATGGTTACGATTACTGCACCTCAGATCTCCCGGCATGCTCTCCTCCTTCCAGATGAGAGAGAAGGTCATGTATTCATGCCAATAGTCCCTCTCCGCCATACTTTAGTGCCTCAGTGAACCTCTCCAGTCCTGCACCCTCGGGACCTGACCAGTGGCGGACCAGAGAATTTTCTGGACCATGGGAAATCACGCGACCCTAACGTGGTCAGCAGTACCCTAGAGAAGTGGTTAACTCAAACTATGGAGAGACCATGCTGAATATCTGGTTCGTAGAATATATTGTAATTTATGTATGCAACACCATGTAACCAGCATTTTACCGCCACCAGAGGGTGCATCTGTTGGAGTCCCAAGGGATCCCAGCATCCCTTGGGAGCACTGTATAAAAGCAGGCCTCCCATGGAATAAAGAGACTAAGGTCACACTTACTCAAGTATACAGTACTCAGTCACATTGCTTTATTTGAGACATAACAATAACAATTTGTTATCCTTTGTTTTTTTTTAATAAATGTTGTGTTCATCAAGTTGAGTAATTTTTAAGGAGTATGGATTGTAAGAAAGAGGACAGAGAAAGGCCAATTGCTGTCTTTACACAGATCCCTATATGCGATAAAGCACTTGGCTGTCCACGAAAACCGATTCCTCCAAACGGTGAAGACATCAACCAAAGCAAAATAGGTTGAAAGCTGCCACAGATCTAGGGTACAAACGCCAGTGAGCGGGCGGGCGGACCTTGGGCCCAGTGACATCGTTGCTGCCCCCTCCCAACACCCGTCCCAAGCTGTCGCTTTTCAATTTCAGCACAATTTAATAAAATAATGTAGTTCAAAAGTTAATTTAATACGTATTGTTCCAATTATAGTTGATTGATTTTTAAAGAATGTTTTATATTCAGATAAAACAATGCAAGACATCTGAATCATGCATAAAGAACATTTTATTTTATGTCTCAACAGTCCCAAATGGCTGATTAACAAGTCCCAAACTACATTTCTCCAAAGTACGTTACAGTGCAAAATGTAAACGAATCAACAAATATTTGTTCAGTTCACTGCATTGATTTTCTTACACAGCCTTTGCACATATTACGACAATTAACACAAGTTTAGTAATGACTGGTAAATTTTAGTTTTTATGAATATTCTAATGAGTAAAATACCTTGAGGTTTTGTTGGAGGAATTTACTCATTTCCTACTCTAACGTACAGAACATTGATATGGTCCCAGAACTATCGAAATAAACATCCAACCAATTGCATCTCAAGGAAACAGTAACATTGCAAGATCCACAGGGTTTATCTAGCAAATCTAGCTACCTACTTTAATTAGTGGAAATACCGCTATGCAAATTACATGCAGATGAAATCTGCAGGTGGCAATTTAATCAATTTCCCAAAATAATATAATTCAAAAAAGATTTTCAGAATGTTGTCAAGTATCCGTAAACTATTTTCATAGTGCATTACTGCTCCAACATGCCATACCAGAGTGGTAAATGGACGTTCACAGCCACAATCCATTATATGGAAAGTTTCACTCTCATCCATCCGCACTAACATAGGGAGACATTGGGGTTAATTATAACAGAGATTGTTGCGTGGGGAGACCAAGCCAGGTAGCGCACCCAAAGATGTCAGCAGCTTGAATAGATTTTAACTACCCGGACTCATTATATGATTGTCAAGCTAGCCAGCCGATCGCATCAGCACTATAATTCCCGCCCAACTTTTCTGCTAGCCTGTCAATCATATTCTATACCATCACAAGTGATACTTGGGTGGGCGTTCTGTTGCTGATGTGATCGACCAGCCAGCCCGCCAATGTGATGGGAGTCCCAAGGCAGCATACTTAAAGGGTAGGTGCACATCTTAAACTGAATTTCAACACAATTGAATCATAGAAGTTTACAGCACGGAAGGAGGCCATTTCAGCCCATCATGTCCGTGCCTGCCAACAAGAGGCTATCCAGCCTAATCCCACTTTCCAGCTCTTGGTCTGTAGCCCTGTAGGTTACGGCACTTTAAGTGCACATCCAAGTATCTTTTAAATGTGGTGAGGGTTTCTGCCTCTATCACCCCTACAGGAAGTGAGTTCCAGACCACCACAACCCTCTGCGTGAAGACATTCCCCTCAAATCCCCTCTAAACCTTCTACCAATTACTTTAAATTTATGCCCCGATTGTTGACCCCTCTAAGGGAAATAGGCCCTTTCTATCCACTATATCTAGGCCTCTCATAAATTTATATACCTCAATGAGGTCTCCCTCTGTTCCAAGGAAAACAAACCTAGCCTATTCAATCTGTTCTCATAGCTAAGATTCTCCACTCCCGGCAACATCGTCGTAAGTCTCCTCTGTACTCTCTCCAGTGCATTCACGTCCTTCCTGTATTGCGGTGAACAGAACTGAAGAGTTGCAAAATTCGTGGGAAAACCCCACCAGTGTTTGGACTCACTGGAAAGGAAATTTAATTTGGAACTATCTACCAGAAAGTTTGAGATCCTAAAGTGCACATGGAAGAAACTACGAACTTTAATCGAATTTGGGATGTTACAAAGCAGATTGAGTTTGTGTGGGCAGGGCTAAGAACTAAAGGAACCATCCATCAAAGAAGCCAGTTGAGTACTGAAGCTGTCTGGGGTATTGAAACTAAAGCAAATTATCTGGAGAATTGTGGGAGCGATTCGAACATCTGATGATGCATTTGGGGAGGGCTAACAGATACCAAAACTCCTTCTTCCCAGGTGACATTAACATAGCAACAATTAACCCAGAGATAGCTAGCCATCACCCTGATCTGGAAAACCATTCCAGCCCATACATAATAACAATAGGACATCCAGCCTGCATGAAAACCCCAAGCACAGACAGACACTGCAAATACCAAAGCTAATATTTCCATCAAGAAAACAGATTTAGAAGATCGACACATCCGAGACAGGTTAACATTTAATGAGCCTGCCAAAATATGACAAAGAAATATCAAGCCCGCCAAAATTAAACAAAGGATCCGGGCTGATTTAGCGCGAAGATTAGAACAGCTCCAAAAAGGTATAACTGGGCCCTGCTTTAACAAAGGGGATGCTTTTGCTTCAGAAGACACTGCTAAGGAAGCTTAGCAGAAGGCATGCCCACAGCAGCATAGCATCATAGAGTGTCAAGAAGGAAGAAAGATCACCGCAGCAGTTTTAACTAGCTTCTCCAGCCTCGACGTCCTGAAACTAAAAAGGGAAGGAAGATCACCACCATCGCGGCAGCAACCGACCACAGCCAACGTGGTACCACCAAAAACACCGCGATCGACCAACTTCGAAACAAAACTCCGCAAGGAAGAAACCGAAGAATCGAAAGTTTCCACTCGATAACCTAGGCCTGACTACCAACAGGTGAAGACATTATCTAAAAAGATTTTGAAAACTATTTTTAACAAAGGAAAACGGGTACTTACCCCGTAAGTCCAAAACGCACCCTACCGCATCAGCGGACACCACCCAACTGAAGATTGCGCAGTAAGAAGTCTTCTACGACGTCCGGGGTACGGCAAGCAGAACCTACAGAATCCAGCGAACCCCGAAATCGCAAACCACCGCCAACTACCAGTAAAAGATCGGTGAGCATAGTCCCTATTTTCCCTGGAGTTTAACCAAGTCAGTGTTAGGCATTGGGAGGTGGGAGGTGTATTATTCACTGTAACCCCTTTGAATGTGTGATGTGCTGTTCTTTAATTAAGTGATTGTAAGTTTGACATTGATTTTATTAAAAGGCAAGAAAATACAAAGTTCTTCTGCACCAAACCAGTGGTCTCTTGCACTTTATCACATCCCCCAAATAAAACCAGAGTCTAGAACCCAGGGAGTGGGAGCGATTCGAACATCTCAGAAGGTCAGAGGTGAACCTGACCCCACACACCACCCCCTACAGAACTGCATGCAGTATTCCAGCTGTGGCCTAACCAGTGTTTTGTACAGTTCAAGCATTACCCCCCTGCTCTTCTACTCTATACCTCGGCTAATAACGGCAAGCATTCTGTATGCCTTCTTACCACTTTATCAACCTGGCCTGCTACCTTCCGGGATCTGTGGACATGCACTCCAAGGTCCCTTTGTTCCTCTACTCTTTTCAGTGTCCTCCCATTTAATGTGTATTTCCTTTCCTTGTTAGCCCTCCCCAAATGCATCATCATTGTGTTTCCCATTGAGATGGATGAAAGGAGGAAAAGGTTTGCCCCAAGATTTTCAGACACCTCCCTGGAGGGAAGAACAACTTGACTTTATATAGCACCTTTAAAGTAGTAAAAGATTCTAAGGTGCTTCATAGGAGTGTAATCAAACAAAATTTGGCACTAAGCTACAGAGAAATATTTGGACAGGTTATCAAAAGCTTGGTCAAAGAGCATCTGAAAAGGACAGAGATGTAGTGAAGCGAAGAGGTTTAGGGAGGGAATTCTAGAACTTAAGGCCCAGGCAGCTGAAGGTTGATTAAAATTGGAGATGCAATCAAGGCCAGGAGGGACATGCTATTCCCAGAAAGTGGGAAGATGCCCCCAACACCCTCTCAAAGAAAGTCTGATTAGAGGTGTTGGACAAAGTGAGTTGGAGGAGCATCCCCTAAAGCCTGGATCCAGTGCAGAAAGAGATTCAATAATCTCAGATGACCAAAAAAGGTGAGCACAGCTTCTACATTCCCCACATCTTTTATTGCACTGTGTCACAGACAGTCCCCTTCCTTCAGTTCAGAGCAATGACCAGCTTTGCATTACATCCCTCACCACCAATCACAGGCATATTATACCATCTCTCATACCTCACACACTCAACACTACTGCTTGCCACTCTCTTAATCCTTCATTGTATAACATTAAAACCATTCAGGTAATTTTTACATCAATGACTTAGTGACAAGGCAGATTAATAAGTTGCTCGGCAGACACACAGCAGGCCAAAGTAATGAAGGTTTTAACGTGCACCCAAACACAATCAGTTGCTTCAAATCATTAATTGCATGTGTCAACCCATATAGTGTTTCTTTTAAAATAAAGCCTATTCACTCTGCTACTTCTACAAAATGCTTCCCCAGTAGTAGGCTGCTGTGGATGATCACAAGAACGTAAGAATAAAAGAAATGGGAGCAAGAGTAGGCCAGTCGACCCTTCGATGATATTCAATTAGATGGCTGATCTTCTACCTCAACACGTTCCCACCCTATCCCGATTCCCTTTGTATCCAAAAATCGATCGGTCTCGGTTTTGAATTTATTCAACGACTGAGCATTCATAGCCCTCTAAGGTAGAGAATTCCAAAGGTCTACAACCTTTTGAGTGACGACGTTTCTCTTCAGCTCAGTCCTAAATGGCCAACCCCTTATCCCAAGACTATGCCCCCCAATTCTAGACTCCCCTGTCAGGGGAACATCCTCCCAGCATCTACCCGGTCAAGCCCCTAAAGAATTTTATGGGGACAATTTTCGCCAAATACTTTAGGTGTTAAAGAAGTAAAGCGGTGGCCAAGATGGGGTCTGAAGCTGAAATGCCACTTTAGCTTACGTTCGTGCAAGATGCCATCTTGGTAAAGGGGTTGAAGCCAGCGCAAGCGGCTGCCCAGAGGCTAGTTAAACAGCTGACTGCCACTTAAAATGCCTGCTAGTGTTTATTAAAGAGGCTGCATGGCATTTTAGTGACTAATGCTTCAAGTAACGTCCTCTCCTAATAGCGACCAGATGTTTGAAAGTAAACATGGCACTGATGTCAATTTCAAGCACAACTTAAAGGGATAACTCACCATTTCGAGGTCATTACTGCTGAAGCTTTGAAGAGGACCTCTGGAACCTGAGCCTTTCTGGGACACTGTTAAGACTTGAACACACAAGCAACATTTATTACGGAAATTCTCTGAGGATTTCACCTAAAAAAAAGCAACTGATGTGCTTCTCCACCTTACGAGTCACCAGGAGAAAGGGAATGCTTTGTCATGGGCATTTTGCTGGGGGCCCCATTGGTTTGGACAAGGAATGGAAAGACACATCATCATCGGCAGTCCCTCGGAATGGAGGAAGACTTGCTTCCACTCTTAAAATGAGCCCTTAGGTGGCTGAACAGTCCAATACGAGAACCACAGTCCCGATCACAGGTGGGACAGACAGTCGTTCAGGGAAAGGGTGGGTGGGACTGGTTTGCCGCACGCTCTTTCCGCTGCCTGCGCTTGATTTCTGCATGCACTCGGCGATGAGACTCGGAAGTGCTCAGCGCCCTCCTGGATGCTTCCTCCACTTTGGACAGTCTTTGGCCAGGGACTCCCAGGTGTCAGTGGGGATGTTGCATTTTATCAGAGAGGCTTTGAGGGTGTCCTTGTAATATTTCCTTTGCCCACCTTTGGCTCGTTTGTCATAAAGGAGTTCAGAGTAGAGCGCTTGCTTTGGGAGTCTCGTATCTGACATGCGAACAATATGGCCTGCCCAGCGGAGCTGATCAAGTGTGGTCAGTGCTTCAATGCTGGGGATATTGGCCTGGTCGAGGATGCTGATGTTGGTGCGTCTGTCCTTCCAGGGGATTTGTAAGATCTTGGAGACATTGCTGGTGGTATTTCTCCAGCGACTTGGTGTCTACTGTACATGGTCCATGTCTCTGAGCCATACAGGAGGGCGGGTATTACTACAGCCCTGTAGACCATGAGCTTGGTGGCAGTTTTGAGGGCCTGATCTTCAAACACAAGGAATGGGAAGACACAAGGCCAGGCAGAGCAGCACTAGCTGCTGTCGGAAACATGGACAGGAGGGCAAGATGGCATCCTTCCCCCTGTGGGTAAAGGACATCCTTCCTCCACTGAACCTCCTCCACCAGGACCTCCAGTGCTGCATCTGATAACCTGGGTGCCCTCTCCCTCGGTCCCTGAGCCATCCTGCAACAGGCTGCTGTGTGCTAACCTGAGCACTGCACACCTTTAGTGAAAGTGGGTGTGAAGAGATCACATTACTGCTCCACGAAAATTGTATTTAATCAGCACTTGAGTGCTAAACCTGAAGGTTTCTGGTTAACGCCTACAGGCACATTCAAATCATGCTAATCATTAATTAGTCCGAAAATTGCGCACTAAATCCAGTTTTCAAACCAGCATTTCTTATTACTACAGAACAAATTTAGCACCTGTTTTCACCCTTTGGCCAAAATAACCCTCATATGTTTCGATGAGATCACCCTCTCATTCTTCTAAACTCAAGGGAATAATAGGCCTTGTCGACTCAATCTTTCCTCAGAGGTTGATACCTTCATCCCAGCAATCAGTCTGGTGAACCTTTATTTCACTCTCTTTAAGGCAAGTATATCCTTCCTTAGGTAAGGAGACGAAAACTGTACACAGTACTCCAGGTGTGGTCTAGCCAAAGCCCTATATAATTGTAGTAATATTTCTTTACACCTTTTATCGGCGAAAACGGTAACGATATGTAAAACTTAGCATTTTCGCTGCACTGCCGTTTTTCGCCCGAACTTTCAGTCTTTACGTCGGTAAGGGAGGCGTTGCACAAGCATTCGCGGCGCAAACCGCGAGTTTCGGCAACTTTAGTCCAGGGCCGGGAGAGCGTTGCGAGAGAGGCCTTGGGGGTGGGGGGGGGGGGAAGAAAACAAAAAAAATTCCCCAAAAAACATTCCAAAGACCCTTATCTATCGAATCGCTGAAAGAAAATTAATAAAAACTATCTTACTTTTTCGCTGGTTTTCATACTTACCGTTGCTGGCAGGGCTGCACCAACAGATTTGACCGGTTGCTATTCTGGGCGTGCCGTATGGGTCGGGAGAGTGCCGAAACTGGAACACAAACGCAATCAAGAGTCGTTGCACGTTGGCACACCTCTTCCCGATGGTACTTGAAAGCACCACTGCAAACAGGTACCAGAGGTTCCTGCCCAGGCTTTGCAATCACGCTTTCACCTTGGAGGGTCAAATCAGGCGAAAACCCGGTCGCAAACCTCGCAAAAATCCGACCCTTTTACTCCAATCCATGTAATAAAGGCCAACAATTTGATTTCCTAATTGCTTGCTGGACCTGCATATTAACTTTGTGATTCAAGTAAAAGAACACCCAAGTCCCTCTAAATGCCAACATTTCCCAGTCTCTCTTTAAAAAAAAAAAATTCCTCTTTCTCCCCCCCACAAAGTGTACAACTTCATATTTCTCCATGTTATATTCCATTTGCCACATTCTTGCGCACTCATTTAACCGGTCTATATCCCTTTGCAGCATCTGTGTCCTGCTCACCGCTTACTTTCCCACCTAGTTTTGTATAGTTAGCAAACTTGGATACTTTACAGAGTCTCTTTATCTAAGTCATTGATATAGACTGTAAATAGCAGTGACCTAAGCACTGTTCCTTGTGGTACCCCACGAGTTACAGCCTGCCAACCGAAAACGACCTGTTTATTCCTACTCTCTGTTTTCCGTCTGTTAACCAAACCTCAAACCATGCTAATCCAATCCAATTCCAATGAGCCCTAATCTTGTGCAACAATCTCTTGTATGACACCTTTGAGTGCTTTTGAGAATCCAAATACACTACATCCCCTGGTTCTCCCTTAGCGACCAGACTTGTTGCAACCTCAAAAAAACTTTTGTCAAATACAATTTCCCTTTCATAAATCCATGTTGACTCTGCCCAATCATTACAATTTTCTAGGCGCTCGGATATCACATCCCTAATAATACAGTAGGCTGTGTGGTTGATAATGAAGAAAGCTGCGGACTGCAGGGAGATATCAATGTACTGGTCAGGTGGGCAGAACAGTGGCAAATGGAATTCAATCCGTACAAGTGTGAGGTAATGCATTTGGGAAGGTCTAACAAGGCAAGGGAACACACATTAAATGGTAAGACACTGAAAAGTGTAGTGGAACAAAGGGACCTTGGAGTGCAGGTCCACAGATTCCTGGTAGAGAAGGTGGTTAAGGCGGCATATGGAATACTTGCCTTTATTAGTTGAGGCATGGAATAAAGAGCAAGGAGGTTATGCTTGAACTGTATAAAACACTGATTAGGCCGTAGCTGGCGTACGGTGTGCAGTTCTGGTCACCACATTACAGGAAAGATGTGATTGCACGGGAAAGGGTGCAGAGGAGATTTACAAGAATGTTGCCTGGACTGGAAAAGTTTGCCATGAGGAAAGATTGGAGATGCTGGGTCTGTTTTCTTTGGAACAGAAGAGGCTAAGGGGATACCTGAATTGAGGTGCATAAAATTATGAGGGGCCTGGATAGAAAGGACCCGTTTCCCTTGGCAGAGGGGTTAACATCCAAGGGGCATAGATTTAAAGTAATTGGGGAGAGATTTAGAGGAGATACGAGGGGAAATGTCTTCACCCACAGGGTGGAAGGAGTTTGGAAATCACTGCCTGAAAGGGTGGTAGAGGCAGAAACCCTCACCACATTTAAAAGATAATTGGATGTGCACTTAAAGTGCTGTAACCTACAGGGCGACAGACCAAGAGCTGGAAAGTGGGATTAGGCTGGATAGCTCTTGGTTGGCCGACGTGGACACGATGAGCCGAAATGGCCTCCTCCCATGCTGTAAATTTCTATGATTCTATGAGTAGGCACCTCAAAGCACTGGAGCCTCCGCAAAATCATTGGCAGTATAGGCGCACCAATGTCCACATTCTCTCTCAGGCCAACATCCCCAGCATCGAAGCATTGGCCACGCTTGATCAGCTTTGATGGGCGGGCCACATTGTCCACATGCCTGATACTAGACTCCCGAAACAAGCACTCTACTTCGAGCTACGACATGGCAGGCGAGCCCCAGGTAGGCAGAGAAAATGCTTCAAGGACACCCTCAAAGCCTCCTTGAAAAAATGTAATATCCCCCACCGACTCTTGGGAATCCCCGGACCACGACCGCTTAAAGTGGAGGAGAAGTATCAGAGAAGACGCCAAACACTTCTCTGGGAGCACGCGGGAGCCAAGTTCAAACAGCGGAAGGAGCTCATGATAAATCAAGCATGCCACCCACCACTCCCTCCAACCACCATCTGTCCCAGGTTCGGGTATTTCTGGGTTTCGGAGCGTCAGAAAGGGGGTCGCCGCCGAGGAGCTGTTCGGGCCGCTGGACCCGTCGAGGTGGGGCTGTTCGGGCAGGGCCCCGCCGAGGTGGCATTGGTCTCATCAGTCAACTTAGAATTAATTGAGTGTGGAAGCAAGTCATCCTCGACTCTGGGGGACTGCCTGAGAAGAAGGAGGAAGAATAATCGAGTCTCGCATTTTCGCCTACCTGATGTCAGGCAAACTGGTCTGCAGTTCCCCATTTTTGCTCTCCCTCCTTTCTTGGTCCACAGGGACCAATCTAAAACTTTGGGAACTTTTGGAAGATCAAACAAAATGCATCCACTATTTCTGTAGGCCATCAGGTTCAGGATTTGTCGGCTTTTCGTCCCATTAATTTCTCCAGTACTATTCCGTTACTAATACTAATTTCTTTAAGTTCCTCATTCTTATTCGAACCTAGATTCCCCACTACAGGTGCAGGGTCCAGAATCCAGAATCCTCAGGACCCAGGCCGTTTCGGGTACGCGTTTTTCTGGACTTTGGATCGTCTTTGATGTCACGAATCCAGAAACACTCGAGCCCAGGTTCGAGTATTTCCGGATTTTGGATTGTCAGAAAGGGGAGGTCACCGCCGAGGAGCTTTCGAGCCGCCCGCCCCGCCGAGGTGGAGCTGTTCGGGCGGGGCCCCCGCCGAGGTGGAGCTGTTCGGGCGGGCGGGGCCCCCGCCGAGGTGGAGCTGTTCGGGCGGGCGGGGCCCCCGCCGAGGTGGAGCTGTTCGGGCGGGCGGGGCCCCCGCCGAGGTGGAGCTGTTCGGGCGGGCGGGGCCTGTCGCAGAGGTGTTGTTGAGGCAGGCCGATGAGGAGGCCCCGAGGTAAGGGCAGCGGCGGCGTGAGGCGAGCAGCGGCGGGCCCCCCCCCCACCCCCCGAGGTCGGCGGGTCCGGATTCACGAACATTTTATGGATTCCGGACGACCCTGCCACCGATCGGTCCAGAGTCCGAATTTCGGAACAATCCAGATCTTGTACGCTGCACCTGTATTACCTGTATTTCTGGAATTGTGTGTGTGTCTTCTACCTTGAAGACAGATACAAAGGTAGGAATTTCCCAGGGGGGTCAGCAGGTGGAATCAGTGGTGGGCCGGACGGGAAATTTGATTCTTTTGACAGCGGGTCAGGAAACCGGTCATCCCGCCACAACCCAATGGCGCGTCTGTGATCTCGGATCGGTTTCGACCTGCAGAGGTGAATGATCCAATTAAAGCAATGATTGACTCGTTGACTAACCCTTAATAATGGTTTTAACCTTCCCTTTTAACTTTAACTGCTTGCCCACAGGATCCACACTGTTCGTGGAACAAGTCTGTTAACCTGAGATGGAAGTTGAATGGCAATTGAATCAGCTGATTAGTTGACAGCCAGAAAAGCTCTCACCTCAGAAGCTGTTGCTTACTCCATTTGGAACACAGATTGAGCTTTATAAAGGCTGCAAGTGTTTGGAGCAAATTCTCCATCTAGTGTCACCTCATTGGAACAAATTCTCTCACCATTGACAGATTGCTTCTGTCATCTTAACTTCACCTGTCATCTATTCCTTCAATGGGTACCGTTTATACTGTTACATCTTGGTCCTCAGAATCTGACCACAATCAACCCCATCAGCAGCACCAACACCACCAACCTTTTCCGCAATAACCTGGCATGATTGCACTAGGATGAGGTAGAGTTTGAAGGTTGGCTAGTAAGATGGGGATGTGATAAATGTAAAGAGAGAGAGGGATGGATGGAGATGCAAGGTATGTTGGTGTGAGTAAGGATGTGTAGGAGTAAGTAGGGAAAGCAGTGTGATGGGGATGTGATGAGAGGCATAACAAGATGATGATGAGCATGACTTTGTACTCATGTTTCTTGATCTAATGAGGTTATTGAAAGGTTTGCACCACTGCACCCAGGTCCTCCTAATAACACCCTGCTTGTGATCTCCATTGGAAGGGAAGAGGACCTCCCTGCATGCTGTGACTCCTTCCATAAGCATACAGAGGGAGTCATGGGAGAACCTGGGTGCAGCCCTGCACCTCTGTGCAGTGACTGTCAGTGTTTGCAGCACTTCAATGCTGTAGAACATTGACAGCACAAACGTCAAAAATAAAGTGGCCATGGTCCCTTTCAAGAAACCGGCTGATGACGCATCATGAATTACGTCATCAGATTCCATCTAATTAGGTTGGAAAACACACTGGACAGGCTCAACAAGCCCCATTGAGGCATGTTCATTTTAGGCAGTGGAATGGAGCTAGAAGCAGGGCCACAACCCACCACCAGACCCACAGACGTGAGCAAAATCTCAGCCAAAGTATTTGTTTAATGCCTCTACCATTTTATTATTCCCTATTATAATTTCACCTGGCTCAGCCTTTAAGGGACCAATGTATACTTTTGCTAATCTTTTCCTTTTTACATACCTATAGAAGCTGTTACAATCTGTTTCCATGTCTCTTGCTAGTTTACTCTCATTCTATTTTCTCTCTCTTTACCAATTTCTTGGTCATCCTTTGCTGAACTCTAAAATCGTCCTAGCCCTCAGGCTTACTACTTGTTTTGGCAACATTACAAGCCTCTTCCTTTAATCTAATACTATACATAAGGATTTACATAAGAAATAGGAGCAGGAGTAGACCATTTGGCCCCTCGAGCCTGCTCCACCATTCAATAAGATCGTGGCTGATCTGATCTTGGCCTCAACTCCACTTTCCTGCCCGCTCCCCATAACACTAGACTCCCCTATTGTTCAAAAATGTCTATCTCTACCTTAAATATATTCAATGACCCAGCCTCAACAGCTCTCTGGGGTAGAGAATTCCAAAGATTCATGACCCTCAGAAGAAATTTCTATCTGGAACTTCCCTGGTTAGCCACGGTTGGACCACTTTTCCCAATGGGTTTTTATTTCTCAAGGGAATGTATGTACGATCCGAATTATAAATTATATCTTTAAATGTTTGCCATTGCTTATCTATTGTCATATCATTTAATCTAGTTTCTCAATCTACCTTAGCCAACTAGCCCCTCATATCTCATACCTACATAGTTTGCTTTATTCAGATTCAAGGCCCTAGTTTTGGACTTAACTAAATCACTTGCAAACTCAACCTGAAATTCTATCATATTAAGATCACTCTTCCCCAGAAGCTCCTTTACGACAAGGTTATTAATTAATCCTGTCTCATTGTACAAGATCTAAAATAGCCTGTTCTGTAGTTGGTTCCTCGACATACTGATCTAGAAAACTATCTTGAATGCAATCCATGAACTCATCCTCCATCCTATTACTGCAAATTTAGTTTGCCCAAATGATGTTGGGACCCTGGAGATGCTCGTGGCGGGTGACCTCTGGGAGCTTGTTTCCATGAGGGTGCAACTGCAGACTGTTGCTCTTTGGCTGCTGCCAGGGCTGTCTGGCCTAGCAGACTTTCATACAGCATAGTGGGTAGCAAGTGAGCAGATGAGGTGCCATCCAAGAAAGCTGCAATCCTCTCTGGATAATGATATTGTACAGGACACTACAGCATGCTACAATTACGCAGGAGACTCACTCCAGAGCATATTTCAAGGAGTCCTTTCAAGGAGTCCTATCAAGGCATCTGAACCTTTGCTTTTGGAGCCCGATAGGGAGTTTGATAATCCTACTTGTGGTGTTGTGGCTCTCGTTGTACCGGATCTCTTCAGGCTTAGTGACATTGCGAAGTAGTGTCATGAGCCATGTTAGATGTGGGTATGCTTTGTCCCCAGGCAGCTATCCTTGAACATTCCTGTCAGGTTAGAAAACTGTGTGGATATATGACTGCTGTAATCTGAATGCATCATAATTGCCTGGGAACATTGCACAGACTTACATGATCTATTTTGTTGTGATCACATACAAGATGAAAATTAATCGAGTGAAACCCTTTACAGTTTACAAAAAACATCTTGGTCTCGAGTTGCCCTAATGGCCTGTACTCGAGGGAAGCCAGTCACTGCTATGAATCCCCCTCTCATGTTGACTGTTGTCATCAATCGAAAAATATACATGCTGGTTTTCCCTGGGAAATAGTGCATTGGTCGTCTCCTCAATGCACTTAATGACTGTCGGCTGAAAAATGTGTGAAATGTTCTCAGAAGCACCTTGAAAGGATCCTGAGGCAAAGAAGTTCAGGTGGTTGTCACCTGTACAACTACTAACATGCATGGCCCAGCAGGTAGCAGTCCTTTTTGCAGGAGGTTGCAGAGGTCAGAAACACTTCAGGAAAAGCAGCCTTCTCAGGCACTGCTCCTCTAACATGATCAGCCATGATCTTATTGAATGGTGGTGCAGGCTCGAAGGACCAAATGGCCTACTCCTGCACCTATTTTCTATGTTTCTATGTTTCAATCATATCTAAGTCTAAGCTGCTCTCAGGTATAGAGTCCCAATTCTTTTAGCCTATCTTGATTACTAAGATGCTTTAGACTTGGAATTAGTCTAGTGGCCCTCTTCTGCACCCTTTCCAGAGCCTCAATATCACCCACCATGTGAGGAGACCAAAACTGGACACAGTATTCCAAGTGCGACCTGACTAAGGTCTTGTAAAAGGACAAAACAGTACACCTCGTCTTATACTCAATTGTCCTATGAATACACCCAAACACCCTATTTGTCCTAACTATCGCTGCACGGCATTGCTCATGTACCTTGAAGGATGTATGCACTAGAATGCCCAAATCTCTTTCTATCTCCACCATCTTTAATGCCTTTCCCTGGAAGGTGAACGAATGTTGAGCATTTGCTCTGCCATATGCATAACACTGTATTTATCTAAGCTTTACATCATTTTCAAGTCTTGAGCCCAATCTTCCAACACATTAAGATCTGCCTACATTAAGATTTTTTTTGATTAACATCGCATCGGGGTCACAATTGCAAAGAGAGAGAATTTAAAATCAGCAGCAGGTGCCAGGACTGAAGTCAGATGGCAAGAATTGCCATTTAAGGATCACACCGCTGGAGGAGTTGAGCAACAGCACAATATGCTGGCCTAGAAATTGTTTCAAATTAAAAACATATACTGTACATGCCAATTAAACCAATATGAAAATGAGAATTTTGATGGACAGAGACTACGTAATGTTGACCCTCAATTTATACAGGTGCCACGCATGTTTTCAGCTATTTTATGGGGTTATCTTATACATGGATTGTTTGGAGCACAAACTTACAGAAAATTGTACAAATATAAGATACCAATCAACTGCAATATCATGGGTAATCTTTGAAATTTTTAACAGAAATTTCTCCACTAAATTTACAGTAAGCTTATACTTTAAGATTGCATCCATATAGCCACGAATACTAGATTAATAACGTAGTTTATAGTTCAAAATCCTGTCTTAAGAGTATATTTTCCCTCACCGAAACAATTGTTTCTCGTGTAGTATGCAAAATCCTTGAACAGCATGCTGTTAGATTAGAAAAATACTCATGACTTTTGATTTACATTTTACAAGACAAGTCCACCACAACAACAATTTGCATTTACATAACGGGGCCGAATTTGGTCAAGGTCTCCGCCCGCCCAAGTGCCACCCAAAGTACCACCAAGGTACCGGACAGTACTTTCAGCGGGGATTTCATCGCCGAGGTCCCTCAAAGATTGGCGGGTGGCAAATCAACGACGTACGCCACCAATCTGGATGGCAGTGGGCGGGAGGTCTCATTCTCGGCGGCAGAGATGCTTGTCGCCCAAGTGCCGCCAAGGATGGAGTCGGGCCCAGAGGTAAAATAAAAAAAACAAAAAAATAGAAATATCTGACGACCTTCTGGGGACCCCATCCAGTACCTGTAAAGAAATAATTTAAAAACATTCCACTTACCTTTTTTTTTTTTAAAAACAGGATCTTGACACTCACCATTCAGGACAGAGCAGCCTCCACGCAGTGGTCCACCGCCGTCCTGCCGCCGACTCGAGCAGAGGAATGTCGGCGGCAGTGAGCAGTAAGTTCATCAAAATCGGCCCACAGATCTTTTTTGAGAAAACGTCCCAAAGCTTTTCATAAAAAGCATAATCAAAAAATTGGATGTCAAGCTGAAGCAGATACTCGGAGGGATGATGAAAAACATGGTCAGATAATTGGATTTAAGGAAGGATAGAATGATGCAGAGGTGGAGGGGTTTAGGTAGGAAATTCCAGAGTATGGGGACTCCTTCACAGGATTGCATACATGTTTGTGCAATGTAGACCACATGACAGAAGACATCAAGATGTTGTGACAAAATATATTGGGGGAGAAATTGGCCTCCTTTGCACCTCCTGTTTGCGCCTCCAGCGGGCAATAACGGGGCGCAAAAGGATTACTGACCGGGCACGGCAGAATTACTGACGCCCGCGAACTTCCATGGCAGGTTAGTGCTGGCGATAAAACTTACCACCTCGATCTCCTGCACCCCGGAGATCGTGACATAATTCGGTCGCAGCGCCCCATTATCACCGTGGATATAAAACTCGTTTCCGCCCTTGCAGCTTCGTCAGGCGTCAACAATGGCAGCTGCAGGAGGCGTTGTGACTTTGTATTTATTTATGTCCCAAGTGTGTTGTTTTTTAAATTTTTTTTGCAGCCCGCGTTTGCTCAGCCCTGCACTCAGAGTGCTTGGGGCTGTTCTGCGCGTATTGCAGGTGCTGTCGACGACCATTCCCAGCCTTAGCCTCTAATGACTGGAAGTGGTAGCGCTAAACTGGAAGCTCCCATTGGAATCAATTGCATAGCGTCTGCCAATAACTTTTGCAGAAGCGCAAAAGTATCACCCCAAACAGGGCGCGACACAATTTCTAGCCCATAACATTTTACTGAGCACCACAGCAGACAAGTGTGAGTACGCCCATGGAAATTCCCACCCAAAGCTTAAGAATTGATACAATACACAAAATAAGCAAGGAATAACAATGTTGCATTCGAGAAATACAAGAACAGCTAAGAACTATTAGAAAGAATAGTTGGATAAAAACAAAACTGCACAAGGTACTCTAGGGAAATAAACACAATAAGGCACAAAAGAAAGAAAAAAAAAGGTACAGTGGAGAAAAGAAACAACCCTAAACAAGCAGACCCTGAACATATCAGCAGGAGAGGTGATAAAGGTCTGTGAAGGAGCAGGGCAGAACTCCACTCTTTCTAAAATAATATACAAGGGTCAGAATGAGAATAGAGTGGGAAGGGAAAGACAACCAGACTTCTCAGGATAGGAATTTCTTAAAGATACGTCCCAGTTCATTGTCCTCCATGGGATGCTGCAAATTTTGTAGTGGTTGAGCAAATTGCAAAGAATATCATATTTGAATTAAAATATAGTGTGCTGGAAATTGCCCTCCGCCCGCTTGGGGCGGATAATATAAATTAGATGAAAATTTAGCGCCTGTACAGATGGGGCGGAAAATAAAAAGATTTTGGTGACTTTGTTTTCTTGGAAGGCTCCCGACGCGCTCGGGCGCTGTTGGAGGCGGGAGTGGGACGGAAGAGAGTCGGGAGCAGGGCGGAAGGTGGGTAGTGTCATTTAGCGCCGCGCTGAGCAACGTCCCTCTCCTTCAGTTAAAGTGAGGACTCCGCAGTGCCCACTGGGACACCAGGGAAGAATTCGGCCAAGCCAGCGGCCCGGCACTCAATTAAAAGATAATGGCAGCTCCTCAAGGTCAGCCGCATCGCCCAACCACTGGCAGCTTCCCGCCTTGCGAAGCCATCGGTGGCACCAACCGACGGTGGCCGCGCTCCCGTGGGGCAATTTCCCCATGGGGTGGAAAATGGGTCAGCACCGGGCAGTAAGGGGTCGGCTTGTGACCGACAAAGAGTCGGAGGGCGGGCGGGGAGGAAAGTCAGGGCGCGATGCCCCCAGCCCGGAGCAATTGCGGATGGGTCATACCCTCTGCCTGCCCCACGGTCAGTCAGGCATTACCGCCTCTTACACACGGTAACGGGCCTTAAAAGGGGAGGCAATTTCAGTCCCAGTGAGTCTTAATACAATAAAGTGTGTCTTTTAGGGCATGTGTTAAGATTAGGTTATCACAGTAATAATGTAAATGTCATCATTGTCATTCTGCCTCATGAAGGAGTCTTCAGTGCTGTCAGTCACAATAAAGCATGAAATGCAATTTTTTTTTTTTAAAAAGCGGAATCATGTCAATCTGAGTGAGCAATGAAATTGGAATTTTATCTTTTGATGGAACTGATGTCCTCTGGTTGCTATACTTGCAAAGGCATTCATGGAGAGAACTTGGAAAAATATGTTTTCAGTACAATCCGAATAATAATAGATTTATTTTTTTTTAAGTAGTAAAAGATCTTTAAGATCACCGTATAACTTAACTAAAAATACCTGATTGAAATGTGAAGTGAACCCACTTGCCCAACCTCATGGGAATAGGAACAAGAGTAGACCGTTCAGACCCTTAAGCTTCCACCACCATTCAATTCGATCAGGACTGATTCTACACCCGAACTCCTGCACCCAGAAATTGAGACGGTATCAGCGTCTGCATCGCCTCGTTAGTGTCCCGGCCCATAAATTGGCTTTCGGCCCCTACAGCACCTGCAGGCGATAATAGACAGCTTCAGGGGGCCCGTATCAGGCAGCCGGCCGCTACCAGGGCAAAAATTAAAGAGGAGGATGCAGAGTGCAGAAATACAAAATCATTTTAGTTGCCGCTCCTGATGTGGTTTCTTCGCGGGGTCGGTCGCAGAGTCATGGCTGCGATTGTTCACTGGTGGTCCAAGTAGGTGTCTGTTTCTTTCGCGGAGTTGATAGTGAGCCCTTCCCTTTAATTAAAGGAAGGGCCCCTCGAATGTGGCAGCGCCACGTGGCCAAGTGTATAGCGCTGCTGAGGCGTCCGCCCATTATCGTCCCAGGAAGGAAGAGGAACGCTTGATTTAGCACTTCACTTCCTTCAGAGGGCGGTAACCCGAATTTATAAATGGGCGAGACTTCTGTGCCAAGTGTTACCTCCCAAATGTTACCGCCCCTAAACAGGACAATACTGAATTTCTCCCCCTCGGTATCTACCCGAACAAATCCTTTTAACATTTTAAACAGCTCGATCAGATTGCCACTCAATCTTGAATACTCAAGGGAATCCAAGGGAATCCAAGCCGTGTTTATGCATCCTGTCCTCACAATTTAACCCTCTAATCCCTGGCATCATTCTGGTGAATCTACACTGCACCCCCTGCAAGGCCAATATATTCTTCATTAGATGCTATTGTGTTCCTAATACAGATGAGGCTGCACACAGGGAGGCTAAAGTAACAGTGACCTCAGTCTTTAATAAGACACTCCAGAGTGAGGAACGGGCCTTAGGGGCTGGCTTATATACAGTGCTCCCAAGGGATGCTGGGATCCCTTGAGACTTCAGGGGATGAGCTCCCTGGTGGCAGAACATGGGAGTGCATGCTTTATAGATACAAAACAGAATGCAGTACTCCAGATAGGGTCTGACCTATACAACTGCAGTATAACTTCCTGCTCTTTGTACTCCAGCCCTCGAGATAGGGGCCCAGAGAGTCGGAGGAGCCACAGGAGCAGGAGCGGGAGGATAGAGAGGCCCATAAAAGGGGCCCCCCGAGAGTTGGAGGAGCCACAGTAGCAGGGACAAAAAGTTTTAAAAAAAATCAAAATGTGACGTCACAGCCAAGCGGGTAAGTAATTGGCTGGTGGATTGGTGAGTATTTTTCTTTTTCCTTTCGGTAGGAAACCTATGGCATTGTTGTAAGTAGCATCTGCCAGTAAAAATATGTGATCTTTATTATCTAAGGAGAGCCAGTTAATTAAATCGGCTGTTTGCTGAGTAGCGGCTGGGTGTGTTGTGCTAAGGTTTAGAATTTAGCTCGACTAGATAGTTGCGAGTGTAACTGGAGGGATGGCAAGGCAGCTCAGTTCTGTGGATTGCATATCCTGTAACCTGTGGGAAGTCCCAGGAGCTTCGCGCAGCTGGGGCGGCCACGTGTGCGGGAGGGGTCTCCAGCTGCACCAACTCGAGCTCCGTGTTTCGGAACTTGAGCAGCAGCTAGGGTCACTGCGGTGCATCCGCGAGACGGAGAGCAATGTGGATAGCACATTTGTAGAGGTGGTCACCCCACAGCTTAAGAGTGTGCAGACAGAGAGGGAGTGGGTGACTGCTAGACAGAAGAGGAGGACGAGGCGGGTAGTGCAGGAATCCACTGAGTCCATCTTGCTCTCTAACCGGTACTCTATTTTGAGTACCGGTGGGGGCGATGGTGGCTCTAGTAGCCAGAGCCAAGTCCACGGCACCACAGGCGGCTCAGCTGCACAGGGGTGGAGGAAGAAGAATGGAAGAGCTATAGTGGTAGGGGATTAAATAGTCAGGGGAGCAGACAGGCGTTTCTGCGGCCGCAGATGTGACTCCAGGATGGTATGTGGCCTCCCTGTTGTCAGGGTCAAGGATGTCACTGAGCGGCTGCAGGGCATTCTGGAGGGAGAGGGTGAACAGCCTGAGGTCGTGGTCCACATCGGTACCAATGACCTAGGTAGGAAGAGGGAGGGGGGTCCTGCAGGCAGAGTTTAGGGAGCTCGGAGAGAGATTAAAAAGCAGGACCTCAAAAAAGGTAGTAATCTCCGGATTACTCCCAGTGCCACGAGCTAGTGAGTACAGAAATAGGAGGATAGAGCAGATGAATACGTGGTTGGAGAGATGGTGCAGGCGGGAGGGCTTTAGTTTGAGGCATTGGGACCGCTTCTGGGGGAGGTGGGACCTGTACAAGCCGGATGGGTCGCATCTCAGAGCCGGGACCAATATCCTCGCTGGGGCGGGGGAGGCGGGGAGTTGGGGGGGGAGGTATCATTCGTGCTGTTGGGGAGGGTTTTGAACTAGCTTGGCAGGGGGATAGGAACCTGAAACTAGATTCAGTAGGGAGGGGAGTAAAGCTGGAATTAGAAAGCAAAAATAAAGAAAGTGAGCTTGAAGGAGAGAGGAAACAATCAGGAAAAAAGGGTAAACAAAAAAAACTTAAAGGCACTTTGTCTAAATGCACGTAGCATTTGTAACAAGATAGATGAGTTGACGACACAAATTGAGACAAATGGGTATGATCTGATAGCCATTACAGAGACGTAGTTGCAAGGTGACCAGGACTGGGAATTAAATATTATGGGGTACATAACAATCCGGAAGGACAGACAGAAAGGAAAAGGAGGTGGGGTAGCTCTATTGATAAAGGATGGAATCACTGCAATAGTAAGAAACGATAATGGCTCAAATGATATGGGTGTTGAATAGTAACAATAAGGGGAAAAAGTCACTATAGTCTATAGGCCCCCCTAACAGTAGCAACTCTGTTGGTCGGAGCGTAAACCAGGAAATTGTGGGGGCTTGTAAAAATGGAACAATAATCATGGGTGATTTTAACCTCCATATTGATTTGTCCAATCAATTTGATCAGGGTAGCCTTGAGGAGGAGTTCATAGAGTGTGTAAGGGACAGGTTCCTTGAGCAGTATGTAACGGAACCAACCAGGGGACAGGCTAGCTTAGATCTGGTCCTGTGTAATGAGACAGGATTAATAAACAATCTCCTCGTAAAGGAACTCTTCGGAATGAGTGATCATAGCATGATTGAATTTCAAATTCAGATGTAGGGCGAGAAAGTTGGATCTTTAACCAGTGTACTAAGCTTAAATAAAGGAGACCATGAAGATATGAGGGCAGAGTTGGGTAAAGTGGACTGGGAAAATAAATTTAGATGTAGGACGATTGATCGTCAGCAAACTTAGCTACATTACACTCAGTTCCTTCTTCCAAGTCGTTAATATAAATTGTAAATAGTTGGGGTCCCAGCACTGATTCCTGCGGCACCCCAGTAGTTACTGGTTGCCAACCTGAGAATGAACCATTTATCCTGACTCTCTGACAGGCCAAGCGTCATTTGTAATTAGAATGCATGTGATATGCATAATATGTTGATACATAAATTTAATATATAGAGTTTGGAATATTTTGTGGTGTCTCTCATTTCACCTTTACGCAGAGGACGACACTAATATGGCATGGCACAGGGATGGTATGATGGGGATGTGGTGAGCAACGGGGATCTGGGTTTCATTCATTCAAATCGGAGTCTGATGAGCCGGTAACAGACCGCCCATCTGGAAGCCAAATTGTTCGGCTGCCCCTACCTTAGAAACATAGAAACATAGAAAATAGGTGCAGGAGTAGGCCATTCGACCCTTCTAGCCTGCACCGCCATTCAATGAGTTCATGGCTGAACATTCAACTTCAGTACCCCATTCCTGCTTTCTCGCCATACCCCTTGATCCCCCTAGTAGTAAGGACCTCATCTAACTCCTTTTTGAATATATTTAGTGAATTGGCCTCAACAACTTTCTGTGGTAGAGAATTCCACAGGTTCACCACTCTCTGGGTGAAGAGGTTCCTCCGCATCTCGGTCCTAAATGGCTTACCCCTTATCCTTAGACTGTGACCTCTGGTTCTGGACTTCCCCAACATTGGGAACATTCTTCCTGCATCTAACCTGTCTAACCCCGTCAGAATTTTAAATGTTTCTATGAGGTCCCCTCTCATTCTTCTGAACTCCAGTGAATACAAGCCCAGTTGATCCAGTCTTTCTTGATAGGTCAGTCCCGCCATCCCGGGAATCAGTCTGGTGAACATTCGCTGCACTCCCTCAATAGCAAGAATGTCCTTCCTCAAGTTAGGAGACCAAAACTGTACACAATACTCCAGGTGTGGCCTCACCAATGCCCTGTACAACTGTAGCAACACCTCCCTGCCCCTGTACTCAAATCCCCTTGCTATGAAGGCCAACATGCCATTTGCTTTCTTAACCGCCTGCTGCACCTGCATGCCAACCTTCAATGACTGATGTACCATGACACCCAGGTCTCTTTGCACCTCCCCTTTTCCTAATCTGTCACCATTCAGATAATAGTCTGTCTCTCTGTTTTTACCACCAAAGTGGATAACCTCACATTTATCCACATTATACTTCATCTGCCATGCATTTGCCCACTCACCTAACCTATCCAAGTCGCTCTGCAGCCTCACAGCATCCTCCTCGCAGCTCACACTGCCACCCAACTTAGTGTCATCCGCAAATTTGGAGATACTACATTTAATCCCCTCATCTAAATCATTAATGTACAGTGTAAACAGCTGGGGCCCCAGCACAGAACCTTGCGGTACCCCACTAGTCACTGCCTGCCATTCTGAAAAGTACCCATTTACTCCTACTCTTTGCTTCCTGTCTGACAACCAGTTCTCAATCCATGTCAGTACACTACCCCCAATCCCATGTGCTCTAACTTTGCACATCAATCTCTTGTGTGGGACCTTGTCGAACGCCTTCTGAAAGTCCAAATATACCACATCAACTGGTTCTCCCTTGTCCACTCTACTGGAAACATCCTCAAAAAATTCCAGAAGATTTGTCAAGCATGATTTCCCTTTCACAAATCCATGCTGACTTGGACCTATCATGTCACCTCTTTCCAAATGCACTGCTATGACATCCTTAATAATTGATTCCATCATTTTACCCACTACCGATGTCAGGCTGACCGGTCTATAATTCCCTGCTTTCTCTCTCCCTCCTTTTTTAAAAAGTGGGGTTACATTGGCTACCCTCCACTCCATAGGAACTGATCCAGAGTCAATGGAATGTTGGAAAATGACTGTCAACGCATCCACTATTTCCAAGGCCACCTCCTTAAGTACTCTGGGATGCAGTCCATCAGGCCCTGGGGATTTATCGGCCTTCAATCCCATCAATTTCCCCAACACAATTTCCCGGCTAATAAGGATTTCCCTCAGTTCCTCCTCCTTACTAGACCCCCCCCGACTCCTTTTATAACCGGAAGGTTGTTCGTGTCCTCCTTCGTGAATACCGAACCAAAGTACTTGTTCAATTGGTCCGCCATTTCTTTGTTCCCCGTTATGACTTCCCCTGATTCTGACTGCAGCGGACCTACGTTTGTGTTTACTAACCTTTTTCTCTTTACATATCTATAGAAACTTTTGCAATCCGTCTTAATGTTCCCTGCAAGCTTCTTCTCGTACTCCATTTTCCCTGCCCTAATCAAACCCTTTGTCCTCCTCTGCTGAGTTCTAAATTTCTCCCAGTCCCCAGGTTCGCTGCTATTTCTGGCCAATTTGTATGCCACTTCCTTGGCTTTAATACTATCCCTGATTTCCCTTGATAGCCACGGTTGAGCCACCTTCCCTTTTTTATTTCCATGCCAGACAGGAATGTACAATTGTTGTAGTTCATCCATGCGGTCTCTAAATGTCTGCCATTGCCCATCCACAGTCAACCCCTTAAGTATCATTCGCCAATCCATCCCAGCCAATTCACGCCTCATACCTTCAAAGTTAGCCTTCTTTAAGTTCTGGACCATGGTCTCTGAATTAACTGTTTCATTCTCCATCCCAATGCAGAATTCCACCATATTATGGTCACTCTTCCCCAAGGGGCCTCGCACAACGAGATTGCTAATTAATCCTCTCTCATTACATAACACCCAGTCTAAGATGGCCTCCCCCCTAGTTGGTTCCTCGACATATTGGTCTAAAAAACCATCCCTTATGCACTCCAGAAAATCCTCCTCCACCGTATTGCTTCCAGTTTGGTTAGCCCAATCTATGTGCATATTAAAGTCACCTTCCCTCCTATTCCTCGTCTCCTTCCTGGTGCTGCATGCCAGCTCTCCCTGTCGTTGTTAATTCCAAGCGGTGAGATAAGTGGCGACAAGCATTTTGTCTGCCTGCCTCCTTTCTCCCTCCTGTTCCTCATCTTTTTCCTGGTGCTGCACGCCAGCTCTCCCAGTCGATGTTGCCTCCAGGCGGTGAGGTAAGTGGCAAGAAGCAATTTGGCAGATCGAGCGTTCAGTGAGCGTTGGACACTTACTGACATCACCACCTTCTTGGCATTGGTGATCGCTGTTACCGGCAACGCTACAGGGAATCCCGATTTGGCACCATTTACTGCCGCTAACGGTCAGCGGTAAGGGGATGAATGTTTTCCCGCATAGGTTTTAAACGCAAGCTTCTGAGGGGGCATATTCTACTTTTAAAAAGGCAAACATATTTACACCTTTTCACAAAATATATAAGGTTACTGTCATGTATGTAACCTTCATGTAACTGTAACCTTCATGTAACAACACTGCATACTACATACACCTAATAAATGCACACCTTGACCACAGGGAGTGAACTTGTGGGAGACACTCCTAGCCTGGTCTTTCAGGTATAAAAGGGGAAGCTCCACCCACCTTCATCACTTCTTGGTCCTGTGAATAAAGGCTAGGTCACAGAGTGACTTTGTCTGCAGAATGTGCCTCTTGTGAATTTATAGTAGTGTGTAAGGACACAACATTTGGCGACAAGAAACGGGAATCAACAACTCAAGAGAATGGCCACTGGTAGCACAGAGGAAAGGTACTATGTTGGTGAAGACTGGGACGATTTCGTTGAGAGGCTCCAGCAGAGCTTTGTCCCAAAGGACTGGCTGGGAGAGGCAGCGGCTGACAAGCGAAGGGAGCATCTACTGACCAGCTGTGGACCCAAGACGTACGCGCTGATGAAAGATCTGCTCACACCAGAGAAGCCGGCGGACAAAACCCTCGAGGAGCTCAGCAAACTGATCGGTGAGCACCTCAAACCGGCGAGCAGTAAACATATGACCCGACACCGATCCTATACACGCAGACGTCGGGAAGGACAGAGCATACCGGACTTTGTTGCAGACCTTCGGCGCTTGGCCAGCCTCTAAGTTCACAGACGCCTGCAGGGGGTAGATGTAACGGGATTTCTTCATTGAGAGCATTGGGCATGCCGGGATTTTCAGACAGCTAATTTAGACCAAGGACTTGACCTTGGAAGCAGCGGCGTTGATGGCTCAGACCTTCATGGCGGGGGAGGAGGAAACCAAGATAATATATGCGCGCAACTCTGCTCCCAACGTGGCGATGGAGCAGGGAGTTAACATAGTAAACGCAACTCAGAACCCCGCAGGCAGGCAAGGGCAATTTGACACCACCCAGGCAGTAACAGACTCGAGAGTGGGTCATCAACAGAGACAATGGCAGGTTGAACGGACATTTACACCATCACAAGGGACAATACGTCCTGGGATGGGGCCATTGACACCCATTAACAGAGTGCTCAAGAGTAATCAAAGAGACAATCAGAGAGGAATGCCTGGTAACAGCCCTTTTGTTCACAACAATCTCAGCTCATGCTGGAGGTGTGGGGGTAGACATGCTGCAAAAACCTGCAGGTTCCACAATTCATCTGTAGAAATTGTAATTTCAGTGGACATTTAGCCAGAATGTGCAGGAAGCCCGCAGCGAGGCTAATTTACGAGGCAGATGAACCACAAGAGGGTTCAGCAAGGCAGGGTGATGCTTGGGACACAGCAATGGATGCTGACGTTCAGGTAGCAAACATCCACAACTCATATACAAATACCCCACCTATGATGATGAAAGTCCTATTAAACGGCATCCCGGTACGCATGGAGCTGGACACAGGGGTCAGCCAGTCACTTATGAGTGTCCAACAATTCGAGAAACTATGGCCACTCAGAGCTAGCAGACCCAAACTAGAACACACTGATACGCAATTACGGATGTACACCAAAGAGATCATCCCAGTGCTAGGCAGTGCAATGTTGGTGGATCAGAGAACCGGTTGCCACTCTGGATTGTCCCGGGAAATGGTCCCGCACTTTTGGGGAGGAGCTGGCTAGCCGAGATGAACTGGAAATGGCGGGGATGTGCACGCCATTTCATCTGTGGAGCAAAGTTCATGCTCACAGGTCCTACAGAAATTTGAGTCACTATTTCAACCTGGTGTCGGGACTTTCAAAGGTACCAAAGTTGTGATACGCATCACCCCGGACGCCAGACCGTGCACCATAAGGAGAGACCTGTGCCGTACGTGATGCGGGAGAAAATTGAGCGTGAGTTGGACAGGTTGCTAAGAGAGAGCATAAAACAGGGAAGGTGGCTCAACTGTGGCTAACAAGGGAAATTAAGGATAGTGTTAAATCCAAAGAGGCATACAAATTTGCCAGAAAAAGTAGCAAACCGGAGGACTGGGAGAAATTTAGAATACAGCGGAGGAGGACAAAGGGTTTAATTAAGAGGGGGAAAATAGAGTACGAGAGGAAGCTTGCCGAAAACATAAAAAATGACTGCAAAAGCTTCTATAGGTATGTGAAGAGAAAAAGATTAGTGAAGTCAAGCGTTGGTTCCTTGCAGTCGGATTCGGGTGAATTTATAATGAGGAACAAAGAAATGGCAGACCAATTGAACAAGTACTTTGGTTCTGTCTTCACAAAGGAAGACACAAATAACCTTCCCGATGTACTAAGGGTCGGGAGGACTAATGAGAAGGAGGAACTGAAGGATATCCTTATTAGGCGGGAAACTGTGTTAGGGAAATTGACGGGGTTGAAGGCCGATAAATCCCCAGGGCCTGATGGTCTACATCCCAGAGTACTTAAGGAAGTGGCCCTAGAAATAGTGGATGCATTGGTGATAATTTTCCAACAATCTATCAACTCTGGATCAGTTCCTATGGACTGGAGGATTGCTAATGTAACACCACTTTTTAAAAAAGGAGGGAGAGAGAAAACAGTTAATTATAGACCAGTTAGCCTGACATCGGTGGTGGGGAAAATGTTGGAATCGATCATTAAGGATGAAATAGCAGCACATTTGGAGAGCAGTGATAGGATTGGTCCAAGTCAACATGGATTTATAAAAGGGAAATCATGCTTGACAAATCTTCTGGAATTTTTTGAGGATGTAACAAGTAGGGTGGACAAGGGAGAACCAGTGGATGTGGTGTATTTGGACTTTCAAAAGGCTTTTGAAAAGGTCCCACATGAGATTGGTGTGCAAAATCAAAGCACATGGTACTGGGGGTAATGTACTGATGTGGATAGAGAACTGTTGGCAGACAGGAAGCAGAGAGTCGGGATTAACGGGTTCTTTTCAGAATGGCAGGCAGTGACGAGTGGAGTGCTGCAGGGCTCAGTGCTGGGACCCCAGCTCTTTACACTATATATTAATGATTTAGATGACGGAATTGAATGTAATATCTCCAAGTTTGCAGATGACACTAAACTGAGTGGCGGTGTGACATGTGAGGAGGACACAAAGAGGCTGCAGGGTGACTTGGACAGGTTAGATGACGGAATTGGACAGGTTAGGTGAGTGGGCAAATACATGGCAGATGCAGTATAATGTGGATAAATGTGAGGTTATCCACTTTGGGGGCAAAAACATGAAGGCAGAATATTATCTGAATGGCGGAAGATTAGGAAAAGGGGAGGTGCAGCGAGACCTGGGTGTCATGGTTCATCAGTCATTGAAAGTTGGTATGCAGGTACAGCAGGCGATGAAGGCAAATGGTATGTTGGCCTTCATAGCAAGGGGATTTGAGTATAGGAGCAGGGAAGTCTTCCTGCAGTTGTACAGGGCCTTAGTGAGGCCTCACCTGGAATATTGTGTTCAGTTTTGGTCTCCGAATCTGAGGAAGGACGTTCTGGCTATTGAGGGAGTGCAGCGAAGGTTCACCAGACTGATTCCAGGGATGGCTGGAATGACATATGAGAAGAGACTGGATCAACTGGGCCTTTATTCACTGGAGTTTAGAAGGATGAGAGGGGGTCTCATAGAAACATAAAAGATTCTGACTGGACTAGACAGGGTCGATGCGGGAAGAATGTTCCCAATGTTGGGGAAGTCCAGAACCAGGGGACAGAGTCTTAGGATAAGGGGCAGGCCGTTTAGGACTGAGATGAGGAGAAACTTCTTCACTGAGAGTTGTTAACCTGTGGAATTCCCTGCCGCAGAGAGTTGTTGATGCCAGTTCATTGGAGTTAGATATGGCCCTTACGGTTAAGGGGATCAAGGGGTATGGAGAGAAAGCAGGAAAGGGGTACTGAAGGAATGATCAGCCATGATCTTATCGAATGGCGGTACAGGTTCGAAGGGCCCAATGGCCTGCTCCTGCACCTATTTTCTATGTTTCTATGTTTCGCCCGTTGAATTCAGCGACTGGGCAAGCCCCATCGTCCCTGTCCTAAAAACAGATGGCTCGGTCAGGATCTGTGGTGACTACAAGGCCACTATCAACCGAGTTTCACTACAAGACCAATACCCGCTTCCGAAAGCAGAGGATCTTTTTGGCAGGCGGCAAGCTGTTCACCAAATTGGACTTCACTTCAGCCTACATGACCCAGGAACTGGTCGAAGAATCCAAGCTACTGACCACCATCACCACGCACAAGGGGCTGTTTGTCTACAACAGGTGTCCATTTGGCATTCGTTCAGCAGCCGCTATCTTTCAAAGGAACATGGAAAGCCTGCTCAAATTCATCCCTCGAACAATCGTATTTCAGAACGACATCCTTATCACAGGTCGAGACAGCGAGGAACACCTTCACAACCTGGAGGAGGTGCTACGCCGACTGGACCAGGTAGGCCTGCGACTAAAGAAGTCCAAGTGTGTGTTTTTGGCCCCAGAGGTTGAGTTTTTGGGCAGGAGGGTTGCCGCAGACGGGATCCGGCAGACCGAATCCAAAACTGAGGCGATTCATCGTACGCCCAGGCCCAGCAACACATCGGAGTAAAGTTCATTTCTGGGACTCGAACTATTTCGGGAACTTTCTGCCGGACTTAAGCACACTGTTGGAGCCGCTATACGTGCTCCTGCATAAGGGTTGCGATTGGTTTTGAGGGGACTGTCAGGAATGGGCGTTCAATCGGGCGCAGAACCTACTTTGTTCTAATAAGCTATTGACCCTGTACAACCCCTGTAAGAAATTGGTTTTGACATGTGATGCATCATCCTATGGGGTTGGGTGTGTGTTGCAGCAGAGTAATGATGAGGGCCAACTCCAACCTGTGGCTTATGCCTCCAGGTCACTCTCCCAAGCAGAAAGGGGATATGGGATGGTTGAGAAGGAAGCACGCGCATGTGTCTACAGGGTGAAAAAGATGCGCCAGTACCTTTTTGGCAGAAGGTTCGAGTTAGAAACTGACCACAAGCCGTTATCATCGCTGTTGTCAGACAGCAAAGCTGTCAATACCAATGCGTCAGCTCGCATACAGCGATGGGCTCTCACGTTGGCTGCGTATGACTACACCATACGGCACCGGAAATTGCGCTGACGCGCTCAGCAGGCTTCCACTGGCTACCACTGAGGGGACAGCGGAGCAAAGCGCTGAGATGGTCATGACCGTCAATGCTTTTGACAGCGCAGGCTCCCCCATCACAGCTCGCCAGATCAAAATCTGGACCAACAGAGATCCCCTCCTATCCTTGATTAAGAATTGTGTCCTGACTGGGTATTGGGCGCCCGCACACGGAGCATGCCCTGAGGAGGTCAGACCGTTTCACAGACGGATGGATGAGCTCTCCATCCAAGCCGACTGCCTACTATGGGGCAGCGGGTAGTCATGCCCCAGAAGGGAAGGGAAGCATTCATCAAGGAACTCCACAGCGAGCACCCAGGCATCGTGCTAATGAAGGCCATTGCCCGCTCACATGTATGGTGGCCGGAATTGACTCAGACCTGGAACATTGTGTTCGCAGGTGCACGACGTGCACCCAGCTGGGCAATGACCCCAGGGAGGCCCCACTCAGCCTGTGCCCCTGGCACACCAGGCCATGGTCACGTATTCACGTAGACTACGCGGGCCCGTTCATGGGAAAAATGTTCCTCATTGTTGTTGATGCGTACTCGAAATGGATCGAGTGCATCATATTGAATTCATGCACGATATCCACCATTGTGGAGAGTCTGCATGCGGTCTTTGCGACCCACGGCTTGCTGGACATCCTGGTTAGCGACAACGGCCCGTGTTTCACTAGCTATGAATTCCAGGAGTTCATGTCGGGTAATGGCATCAAACATCTCAGGACAGCACCGTTTAAGCCGGCCTCCAATGGCCAGGCGGAACGAGCGGTCCAAATCATAAAACAAAGCATGCTCCGGATTCAAGGGCCCTCCCTTCAATGCCGCCTATCGCGCCTCCTGCTGGCCTATAGGTCCCGACCGCATTCGCTCACGGGAGTGCCGCCCGCAGAACTACTCATGAAACGTACACTAAAAACTCGGCTGTCCCTCATTCATCCAGTCCTGTCAGACATTCTTGAAGGCAAGCGCCAGTCCCAAAATGAGTGCCATGACCGTAACTCAAAGGGGGGATATATAGAAATTGATGACCCTGTATGTGTTCTTAATCACGCTTTGGGGCCCAAATGGCTTGAGGGTACTATAATTGGCAAAGAGGGGAATAGGGTCATAGTGGTCAGACTTAACAATGGACACATATGCCACAAGCATCTGGACCAAGTAAAAAAAAAGGTTCAGCATGGACACTGAGGAACCTGAGGAAGATCATGAGATGCTGCCCACACCACCGCCAGTGAATGAGCAACAAGAACTTTCAGCAGCATGCACAGTCCCTGCGGCCAGCCCGGACGAGCCGGAATCACCACAGAGGACAGAGACGCATGCCAAGGCTCAACCACCAGAGCCCCAACTGCGGCGCTCCACGAGAGAGCGTTTGACCCCACAAGACGTGGGGGTGGGGGGCGGGAGGTGATGTCATGTATGTAACCTTCATGTAACTGTAACCTTCATGTAACAACACTGCCTACTATATACACCTAAGAAATGCACACCTTGACCACCAGAGGGTGAACTTGTGGGAGACACTCCTAGCCTGGTCTTTCAGGTATAAAAGGGGAAGCTCCACCCACCTTCATCACTTCTTGGTCCTGTGAATAAAGGTTAGGTCACAGAGTGACTTTGTCTGCAGAATGTGCCTCGTGTGAATTTATAGTAGTGTGTAAGGACACATCAGTTACAAAAGAGCAGTATAAGCAGATATGATACATTTTAATGCAGCTTTTTACAAAATGCTGTTCTAATTACTCATTATTATACATCACATGTATTTGAGAAACACTTTACAGGGTTCTACGGTTTACAAAAATAAAGGGCCAGTAAACATTCTCAATGACAAAGCAGGAAATTGGTGAGCAAGTGCATCATTACAGCTTAATTTGTGAATGTGTTATCAAAACCAACAGAAGACAAGGAGGAAAAGTTGCTGAGTACCATCTGTTATTTCTGTAAGTGACCTATCCACCCACAAGACTATTCACACTCCATTTTCTGTTGTCAGAATGCAGTCACTTTAACACAAATTACAGCAATTGCATGTTTGTTACTGTGTAAATGATGAGCCAGGAACTTTTTGAATCAATTTCATTTTCATATTTTTGTAATGAACTGTCATGAACCTAGATATACGTTCAAGAAAAGAAAATAGATCATGAAATTCAATCCATCAATTTCAAGGGTACATAAATCAGATTCGAAGCTGCCATCACATCCATGAATGACTTCAGTTACAGTATCCCATTTCCTCACTCTGCTCTACAAGCTTAAGGTTTTGTGTCCTATAATTCTTGGCACACAAGGCAACTTAGCTATGCACAGAAGGCCTCTTCAAAAAATTTAAGAAGCCATCTACAGAAAATGGCATTTAATTGTGCCAACAGGCAACATCCTATTGGCACAATAGTTCTGAGCATGCCAAGTCTTTCTCAAACACAATACAGGTCATTTTCACCTTCACTACCTGAACGGTAATCTAATGGAGTGCATCGCCTGTCTATTGTACAACCCACCCGATTTTCATCCCATTGATTTCAATGAGATGGGTTAAATTACGAGGAGCGATTGCTCAAATTATGGTTGTATTCCCTAGAATTTAGAAGGTTACGGGGTGATTTGATTGAAGTTTTTAAGTTGTTAAGTCGAGCCTGTTCCGCTATTAAATGAGGTCATGGCTGATCTGTGACCGAACTCCATAAACCCACCTTTGCACCACATCCCTTAATACCTTTGGTTAACAAAAATCTATAAATTTTGGATTTAAAATGAATTTACCTAACATTAATTGCCGTTTGCAGAAGAGAGTTCCAAACTTCTACTTGTAGAAGTGTTTCCCAACTTCACTCCTAAAGGCCTGGCTTTAATTTTTAGACTATGCCCCCTAGTATTAGACATCCCAACCAGCGGAAATAGTTTCTCTCTAGCTACCCTATCTGTTTTCCTTAATATCTTAAAAACTTCAATCAAATCACCCCGTAACCTTCTAAATTCTAGGGAATACAACCATAATTTGAGCAATCGCTCCTCGTAATTTAACCCATGGAGTCCAGGTATCATTCTGGTATATCTACGCTACACTCCTGTCATGGCCAATATATCCTTCCTGTATGGTGCCTAGAGCAGAACACAGTATTCCAGACGTGGTCTAACCAGGGCTTTGTATAGCTGTGGCATAACTTCTACCCTCGTACGAGCCAGGGATTGCAAGGATGTGCGCATCACCTGCGCCATGACAGGAGCAGACGACTTCTGGACAGACCACCGCCTAATCCGATCGATCATCGACATCAACATAGCCCCAAAGTGGAGGGGGCAGCAGAAGCAGTGCTCCAAAAAAGTCAATACCGGAGCACTGAAGGACCCAGCTAAGAAAGCCCTATACATCCAGCGCCTTACAAATAACCTGGCGTGCCTGGACAACCCCAAGATGCAGAATGCCCAAAGCGCTTGGTCGGCTCTCCAGGCCTCCATAACAAAGAGACATTTGGTTACTCAACCAGGAAGCACCAGGACTGGTTTGAGGAGAATGATCAGGAGATCCAAGAGCTAATAGATTGCAAGCGCAGGGTGTTTGAGCCTAAAACAACAACCTCAATGCGGGAACTGCAAAACAGCGTTAGACGGCTCAAGGCTGAGGTCCAACAAAAAACCCGGGACCGAAAGAACAGGGTGGATGAAGAAAGCACAGGAGATATAGCAACTGATCGACAACCATGATGTGCGAGGATTCTTCATCACAGTCAAGGCCACCGACAGGCCAAACACCCAAGGCCCCACCCCTCGCCTGGCCAAGAACAGGGAAACACTCATCAAGGACACCGAGGCAGTCAGGGCCCGCTGGAAGGAGCACTTCGAAGATCTCCTCAATCAAGACTCTGCCTTTGACTCGAGTGTTCTCGATTCTATCCCGCAGCATGCTACCCGCCACCACCTCAGTGAGACCCCAACACTACAAGAGGTAGAAAAAGCCATAAGACAGCTCAAAAACAACAAGGCTACGGGTGTAGACGGAATCCCTGCTGAGACATTGAAGTATGGCAGAGACACACTGCTGGCACGAATACACAACCTCATCTCTATCATCTGGAGGGAGGAGAGCATGCCGGAGTATCTCAGAGATGCAGTAATCGTGACCATCTTTAAAAAAGGGGACAAGTCTGACTGCGGCAACTACAGAGGAATCTCCCTGCTATCAGCCACTGGGAAAGTCGTCGCTAGAGTCCTCCTCAACTGTCTTCTCCCAGTGGCTGAGGAGCTCCTCCCGGAGTCACAGTGCGGATTTCTCCCCTACGGGGCACAACGGACATGATTTTTGCAATGCAACAGCTACAGGAAAAATGCAGAGAACAGTGCCAGCCCTTATACATGGCCTTCTTCGAATGCCTTTGACACTGTCAACCGCGAGTGTCTATGGAGTGTCCTCCATTTCGGATGCCCCCAAAAATTAGTCACCATCCTCTGCCTGCTCCACGACGACATGCAGGCTGTGATCCTTACCAACAGATCCATCACAGACCCAATTCAAGTCCGGACCGGGGTCAAACGGGGCTGCGTCAGTGCCCCAACCCTCTTCTCAATCTTTCTCGCCGCCATGCTCCATCTACCTCACAGTCAACAAGCTCCCCGCTGGAGTGGAACTAAACTACAGAACCAGTGGGAATCTATTCAACCTGCACGGTCTCCAGGCCTGATCCATCCAAGACCACCTCAACCTCTGGCGTCGAGCTACAGTACACGGACAATGCCTGCATCTGCGTACATACAGGCCGCACTCTAGGACATAGTCGACGTATTTACTGAGGCGTACGAAAGCATGGGCCTTACGCTATACATCCGTAAGACAAAGGACCTCCACCGGCCTGTCCTCACCACACAGCACTGCCCCCCAGTCATCAAGATCCACGGCGTGGCCCTGGACACCATGGACTACTTCCCATATCTCGGGAGCCTCCTATCAACAAGTGCAGGCATCGACGACGAGATCCAACACCGCCTCCAGTGCAGCCTTCGGTCACCTGAGGAAAAGAGTGTTTGAAGACCAGGCCCTCCAAACTGCCACCAAGCTCATGGTCTACAGGGCTGTAGTAATACCTGCCCTCCGGTATGGTTCAGAGACATAGACCATGTACAGTAGACACCCTCAAGTTGCTGAAGAAACATCACCAAAGATATCTCCGCAAGATCCTACAAATCCCCTGGGGGGACAGACGCACCAACATCAGCGTCCTCACTCAGGCTAACATCCCCAACATTGAAGCACTGACCACACTCAATCAGCTCCGCTGGGCAGACCACATAGTCCGCATGCCAGACACGAGACTCCCTAAGCAAGTGCTCTACTCGGAGCTCCTTCATGGCAAACGTGCCAAAGTTGGGCAGCAGAAACGCTACTAGGACACCCTCAAAGCCTCCCTGATAAAGTGCAACATCCCCACTGACACCTCAGAGTCCCTGGCCCAAGACCGTTCTAAGTGGAGGAAGTGCATCCAAGAGGGTGCCGAGCACCTCGAGTCTCAACACCGAGAGCATGCAGAAATCAAGCGCAGACAGCGAAAAGAACGTGCGGTGAACCAGTACCACCCACTCCTTCTCTCAACGACTATCTGTCCCACCTGAGAGAGTCTGTGGTTCTCGTATTGGATTGTTCAGCCACCAAAGAACTCACTTCAGGAGTGGAAGCAAGTCTTCCTCGATTCCGAGGGACTGCCTATGATGATGGCCCTCTTGTATTCTAGTCCTCTAGCTATAAAGGCCTGCATTCTATTAGCCTTTTTGATTTTTTTCCTGTACCTATTCTTGACATTTTAATGATATATGTACATGGACAGTAAAGAATGACTAAGCAAAGAATGACTAAGAAAGCAATAAAGAAAGAAAAGATAGATTGCGAAGGTAAACTTGCGCAAAACACAAAAACGGATAGTAAAAGCTTTTACAGATATATAAAACGGAAAAGAGTGACTAAAGTAAATGTTGGTCCCTTAGAAGATGACAAGGGGGATTTAATAATGGGAAATGTGGAAATGGCTGAGACTTTAAACAATTATTTTGCTTCGGTCTTCACAGTGGAAGACACAAAAACCATGCCAAAAATTGCTGGTCACAGGAATGTGGGAAGGGAGGACCTTGAGACAATCACTAGGAGGGTAGTGCTGGACAGGCTAATGGGACTCAAGGTAGACAAGTCCCCTGGTCCTGATGAAATGCATCCCAGGGTATTAAAAGAGATGGCGGAAGTTATAGCAGATGCATTCGTTATAATCTACCAAAATTCTCTGGACTCTGGGGAGGTACCAGCGGATTGGAAAGCAGCTAATGTAACGCCTCTATTTAAAAAGGGGGGCAGACAAAAGGCAGGTAACTATAGGCCAGTTAGTTTAACATCTGTAGTGGGGAAAATGCTTGAAACTATTAAGGAAGAAATAGCGGGACATCTAGATAGGAATAGTGCAATCAAGCAGACGCAACATGGATTCATGAAGGGGAAATCATGTTTAACTAATTTACTGGAATTCTTTGAGGATATAACGAGCATGGTGGATAGAGGTGTACCGATGGATGTGGTGTATTTGGATTTTCAAAAGGCATTCGATAAGGTGCCACACAAAAGGTTACTGCAGAAGATAAAGGTACGCGGAGTCAGAGGAAACGTATTAGCATGGATAGAGAATTGGCTGGCTAACAGAAAGCAGAGAGTCGGGATAAATGGGTCCTTTTCGGGTTGGAAATCAGTGGTTAGTGGTGTGCCACAGGGATCGGTGCTGGGACCACAACGGTTTACAATATACATAGATGACTTGGAAGAGGGGACAGAGTGTAGTGTAACAAAATTTGCAGATGACACAAAGATTAGTGGGAAAGCGGGTTGTGTGGAGGACACAGAGAGGCTACAAAGAGATTTAGATAGGTTAAGCGAACGGGCTAAGGTTTGGCAGATGGAATACAATGTCGGAAAGTGTGAGGTCATCCACCTTGGGGAAAAAAAAAAAACAGTAAAAGGGAATATTATTTGAATGGGGAGAAATTACAATATGCTGCGGTGCAGAGGGACCTGGGGGTCCTTGTGCATGAATCCCAAAAAGTTAGTTTGGAGGTAATCAGGAAGGCGAATGGAATGTTGGCCTTCATTGCGAGAGGGATGGAGTACAAAAGCAGGGAGGACCTTCTGCAACTGTATAGGGTATTGGTGAGGCTGCACCTGGAGTACTGCATGCAGTTTTGGTCACCTTACTTAAGGAAGGATATACTAGCTTTGGAGGGGGTACAGAGACGATTCACTAGGCTGATTCCGGAGATGAGGGGGATTACCTTATGATGATAGATTGAGTAGACTGGGTCTTTACTCGGAGTTCAGAAGGATGAGGGGTGATCTTATAGAAACAATTAAAATAATGAAAGGGATAGACAAGATCGAGGCAGAGAGGTTGTTTCCACTGGTCAGGGAGACTAGAACTCGGGGGCACAGCCTCAAAATACGGGGGAGCCAATTTAAAATCGAGTTGAGAAGGAATTTCTTCTCCCAGAGGGTTGTGTATCTGTGGAATTCTCTGCCCAAGGAAGCAGTTGAGGCTAGCTCATTTAATGTATTCAAGTCACAGATAGATAGATTTTTAACCAATAAGGGAATTAAGGGTTACGGGGAGCAGGCGGGTAAGTGGAGCTGAGTCCACGGCCAGATCAGCCATGATCTTGTTGAATGGCGGAGCAGGCTTGAGGGGCTAGATGGCCTACTCCTGTCCTAATTCTTATGTTCTTATGACCTCTAAGTGTCTTTGGACATTCACTGTTTCTAGATTTATCTCTAGAAAGTACTCTTCTATCCTTTGTAGGTCCAAAGTGGATGACCTCACTTTTGCCAACATTGAAATCCATCTGCCACAGTTTTACCCATTCGCCTAATCTATCAACATCTCTTTGTAATTTTATGCTTCCATTTATACTGCTTACAATGCCACAAACTTAGATAAATGGCTTTCTATCCTATCATCTAAGTCAATAAATAGTGAATATTTGAGGCCCCAACACAGATCCCTGCGGGACACTAGTCACATCCTGCCAATTTGCCCATTATCTCTACTCTCTTTCTATTGCCACTCAGTCTATTTCCTAACCCGTACAATTATTTACCTTCAATTTCACGAGCTTTAACTTTAGCTAACAGTCTCTTATGAGGGACTTTATCAAATGCCTTCTGTAAGTCCATATAAATAACCTCCATAGACATTTCCCTTTCCACTACTTTAGTCAGCTCCTCAAAAAATTCAGTCAAGTTCGTCCGGCATGACCTACCCTTTAAAAATCTATGCTGGCTCTCTGATCAGCTGAAAATTTTCAAGGAGTTCTGTCACTCTATTCTTAATTATAGATTCTCGTAATTTCCTGACAACAGATGTGAGGCAACTGATCTGTAATTCCATGGCTTCCCTCTCTGACCTTTCTTAAATAGCAGAGTGACGTGTAATTTTTCAATCTAAAGGAACGGTTCCCGAATCGAGAGAACTTTGGAAAATTTTAGTTAGAGCAACTGCAATGGGATCACCTACTTCCTTTAAAACCCTGGGATGGAAACCATCTGGTCCTGGGAATTTGTTCCTCTTTCGTGCCATTTTTTTTTTTTACTGTTATTTTGCTTATGTTCATTTTGGCGAATCCCCAACCCTGATTCAATATTAATTTCTTTGGGATGCTATCCTCTTCCTCGACTATAAATACTGACGCAAAGTAATTATTCAATATGCCTGCTATTTCCTTATTTTCATTTACAGTATCACAGTGATTACTTTTCAAGGGCCTACATTGCTCCTGACCACCCTCTTTTTCCTAATATAACTAATAACTGGTGTTGATTTTGACATCCCCTTACAAGTTTCTTTTCATACCACTTTTTGTAGCTCTTACTATCTGTTTTGTCACTTTTTGTTGTTCTTTGTCTCTTTCCCTGAATGGTGACAGATTAGGAAAAGGGAAGGTGCAACGAGACCTGGGTGTCATGGTACATCAGTCATTGAAGGTTAGCATGCAGGTACAGCAGGCGGTTAAGAAAGCAAATGGCATGTTGGCCTTCATAGCGAGGGGATTTGAATACAGGGGCAGGGAGGTGTTGCTACAGTTGTACAGGGCCTTGGTGAGGCCACACCTGGAGTATTGTGTACAGTTTTGGTCTCCTAACTTGAGGAAGGACATTCTTGCTATTGAGGGAGTGCAGCGAAGATTCACCAGACTGATTCCCGGGATGGCGGGACTGACCTATCAAGAAAGACTGGATCAACTGGGCTTGTATTCACTGGAGTTCAGAAGAATGAGAGGGGACCTCATAGAAACGTTTAAAATTCTGACGGGTTTAGACAGGTTAGATGCAGGAAGAATGTTCCCAATGTTGGGGAAGTCCAGAACCAGGGGTCACAGTCTGAGGATAAGGGGTAAGCCATTTAGGACCGAGATGAGGAGAAACTTCTTCACCCAGAGAGTGGTGAACCTGTGGAATTCTCTACCACAGAAAGTAGTTGAGGCCAATTCACTAAATATATTCAAAAGGGAGTTAGATGAAGTCCTTACTACTCGGGGGATCAAGGGTTATGGCGAGAAAGCAGGAAGGGGGTACTGAAGTTTCATGTTCAGCCATGAACTCATTGAATGGCGGTGCAGGCTAGAAGAGCTGAATGGCCTGCTCCTGCACCTATTTTCTATGTTTCTATGTTTCCCAGTTGCCAGGATCTGCGTTAATTTTTGCATTTTTTTATGCTTTTTATTTTAGTTTTATGTCGTCCCTGACCTCTTTAGTCATCCATGGCAGTTTTTTGGGGGTAAGTAGAGCTCTTGCCTCTTTAGGGGTATAAACTGGTTCTTTGTTACATTAAATTATTTTTGAATACCTCACACTGATCTTCTGTCGTTTTACCTATGAACAGATTTGCCCAGTTTATTGTGGATAGTCTCGGTCTCATCGCATTGAAGTCAGCATTATCTAAATCTAGAATCTTAGTAGCCACCTCACATTTATCCCTTTCAAACACTACGTTGAACTTGATCATATTATGTTTGATCTTGTTTGATAACACTTCTGTGAAGCGCCTTGGGACATGTCACTATATTAAAGGCGCTATATAAATGTAAGTTGCTGCTGTTCAGCCACTTGCATTTAGAATTAGCCTTCTTGCCCTTCTCTGCACTCTTTCCAATGCATATTCTAGAGCAAGAATTATTGCCGTACACCTGTATAAGATTTACAACACTCGGTTTTAAACACGACAAAATCTTAAACTCCAGTCGCTATTCAATAGGAATTCAGAATTTTTTTTTTTTTTTTTTTAAAGTACACTTTACAAATCGAAGATATTTCAGAACGTAGGAACAGGAGTAAGCTATTCAACTACACAAGCCTGTTCAACTATTCAATTAGATTTGGCTGATAAGTACCTCAACTCCATTTGCCCACCCTTGATAGCCCTACCGAATAAAAATCTGTCGATTACAGCTTTGAAAATTTCAATTGACCCAGCATCCACAGCCCCTTAGGGGAGAAGATTCCATATTTCTACTACCATGTGTGAAAAGTTGCTTCCTGATTTCACTCAAGTTCTAATTTTAAGATTGTGCTCCTTGTTCTGAATTCCCCCGCCAGAGGAAATAGCTTCTCTGTATCTACCCCATCAAATCCTTTCATCATTTTAAAAACTTCAATTATTTCAGCCCTCAACCTTCTAAACTCAAGGTTCATGTAACCCTTTATACACAGGCAACCTTGTATGTTGAACCCAATGTAATACCTTCCCTTTGGATTGGATTTAAGAGGTCCATACAGATCAACAGCTATACATCCGTTCAAGAAACTTGCATTTACTGAAAGTACATTCCAATACTTCTTAGGTGAGACAGGAGAAGAAGGGAAATAACTTTTTCCCAGTACAAGTCAAAAACTTTTGTGCTAGTATAACTTTTATGGAGGTATTGGGATAGAAATTAGACCTCATTGCACCCATTTTAAATGCATAAAATAGGTGCAAAGGCGGCCAATTTCTGGAATTATCACACGCCCAAGGGACACCTGAAAGACCTCCGACCCAACACTGGATCAGACTATTTTTCAGATGTTTGGTCTCTTAAATATGTAAATGAGAGGCCTGGCACCTGTTTTCGGCTCCCTCTACTGGAGAGAAAGCAGGAAAGGGATACTGAGGTGAATGATCAGCCATGATCTTATTGAATGGTGGTGCAGGTTCGAAGGGCCGAATGGCCTACTCTTGCAACTATTTTCTCTGTTTCTATGTAAATTACGTATCTCAGGACTGAGTAGGAGCCGGGCCTGCTCTTCTTGGGATTCCAGCAAAAGATAATTTATTTAAAATGTTGCTGTGGAGCCAGGAGTGCACCAATGACTCCACAATATCCCGATCAATCCTCTCCCACCTCCCAACTGTGTTACTTCATCCTCGAGAACATACTTTCAACCGCTGCAATGGAGGCAAGAGGCCCAAAATTAATTTTATAAATGAAACGTGGAGGCGCGACATGGGATGACAGCTCACCCAATTCGTATTATTGAGACCCAAGGCCCAATTTCAGCTTGGACGCATGTTGTAGCCGCATTGCCAACTTTGCGTTTGCGTTGGAAACTGGGTGGCGATCAATTTCTACTCCATTATCTCTCTATTGAGCACATGAACACAAATTTTGATGACTGTAAATGGGCAGTAAGTTTGTCAAAGAATGTTGTACATAAATCAATATTTCTAAATACTAGAGTCAACTAGCAAATGTTTGCACCACAATGGATTGAGTTAGTTATTCAGCAAATCAATCTCAACTAAACCAGAAAACACTTAACCTATTTTACACTGATGGACGCAAATCTATATTGTTGCCTCCAAGCAAAATTTGCGAGTGAACTGATTATTAAATGTGCCGATTTAAAAAAACAAAGCATTGGAAATATTCTATGCAATAAGTGCATCTGTGAAGGAGTTTGACATATTGTAATTCTATTCAGAGAGATTGACTTCGACATATCTTGACTTTCAGAAGGCATTTGATAAGATTTCCCCTGAAACGTAAAGCTAAAGTGAAAGCTCTTGGGATAAATAGAAAGTTAGAAAATAAACTGGCTAAATAAAAGGTAATAAAAGGTATCAGTGGCAGGAGTTCCAATTAATAATACAAGAAAGCATGTAATCTACACCACCCATTTATTCTGCTCAGTATAAAAGCTCCCCGATTCCCAAAGACAATTAAGAAAATTCCAATATCATCCATCGCCATGTCTTCACTATTCACTCTTGGCCTGTGTCCTCCAGACAACATTCATTTCTCCCTAGAGCACAAGTTTCTGTGTTCTTGAACATCATCCCAGACTATACCTATTCCAATAATCACTAATCCCATTCCCAACCAAATATCCAGCAACATTTTAAAACTGTCCCAACTGCAACTGCTTTTGTTGAGAGTCTGTTCCAGTTCTAATATTCAGCATAGAAAAAGTTTCATCTAACTTCTAGACTGGGATTCTCCTCTTCAGGAATGAATATCAGGCAAGTTCTATAATCAATGGGTAATCTGCTCTACTGGGTTACTGTCCCGGCGGCAAAGTTGAAAACTACCCCCACTGTTTTACCACTGTAGAGGAGCTTATGCCATGTCAGAGTTAACATCAAGGCCACTGATCTACAGTAATTGAAGACGACAAATTACTTTATTAAAACACATTCTGGGATTTTTACTGGTGCTTTGGATTGAATTCCACAACTAGGTTCATTATTCTGTAAAAACCATATTCAACTTATATGCATGCATCTCCAGTAGCACAGCACATGTGGAATCAAGACCAAGTATAATCTTCAGGTGCGATAGGGTTAAAGGCTGCAGGATAATTGGACCGGACATATAGACATAATCCAGCCCCAATTTAAAGTTATACATTCATATTCACAATCCTGTGCAAATAGATGTTAACAGATATGATGTGATTGGAATTACAGAGACGTGGCTCCAGAATGATCAGGGCTGGGAACTCAACATCCAAGGGTATTCAACATTCAGGAAGGATAGAATAAGAGGAAAAGGAGGTGGGGTAGCATTGCTAGTTAAACAGGAGATTAATGCAATAGTTAGGAAGGACATTAGCTTGGATGATGTGGAATCGAAATGGGTAGAGCTGCAGAACACCAAAGGGCAAAAAACGTTAGTGGGAGTTGTGTACAGACCTCCAAACAGTAGTAGTGATGTTAGGGAGGGCATCAAACAGGAAATTAGGGGTGCATGCAATAAAGGTGCAGCAGTTATCATGGGTGACTTTAACATGCATATAGATTGGGCTAACCAAACTGGAAGTAATATGGTGGAGGAGGATTTCCTGGAGTGCATAAGGGATGGTTTTCTAGACCAATATGTCGAGGAACCAACTAGGGGGGAGGCCATCTTAGACTGAGTGTTGTGTAATGAGAGGGGATTAATTAGCAATCTCGTTGTGCGAGGCCCCTTGGGGAAAGAGTGACCATAAGAACATAAAAACACAAGAATTAGGAACAGGAGTAGGCCATCTAGCCCCTCGAGCCTGCTCCGCCATTCAAAAAGATCATGGCTGATCTGGCCGTGGACTCAGCTCCACTTACCCGCCCGCTCCCCATAACCCTTAATTCCCTTATTGGTTAAAAAATCTATCTATCTGTGATTTGAATACATTCAGTGAACTAGCCTCAACTGCTTCCTTGGGCAGAGAATTCCACAGATTCACAACCCGCTGGGAGAAGAAATTCCTTCTCAACTCGGTTTTAAATTGGCTCCCCCGTATTTTGAGGCTGTGCCCCCTAGTTCTAGTCTCCCCGACCAGTGGAAACAACCTCTCTACCTTGATCTTGTCTATCCCTTTCATTATTTTAAATGTTTCTATAAGATCACCCCTCATCCTTCTGAACTCCAACGAGTAAAGACCCAGTCTACTCAATCTATCATCATAAGGTAACCCCCTCATCTCCGGAATCAGCCGAGTGAATCGTCTCTGTACCCCCTCCAAGGCTAGTATATCCTTCCTTAAGAAAGGTGACCAAAACTGCACTCAGTACTCCAGGTGCAGCCTCACCAATACCCTATACAGTTGCAGTCGGAGCTCCCTGCTTTTGTACTCCATCCCTCTCGCAATGAAGGCCAACATTCCATTCGCCTTCCTGATCACCTGCTGCACCTGCAAACTAACTTTTTGGGATTCATGCACAAGGACCCCCAGGTCCCTCTGCACCGCAGCATGTTGTAATTTCTCCCCATTCAAATAATATTCCATTTTACTTCTCCTCCCCCCCCCCCCCCCCCCCCCCCAAGGTGGATGACCTCACATTTTCCGACATTGTATTCCATCTACCAAACCTTAGCCCATTCGCTTAACCTATCTAAATCTCTTTGCAGCCTCTGTGTCCTCTACACAACCCGCTTTCCCACTAATCTTTGTGTCATCTGCAAATTTTGTTACACTACACTCTGTCCCCTCTTCCAGGTCATCTATATATATTGTAAACAGTTGTGGTCCCAGCACCGATCCCTGTGGCACACCACTAACCACCAATTTCCAACCCGAAAAGGACCCATTTATCCCGACTCTCTGCTTTCTGATTGCCAGCCAATTCTCGATCCATGCTAATACATTTCCTCTGACTTTAACATGCATATAGATTGGGCTAACCAAACTGGAAGTAATACGGTGGAATTCTATATTAGGATGGAGAATGAAACAGTTAATTCAGAAACCATGGTCCAGAACTTAAAGAAGGGTAACTTTGAAGGTATGAGGTGTGAATTGGCTAAGATAGATTGGCAAATGATACTTAAGGGGTTGACAGTGGATGGGCAATGGCAGACATTTAGAGACTGCATGGATGAACTACAACAATTGTACATCCCTGGCTGGCGTCAAAATAAAAAAGGGAAGGTGGCTCAACCGTGGCTATCAAGGGAAATCAGGGATAGTATTAAAGCCAAGGAAGTGGCATACAAATTGTCCAGAAATAGCAACGAACCCAGGGACTGGGAGAAATTTAGAACTCAGCAGAGGAGGACAAAGGGTTTGATTAGGGCAAGGAAAATAGAATTTGAGAGGAAGCTTGCAGGGAACATTAAAACGGACTGCAAAAGCTTCTTTTGATATGTAAAAAGCAAAAGGTCAGTAAAGACAAATGGAGGTCCCCTGCAGTCAGAATCAGGGGAAGTCATAACGGGGAACAAAGAAATGGCAGACCAATTGAACAAGTACTTTGGTTCGGTATTCACCAAGGAGGACACAAACAACCTTCCAGATATAAAAGGGGTCAGAGGGTCGAGTAAGAAGGAGGAACTGAGGGGAATCCTTATTAGTCAGGAAATTGTGTTGGGGAAATTGATGGGATTGAAGGCCGATAAATCCCCAGGGCCTGATGGACTGCATCCCAGAGTACTTAAGGAGGTGGTCTTGGAAATAGCGGATGCAGAGAGTCATTTTCCAACATTCCATTGACTCTGGATCAGTTCCTATGGAGTGGAGGGTAGCCAATGTAACCCCACTTTTTAAAAAAAGGAGGGAGAGAGAAAACAGGGAATTATAGATCGGTCAGCCTGACCTCGGTAGTGGGTAAAATGATGGAATCAATTATTAAGGATGTCATAGCTGCGCATTTGGAAAGAGGTGACATGATAGGTCCAAGTCAGCATGGATTTGTGAAAGGAAAATCATGCTTGACAAATCTTCTGGAATTTTTTGAGGATGTTTCCAGTAGAGTGGACAAGGGAGAACTAGTTGATGTGGTGTATTTGGACTTTCAGAAGGCTTTCGACAAGGTCCCACACAAGAGATTAACGTGCAAAGTTAAAGCACATGGGATTGGGGGTAGTGTGCTGACGTGTATTGAGAACTGGTTGGAGACAGGAAGCAAAGAGTAGGAGTAAATGGGTACTTTTCAGAATGGCAGGCAGTGACTAGTGGGGTACCGCAAGGTTCTGTGCTGGGGCCCCAGCTGTTTACATTGTACATTAATGATTTAGACGAGGCGATTAAATGTAGTATCCCCAAATTTGCGGATGACACTAAGTTGGGTGGCAGTGTGAGCTGCGAGGAGGATACTGAGGCTGCAGAGTGACTTGGATAGGTTAGGTGAGTGGGCAAATGCATGGCAGATGAAGTATAATGTGGATAAATGTGAGGTTATCCACTTTGGTGGTAAAAACAGAGAGATAGACTATTATCTGAATGGTGACAGATTAGGAAAAGGGGAGGTGCAACGAGATCTGGGTATCATGGTACATCAGTCATTGAAAGTTGGCATGCAGGTACAGCAGGTGGTTAAGAAAGCAAATGACATGTTGGCCTTCATAGCGAGGGGATTTGAGTACAGGGGCAGGGAGTTGTTACTACAGTTGTACAGGGCCTTGGTGAGGCCACACCTGGAGTATTGCGTACAGTTTTGGTCTCCTAACTTGAGGAAGGACATTCTTGCTATTTAGGGAGTGCAGCGAAGGTTCGCCAGACTGATTCCCAGGATGGCGGGACTGACATATCAAGAAAGACTGGATCAACTGGGCTTGTATTCACTGGAGTTCAGAAGAATGAGAGGGGATCTCATAGAAACGTTTAAAATTCCAACGGGTTTAGACAGGTAAGATGCAGGAAGAATGTTCCCAATGTTGGGGAAGTCCAGAACCAGGGGTCACAGTCTAAGGATAAGGGGTAAGCCATTTTGGACCGAGATGAGGAGAAACTTCTTCACCCAGAGTGTGGTGAACCTGTGGAATTCTCTACCACAGAAAATTGTTGAGGCCAATTCACTAAATATATTCAAAAAGGAGTTAGATGTTGACCTTACTACTAGGGGGATCAAGGGGTATGGCGAGAAAGCAGGAATGGGGTACTGAAGTTGCAAGTTCAGCCATGAACTCATTGAATGGCAGTGCAGGCTCGAAGGGCCAAATGGCCTACTCCTCCACCTATTTTCTATATTTCTATGTAATCAGTCATTCCTATCAGGCAGAAACAGCTACCACCTAAATTTGCTCCTAAAAATTTCCTGTGCCATTTCTGCACAGTAAGTGTGCCAAAAATGGCAAGAAATTCACATTCCATATACCTTCACCTTAACAAATTTTTATTCAACAGTTTTAAAGCTGAGAATAAACAGCACGATGGTATGCAGACGGTACCAGTTGCAATTAGATATCTGATATTTAGCAGCAGCATGAGGAATGGATTTATGAATAATGGTCGCGGTCTCGGGCTGTAGCAGCACTGGGGCGTAGCCCCGGGGCATAGCCCCGGACTTTGGCAACAGTAGAGTAGTAACCTTGAGAGTTACACAGCACTGCGATATTGTTGAGATGGTTTGGTAGCATGGCAGCACTCCAGACTCGTTTCACTCCGGAGAACTTGGGAATTGGCAGAATGGGGTGAAATGTGGGCTTGGCTTACTCGTGGATTCCTGACATCTATCGCAGTGAGGAGGCAGCATGGGCTTGACTGCACTGAGGAGAGGTTGGGTGGCATCCCAGGTCTGACAGCACTGGTTTGTAATTTTCTAAGAAATCTCTACAAACATTAAATTAGCATTCGGTTCTTAAAATTGTCTGTCTCAATCTCTATTTTCTCTTTGTATTTCTGTCTGGCTCTCAGTATCTCACACGTATCAGTAATTAGAATATTTACATTTCTGAATAACAAAATGTGGGCGATCATCATGATAAATAGAGGCCGTTTGCTTTCAAAATTCAACTGATGTGTTTTTTTTTTAAAATAAAACTCGAATTAAGATTATGACATGGGATCAGGTATTAATTTGGAGATTTGGAGACAGGAACAGCCCGTGTGTGTGTTTGGGGTGGGGAGGGATGCTAACGGGTGATGAACCCCCAACATCACGCGACGGGGAAGCCTGGCCAATTTTAGCAGCCAGACATTATTTGAATACCATTCAGGGATTCACGTCATCATCACATGTCAGTGGGCGTGACACCCACCTTCATGATGCAATTCCAGTGCCTAGTTAAAGGCCCAGTACAACTCTGGAATAGAAACAGAGGGTTGGAGTTGCTTCAAAAGAAGAATAGAACAAGATCAGTGAAATGGCTACAAAGAGAGGGAAGATGGTCGCTCCATACTGGGTGTTGTAATGGCCAGGAGGGACATTCTATTCCCTACAAGCAGTAAGAAATAAACAGATGCCCACAATGAAGGTGGCATGGGTAGAGGTAGCTGAAGAAACAGGAGTGTAATAATTAGGTCATGGATACAGTGTCGGAAATGTTTCAATGACATGACTTGGTCAAGAAAAGTTAGCCAACAGCAATACTTACCTAAAGTCTGCAATGCACCCCTTCCCACACTGGTCAATCCTACACAATTCATAACACTCCTCACCCCTACATAGAAACATAGAAAATAGGTGCAGGAGTAGGTCATTTGGCCCTTCGAGCCTGCACCCATTCACTAAGATCATGGCTGATCCTTCACCTCAGTACCCCTTTCCTGCTTTCCCTCCATACCCCTTGATCCCTTTAGCAGTAAGGGCCATATCTAACTCCCTCTTGAATACATCCAATGAACTGGCATCAACAACTCTCTGCGGCAGGGAATTCCACAGGTTAACAACTCTCAGTGAAGAAGTTTCTCCTCATCTCAGTCCTAAATGGCCTACCCCTTATCCTAAGACTGTGTCCCCTGGTTCTGGACTTCCCCAACATGGGGAACATTCTTCCCGCATCTAACCTGTCCCGTCCCGTCACAATCTTATACGTTTCTATGAGATCCCCTCTCATCCTTCTAAACTCGTGTATAAAGGCCCAGTTGATCCAGTCTCTCCTCATATGTCAGTCCAGCCATCCCTGGAATCAGTCTGGTGAACCTTCGCTGCACTCCCTCAATAGCAAGAACGTCCTTCCTCAGATAGGAAACCAAAACTGAACACAATATTCTAGGTGAGGCCTCACCAAGGCCCTGTACAATTGCAGTACTTTTCTCAGCACCAGAGTGGTTCGATGCCTCCTCTCACCCTCACTCCCTTCACATGCTTACTTCCCGCATCTTCCTTCCACGATTGCCAATACCCCAATTCTCATCTCAGCTGACTTTATCCACCTCTACTCACTCACTATTCACCCTGAAATGGACCATAACCACTTTCCTCAAAGGCATGCCTTTCCCATTCCTTTTGCATCTGCCCAATTCTCACCTTCACTGTATGCACTACATCTGTAGGATGCACACTTCCTTGAGAGCCACTCATAGGTCTGTCATACCCAGCTTGCAGGAGGAGAGAAAACAGAATGCTAAGGAGAGGGCCCTAACCAGTGGAGGACCACAGGAGATAGTTGAAGTGACCCCGGTGGAGCAGGAGGCACTCAAGGTAAGTGGCACCTTGAGCATCAGATAGTGAGGTTGGCGAACTAATGGAGCAGAGTGACTACATTAATCTTTCAGATCCCTGTCTCCCACAAAGCAACTTTACCTTCAGTGGACTTTAGATCTGGTCAAGTAATTTATGTCCATATCAACATTTTCCAGTACCATCACTAAATCTGCCCTTTCTTCTCTCCTCCAGGGCTATCATACAATGAACACTCTGTCCAGAGTATGAAGACTCTTCAGAGGAAGTCAAACCTGCTGAGGATGCACCGTCATAGAATACACGAGTTGCAGGCACCATCGTAGATACCAGCACATTGGTTGGGTCTTTTAATCAAGTAGGCTGGACTGGCACCTGGTTACACTTATGGCACAAGTGAGCTGGAGCAGACACTGGTGGCAGGGACAGCGGAGGATAGGACGTGCCAGATGGAGCCATCCTGAGGACTGAGATGAGGAGAAATTTCTTCACTCAGATGGTTGTGAATCTTTGGAATTCTCTACCCTAATGGGCTGTGGATACTCATTCGATGAGTATATTCAAGACAGAGATCGATAGATTTTTGGGCACTAAGAAAATCAAGGGCAGGAAAGTAGAGTTGATGTAGAAGTTCAGCCATGTTCTTGTTGAATGGCAGAGCAGGCTTGAGGGGCTGAATGGACTGCTCCTGATCCTTTTTCTTGTTATGTCCTCTCCAAGCTCTGCTCAACAGGAGAGAGATGCAGAACTCTGGGGGCCAGCAATTAAAAGGTACAGATACAATTGTGTAAGGTATTCTCATCCTTGTTTTCAAATCCATCCATAGCCTCACCCTCCCGATCGTTGTAATCTCCTCCAGCCTCACACCCTCAGATATCTGTGCTCCTCTAATTCTGCCCTCCTTTAAGACGCTCCTTAAAACCTACCTATTTGACCAAGCTTGTGGTCATCTGTTCTAATTTCTCCTTATGTGGCTCAGTATCAAATATTTTGTCTTGTAACACTCCTGTGAAGCGCCTTGGGGCATTTTTACTAAATTAAAGGCGCAATACAAGTTGCATTGGCAGCTCTGCCAGGCACACTATTCACTATGGCAGAGAGCATGGAGGAGTTCATTTTTTTTTTTGAAAAAACATTTAAAGTTATTCAAATGATTTATCAACTAAACGCAGATTTAGAAAATTAAAGATCTCGTTATTAACCAAACATTAACCAACAGAAATAAATTAATCTTCAGAAACTGTAGATTTAATGGCGTACAACAGCAAAATTACTACTGTACACATTGTACACATTGCAATTACAAGTAAAACAGTTGACAGACTTTATTTTCATTTTAGAAACTTAGGAATGTACAAGACAGGAAAGACCAACCTGGCCCATCTGGACAGCCCAGAGTTCAAAAGAAGAATATTCAGACCTATAATCCTCAATTGAACGCCCCATCGGCCTGTCCAATCCCCTTCTTAAAATTTACTAATGTTACGAGCCTCGATCACTTCCCTGGTCAGTCCATTTCAAACAATTCCAAACTTCTGTTTCAAATATTTCAGCTGATATGTCCAATCACCTTCACTTTTCCGAGTTTCAACTCATGTCCATTCGCTACAATTGTCAGGGGCCCATGGTAAATAGCTTTTCATTATTCAATTTGTCAATACCCTCAGATACCAAATACCTCAATAAGATCCACCTCTTAATCTTCTCTTCTTTAGTGTAAATAAACTCAGCTTCTGTACTATCTCCTTGTGGTTCAGATGTTTACTGCCAGATTTCTTTATTTTAATTTTATAATTTTTAAAATAGGTAACAAGTGTAAAAACAGTTGGGTAAAATTGGACCTCGTGGCACTCGTTTTATCAACATCCTATACCCCAAGGACGCCTGAAAAACACCTGATCCAAAACTGGGATGGGCTATTTTTCCCAGATGATTCTGGCAGTCGCCTGAAATGGGTGTTAGGTTCGTTACATATGTAAATGAGTGGCCTAATGCCAGTTTTAAATCCCCTTACAGAAATTAGGCTGTGATGAGCAGCTTAGGCTTCAAGCTTGCCCCAGCTCACATTTATTCAGCGGCCACTACAACCTAAGCAACTGATGCCAACCTTGCGATCACCCCATCCCTGTTGTCTACTCCAACTCCTTCCCTCCCTCCCTCGACTTACCTTCAGGCCGCTGCCGGCAAGGCAAGCAGCCCAATACTCTTCCACATAAAATATGCGAGCTTCCGGTGGAGGTACAACCGGTGCTGACAAATTGTGACAATTTTACAATACAAACATTTTGTGCCAGACATGCAAACTAAGCATTTTCTTATACTTTTAATATTAGATTACATGTATTTCCAGCTATGGGTAGTTTTCATTGCACAAGCAATATTTTTATGCAGGGTTTCTTTGGTCAGACAATCACAGGCTGTGACTGAGGAATTTCCCGATGTACCAGATATACTTAAGAGCAACAATCCAATCAAAGTACCTTAAGAAAATACAGACAAAACCTCAGAATATTATGATGGAGTTTTTATTTCTGGTTTTTCCTCATTATATATAAAAACAGGAGATGAAATCATTGCCTTTCACCCTTAATGACTAGAGATGCTATCAATTACCCGTGTAACAGAAGTGCTCCAACAGAAGATACAAATGCATTATCATATACGAACATGACGTTTGACTGTACTTAATGGGTCAGAATTTACTGCAGCTGGCAAATGAATGGCACCCGCTGCTCGTTAAGATTTTCCCTTGCCCATTCAATTTCCATGAATTTATGCACAGCAATTTGCTATAAGAGAGAGATCAAAATGGTGTGGTGTTCTCTACAGGGCATTTGGGATCTATATGAACAAGACAAGCAACGATGTATCTCCTTAACCAATCAAAATAAAGAATTGTTAATGAACAACAACAACTTGTATTTATATTGTGCTTTCAACATAGTAAAAAATCCCAAGGAGATTAACAGGAGTATTATAAGACAAAGATTTAACACCAAGCCATATAAAGAGAAATTAGGGCAATGACCAAAAGCTTGGTCAAAGAGGTATGTTTTAAGGAGAGTTTTAAAAGGAGGAGAGAGAGGTGGAGGTTTAGGCAGAGAATTCCAAAGCTTTAGGCCTAGGCAACAGAAGGCATGGCCACCAATGGTTGAGCGATTATGATTAGGGATGCTCAAGAGGGCAGAATTAAAGGAGTGCAGACATCTCAGGGGGGTTGAGGGGCTCAAGGGGATTACAGAGATAGGGAGGGGCGAGGCCATGATGGGATTAGAAAACAAGGTTGAGAATTTGAAATCAAGGCATTACTTAACCAGGAGCCAATGTAGGTCAGCGAGCACAGGGGTGATGGGTGAACAGGACTTGATGCGAGTTAGGACATGGACAGCCGAGTTTTGGATGACCTCAAGATTACATAGGATAGAATGTGGAAGGCCAGCCAGGAGTGCTTTGGAATAGTCAAGTCTAGAAGTAACAAAGGCACAGATGAGGGTTTTTGTAGCAGATGAGCTGAGGCAAGGGAAGAGACGTGCGATACTACGGACGTGGAAATAGGCAGTCTTGGGGTTATGTTGCGGATGTGGTCGGAAGCGCATTTCAGGGTCAAATATGGTACCAAGGTTGTAAACAGTTTGGATCAGCCTTGGAGAAATGTTAGGGAGAGGGATGGAGTCAGTGGCTAGGGAATGGAATTTGTGGTGGGGACTGAAAACAACGGCTTCGGTCTTCCCAATATTTAATTGGAGAAAGTTTTTGCTCATCCAGACTGGAAGTAGTCTGACAATTTAGTAACCATGGAGGGATCGAGAGCACAGCACAGTCTGAACCAGGAAGTTTAAAAATAGCGAATTCATTATCAATCAGGTACAAAAAGCAAAATAAAGAAAGAAAGAGGGAAAGAGAAAAAAAATGGAAAGAAAGTTTTAAAAAAATGAAAAGCTAAAATAATGGGACTCCACAATTGTAAAAGTTACTTTTCAGTGCCAGAGCCGTTGTTTAGCAGTGCTGTTAAAAAGGGTACTTAGACTGAAATGGACAAGCCTTTCCATGGCGCGTTTAGTTCGTTTCTACCATGCAAGTAAGTATAGAAACTTCAGACATTCAATGCATTTGAATGCCGAGTCTGAGAGCAAGGTGCTGTTTCGGGAACCGAATGGCAGAGTACCTTTTTGCGCTGAACCAGGCATCTGCTCTCACCTGCAGTTGTTGTTCAATTTGCTTCAGGTGCTACCGAATTTGCGCTCTGGGACGAAAACGGGTAACTGTGCACGGTGATGACATTGGCATCGCCGGTGCAGTGGCTCAGGACACTACCGGTCGGAGTGAGGTGCTACCAGTTACTGCCGCTGCTAAACTCCTGTGAAATTTTGTTGGAGTCGGCGCCCTGTCCGGGCGAAAAGTCATTTGTGCCCCATTAGCGTCCCCAAGGGCGCTAATGAGACGCACAAATAATCTGAATTTTTCTCTCCAAACCTATTCCTCACTGCACTCCCGAGCAAAGGTGGGTCCACAAGGTCATATTCTGGTCCAAGCTAGCACTATTCTCTATATCACACGCAAGGTACTCACACAAAAGAAGGTGGTTGTTGTCACGCAAGAGGTCAGCATTAACAAGGTAACCCACAAAGATGGCTGATGTGGGGAGCAGACATTTTACAATAGTGCAGTAAGGAGTGCTCTTCTGCGGTTCGGTTCTTAAACTAGTCACGAAACTTAAGAGGGCAATTAGCCTGCATGTAACTTAAGTTAAGAACCTCTGTGTGTTACATTTATATATATAATATATGTGGAACTATAACTTTTCAAGTTTGTTATAAAAAAAGTAAATTAACTAAGATCGGCCAAGGCACATGTTTTGACACTTTGTTGTCTGCTAACCTGTATTTTTTTTTAAAAAAGAAAAAAAAGTCAAACTCATGTGCTATATAATCATCTCAATGTTCAGAACTGCAGAAGCACACCTCCACAATCTTTCGAATGACTCACTGAATATTCACAAATAGACTAGAGGGGCAAGATCAAGATCCTATTTGTACAATGTTACCCAAATTTAATTTTGTAACTTTAATGTGAAACTCACCAGCTGCACCATGCACCACAGCACTAAATCAGTCTGATAAAACATAATGCAATTTTAGTTTGCATTACCACCCCAATGTATTACCCAGATAACAAAAAGATCCTGCTAGACATTCATTGTCTTGATAAAAAGACATAACTATCAATCCAATAAAAACAGTAATTGGTAAGATTTCATTTATAAACAAAAATTTACAAAATAATTTAATGAGAACTGTTATAACCTGCTAAAACTAACATATTTAGGCATCAACACCTCCACCTGGTGTACAAAATGAGGATTTTTATATATATAGTTAAAGTTGCTTTGCAAATAAGGACATGAGAATTATTCAATTTCAGCAACAATCACCAGTTGTCCCAACATTTTCTTAAAAGTGAATTGAAAATGCCTCAAAAATCACATTTCAAATCAGACTTTCTACCACATGAATATGGCGATTTTGTACACAACAGTGCACTTATCAAAATGGGCTTCTCTTTTCAAAAATCAAATATGCAACAATCACACAAAACTGCTTTGCCCACCCGCAAATAAATATAAATGATCTTATTTCGCCCTGCTTGATCAGTGGGCATACAGCAATAGTAATCAATTACAATGAATGTATTTTTTACTGAAATGTTAATAAACACTTAACAACTGATAGCAACTTCGAATAATGAACTTGCTAATTGCTACTGTATTATGGAATTTAATACATCATTAAAATGACCAAAGTCATTACATATTGTATATAATTACACAGTAGTTTATTGCTGTGACAGGAATTTTTAATCCCCAAGTCTTCAAATAAAATGTTGTACTAAGACGACACCAAGATGCAGACTACTGCAAGTACCCAGCAGTACACAGACGTGCAGTATAACTGGCAGAAAGGCTGAGTGAGCTCTTCAAATCAGATCGCAGCCAAAAAATATAATTTCCTTTGCAATACTGTATAAACCGTATCTGCTTTTTCATAATAAAACTGCAATCACAATGCTAAAAATAAAAGCTCCTTTCAAAACGACCACAAGTAAAATCGCCTTCCCCGGTAATAGAATCGAAGCAAATATATTTAAGATTCAACACATTTTTAAAATCATTTCCGAGACTTGTCTTCCTGACACACTCACTAAAGGCAGAATTTCACATCTGTATCTAAAACACACACACACACGTAAACAGAATTTCCCTCTCAACAAATTGTTTTTTTTAAAATCACAAGTTTTCTCAAAACGTTACCGCGACCCTTCCCCAAAAAATAAATAAATATTCAGAAAGATCGTCTCCCCCAAAAAAGCCAGTTGGCATCAAGTCTGACAGAATGGGACAACCCACACAGAAAGCAGGAACAAAAAACATTTTTACATTTTTTTTAAAAATCCAAACCTTTTACATTGCAACAAGAAGGCGAGAATAAAAATAAAGTTTATTCCTACCTTGGAGTTGAAAAAGAAACCCGCAGAAGCTGTACAAGCAGAAAAGGGACATATTCTGTCTGGTGAACATGGTTCTCCTCCTCCTCCTTCTTCTTCTTTTTCTTCTTTATTTATTTCTTTATTATCCTCTATTTTTCTTCCTCACATCAACCGAGCTGCCGATATCCAGAGGTGGTGATGGTGGGGGGCTGAGGCGAACAGAATGTCTTCGATGTATTTTTACCTCTCTCTCTCTATATATATATTTCGAATTGGTTGCCGAATATATATATTATTTATTCAAAGCTGTCTTTTTAATTGTGCTGATTTTTAGTGATGACTTTACCTCAGCGCCCGTCCGCTGAATCCGCCGGCCGTTAGCTCTCTCTCCCGCCCGCCAGCTCGCTCGCTCGCTCTTGCTGCTACAAATGAACGGCTGCGAGTCTCGAGCGCGCTGCCTGCCTCCCCGCTCGCCGACCTAACCTGCGGGGGCGGTGCCGCAAAACTCCTGACTGACACCGCCTCCCGCCAATCGCAGGCCAGCTCGCCTTGGCCGCAGCCAATCGCCTTAAAGAGAATAAAAAGTTGGAGGCGGGACTGAAGTGCCAATCACCGGCGGGGTAAGGGGGCGGGGCCTGAAACTCCTGACTGACACCACCTTCCGCCAATCACACACCGCCTAGCCTTCGCCACAGCCAATCACCTTAAAAGGAAAAGAATTAGAGGCGGGACTGATCACCCGAACCTGCTGCACCCTTGAAAGAAGTGAGACTTTTATGATCATTTTTTTTCCCCTTGTGAAGTATAAATAAGCAATAAAATGACGATTGAAAATGTTGGCATATGTTTGCATATCATATTACAATTTTTAAAAATCTAATCAATTGATGGTCCGGCATACAAAATGAGCCTTTGAACTTGCTCATCATTGACACCTGTGCTGCACACTGTCGCAATGGAGTGACGGTCCCTTTAAGAGGAATTTAAAGGGGAAGATGGAGTGGAGTGGAGTGGGGGGGGGAAAGAGAGGGGGCGCGCGCCGGGAGCTCTCCAAGCAATCGAGGCCCGTGATTGACAAGACAAGGGTTTTGTCCAATCGGATAGTCGCTGCAGGCTCCCGGGTAACCAATAGGAACCAGGTATCGGTTCCAGGAGGCGGGACCGCGACGGTGCTGAAAAAACAGCAGCTCGAAGAGTTTGGACCGGGGTCCCGGAATGATTGACAGAAGTTGGGTGCAGGCAATTTCTATCTTTAACTCCTTTTTTTCTACCACGAGTTTTAATAAATTGCAGATTTAGTTAATTGCAATGCAATAATTCCCCCCTCTGAATTGTTATTTAAAATGCAAGTTTTTTTTCCAGACAACCGATGCACCAAAACATATAACTTAAACTTTGTTTTCTCTAAAGCAAATGTCGAACCATGTGAAATTAAAACAATATAACATGGTGAACGTGACCAGGTCAACCTAACGTTTGGCGGAGGCGGCGGAATGCCCTACAGATGTTGCTCATCATTATAGCTAAACTAAGCTTGCCAGCGAAGCACCAATAAAATAATCCAGGAGGCGGTTCATTTCCAACCTGGGTGCTGAAAAAAATACAGCCGAGGTTCGAAAGCCTGGCAAGGACGAAGGCTTTAAAGTTGTCTGCGTATTACTGTACAGCACAGCAACATAATCATGTTTTTATAACAGTAAATCACTGTTATAATAGAGATTATTTACATCTACGCTATAGAGCGGTTAGAATGTACAACATGTAGACGATAAAATAGCTCTGACTGCATTTTGATATATTAATAACCTGTCAACTGCAGGTCGAGATGTGGCTTATGGCATTTTTACGAAGACGAGAAGTATACAAATCATGACAGCTTTAGAGGCGGTAGTCGTTGTTGTGCTGCTCCAAGGGCACCAGAATGACCATCATTGCACTGTATTATATTACGGTGAGATTCACATCAACAGTGTCATTTAAAATTAGAGGGTTGCGAAATCACTGGTTTACTCAACATTGCTTCTAAAAATTAATTGTGTTTCAGATGCAGCTCTGCATTGAGATTCTGCCCACTACTGGAGGTAGCTGTCATTCCTTTGTTTAAAACCTGCTTTAAAACGTTGAGCTTTTAAGCTGCAAGGTAAGACAGCTAGAAATGGTGTGGTTTGGGGTGTCTGAATTTTGTGATCATCAAAACGAAGTCTTTTTTTACCCAGTGTTAGCAGGCAGTACTCCCCAGGTCAAGTATAATGCAAATTAAAGCTCTCTCTATGCTTTCTCCTCAAGCATTTCAACAATTACAAGAGAGGTAAAGCTCACTCTTCACTGCTCTATCAAGTATTCATAGGGCAGTTCCAACCTCAATATAGCTGCACAGCAAGACTCCCTCTACAGTGCTCACGAAGGATTCTTAGATCAGGAAGAGCGTATCCAGCTGTAAAGTAGAGCTCTCTCTATTTTGTTCCAATAATATGTCATAAACCTCATCTCAAACGAGTACGCTTATTAAACCAGTGTGATATTTCTATTTCAAATATAGACATTTCTATTTGCCATGACACCCATCCTTGTGAGTGAGATTGCCAATTATGAGCATCTTTATGCTGTAAATTCGGGACTAATGAATCTGGATTGAGACCAATCCAAACTCATGTCACTTTGCTCTCTTAAAATTGGAATTCTAAGGCACCCTTTATGGCACCCATATGGCATATGGACCCTTGCAGCCATTGAGATGGCCACCATGAACCATAAGTGATTCCACTCCATCAATATACACCTACAACACTGGCTTCAATACTAACTCAACCATCACCAATCCCATTCTTTTCATTTGCTATTACCTTAGTGTGACATCTCAGGAAAGCCATTTGGTATAGTTAAAATAAAGCCAAATTTAATAACCTAAAAGTGAATTGAGTATGTATCTGGTGCTTTCCCATATTAACAGTGTATATATTGGTGCTCTGGGACTTAGCCTAGTGAATCTTTCTTTCATATGTTTGTTTATTCAGTCGCAAGAGTAAGAGAGGTGGCTGGTTGCTGGGTATCAGTGGGAGTCCCTTAGGATTGAGGTGGCCCTCTGCCTCCTTGCGCAGGGTCATGAGATTGCCCAACCATGAGATTGCACATACCATGTTCAATAAAGCATCTTTATGCTTTAAATTCCAAACTAGTGAATCTGGATTGAGACCAATGTGACTCGTGTCACTTTGATCCTTTAAAATTGGTTAGCTGCTTTCCTCTGCCTTTTGCCACATTTATTGTTTGCGAGGTGCTGGAAAGGCTAGATATGGAATTGTCCTGATACACAGCAGCCTCATCAATCCTTTACCAGCCCTTCCCTTCCCTCGGCATGTACAGTGACTAGTGTGAAAACAGACCTCTGAGTCGCAGTGAAATCTCACATAGTGGCTCCCTGCATCCAATCCACCAGCATTTTGAAACTGGGCATGACTGCCTCTTGGAGATTGACCCAAGGCGTCAATAGCAACAGCCTGGGCATTCACAAGAGATGCAGCAATCAGGGTCTCTGCTGTAGATGGCTCTGGATGTTGTCACACTATTAAATGATGAACTGAAGTTTTTAAATGATCTTGTACAAGTGTTGGTAATGGACTCCATCCAAGAGTATCCAGACATTGCAGAGTGCTTGGCAAATCTCATAATAACTAGAAAAAGCAATGGTACACATATAGCATCCTTCTTTTAGATGCAGGCATGAAAATTGAATCCCAGGACTTTGCAGCTGAGGAAGGACACAAGCTGGCCTCCAGCTGGGAGCTTCCTGCTTCTCAACTGCCACTACCACCTAGTAGTCTTTTCCTGTTCCTTAAAAATACTTGTGTTTTTATTATTATGAGTTTAGGATCTATGCCATGGGATGACATGTAAGTGCCAGGCAACTGCTCATAATTTGAAGATCCCAATTAGTATTTGTTTATTACTTTATAATGTGGCTAATTGTTCCCAGTACTTTAACAAGGTTTATTTACTTGGTTTGCTACTGTCACCAGGAGGTCGATTTAACATCAAGTTCGGTGTCGTTTGAGAGGACATTAGTTGTGATCTAAGATCATGTAACAGGGTGGGCTGTGAGCCAGCTGTCATCACCCACCCCTTGTTCCACCAATGGCGACCGGCCAAATCCGCAAAAGACCGTCACCTCGACAGTCCACCTCAATACTCATCAAGCAAACCAAGCTTTGAAAGTCTCCTTTTGCGGTGCAAACCATGCCAAAAACCCCATCTATTTGGGAGTCATGCTCAATCGCACTGTCATATAGACAGCATCTCCAGAACGTATGGGAAGAAACTAAAGAGTTGGGTCAACTTGATCCAGAAACTCGCCGGATCCACATGGAGTGCAGATGCTCAAACCCTCCGTATGGCAGCACTCGCCCTGGTGTACTCTACAGCGGAGTACTGCTCTCTAGCATGGCTATCAAGCCCGCATGTCAAATCCATTGCTGTCCAGCTGAATTCTACTATGAAAATTATGCTTTTATCAACACCTTGGTTGCCCATGCTTGCAAACATCCTTCTTCGCAAATATGCAGTCTCCAGAGAATACAACCTCTACACCAGCAAAGACATGCCGATCCAGGCCGATTGGAGCAACCTACCACCAACCTGTCTCAAATCTAGAAGGCCATTTTGGACTGTCGCCAAAGCCCTTCAGCAATCTCCCCTCAGCCTTGATGACTGATGACGAAATGCTTAGAAGAACTGTGATATACAGAACGGATTCCTTATAGAGGACCCCACAGTACAACCTGAAAGATCAAACCTTCCTCGCAAGCAGTGGACAACCATCAACCACCTCATGGTAGATGCTGCCATCTTCTCCATAGACGGAAAATGAAAGCATCCCCATTATGCGACTGTGGAGCTCCTAATCCTGGAGCTCATCATTGAGCACTGCCCTCAGAGGAAATTCGCAGGCAGCCTTCAAGATATCCACACTGTTACACTGGAAGCTTTGGCCTGGATATCTGACTTAGATATTGATATTTAATTTGCTTTGCAAGAACAAGGTTTATATTTGGCTGTGCCATGGCACAGCACATTGGTGCCTGATCATTCTATGGTATTGAATGGTATAGGTTCATGGTCACTGATTGCACATGATGAGTTTCCAAACTCAGATTCATCATCATGGCATGGTGTTGAGTAGAACTGATGCACTTTCACATTGAGGGGAGAGGAAATCAGCAGAAAATTTTATACACTTACTTGTGGTTGGTTATAGAATAACACTGAGAGCAGGCTAAAAGCAGAATACCTGGCCAACCTTTGTCTGCTGGGGGATTCTGAATGGCTGGCAAGAACCAAAAGGTTACCAAAAACCATTGTGGGAGCACCAGCACCGCATGGGCTGCAACAGTTCAGATGCAATCAACCATCACCTTCTCAGGGCAACTAGGGATGGGCAGTGAATGTTAATTTGCCAGCATTGTCAAAATCCTGAGAACCAATTTAAAAAAGGGGGAAAGAGTTTTTAAAACAAAAAAGTATAAAGTTACATGCGAATATTCTAGTAAATGCCCCACTGTGAGGCTGATAGATTTTTATTACCATCTTCTGTCTTTCAAAAGAGAAAATGAGCTCAGCAGAAAAAAACAGCTTTGAATGTATTTCAACCAATTTTGTTAGAAATTGTAGTACAAGAGAAAATAACATTTTTGGAAATTAACATTTGGGACACAGTCTGTGAGAAATTAGAGACATGACATGTGGTGAGTTTAGCGAACTCGGGAGGAACAGGTGACTTTGGACCTACGGTCACAAAACTCTCCCCCACTGGGGGTTTTCATTGCCTCATGTCTGGGTATGTTGTAGATTCATTAATAGAGATTGATTGCTGTGATTGGTCATCAACTCTATTATCGTTGGATCGTGCGACTACTAGGATGGTAGAAGGCGAACTAGCTGGATCTTTTGTATTTTTTCATCTAGCAATCCTATGTTCCTAAAAGTATCACCAATTGTATCCCTCTCTCCATTCTTCTCCCTGGCAACTGTCTGAGACTGAACCAGACTGTTCACAACCTAGGTGTCATATTTGACCATGAGATGAACTTCTGACCAATATCCACGGCATTACTCAGGCTGCCATTTCCACCTCCGTAACATCGCTCAACTCCTCCCCAGCCTCATTTCGTCTGCTACTGAAACTCTCATCCATACCTTTGTTACCTCTAGACTTGACTATTTCAACGTACTCCTGGCCGGCCTCCCATCTTCTACCCTCCGTAAACTTGAGGTCATCTATAACTCTGCTGCCTGTGACCTAACTCACACCAAGTCCTGATCACCCATCACCCCTGTGATCGCTGACCTATATTGGCTTCTGGTTAAGCCATGCCTCATTTTAAAAATTCTCATTCTTGTTTTCAAATCCCTTCATGGCCTCGCCACTCCCTATCTCTCTAATCTCCTCCAGCCCCACAACCTTCTGAGATCTCTGCGCTCCTCTAATTCTGGTCTCTTGAGCACCCTCAATTTTACTCGCTCCACCATTGGTGGCCGTGCCTTCAGCTGCCTCGGCCCTAAGCTCTTGAACTCCCTCCCTAAACCTCTCCGCATCTCTACCTCTCTTTCCTACTTTAAGACGCTCCTTAAAGCCTACCTCTCATCTGCTCTAATATCTACTTATGTGGCTCGGTGTCAAATTTTGTTTGATAACCACTCCTGTGAAGCACCTTGGACATTTTACTATGTTAAAGCTGCTATATAAATATAAGTTGTTGTTGTTGTTGTATGTTGAATAACTAAAATGTCATTGCCTCTTTCAGTTGCTTGTTAGATTCGGCAACATTTCTCATGCTTTGAGTAAAGTTTTTCCTGATTACCATTCTAAATTTACTCCAAAAATATCCATTTCTTTCTTCTGGTCCTACCTTCTTGGACATACTTTGAAGAAATAATATGACTTACATTATCTATCCCATTTGACGTTTTATATACTTTGTTCATTTCCCTCTTTAATCATCTTTCTAGACAGCACAGCTTAAGCTACTCTAATCTTTCCTTATCGCTAATCACCTTTACACTTGGGATTCCCAGCTGCTCTTTTCTATATCCTTTCTATTACAAGTATATATTTTTGTGTCACTGACCAAAAACTGCAGAGACTGGGGGAAAAATTGATTCCCATTGTGCCTGATTTCTTGGTAAAAATAGGCCTCGGGGGACTAATTTCCAGGCGTGATCTTTTAAGCCATATCACCCCAGATTTCTGTATGCTGCCAAATTGGCAGCTAGCAAGTTCCAAGTGGTTAAGGTGCCCACCTAAAAAAAAGTGTTAGGCCCCATGAAAATGCTAATTAGGGGCCTAATGCTTCTTTTAAGACCCCAATGTCAAAGTTGACAAAAACTGGCCTTCGCTCGACTGCTTCCCATTTCCCTCAAACCCCCCGCTCCCCACACCCTCGCTCTGCCCTGCTACTCCTGCACCACTCCCCCCCACTCCCCCCACTGCTCCTGCATCGCACCCCCCCACCCCCGCTCCCCCTGCAACTCCCCTCGCTCCCCCACCCCCCCCCGCTCCCCTCCACTCCCCCCGCTGTTCCTGCATCGCACCCCCCACCCCCGCTCCCCCTGCAGCTCCCCTCGCTCCCCCATCCCCCCCACTCCCCCCGCTGCTCCTGCATCGCTCCCCACCCACCCCCGCTCCCCCCCGCTGCTCCTGCACTGCTCCCCCACTCCCCACTCCCCCTGCTGCTCCTGCACTGCACCCCCACTCCCCCCGCTGCTCTTGCATTGCTTCCCTACCTCCCCCCGCTCCCCCCATCCCCGCTCCCCCCCACTCCCCCTGCTGCTCCTGCATCGCTCCCCTACCTCCCCCCGCTCCCCCCATCCCCGCTCCCCCCCACTTCCCCCGCTACTCCTGCACTGCTCCCCCACCTCCCCGCTGTTCCCCCCCATCCCCGCTCCCCCCACTACTCCTGCACCGCTCCCCCACCTCCCCGCTGTTCCCCCCCCGCTCCCCCACCCCGTCATTCCCCTCCCCCCGCTCCCTCACCACGCCCACTCCCCCCCCACCCACCCCCCCCCCCCCCCCCCACCCTAACCCCAGCTTGATCTAATTTTCTTGATCTAACTTGCATTGAGAAGTTTAGAATAAAAGTTTACAGAGCAGAAGGAAGCTGGCTCTTTGCAAGGGCAAATTTAAAACTAATCCCGCTGCCCTGCTCTTTCCCGATAGCCATGCATCTTTCTCTGCTTCCTTTTTATTTCGGGATTTGGGGTATATTTATTGCCCATCCGTGGTCGCTGTGAGGGCCTCAAGTATCAGCCACATAGTATGTGGCTAGAGTCACATGTAGGCCAGATTGATTCTCTCCCCCAGAAGGAAATTAGTACAACAGTGAACTTTTTACAATAGGCTGCAGCTTTCATCCCCTGGTGTGAGCCAATAACTGACCTGATTTTGTTGAATTCAATTTCACAGCTTGCCATGATAGTATTTAAAATCAGCACCGTTGGGTTTCTAGTGCAGTACGATAACCACTCGGTTGCTGTACCCATTGCTTCAAACTTTTATCCACTTTTCCCTTGAAAGGTGTAATGATCTCTGACTGTACTACTCCTTATGGCAAAGCAGTCCATGCTGTAATAGCTTGCTGTGTAAATAAAGTCCTCTTAACTTTTTGCTTCACAGTCTTAGTAACGATTTTAAATTGTAATCCTTCACCCCAACCACGGGAAATAATATCTCCCTATTCACCCTATAAAATAAAAATACTTTTAAAAACCTGTATTAAATCTACCTGCTGGTAACTCTAACTTTGTATGCTTGTTATCATCCTAAATCTACGCTTCACGCACTCATGTCCATTCTGTAATGGGGAGTCCAAAACTGCACACAGTACTCTAACCAATGCCTTTCACAAATGCATCAGTATCTCTTTACTCTTTTACTTTATGCTCCTGTTGATAAAACCCGTGTGCTGCTGACCTTTTAGAATGAATCACAGAATCATAGAATGGTTGCAGCACAGAAGGAGGCCATTCAGCCCATCGAGCCCGTGCTGGCTCTCTGCCAGAGCAGGTCAGCCAGTCCTACTCCTCCACCCTTTCCCCTTAGCCCAGAAAATTTCACTCCTTCAGATACTTTTCCAATTCCCTTTTGAAAGCCACAATTGAATCTGTCTCCACCACCCTTTCAGGCAGCGCAATCCAGATCACAACCACTTGCTGTGTAAAAACATTTTTCCTCATGTTTTATGGGTTGATCTACCTGCAAGTGTACTTTCAAGGAGTTACGTATTTCAATTTCTAGATCTCTCTATTCCTCCACCCCCTGTTACCATTATCCCGACCAAGATTAGATAACTGAGCACAACACAGATACAACCTGGGCTTTTCTAGTCTGTAGGCAGTGCAGGTGCCCACGAAGGAACTTATTCTATTTGATTATATGATAAGGAAAGGGTTAATCGGACTGTCCCGAGTTCTGCTAATGTTGTACTGCTGTCGATTTCTTTTTATATTGCAGTAACAGTAACCTTTAGCTATTGCCCGTTAAGTGAGGAAGATTAAGTCAATTCAGATGTAGTGACCACTGTACCGTTGAATTAAGACTGACCTTAAAGCAATCGTCAGTTTAGACAATAAACTGAATTAAAAGACATTCCGGTGCATACTGCAGAGAACTTTAATTAGATGATAACAAATTCTGCAGAAGGATACATCTGCGATTACATCATCCATTTTAGAAAGCAGGAGATTGGTATGGAATGGTAGAGAATTATAATTAGAAGTTTCACTTCGTAGAATAGTAACAAGAGTAAAACTACTGACAAGATAACAAAGTAGAGGATTTATACCTGTCTATGGAAAAAAGAACTAATTGAAACTAAAGTTATTGATAAGGGACAAAGGAAGAGGCTCATTAAAATTCACCTTACATGGAGTTGTTTTCGGCAATGCAGAAATGTCACGTAGAAGGGGTAAGAAAGAGGTATAAAAAGTGGGTGATGGAAAGATAAAGGAGGGTTAGAGCAGGTTGGTCTCCAAAGCGGTCGGGAAACCCAGGAGAACTGGTTTCACGCTGGTCCTGCCGAAGAGGGTCAGAGAAGCAGGGGGGGGGTGGTCAGGTGAAGATTGGGGGGCCAGGACAGGGAGGGGGACAGGTGAGGATTGGGGCTTGAGAAGCAGGGGAGGGGGAGTCAGGTAAAGATCGGGGCTGGAGGAGCGGGAGCGGAGGGCAAGACAGGAAAGTCAGAGGAGTAGGAGGGTGTGTTGGCAGAGTGGGGTGGGGGTCGGCTTGAGGTGGGGGGGTGTAGGGGAGGAATTTGAGGCCTGGAGTGCGAGAATTGGAGGCCGGGTAGGGGGATGGGGGGAGGATTGGAGACCTCATGAAGGTCTCTCTGATCGCGGGGCAGGGTTAGGTAGTGTAATGTCTGTAAGCTTGTAATGTTTGTAGCACCACACTATGGATGTGGACGTATTGTGTACTGCAATTGCAGGATTAATAATTAAACAGAACCAGGCAGATTCCGGTGACTTCCGAGAGAGCTGCCTGCCATGTGAGAAGCTGTGTGTGCTGTGCTCTGTGAATATATCACATTTGGTGGCGAGATGGGATTTTTTGGATGATTTAAAGCTCAAATTTTGTTGGTGAAGGATTCAGCCAGCTGACAGAGAGACTTTGGAAGTTTCTGTCTTCAGAAAAAGCTACAAAAATCCAAGCTAAAATACAGCACACAGCGTGAACAGCTAGAGATTAAAATGGCAGGTGTAATCGGACATTTGGGGGGGATATAGACACAACCAGGAATGTTTTAAAGTGTATGTGGATCGGCTAGAAATGTATTTCACTGAAAATAACATAATCGAAGTTCACAATAATGCAGTCCAGAACCGGGCTGTGTTGGAACGTAAGAGAGCGATCTTCTTATCCGGCATTGTACGAAACCCTTGTAAATCTGCTTGTGCCTGACAAGCCAAAGGACACAACACTTAAAGAGATTTTAACAAAGCTGGAGCAGCACTGTAACCCCAAACCGTTAGAAATTGCTGAAAGCTATCGTTTCGGGATTCAGAATCAAAAGGCTGATGAAAATACCAGTGATTACATCGCAGCATTAAAAATGCTATTGATGCACTGTAATTTTGGAAACTTTCAAAACCGAGCATTATGGGATTGTTTTGTTTGTGGGGTGAAAAATGATGCGATCAGAAGGAAGTTATTGACGACGGATGACTTGACTTTTAAGATTGCTTGTCAAACAGTGAGGTCGATGGGCATGGCTGAACAATATTCCCGAGAATTAAATAATAATTACGGTCGTCAGTCAACTGAGGTAAATCACCTGCAGGTTCAAGGTAAAAGATGGTGGTGGCCCAAAGTCTCAGAAACTGGAAATTCTAACAGAGCATCGACGTCGTGCTATAGGTACCTGGGACAACACATTGCTCAAAGTTGTCCATATATGAAGGCAGAGTGTTTCTTCTGCAGGAAGACTGGGCATCTTGCGAAGGCATGCCGACTGAAGGGTAAACCAGCTTTTAAAGCTATGAATCCAGCGTTCAAAGCTATGATTAGAAATCCCAAGTGACTACATAGCATGGAAGAACAACAACAGGACGAGGAGATGTTAGAGTTACACGTCATCAGGAGCACGAGGTTAACGGACAGCGATTCAGAAAGCATCAAAATCCACATAGATGTTGCGGGATTCAAGATACCAATGGAAATTGACACGGGTGCACCCGTGAGTGTAGTACTGGAGTCACTATACCGACTCAAGAAAGACTGGATCAACTGGGCTTGTATTCGCTGGAGTTCAGAAGAGTGAGAGGGGACCTCATAGAAACGTTTAAAATTCTGACGGGTATGGACAGGTTGGATGCAGGAAGAATGTTCCCAATGTTGGGGAAGTCCAGAACCAGGGGTCACAGTCTAAGGATAAGGGGTAAGCCATTTAGGACCGAGATAAGGAGAAACTTCTTCACCCAGAGAGTGGTGAACCTGTGGAATTCTCTACCACAGGAAGTAGTTGAGGCCAATTCACTAAATATATTCAAAAGGGAGTTAGATGAAGTCCTTACTACTCGGGGGATCAAGGGGTATGGCGTGAAAGCAGGAAGTGTGTACTGAAGTTTCATGTTCAGCCATGAACTCATTGAATGGCGGTGCAGGCTAGAAGGGCTGAATGGCCTGCTCCTGCACCTATTTTCTATGTTTCTATGTTTCTATGTGACAAATTGCATGATTTTCAACTGGAGAAATCCAAGATAGAGCTGCGAGGCTACTCAGTGGAGAAAATTCCTGTGGTAGGTCGTATCACTGTACTGGTGAAATATAAAGATCAATTTCAGAACTTGCCTCTGATAGCAATGAAAGGAGACAAGCCGGCCTTACTAGGAAGAAATTGGTTGAGCTCACTGAAGCTGGATTGGAGTAAGGTTTTCAGTGTGGAAGCAAGATTTTCATCAAGAAGTATCCGAAGGTGTTCTGCGAAACGGGCAGTCCGATCCAAGGCTTCAAGGCGAGTGTCAGGGTACAGAAGGATGCTAGATCGGTTTACTACAAGCCACGTTCCGTACCATATGCACTCGAGGAGAAAGTTGAGCAAGAACTCAAAAGACTAGAAACTGAGAACATTATTTGTAAGATAGATCGATGTAATTGGGCTACACCCATTGTTGTTGTACCTAAGTCCGATGATAAGGTAAGATTGTGTGGTAATTATAAAGTAACCGTAAACCAGGTTCTAGAGGATAATGTCCCCAATACATTGCTGCATATAGAAGATTTGTTCACAACACTGACAGGTGGTCAGATCTTCTCAAAACTGGATCTTACGAATGCCTACTTACAGCTTGAACTAGATGAGGAGTCCAAGTCATGTTTGACTATAAATACTCATCGAGGCCTATATCAATTTAATAGGCTACCGTTTGGAGTGTCTTCCGCCCCTGCCATATTCCAAGGGGTGATGAACCAGATTTTGCAAGGTATTGAAGGGGTAGTATGTTATTTGGATGAAATACTAATTTCAGCACCAAATAGGCAAATTCATAATAACATATTGAATGAAGTCCTCAAATGGCTAGAGAAGCACAGAGTACGAGTGTCTGCTCGTAAGTGTGAGTTATTTAAAAACTCAGTGGAGTACTTAGGATACAGAGTAGACAAAGATGGTTTACATCCAGACATGGAAAAATTGGATGCAATTAGAAATGCACTCACTCCCAGGAATGTCACTGAACTTCGTTCATTCCCGGATCTTTTGAACTATTATGGGAAGTTCCTACCAAATTTGGCTACAGTATTACATCCACTGAATGAACTATTGAAAAAACAGGTTCATTGGAAATGGTCAAAAGAATGCAATACAGCATTCAAGGAGTGTAAAAGCAAATTGGTAGAGAGCACCATGTTAGTTCACTATGACATATCTAAGGAGATTAAGCTAGCTTGTGATGCCTCTCCGTATGGGGTTGGGGCAGTGATCTCTCATGTATCACGTAGTGGGGAGGAGAGATCAATTGCTTTTGCTTCACGCACTCTCAGTGTCAGTGAGAGTAATTATGCACAAATTGAAAGGGAAGCTTTGGCATTAATTTTTGGGGTCAAGAAGTTACACAAATACTTGTATGGTCGTAAGTTTACCATCGTTACGGACCATAAGCCCCTAACAGCAATCCTCCATCCAAAGTCCCCAGTTCCAACATTAGCTGCAGCCCGAATGCAGAGATGGGCTTTGATTTTGTCAGCATATACATATGATATTGAATACAGACAATCAGCTGATCACAGTAATGCTGATGCAATGTCCAGATTGCCTTCCCCATCACAAGTTACACCCGATAGGGAAGAGGTGTTTTATTTTTCATACATTGATGAACTGCCAGTCACAGCTGAAGAGATTGGTAGAGCAACCAAATGTGACCCAGTGATGTCAAAGGTGTATGAGTATATTTCAAATGGATGGCCAAACCAGGTAATAGACAGAGGTACACATCCATTCTTCATTCGTAGGAATGAATTATCAGTCGATAAAGATTGTATCATGTGGGGTGCAAGAGTGGTTATACCAAATAAATTCAGGTCCAAATTATTAGGAGACCTCCATGACCAGCACCTGGGAATGTGCTTGACCAAGAGTTTTGCACGCAGTTATTTATGGTGGCCAGATCTTGATAAAGATATAGAGTACATCGTGAGTCAGTGTACGACATGTCAATCGGTAAGCAAGCAACCACCACCAGTACCATTGCAGCCATGGAAATGGCCTCCCAGGATGTCATATTGATTTTGCTGAGTTAGAAGGACAACAATTGTTCATTGTGATTGATAGCCATTCGAAGTGGGTTGATGTGTTTCCAATGTGGAAAATAACAACAAGTAAAACAGTGGACATTTTACAAAAATTATTTTCTTCATTTGGCCTCCCTGAAGAAATTTTTCGGAAAATGGACCACAATTTAATTCAGAAGAATTTGCACAATTCACGAGCAAAAATGGTGTGAAACATACCAAGGTTCCACCATACCATCCTGCTTCGAATGGTGTACAAATTGTAAAACGTGCCCTCATAAAACAAATGTAGATCCAAATCCAAGGAAACGACAGTTGTCATTGGATCACAAATTGGCTAATTTTTTGATTACATATCGAAATACTCCTCATACAACTACTGGTAGAACACCAGCAGAGTTGATTCTCAAACGACAGCCACGAACCAGATTCTCGTTGTTAAAGCCAAATTTGGCACAGTCCGCAGAAGAGACACAATTAAGACAGAAAGAGAATCATGATAGAGGTAGAGTAAAAGAGAGAAGTATGAAATTAAACCATAAATAGTTAAAATGGTTACTAGGAAGAGTGGTGAAGATATGTGGTCCTCGCACATAATTGGTAAAGATGTTTGATAATGGACAGGTTAGCTTTGTTCATATTGATCATATTTTACCTACAGACATGGAAGGAGTTGAAGGTGGGAATGATTCAATTTTTTCTGACTCATCAGATAGTTTTGATTCACCAGTAGCAAATCCTAAATCCAATGTACTGGAAATAAATCCAGGAGAGAATCGGAATGAAAGTCTGAATCCGAGTCAGGAAAACAAAGAGCCTGAAGTTAGAGTGAGTTCAAATGAAAATCAAGGAAATTCCGAGGAGGAAGACATTCCTCAGGATGAGCCTCGAATGAGTTTAGATTCAACACCATGTTTGGAAGGTTTTGTTCGAGAGTGAAGGTATCCTCTTCGAAATAGAAAACAAGTGGTAAAGTTAAATTAGTAAATATGGAAAAAAAAAGTTTTTATCCTGTGTTATGTATAAACATGAAAGTTATGTATGATGTTTGTTATAATAACTTCTTCATTCAGGAGGGAGAAGTGTAATGTCTGTAAGCTTGTAATGTTTGTAGCTCCACACTATGGATGTGGATATATTGTGTACTGCAATTGCAGAGTTAATAATTAAACAGAACCAGCCAGATTCCGGTGACTTCCGAGAGAGCTGCCTGCCATGTGAAAAGCTGTGTGTGCTGTGCTCTGTGAATATATCACAGGTAGGGACTCTGGATCCAGGAGTTAAGTATAAAGGCACTTACCTGCTGGATCCAGCAGTCCTCATCTTGCATTTGCTGTCGGGTTTCATGAGGCCTGCAAAACCCAACTAGCTCAAGTTAAATTCAAAGTGAAGGTTAAAGCAGGGGTTTCCAGCCTCATCATAATATTAAAACAAATGACCCACCATCTGGGAGCGGATTCCCCCCCCTGCACCCCCCACTGCCTCTGTTAAAACCGGAAGTGGGCGGGATGGAGGCGATTTCAGGTCAGGATTCACGTTTATATCATTTTAACTTACCACGCACCCCCAGCCCACTTTCTTTTAGGTTAAAATTCCCCCCATAGGATCCGAAAGTCTGTAACCTGCATATCAAGTTCAGAACTGTGACGGGTTTGAGCCCTCCGGCTAAACTCAAGGTTTTTGTCAAAGGACTGCTATTAAGTCCATGTTTAATTATTGAATACTTAATAAATCTGTGACATCTAACATTCAATGTCACGAATCCTATTGATTTCAGGAGCCATTTATAAGTAAAAACATGTGCATTTACCGCTTGCCTAACAAGTTAATATGTGTATTTATGGACAACCTTCCCCTTTGCAAACACACACATGTGTAGTATTGCATTGCCTGGTATGTATGTACACCTGCAGCAGCTGGTCAGGATTCTCAGCAATGCCCAGATCCAAATCTAAATTTTAAAAAACATTGTTCGAAAGCCCACATTTGAGTGGTTGATTTTTGCAAGCAGCTGCATTGTAAATTATCATGACAAACTGTACTTTTTAAACAAAATAAATCAAAATAAGCTGCTCCAGTTGTGACATACTGCTGCTTTGATGTTGAATGTTTCTGATTTCTTAATGGAGATCCGGTGTTACAAAACACCTATTGGAACTCAGAACCAGAGAGAAAACATGACAAGAATAATTAATCTGAGAAGGATGGTACCACATGAAAATCTTTATATTCCAAAGCACATTATTTTGGTTTATAGTAAATCGAAAATATATGATGCCAGCACATTTGGTCGTTTGGTCATTTTTTCAGTTGTACAAAGCCATCCTTTAGCGTCGCTATCTTTGAAATATCTTCTCTTGTAAATTCTGTGCTTATCAAGGTAAGAGGCATTAGTGCCAGTGTTTTCCTACTTTGCGTACCGAGTCAGCATCAAATAAGAGCATCGTGGTACAGAGTAAAACTCCCTTTGCACTGTCCCATCAAATACTCTCAGGGCAGGTACAGCACGAGGTTAGATACAGAGTAAAGCTCCATTTGCACTGTCCCATCAAACACTCCCAGGGCAGGTACAGCACGGGTTAGATACAGAGTAAAGCTCCCTCTGCACTGTCCCATCAAACACTCCCAGGGCAAGTACAGCACGGGTTCGATACAGAGTAAAGCTCCCTCTGCACTGTCCCATCAAACACTCCCAGGGCAGGTACAGCACGTGTTAGATACAGAGTAAAGCTCCCTCTACACTGTACAATCAAACTCCCAGAGCAGGTACAGCATGGGGTTAGATACAGAGTAAAGCTCCCTCTACACTGTCCCATCAAACACTCCCAGGGCAGGTACAGCATGGGTTAGATACAGAGTAAAGCTCCCTCTACACTGTACAATCAAACTCCCAGAGCAGGTACAGCACGGGGTTAGATACAGAGTAAAGCTCCCTCTACACTGTCCCATCAAACACTCCCAGGGCAGGTACAGCATGGGTTAGATAGAGAGTAAAGATCTCTCTTGACCATTACATCATCACCCCATTTAAGTTTTTTCTCCAATTGTGGCACATTATTATTGCAGAACTACGTTAACATGTTCCACACACTAATACTGCACATTTACTTGCTGTGCTTTTTTGCTGGTTGTCTTTCTTTTTATCCCCTTCTGAGAAGGCATACTTTTTGTTGATATCAGCTGGTCCTTGATACCTCACCCAAGTAGTAATTCTTTATATGTGTATCCAGCCAGTGAGTCTGAGCAAGCTATTTGGTCATGGAGATCATTGTAGCCGAGCCTGATTGTGCACATACACTTTTCAGCAGCTGTTATTAGATCGTAATCAGCAACAGGTCCCTGGTTGACTATTATTCTTTAGCCCAAGGGTACCTGGGCCAGTTGTAGTGCCACCCCTACCATTCTGTGTGAAATCAGCTAATCCAACACAGGCCGAGATTCAACTATTCTAGTTGTGCACTTTAAACAAATGCCCCCTGCAAGGGGGGTCACACTCCAAAATACATTTTTTCCCAGTGCCCCCCTTTTTTTTTTTTGTTTGTTTTTTGAGGGCACCAACACACAAATTATACAAGTGCCCCCTGGCTCAGGCCGAGATTCAAACTGGGTTTGTGTGGCTGAGTTGATTGCTGCTTTTACAAATGTGGCCACTGGGAAAGCCAAAATCAGTCAGTATTACGTCCATCTATTCTGCTTTTATATAATGCCTTTTACAACCTCAGGACATTTCCAGGCATCTTACTTGTGAAGTGTAGTCACTGTTGTAATATAGGAAATGCGGCAGGCAATTTAAACAAAGCAAGATCCCACAAACAACAATGCGAAAATGGCCAGATAATCTGTTTTACTCATGTTGGTTGAGGAATAAATATTGTCCAGGACAGCGAGAATAACTCCCCTGCTCTTCTTCGAAATAATGCCGTGGGATCTTGTACATCCACCTGAGAGGGCAGACGAGGCCTCGATTTAACGTCTCATTCAGAAGGCAGCACTACTATGGGAGAGTCAACCTTGATTATGTGCTCAAACTCCTGGAGTGGAACTTAAATCTCAACATTCTGATTCAGAGGTGAGAGGGCTACGCACTGAGCTATGGCTGACGCACTGCTGCATTCATCATATCGCCTGACCTCCTGCTGGAGACCAGATTGGCTGCTATGGTGTGTGAAATATTTAAATTGTGTCAAAAGATGCTGCCTTATAACACAGAATTGTTAATGGTTTTTACATGTATCCACAACTACACGTAGGAATTGGGAATGAGATTATGGATTCTTGGGCTGGAAAGAGATAATGAGCTAAAAATTCAGTATAGCCCGGTTTGAGGCGGTAACACCGCCTGGTCGCTAACTTTAGGGCAATGTTTACCGCCTCCAATCGGGATATTCACATTTAGCGCCCCAAGAGGGGAGTGGAGCGTTAAGGGAAGCGTTCCACACCCGTCTTAGGGCGCTAACCCTGATTCCTGGGGCGCTATTGCGGGAGCGCTGATGAAGTTCTGGCGCCAGGAAACCGGCATCCCAGCGCCTAAAGGGGAGGTCGGCTGGACCACCCGGAAAAGCCAAGGCAGCAAAACAACAGTGTCCAGCATCTAGGAGAGAAGCACTAATGGTGAAAAAAAATGTCAATTTAACTGCCCACCTGCTCCCCCTCAGATACATCGCCCCGGCAGCTTCTCCATGATGCCCGCTTTCCCTGTCGGAAGAAGCGCCGGGTGCCACGGCAGGCAAAAGCAGTCAAGTTCGTGACCGCGGCACTATGGGGGTGATGCACACTCATAGATGTCACCCATTGGTGGCGCTAGAGTGCACAGCACTAACCACTGAAGCTCGCGGGAGGCGCTGCCAGCGCAACGCTCGGTCGGTTAGTGTCCCTCTCGGGCGCTAACGAGTGGCACTAAGCAACCGAATTTCTAGCCTTATTTTGGGCATATATTTTAATAATTGTAATATTAAATGTACAGCCTTGTAATACAGATCATGTTTTTCATCAATTAGAATACAGCTATTTGTAGCTCTCTTAGTACATTAGCGGCTGAATAGTAGAGACAGGAAAAGGGTAATAATTTCTAGGCCTTTAGATGAAAAGAATTAGAAGCTGCGGATGTGTGGAATTAACGCAAAGGATGATTTAAACTGCGTCTGATGGATATTTTGTTCATATTTCCACTTGAACTAATGGATGAAATTAAATATACAGTTGTTTGGGTGCGATGAATAACACCAGATGTGTACCAGTTACAGATACGTAGCTTTCATCAGGGGATTAAGACCAGCACCTAATTCCCGCGTAAAAATTCTAAACTGTGACTAATTATAGGCTCTGTATGACCTTTGATAATCTACGTATGCTGTACTGCAAAATCATTCATAAAAAAACCTCGATAAACAAGTTTTTACTAAATGGCAGTGCTTGTTGCCATGGTGACAGCTGTGCACACTTTTTAAAAAAACAGTAGGTTTGAAGAATAATTGAATTAATGGATGAAATTAAATATATTTTCTCGGATGTCCTGTTTCCAGCACTTATATTCAAAATGGCAGTTGTGATATTTGCTGACCCTTTACTTGTTCAACTACTCAAACCTGGTCAACACAAAAACTGCAGTTGTGCATGTGGAATACAGATGGACAGATAATTATATTCCTAATACACTTCAGATTCAGTGGAGGCTGCTTTGAGCCAGGTCAGTTTGATCTGCCTCAAGTTTTCACTTTTTTTCCCTCTCCCAGGAGATTGCATGACTAAGAAAAATAGAAAGAACTTACGTTTATATAGCGCCTTTCACATCAGCAATGTGTATTTATATAGCCTTTAACATAGTAAACCATCCCAAGGAGCGTTATCAAACAAAATTTGACACCGAGCTACATAAGGATATATTAGGACAGGTGACCAAAAGCTTGGTCAAAGAGGTAGGTTTTAAGGAAAGACATAAAGGAAGAAGCAGAGGTAAAGAGGCTGAGAGGTTTAGAGAGGGAATTCCAGAGCTTAGGGCTTAAGCAGCTGAAGACACGGCCATCAATGGTTGAGCATTAAGTCAGGAATGTTCAAGAGGCCAGAATTGTGCAGATATCTCAGGCGGTTGTAGGGCTGGAGGAGGTTACAGACATAGGGAGGGGTGAGGCCATGGAGGGATTTAAAACAAGGATGAGAATTTTGAAATCGAGACGTTGCTTAACCAGGAGCCAATGTAGGTCAGCGAGCACAGGGATGATGGGTGAACGGGACTTGGTGCGAGTTAGGAAAGGAGCAGCAGAGATTTGGATGACCTCAAGTTTATGTAGGGTAGAAGTTGGGAGTCCAGCCAGGAGTGCGTTGGAATAGTCAAGTCTAGAACTAACAAAGGACGTCCCAAAGCGCTTTACAGCCAATAAAGTATTTTTGAAGTACAGTCACTGTTGTAATGTAGGAAACACTGCAGCCAATTTGTGCACAGCAAGGTCCCGCAAACATCAATGTGATAATGATCAGATAATCTGTTTTAGTGATGTTGGTTGAGGGATAAATAGTGGCCAGAACACTAAGGACATGGGTGCACCATAACTGGATCCAATGGGTTGAGAGGCTGGTTAGTTTATTTCAAATTCTTAGGCCCCTATTTTCGCCACGATTGTGCGTCGTTTTTTGGCGTCCAAACGTTTTTTGGCGTGAAATCCTCCATTTCCAACTTTTGCCAACGTTTGTATGCTGCGCCGACCATGTGCGCCAGTTTAAACATTTTTGACTCAGGCACGAGTGAAAACGGGCTCGGGCGCCGTTTTTGTGCAGTTAGGCAATTTTGGCTGTCACAATTTTTTTCAGCGCAGCGCACACTGCCAAAAAGCCCCCCGCTCCCCCGCAAAAAACCTTCTGTAAACGTAAGGCGCCACAAACGGACATTGGGGCCAGGCAAAAGGAGACAAAATAAAACCGGGTACCAGTTTTGACCGGGTACTCTGAAAATAACTCAGAAAGTAAGCGATACAATGTAAAAAACACATGTATAATTTTTTTCGGAGGGAACTGAAATAACTTTGCTGGGTTCTTTTTCACCCAAATCGCGAATGTCCATCCCAACACAATCGTTGCTGACCGGGCTCCAGGCATGGGTCGAAGGAAAACCAGCCGGGCAGGGTCATAGACTCAGCCGGACTCAAGCACCAGAGCCCGGGCTGAGTTTGAAGCCGAGCGTCGAGTTGTTGTGCTTGCGTGCGGCCGAGCTTGCGATCCTTCCCGGCCGACACGCCTTCGACCCGTGCCTCGAGCTCGGTCAGCATCCGAAATGGGACGTTTTGTGCACAGGCGCAGCAGTAAGCTAGAAATCAGCACTTGTCACAGGTGACCCAAGAGAATCACTGTACAAACAAACAAACAAACGCATGAGTAGATCAGGGTGTGGTCCAATCCAGGGCAGTCACCCGGCCTTGTGGAGCAAAACAGAGAGGAAAGGTGCCAGCGATTTAAGTATTTATCTGCATAATTACAATAATAATGGGTGCAATTTTTAGCATGCCTGATGTGAATAAGGGCGTTGGCCATACATGGCATGCAGAGGCGACAAATAATTCGACGCCAATATCGGGGAGACAGATTGATGGGGAGGAGGCCTTATCCTCAGCCAGTCGAGAGGGAGAGGTGCTCATACCTGCAGCTGAGTGAGGCAGACTGCGTTCGAAGGCTGCGATTCAGAAAGGAGGTCATCACTGAGATCTGCCAATTAATCAGGGCAGACATACGACCAAGAAGTGGAAGGAGGACTGCCCTACCTGTAGAAGTAAAGGAAACAGCGGCACTTGCCTTCTATGCTACAGGATCATTTCAAGCTTCAACTGGGGACGTATGCTTGATCTCGCAGCACGCCATCCATTGCTGCATTCGCCAGGTGACTGCTGCACTGTATGCCAAAAGGGACCAGTTCATCACTTTATGACCACGCAGGCAATGAGAGACAGGGCTGTGGAGTTCTCCAGAATTGCTGGCTTCCCAGGGTACAGGGTGCCATTGACTGTACCCACATCGCCTTGAGAGCACTCTTGCAAGATTCCGAAGTTTACCGCAACAGGAATGGGCTCCACTCCCTAAATGTGCAGCTGGTGTGCAACGATCTGCAGCGGATCATGGCAGTTGATGCCAAACATCCCAGTAGCATCCATGATGCTTTCATTCTACATGAGAGCATCATATCTGCGATGTTTCAGGAGCTGCCAGAAGGACAGAGCTGGTTGCTCGGGGACAAAGGGTACGGGCTCGCCACCTGGCTTATGCCCCCCCAAGCAAACCCCGCACTGAGGCAGAGCGTCAGTACAATATGTCCCACATAACGACATGGAGCATCATAGACAGGACAATTGGCATTTTAAAGCAGCATTTCTGATGCCTGGACCAGTCTGGAGGCTACCTGATGTATTCCCCTCACCATGTCGCTCTGTCGTGTGCTGCATGCTGCACAACTTGGCCATCATGAGGGGACAGGTACTGGACTTTGAAGATCCTCCTGAGGGGAGAAGGAGGAATGAGGGTTCGGAGGAGGCTAAGGAGGAGGAGGAGGAGGAGGACCAGCATCAGGAGGAGGAACCACCTCAAGCCGCAGTACAGAAAGCAAAATTCACCAGAACCCCCCCCCCCCCCCCACGCCCGCCGTGTGTTTGGGCTCATTCGAAAGGAATTTAATTTGGGACTATCCACCGAAAAGTTTGGAACTCCAAAGTGCTCATGGAAGAAACTACGAACTTTAATAGAATGATGAACTTTTACAAGACAAATTCAAGCCTGTGGGCGGACCTAGGGAACAAAAGAAGCCCACTTGATTATTAGAACTGTCTGGGTGTCAGGACTGAGTTAACCTGTCTGGAAGAATGAGTATATGGAAATCTTCCTCCATAAGAGACATTACCATCACAGTATCATCCAGAGATCGCTCCCCATCAACATGGGTCTGGACAACAGAGTGCTCAGGAGTAATCAAAGAGACAATCAGAGAGGAATGCCTGGTAACAGTTCCTTTGTTCACAACAATCTCAGCTCATGCTGGAGGTGCGGTGCCAAACATGCTGCGAGAACCTGTAGGTTTCAACAATTTATCTGCAGAAACTGTAACTTCAGTAGTCATCTGGCCAGAATATGCAGAAAGCCCGTAGCGAGGCTAGTTTACGAGGCAGAGGAACCAGATGAGGGGTCTACAAGGCAGGGTGATGCTTGGGGCAAAGCTTGGATGCTGAAGTTCAGCGGGTTCATGTGGCAGATGTCCACAGCTCGTATACCAAAACACCACCTATGATGATGAAAGTTCTATTCAATAGCATCCCGGTACGCATGGAGCTGGACACAGGAGCCAGCCAGTCACTTATGAGTGCCCAACAATTTGAAAAACTATGGCCACTCAAAGCTAACAGGCCCAAACTGGAACGCATTGACACGCAGTTACGGACGTACACCAGAGAGATCATCCCAGTATAGGCAGTGCAAACTTGGTGGTCACACACAATGGATCGGAGAACCGGCTGCCACTCTGGATTGTCTCGGGGAATGGTCCCGCGCTCGTGGGGAGGAGCTGGTTAGCCGAGATGAACTGGAAATGGGGGGATGTACACGCCATTTCATCTGTGGAGCGAAGTTCATGCTCACAGGTCCTACACAAATTCGAGCCACTTTTTCAACCAGGTGTCGGGACTTTTAAGGGCATCAAAGTAGTGATACGCATCACCCCGGACGCCAGACCAGTGCACCACAAAGTCAGAGCCGTGCCGTATGTGATGCGTGAGAGAATTGAGAGTGAGTTGGACAGGCTGCTAAGAGAGGGCATAATTTCGCCTGTTAAATTCAGTGACTGGGCAAGGCCCATCATTCCTGTCCTTAAAGCGGATAGCTCGGTCAGGATTTGTGGCGACTACAAGGCCACCATCAACCAAGTGTCACTACAGGACCAATACCCGTTTCCGAGAGCGGAGGACCTTTTTGCCACGCTGGCAGGTGGCAAGCTGTTCACCAAGTTGGACCTCACTTCAGCCGACATGACTCAGGAACCGGTTGAAGAATCCAAGCTTCTGACCACCATCACTACGCACAAGGGGCTATTCGTTTACAACAGGTGTCCATTTCGCATTCGTTCAGCGGCCGCTATCTTCCAGAGGAACATGGAAAGCTTGCTTAAATCCATCCCTGGAACAATCGTATTCCAAGATGACATCCTAATAACGGGTCGAGACACCGAGGAACACCCCCACAACCTGGAGGAGGTGCTACGCCGACTGGACCAGGTAGGCCTGCGACTAAAGAAGTCCAAGTGTGTGCTTTTGGCCCCAGAGGTCGAGTTTTTGGGCAGGAGGGTTGCCGCAGGCGGGATCCGGCCCACTGAATCCAAAACGGAGGCGATCCGTCGTGCGCCCAGGCCCGGCAACACATCGGAGTTGCGGTCATTTCTGGGACTATTGAACTACTTCGGGAACTTTCTGCCGAACTTAAGCACATTGTTGGAGCTGCTGCACGTGCTCCTGCGTAAGGGTTGCGAATGGTTTTGGGGGGACTGTCAAGAACGGGCTTTCAATCGGGCGCGGAATCTGCTTTGTTCTAACAAGCTGTTGACCTTGTACAACCCCTGAAAGAAACTGGTTTTACCGTGTGATGCATCATCCTATGGGGTTGGGTGCGTGTTGCAGCAGAGTAATGAAGAGGGCCAACTCCAACCTGTGGCTTATGCCTCCAGGTTGCTCGCCCAGGCAGAACAGGGATATGGGATGGTTGAAAAGGAAGCACTCGCATGTGTCTACGGGGTGAAAAAGATGCACCAGTACCTTTTCGGCAGAAGGTTCGAGTTAGAAACAGACCACAAACCGTTAACATCCCTGTTGTCCGACAGCAAGGCTGTCAATGCCAATGCGTCAGCTCGCATACAGCAGTGGGCCCTCACGCTGGCTGCGTATGACTACACAATACGGCACCGGCCAGGCACCGAAAATTGCGCTGACGCGCTCAGCAGGCTCCCACTGGCGAACACCGAGGGGACAGCGGAGCAAAGCGCTGAGATGGTCATGGCCGTTGAGGCTTTTGACACCGCAGGTTCCCCCATCACAGCCCACCAGATCAAAATCTGGACCTCAGATATCCCCTCCTATCCCTGATAAAGAAATGTGTCCTGACCGGGGATTGGGCATCGGCACACGGATGTGCCCCAAGGAGGTCAGGCCGTTTCACAGACGGATGGACGAGCTCTCCATCCAAGCTGACTGCCTGCTATGGGGCAGCCGGGTAGTCATGCTCCAGAAAGGAAGGGAAGCATTCATCAGGGAACTTCACAGCAAGCACCTAGGCATCGTGCTAATGAAGGCCATTGCCCAGTCACATGTATGGTGGCCAGGAATTGACTGAGACCTGGAACACTGCGTTCGCAGGTGCACGACGTGTGCTCAGCTGGGAAATACCCCCAGGGAGGCTCCACTCAGCCCGTGGCCCTGGCCCACCAGGCCATGATCACGTTTTCACGTAGACTACGCAGGCCCGTTCATGGGAAAAATGTTCCTGATTGTTGTCGATGCAGACTTGAAATGGATCGAGTGCATCATATTGAATTTGTGCACGACATCCACCACCGTGGAGAGTCTGTGTACGGTCTTTGCGACCCACGGCTTCCCGGACATCCTTGTTAGCGACAACGGCTATGAATTCCAGGAGTTTTTGTCGGGTAATGGTATCAAACACGTCAGGCAGCACCGTTCAAGCCGGCTTCCAATGGCCAGGCGGAACGTACGGTTCAAATCATAAAACAGGGTATGCTCCGGATTCAAGGACCCTCCCTTCAGTACCGCCTATCGCGCCTCCTGCTGGCCTATAGGTCCCGGCCATATTCACTCATGGGAGTCCCGCCCCGGAACTGCTCATGAAATGCACGCTTAAAACGCGGCTGTCCCTCATTCATCCAGCCCTGTCAGACATTGTTGAGGGCAAGCGCCAGTCCCAAATTGAATGCCATGATCGCAACTCAGTGGGGAGATGCATAGAAATCGATGACCCTGTATTCGTTCTCAATCATGCTTTGGGACCCAAGTGGCTTGAGGGTACTGTAATTGGCAAAGAGGGAAATAGGGTCATAGTGGTCAGACGTAACAATGGGCAGATATGCCGCAAACATCTGGACCAAGTAAAGAAAAGGTTCAGCATGGACACTGAGGAACCTGAGGAAGATCATGAGATGTCACCCACACCACTGCCAGTGAACGAGCAACAAGGACATTCACCAGCATGCACAGTCCCAGCGGCCAGCCCGGACAGGCCGGAATCACCTCAGACGACAGAGACGCATGCCAAGGCCCAACCACCAGAGCCCCAACTGCGGTTCTCCAAGAGAGAGCGTCGACCGCCTGAAAGACTCAATCTTTGACCCAAAGACATTGGGGGAGGTGATGTCATGTTTGTAACCTTCGCATAACTGTAATCCATATGTAACAACACTGTACACTGTATACACCTGAGTAATGCACACCTTGACCACAGGGGGTGAACTTGTGGGAGACACTCCTCACCTGGTCATCCAGGTATATAAAGGGAGGTCCCATGCAGGGTCAGCACTTCTTGGTCCTGGGAATAAAGGTTTAGGTCACGTAGTGACTTTGTCTGCAGTACATGCCTCGTGTGATTCTATAGTAAGGTGTAAGGGCATCACAGACCTTACCTTCAGCGATCCACCTGCACACACCCAATCAGCAACAGACCTAGCTGCCAACCACGAGGATGATCCCAACATCTCCAACAGTCCAGTCAGACCAACAGCGCTGCAAGACAGCCGTGGCCCGACCATCTCACCCATGACAGAAGTGACACTCAGACGATCAACCAGGGAGCGTAGAGTTCCAGATCGCTTCAACCTGTAACTAACTCGCATCAAAGATTTTGTGGGGGAATGTTATCATATATGTATACTCTGTGTATATACTATGCTGGTACCACTAGAGGGTGCAACTGTGAGAAGCCCAGGCAGGAGCTGTATAAAAGGCTGGTCACCACGCGGGCAAGGCACTCTGCAGTTACAATAAAGAGACTAAGGTCACAGCAGTTTAAGCACAGCACTAGGCCTCGTGGAGTTATTCTACAGGTAAGTAGAGACATATTAGTCTTCGACTTTTTCAAGCTGTGGATCACCCTGCGGCACAGTCACTGAGGGTGGTCTGGGGATGATTTGAGTGACAGCAGTTGATGCCGCCAATTGGTGTTGTTGAATGATAACCTGGGTGTGTTCCCTTATTGCAGCAGCGACCTGCAAATTTCTGTCACATATGTCAGATAATTTCCCCATCAGCTGTCATGACAGTGCATCGACTGCACACACCATTCCCTCCGTAATCTGCCCTGCTAGTGGTAGTCCTATTCCTCCAGACAGTGTTGTTACTTCTCCTGACAGTTCCGCAATTTCTACCCTCACCTCACCCATAGTGTCCAGGATCAACCTGGTTAGCTGCATAACCTCCCCACTCATCCCGATGAGCTGTACCATGTCTACCTGCGCCTGTGGTTCAGCTATCCTTTCCACCCTCCTTCACCGTCTCCCACCTGTGCCTTGCTCTTCGACCCTATTGGGCATCCCTCTCACAGGTGTGTGTTGCTGTACCACACTGGTGCAGGCATCCTGATTCATGGGCTCCACCGGCTGCAGGTCCAATATGACCATCTGATCAGTGGGGGGATCTTCATGCTGGCCTTCATCCAGATCGTCCTGCTCAAA